>NC_060140.1:923109790-923779965 GCF_021461385.2 Schistocerca piceifrons
CTGAAGATTAGATGGGTAGATCACATAACTAATGAGGAGGTATTGAATAGAAATGGGGAGAGGAGTTTGTGGCACAACTTGACTAGAAGAAGGGACCGGTTGGTAGGACATGTTCTGAGGAATCAAGGTATCACAAATTTAGCATTGGAGGGCAGCGTGGTGGGTAAAAATCGTAGAGGGTGACCAAGAGATGAATACACTAAACAGATACAGAAGGATGTAGGTTGTAGTAGGTACTGGGAGATGAAGAAGCTTGCACAGGATAGAGTAGCATGGAGAGCTGCATCAAACCAGTCTCTGGACTGAAGACTACAAGAACAACTTGCCCGAAATTTAATGGACTATTCATTACACCGCCAATAGTTGAAAATGCTCACCCATTAATACGATTTCCTTGAATTGTTGTATAGCGATCCGGGAAACTGCAGCGCCCGCAGTACAATCAACTTCGCCGCTGTCTAGTGCACGATGATCCTTCTGTGTCTCTTCCCCCAGACTCACGGATCCCGAGAACGCCGCGGCCACAGCAGCCGCCAGAGGGTGTAATAACGTCAGTGCGGGACGACCACATGGAGGCGGAGCCATCGCCACTTCCGGCTCCGCTCGTCCTACCGATGGAGCTGGTCGCGCAGAAGCCGACGCCTTGTACATCTGGTTTTTGGTCTCAGGAAGTGGAAACGTAGCCTTCTGGTTGTTTTCCGGGGGACGCTTCCGCCAGGAGAAGGCTGGATGGCGGGGTACGACCAGAAGCTTGACGTCCCCTTAGCCACAGCTCCGGTCCAGGGGTAGCGTCCACCCTCCTGCACCCCCCACCATTATCGTACTCCATCCAAGACAACGGTCCCTCGCTTTGCGTTTTGGTGGAAGGGGGGGGGGGCAGGAATGTTCCGGCATAACGACAATCGCCGGCATGACGATCAAGAATGGAACAGCACGGATGGCTGTGAGACGACGCAGCCAATAGCACGCTGACGAACCCCTCTCTAGGACGATACACACAGGAGCGGCCTCTACACGAAGAGAACAAAAGCGCTACGCCGCCTAGCCGAGCGCGGAATGGAAGACCAGCTGTCATACTAAAGCTACAGCAGTGCCTTATGAACTGTATTGTTTTGCTTGCATTGGAATTGTACGAGTATACACCGAAGGACATCGATAATTTGCATGTAGCCATTTGCTTGCGACACACCTTTGTGAATACGCAAAGTATTGTTAACTTATTGTAATAACTCCATTAATAAGATCAGCTTGAACTGTTGTCTACCGATCCGTGAAAACAGCTTCCTTGGCATCCCATATTAGACAAGAGGGCAGAACACAACAGTCTCGGGTATGTCGCGTCTTGCAGCTCTCAATTACTGAAGAAAAGACATTTTTGAATTAACACCGTAGCTGCCGCTTATTTAATGGTTGGGTAGTTGCGGGCTCAGCCCATCTACTACAGAGAACAAAATTTGTTGGGAGTGGATTTATCGAATGTGGATAATAAAGGTATTAGTCATAAAATAATAAAAATATATATTCATGTCATGTGCCGTGTGGCTAGGGCCTCCCATCGTGTGTACCGTTCGCTTGGTGCAAGTCTTTCGAGTTGATGCCTCTTCGGCGACTTGCGTGTCGATGGGGATGAAATGATGATGATGAGGACAACACAACACTCAGTCCCTGAGCGGAGAAAATCTCCGACCCATCCGGGAATCGAACCCGGACCATTAGGTATGACATTCCGTCGCGTTGACCACTCAGCTACCAGGGGCGGACTATGTCCAAATAGTAACATAGTACGTAAGGTGTAACAACAACTGGGTCGTATTTTAACTTCGGTATGAGTTGCATTTAAGAGTGATGACGTAACAGAATTGTCCACGCCTAACATATCCTAGATGCACGTACGTAAGTAGTTGTCATATGAACCATCTTATCACTGATACTTTTGCTATCCGCATTCGACACATACATTCACAAGACACTTTGTTTTTTCTAACAGGTGGCTTGTGCAAGTGGGCAAAGCCAAAAACTTAGTCAGCCAATAAGTAAACAGCAGCTTTGGTTTTAATTTCCTTTTTTTAAAAAAAAGGAAGAAAAAAAGAAGAAAACTTTCTACTTCTATTGCGGCGGATGATCACGTTTTGGGGGCTGTTTCTTAATGTTGGTTATCTGCTAACCATAAACCAACAGCTAAGAACGCCGGATGATGGTAACTGGAGTATTGGAAATGACTTAGTGAGATTCGGTCAGTCATTAGCTAGTAGTTGTAGGGCATCATCGATGATCAGGGTGTACCTTAAATACAAATTCAGTGTTTCTAAAGAACGAATTAAAGTGCTGCAAGTATTCCACCGTAACTTTCAAATTTCAGACCTATGAGTAGAATGGTCGGAGTTATTTTTCGTTGGCGGTAACTGGTCAGACTTTGACTACCGTCACGATAAAACTTTACGTACAGTAAGGGAAAGGATCTGATTAAATATCTCAGGAGTTCTAGCTTCAGACTGAAAAGTAATTAACAAAAAACCATCAATGGTGTTCGGCCGTTCCCCCTGAAGAAACCGCCTTCAACCTGTCCTATTTCGCGGCTGAAACACGTTCAAAAGTACAATACAAATTATGTATATGATAAGGTGACTGGATAGCAGTTCTTGTCAAATAATAAACTCGATCAATTGTAGTGAAACACTATTAAAAAAGAAAATTATAAACGCTTCAGCTTACATGCTATCAGTGCAAGCTCCAATTACAGAAACACATAATGATAGGCAGAAGACAGGTGAAGTGGTTCTTCTCATTTCTTCTCGGCGGCATTATATTAGCGTCCCCGCAGATCTAGAGGTTTCGCTAATCATAAAAGTTCATTCAGTTTACAAAAGTGTTTGCTGGTTTCTTGACAAGTACACATTTTATTACAAGTAATTAGGAGCATATTCCCTTTTTTATAATAGTGGTTCACGTTAAACAAAAAATTAAAAGCAAGCGTTTCAACGGACTGAAAGAGGTGTCAATCGCTGTGGGGCGATATTTGTCCATGCATCTCCTAATTCTGCCCACAATTGTTCTCGTCTAGTTGGCGCTAAGTTAAAAAATCGTTCAGATGGCTCTGAACACTATGGGACTTAACATCTGATGTCGTCAGTCCCCTAGACTTAGAACTACTTATACCTAACTAACCTAAGGACATGTCATACATACATGCCCGAGGCAGGATTCGAACTTGTGACCGTAGCAACAGCGCGGTTCCTGACTGAAGCGCCTAGAACCACTCGGTCACACTGGCAGGCTGCGCTGATTTCATCGAGCGTTCTCCATTATAGGTAGCATAGTATTGGCTTAAGACTGGCTGGTCAGGGAGGCCGAGTCATGGTCGTGAATTCACTGAGTGTCCAACAAGCCACTTATGAACAACCAACCCACCCACATACGGAGAAATGATCATCACGATAAAATAAGAGAAATAAGGGCTCGCACATAAAAATTTAAGTGCTCGTTTTTCCCGTGCGCCGTCCGACAGTGGAACGGTAGAGAGACAGCTCAAAGGTGGTTCATTGAACCCTCTGCCAGGCACTTTAATTTGAATGGCAGAGTAATCATGTAGATTTAGATGTAGATGTAATACCGGAAAGTGATGCAGATGGTCTGAAGAATGTCCTCATAAAGCGCAGCTAACACTGCTCCCTGCAGTCAGGCAACGGTGCCTAATTGGGTCCAAATGAACATTGCCTGGACTGTAATTGAACCATATTTTTGTTTGGACACAACCTTGTTGACACCTAGGTCCCCGGCTTCAAGACAGATACAGCACACTCTCACACATTCTCCACCTCATACAACTGTAACCAGGATTCATGGGACCACGTAACATGTCGCCACTGTCCTATAGTCCAATAACAGTCTTCGTTGGCGCATGCCAGTAGAGAGCTCTTTGTTGATCAGCAAATGGACATGAGTCAGTCGCAGGCCACTGAGACCTGTCAGATGTCTTTACCTCCATGCAGTCCTGGTAGAAATGGCTTCCAGATGTGTCTCAAATCAGTTTGTCGATCGGCCATTTTGGTTCAGTGGAGGTCACGTGACGTCCGTTCGTCAGACACTTCTGGCAACCATGTGTGGGGTTTACGTGTGCGGAAACATTGTCTCTGCGATACTGCAGATACGCGCTAGAGCCTGTTCACCTCGGAAACCTAAGTTCTAAAGTTGACTCCGATATGCAGCCGGTTACTATGTGACATGCTGGCAAATTCACTGCATACTCAGCCTGTAAGAGACCACTCAGGTGTCGGGTCTACTCTCTTGCCATACACTCCATGTAGTTGCAACATTTGGGGCTATGCACGGCCTACCGTAACAACATGTTTTGGCTACGCAGTCGATTTAAAAAAGTTAGACACTTAACATGTCTATGAAGGTTCTCCGACAAAATACTCTTTCATTAATAGGTTTTATTCAGCAAAAAACTCATGGCACTGGACTGCATTAACTTTTTTTGGTCACCAGTCTACTGACTGGTTTGATGCGGCCCGCCACGAATTCCTTTCCTGTGATAACCTCTTCATCTCAGAGTAGCACTTGCAACCTACGTCCTCAATTATCTGCTTCACGTATTCCAATCTCTGTCTTCCTCTACAGTTTCTGCCCTCTACAGCTCCCTCTACTACCATGGAAGTCATTCCCTCATGTCTTAGCAGATGTCCTATCATCCTGTCCCTTCTCCTTATCAGTGTTTTCCACATATTCCTTTCCTCTCCGATTCTGCGTAGAACCTCCTCATTCCTTACCTTATCAGTCCACCTAATTTTCAACATTCGTCTGTAGCACCACATCTCAAATGCTTCGATTCTCTTCTGTTCTGGTTTTCCCATAGTCCATGTTTCACTACCATACAATGCTGTACTCCAGACGTACATCCTCAAAAATTTCTTCCTCAAATTAAGGCCGGTATTTGATATTAGTAGACTTCTCTTGGCCAGAAATGCCTTTTTTGCCATAGCGAGTCTGCTTTTGATGTCCTCCTTGATCCGTCCGTCATTGGTTATTTTACTGCCTAGGTAGCAGAATTCCTTAACTTCATTGACTTCGTGACAATCAATCCTGATATTAAGTTTCTCGCTGTTCTCATTTCTACTACTTCTCATTACCTTCGTCTTTCTCCGATTTACTCTCAAACCATACTGTGTACTCATTAGACTGTTCATTCCGTTCAGCAGATCATTTAATTCTTCTTCACTTTCACTCAGGATAGCAATGTCATCAGCGAATCGTATCATTGATATCCTTTCACCTTGTATTTTAATTCCACTCCTGAACCTTTCTTTTATTTCCATCATTGCTTCCTCGATGTACAGATTGAATAGTAGGGGCGAAAGGCTACAGCCTTGTCTTACACCCTTCTTAATACGAACACTTCGTTCTTGATCGTCCACTCTTATTATTCCCTCTTGGTTGTACATACTGTATATGACCCGTCTCTCCCTATAGCTCACCCCTACTTTTTTCAGAATCTCGAACAGCTTGCACCATTTTATACTTGTCGAACGCTTTTTCCAGGTCAACAAATCCTATTAAAGTGTTTTGATTTTTCTTTAGCATTGCTTCCATTATTGGCCGTAAGGTCAGAATTGCCTCTCTCGTCCCTTTACTTTTCCTAAAGCCAAACTGATCGTCACCTAGCGCATTCTCAATTTTCTTTTCCATTCTTCTGTATATTATTCTTGTAAGCAGCTTCGATGCATGAGCTGTTAAGCTGATTGTGCGATAATTCTCGCACTTGTCAGCTCTTGCCGTCTTCGGAATTGTGTGGATTATGCTTTTCCTAAAGACAGATGGTATGTCACCAGATTCATATATTCTACACACCAACGTGAATAGTCGTTTTGTTGCCACTTTCCCCAATGATTTTAGAAATTCTGATGGAATGTTATCTATCCCTTCTGCCTTATTTGACCGTAAGTCCTCCAAAGCTCTTTTAAATTCCGATTCTAATACTGGATTCCCTATCTCTTCTAAATCGACTCCTGTTTCTTCTTCTATCACATCAGACAAATCTTCACCCTCATAGAGGCTTTCAATGTATTTTTTCCACCTATCTGCTCTCTCCTCTGCATTTAACAGTGGAATTGCCGTTGCACTCTTAATGTTACCACCGTTGCCTTTAATATCACCAAAGGTTGTTTTGACTTTCCTGTATGCTGAGTCTGTCCTTCCGACAATCATATCTTTTCGATACCTTCACATTTTGCCTGCAGCCATTTCGTCTTAGCTTCCCTGCACTTCCTATTTATTTCATTCCTCAGCGACTTTTATTTCAGTATTCCTGATTTTCCCGGAACATGTTTGTACTTCCTCCTTTCATCAATCAACTGAAGTATTTCTTCTGTTACCCATGGTTTCTTCGCAGCTACCTTCTTTGTACCTATGTTTTCCTTCCCAACTTCTGTGATGACCCTTTTTAGAGATGTCCATTCCTCTTCAACTGCATTGCCTACTGCGCTATTCCTTATTGCTGTATCTATAGCGTTAGAGAACTTCAAACGTATCTCGTCATTCCTTAGTACTTCCGTATCCCACTTCTTTGCGTATTGATTCTTCCTGACTAATGTGTTGAACTTCAGCCTACTCTTCATCACTACTATATTGTGATCTGAGTCTATATCTGCTCCTGGGTACGCCTTACAATCCAGTATCTGATTTCGGAATCTCTGTCTGATCATGATGTAATCTAATTGAAATCTTCCCGTATCTCCCGACCTTTTCCAAGTATACCTCCACCTCTTGTGATTCTTGAACAGGGTATTCGCTATTGCTAGCTGAAACTTGTTACAGAACTCAATTAGTTTTTCTCGTCTTTCATTCCTTGTCCCAAGCCCACATTCTCCAGTAACCTTTTCTTCTACTCCTTCCCCTAGAACTGCATTCGAGTCGCCCATGACTATTAGATTTTCGTCCCCCTTTACATACTGCATTACGCTGTCGATATCCTCATACAGTATCTCCATCTGTTCATCTTCAGCTTGCGACGTCGGCATGTATACCTGAACTATCGTTGTCGGTGTTGGTCTGCTGTCGATTCTGATTAGAACAACACGGTCACTGAACTGTTCACAGTAACACACCCTCTGCCCTACCTTCCTATTCGTAACGAATCCTACACCTGTAATACCTTTTTCTGCTGCTGTTGATACTACCCGATACTCATCTGACCAGAAATCCTTGTCTTCCTTCCACTTCACTTCACTGACCCCTACTATATCTAGATAGAGCCTTTGCATTTCCCTTTTCAGATTTTCTAGTTACCCTACCACGTTCAAGCTTCTGACATTCCACGCCCCGACTCGTAGAACGTTATCCTTTCGCTGATTATTCAATATTTTTCTCATGGTAACCCCCCCCTTGGCAGTCCCCTCCCGGAGATCCGAATGGGGGACTATTCCGGAATCTTTTGCCAATGGAGAGATCATCATGACACTTCTTCAATTACAAGCCACATGTCCTGTGGATACACATTACGTGTCTTTATTGCAGTGGTTTCCATTGCCTTCTGCATCCTCATGTCGTTGATCATTGCTGATTCTTCCGCCTTCAGGAGCAATTTCCCACCCCTAGGACAAGAGAGTGCCCTGAACCTCTATCCGCTCCTCCGCCCTCTTTGACAAGGCCGTTGGCAGAATGAGGCTGACTTCTTATGCCGGAAGTCTTTGGCCGCCAATGCTGATTATTTATCAAAATTTAGGCAGTGGCGGGGATCGAACCCAGGACCGAAGACGCTTTTGATTATGAATCAAAGACGCTACCCCTTTTTTTTGTTTTTTTTTCACATAAACTGAAAATAAAAAGTTAAACTTTTTACTCAAGGGAAGACTTTTTTTTTTTTTTAGTGGACCGGTGGGGGTTCGGGGGGCAAAGCGGGCAGGGGTCGAAACCTGAGGCCTGGCCACAGTGTCCCCCGCACCACCACCGAGCCTGTGGTGCTTAGGGAAGTGGGAGAAACAGGAATCAACAGTAGTGGAAGGCGTTGTCATTTATTTATTTGCATGTGTTTTTGTAATATTCACTAATAGCATGAAATTATGGGAACACATATGCGAAAGATAAAAGAAATACAAATTCTAGGTAAAGAAAAAGAAAGGAAAAAGGAAAAGCAAAAAGAAATAAAATCCGCGCAATCTGCGACGCGCTCTCCCATCCGCGGAGGTCAGAAGTAGAATAGATCGTAGGCGGTTGAAACTCAGACACCGCCGGGGGAGGAGGGGTGGGTGCCCTCTGTGCCAGGCACCCCCCAACTCAGTGGAGGTCTAACAAAGACCGCTCGAAGATAGTTAGCAAATAATGTTCGGTAACGTGGCGTGTTTTCGAGAGCTGCATGGGCTGTTCGTAAATAGGTCCAGAAGTCGAGGCGGGATTTAGGTCCCTCATTAAAGAGATAAGCGACCGCCCACCCTTTGACCCACGTAATAGCATGACATTTGGCGGCGGGAAAATGTCGGTCCTCCGGGTATAGAAACATTCGAGGCTCGACTGTGTCTGGTGGCACCCGGAGATAGCAGGCAATGATTTGCTGCACGAAGCGCCGTACATCTTGCGATGAGGCGCATGTCAGACGGTGTTCATCAGTGTCCAGTTGCTGGCAAAGGAGACAAAGAGGGGATTCTGACAAGCCAATGGTATGCAGGCGCTGCTTCGTGGCAAATTTCCTGTTGACTATGTGATACCACAGCGCCCGGACGTTCGTAGAGAGGAAGGGCTGGTGGACGGTAGTCCACACTATGGGCCACTGGATGGAGGGGTGTTTGGTCTCCATCACATTCCGGGGAACACAGCGCAGCAACGGGCTGTAAAAATCCTTAGTCCTAGGTGGGCGTGTATCTGGGAGACTGGTATGTATATAACTGTAGTCGACGAAAAAGGTCGAAAGATGGGACAAATGAGGCACGATATGGCCGACAGACACTGGTGGTGAGGTGGAAGCTGGTAGGAGGACCTCAAGCAAACTGCGTGTTAGAGATGTACCCTGGCCCATCCACTGTTTTCTCATGGTACTCATGTACAAGGCTGCAGATCGCATACGGACATTGACGAGCCCGACGCCACCATACCAAGTGGGCAGGGTAAGTGTCTCATAACGGACTTTAAACATTGAACCAGCCGTGAGGTAATAGCCAAAAGCCGCCTGAAGGTTGCGCCCAATTGCAGTTGGCAGAGGGAGAACTTGCGCGATGTGAACCAATTTTGATGCCACATAAAGATTAATAAACCCAACCCTTTGAAGTGTGTCCTGGCGGCGCAAGAGGTTCTGGCGGACGTCGTTGCGGATGACGTGTAACAGGCGACGGAAATTCGTTGCCGCCGTGCGTGTGACCGTGGGGGTAAAGGTAATGCCCAGGTACCGGAAAGTCCGCACAAGCGGCAGTGGTGCCACTTCACCCTCCTGGAGGCCTCGTCCAATGTGCATTGCAGAAGATTTGGCGACATTCATGGCACTGCCAGCGGCAGCCCCATAACGGGTAATCAAGTCGAGGACATCCCGAATCTCAGAGCCGGAGCGAATGAGGAGGAGGAGGTCATCAGCATATGCCCGACAGCGAAAAGTGTGTTGGCGTAGGGTGAGGCCAGAAAGCTTGGTCGTCAAGCCCCCAATAAGGGGCTCAAGGGCAATAGCATACAGGAGGGTAGAGAGGAGGCACCCCTGCCGTATCGAACGGCAGATAGGTACCGGCCCTGCTATACGTCCATTGACTTGGACACGTGAACTGGCACTGTCGTAAAGACGCCGGATGACGTCGAGAAACGCAGGGGGGATGCCCATTCGGGCTGCCACCGAAAACAGGAAACGATGACGCACTTTATCGAAGGCGCTGTCGAAGTCTATAGCGATGACCGCTGCCCGGAGCCTGCAGGCCGCCGCTATCGCAATTAAGTCGCGGCATTCCCCTGTGGCAGTCTGTATGTTAATCTGTCCGCCAGGCGTCGTTTGTTCTGGCGAGAGGATATGAGGGAGTGTAGTTCGGAGCCGCATTGCCAGTAAGCGCGCGAAAATCTTGTAATCGGCATTGAGGAGGGTGAGCGGTCTGTAACTCGTGACCAGCGAACCACGGGCTGGTTTGTGGACTGGTATAATGATGCCCTCAGCAAAGGCGGGTGGGATTGCTTGGTCAGATGTTATCAGTTCTTGATACATAGTCGTCCACCGTGGGGCCATGAGGTCCAGAAAGGTACGGTAAAACTCAATCGGTAAGCCGTCAATGCCGGGCGATCTGTTGACTGCACCCTTGGCGATTGCGTTGTTGACTTCGTCTAGCGTGACCGCCACTGTCAAAGCATCCGCCTCCGTGTGGGGGAGGGTGCGCGTGACGTAATTCAAAATGGAGTCGTCTGCTGCAGTTTCAGCGTCGTCATCACTATAAGTACGACGGTAGTGCTCGACGAATGCGCGGACGATGTCATTCTGAGTGTTCAACTGCGTTCCATGAGGCGTTGTCAAAGTGCTGATGATCTGCCGACGACGCCTTCGTTTGTCGGACACTATATCATGCATGGATGGAATTTCTAAATCCGCGTGATCGTGGCGCCGCGTCCGTATCACGACCCCTTGCAATTTCCGGCGTGCCAGCGCAATTATCTTCGCCTTAGTTCTTTGCCGTTCCAACTGGTTGTCCGGGGTTGGCGGTTGAGCATCCAGATCTCGGAGAATCGCGTAATAGAAGTCAACAGTGGTGCGATGCCAGTCGGCCATGTCCTTCCCGTATCTCATCAGTGTCCTCCGGATCGCCGGCTTGGCGCAGTCCAACCACCATGTCAATGTCGAGCGGTAGCGGGGAAGGCGTCGTTCGCAGGCTGTCCACGTGTCAGTGACTTGTTGGCGACACGCCTGGTCATGCAAGTGTGAGGTATTGAGTTTCCATGGCGCACGGCTGCGCCATACTGATTGCGGCGGAAGGAGGACCGTACAGATGTAAGCGCAATGGTCGGAAAAGGCCAGCGGCCAGCGTTCGGCGCCCCGTATCCCAGATCTAAGAGTTTGTGAGACATATATCCTGTCTAGTCGGCTTGCGGAATGACTTGTAAGAAGGTATGGCCAGAAAGGTCGCCGTGTTGTACTTCCCAGGTATCGTGAAGCAGGAGGTCTCGCACAACTATACGTAGCTCCTGGCATGTAGTATAGTGGGGAATCTGATCTTTAGGATGCAGAACGCTGTTAAAGTCACCTCCTAGTAGGCAATGGTCATAACGCCCTAAAAACAGGGGAGCGATTTCCTCGGAATAAAACTGGGCTCTTTCATGCCGTCGTTCGGTGCCTGAGGGAGCGTAGACATTAATGATGCGTGTCCCCATGGCAGTGAGTGCCATGCCCCGAGCTGATGGAAGGAAGGCGACATCGGTCACAGAAATCCCGTGGCGGACGTAGATGGCCACCCCGCGGCCCATAGGATCACTCGCGGAGGCGTGGGCGGTATAGCCATTAATATCCGGGAGACTAGCCAAGTGAACTTCCTGCAGAAGGGCGAAATCAATATCCGAAGCCCAGAACATCTCCTGCATAAGGCGGATTTTCACCCTGGAGCGGATGTTGTTGGTGTTGATGGTTGCTATCCGGTAGGCCTGGTGTCGGATTGCTGGTGGCTGGTCCACTCCGCCGTCCGCGCAAGGGTGTGGGCGTCGCAGCGGAACGTTATCCCGCTGGGCCGCAGGGGAGTCTGGGGAGAGTATGATTAGTGGAGCGGCCGTGACGGCGCAGGGTCCCGTAACGGCTCCTGCTCCGTGACCTCCTCCTCGTGCCACGCCGTGGAAGCGGAAACTGGTGTATCGTCCATTTTGTCTTCAGAAGATGTTGTAATTGTGCGTGGTGTCGTATCACCTGTGAGACATTCATGATTTAGTTCAGCGTCAGCACGGGGCGCAGGCACACCGATAGATGTCTCCGCGCTCATGACGTCTTCGTCAGCAGTAGCGGGTTCTGAGGCTTCGTGCTGGTCGACGGGTACGTCCTCCTCGACTTGTAACGTCTCCTCTTGGCCGGAAACGGTGCGACGTCTTCGCTTGCGACGTTTCGGGGAACGTTGTTTCCTTGTGCGACCCTCCGTGTCCGACGACGGAAGGGAGTCACGTCGTTCTGGCAGAAAGGCCGCTGTAGGAACGATGAGCGAGTCGATCTCCATCGTGTTTCCGAGATCAGGGTCAGCGTCTGGTTGCGTCGGCATCTTCGGAGCGGCGTCAATGGCCGGCCGAGGCGGCGGGTCGTCCGAGGCGCTCTCCGTCAGTGTCTGGTCGGGCTCGTTGGTGGCGTCGTTTGTCGTGACCGGGCGACGTTGCAAAGTGGTAGGAGAAGCCAGAGCAGCGGCATAGGTCACCGGTAGCACTGTAGGTTGCGACGTGGGTGGTTTTTCGGCAGCTGGAAGTTGCGTAATACGCCGTTGTAGGCATTCGGATCTAAGGTGGCCTTCTTTGCCGCACCCGGAACAGGTCCGAGGCTGGCCATCGTATATAATTATGGCACGGCATCCGCCGATCTGTAAGTAGGACGGGACGTGGCTTCGGAGATCTATGGTGACCTGTCGGACCCCGTTTAGGACAGGATACGTCCGAAACTGTGTCCACTTCTCCGCAGTGTGGCCATGGACTGTGCCGTATGGGCGTAGTGCCGCGACGACTTCCTCAGCTGGAAGTTCGAATGGCAATTCGAAAATGCGTATCGTTCGCATACCTAAGCCTGCGTGGTCGACGGTTACCTCTCCCACATTGCCATCAGCGTGACAGAAGCGGAGCCCCTGTTTGGTCTCACGTAGTATGCGTTCGCACGCCGCGTCGTTAATGATTTTCACATAGACCGTGCTGCTCACGATGGACAAATGTATGCCTTTAATATCGGTCGCCGGGATCTTCACTTCCTCTCGCAGAAAACGCTCCACCTCAAGTGCTTTGGGTCGGGCATATTCGTTGCAGAAAGTAAATCGGAGTGTTGATTTACGGTAACGGTTCGCCATGGATCGTACAAGGTAAGCCGGCACTTAAGCAACGGCCGTCGGAAAGTAAACAAGGCGAGCTCGCGCGCCGCACGAAGTCAACACGTACGCGTCCGCTCTGTTGCCCTGCCGAAGGCAGACTGAAGACGCTTTTGATTATGAATCAAAGACGCTACCCCTAGACCGCGGGTACTGATGAGATACCATCACAATTCTACGTAGAGTGTGAGGAAGAACTTCGACCTCTTCTAGCACCAGAGTACCGTATGTCTCTGGAGGAGCGAAGTGTTCCTGATGAGTGCAAGTAAGAAGTGTGTCCGAACAGACGCACACACCTGTAAGCTTTGTCTCTCACCTTGGTGAAATGTAGAACTTTCGAACATGTTGTTGCTCCCGTATTACGACATTTCTGAGAGGCGAGTATCTCTTTATGGTCCTAAATAGGTTCCGAAATGCAACGATCGTGTGAATGCCAGCTTAACCTGTTCGTCTATGAGACCTAGAAAGTAGCAGATACAGGCGTGCAGGTGGACGCCTTGTCCCTTAACGTCCGGAAGCCATTCGATACAATTCTTTGGATGATTCCTCAGGAAATGTAGTCTATCAACAAAGGAAGTAGCTTACAAAACACTCGTTCGACCAAAACTTGAAAACTGGTCGTCACTATGGGATCTGTACCAAATACACACAGAGAAAAGGCAAAGATGAATAGTGGGTTTCGTTACAGCTTCATTTAGTAAGCACAAAAGCATCAGAAACATTCTGAACCAGCTCTGGAAGCAGACGTTGCAAGAATGACGCTCTGTATCATGGCGTGGTTTACCGTTAAAGATTCGAGAGAGTACGTTCCCAGAAGATACAATAAATATATTGCAACCTTCTACGTATATGTAACGAAAAGCCCATCAAGATAAAATTAGAGACATTCGACCCGGCAATCGTTCTTCTCGCCATCTATTTGCACCTGGAACAGGAGAAGTGCGAAGCGACCGTGGTGCACTAAGTACACTCCGCCATACCCCGGAAGGTGGCTTGTAGAGTAATTGTTTTTCTTTTTCTTGGGTCATCAGTCTTCGGACCGGTTTGATGCGACCCGTCATGAATTTCTCACCTGTGACAACGGAAGGTATTGAACGCATGACATGGCCTACTCGCTCTATCGATTTGAATCCCATAGAGCACTTCTGGGATACGCTGGGGACAAGGATTGTCTCCAAGATTTGCGAGCAGCGCTGCAGGAAGAATGGACATTATTGCCTCAGTATGAGATTGATGACACAATTCATAGCGTGCCCCGTCGTTTTTCAGGGCTGTGTTGCTGCCAAAGGTGGTCATACCCCGTACTGAGGGCATTAACCAGTTGTCAGAATGTGTTTGTAAATCTGTTAATTTGGAAAAAAGGGAACATTTTTGTCAACCGTTATACATGTGGCAGTTGTTTACGTTCTGTATTCTTCATATTGTTTCTACTTTTCTGTAACCGGATTATACCACTTTGAAACAAAACAAACACAACCTTGCAAAACTTCGGTTTGTTGGTTTAAATTTGGACACCAGTGTTTGAAAAAGTTTTGTGATTGTTACATTAGCTTTCCATTCGTTTGAAATGAAATCTTATAATTTTCTAGCACCTAGCTCACTGCTTTTATCACGCACCGTAGGAAATGTAGAAAAACTCTCCTAACCACAAGAAATTTCTTCGTTTAACGAGAGCATCACGTAAAACGATTGTGTAATTAATGCGAAAGACGATGTGTCGTCGAACAAAGACATTTATTGCAAATATTAGAAGAACATGTGACAAATATGAGTCGTTTAAAACTTCATGTTTCTCACACATAATATAATTTATGGAAATAACTAATTATTGATTTGCATACCTTAATATTCTGCCTCAGTCTCCAGATTCTTCAAGAATTTAATAGCAGACGTTACCTGTAAAAAAAAACGAAGTCTTCAGGTGACATAAAATAATTATGTGTCAAATACAGTAGTAGCGAAGAAAGCAACAAATAACAGCATCACATAGAGCTCCAGGTACAACCGTCAACATCATCACTTTCAACATGATCAGCTTCATAACAATAAAAAGATGTAACAATAACTTGTAGGTTCTTAAGAATTCAGTAAAGGAAATACGAGACTTAAGTGTAAACCATACGAAAGAAACGTGCTATCTGTGCTCAGTGGCTTGATGACACATATTTATAATGTACTTACTTTTGAAGAGCGCAATGTTTATGGTAAGTCTGCAGCTAACTGCGGCACACACCTGTGTATCACACAGTTGTTACTTGCGCGGAAGAACACCACACGGTATCGAATATTCAGTCATATGACTGATCCTCAACTATTTCAAATATGACAAACTGCCTATTGGCTTCTGTCTCGGGTTCTTCGGCCGACGTTCATCTAATTATTTTACTGAGGTTTCGCCAGCACTAGTGTCTGGCATTGTCAAAGCTTCACCCTCCATTGCCGGTGGTGAACTGGAGGCGAGCTCGCAGCCGCAGACTATATGTACCTGGCGCGCCGACGTCCGAGTGCTTCTCCGCGGTCATTTCCTGTGCGGTTCTCCTCTTGCTACTTGCGACCGTCGTTCGCTGCAGTTCTGGAAGCCAGGATCCGTTTACCTTAAGACTTTCCTCTTTCTTATTGAAACTGTTCGCGTGTTTTTGTATTTCTACAGCTTCTCTGAACAAGAGCGTGTGTTAGTGCTTCTCTACATATACAGTAGTACATATAGTCTGCGGCCGCGAGCTCGGCTCCAGTTCACCACCGGCAATGGAGGGTGAAGCTTTGGCAATGCCAGCCACTCGTGCTGGCGAAACGTCAGTAAAATCATTAGATGAACGTAGAAAATAGGCAGTTTGTCAACAAGTGGCCACGAAAGCCTTAAAAATTCGGTATTTCAAATATCCTTTCCCTTTTCCTTTGTGGGATCATTTAGTGTAAAATAGACAGTGAAAGAACGAAGTTACTTCGACATACTCCTATACACAATCGATGAAACAAGGAACCCCATGTAATTATATTTTAAAAGCTGAGTTTCTTCATTTACCCTTGAAAGATTTCTATTTCTGGTACCGTTTCTGGAGGTTATGGTATGAAAATAAGCATATAGAAAGTAGCAGGTATATAACGCAAAATTTCTGCATATGATAAAAGATTCTCAACTGAGTAGTTTGAGATAATGAACCTTTTGTAAGTAATATTTATCTTCATTGAGATTAAGAGCTTAACACAAGCAGCAAGTTCAAAACATCAAAAAACACTTTATGATTATCATCGCCAAAACGAACGCATCCCAAAATAATAAGGTGGAATCTCCGTCAAATTAAAACTGTATTCCGAGCTGGGACTCGAACCGAAACCTTACAATACGTGTCCTTAGCGACATCTTTGTTTCTTTATCTACTTCTGTTCCTCGATTGCTTTTTTGCCATTGGTTATGTCCGCATACCGCGTGACATCTTTCAGATTCCAATTCAATCTATGAGACCATCACTTAAAAAAAAAAAAAAGAAAATGGGCGATGTCCAATGGTCCCACTGAACACGCTGGGCTACCTTGCTGACTATGGTCTTCTCTTTATCGTTCCAATTTTACTATATGAACCTCCAACGCGAGTACGACTGAGCTCTCCAGGCACGATTCACGACCTCTTCTCACACTTTTTAGTTCTGGCGGCACATCTTTCCTACTTTCCAAACTTCAAGAAAATTCTCCTGTATATCATATTCTGGAAAACTAGGCTAAAACTCAATTAGAATTTTGCACGTACAGCATAATAACTCTGTGATTAAATCCAGTCACTGTGCAGAGACTGAATTTGGAGTATGCAAGCTTTAGAACTTTTTAGTTCTGGCGGCACATCTTTCCTACTTTCCAAACTTCAAGAAAATTCTCCTGTATATCATATTCTGGAAAACTAGGCTAAAACTCAATTAGAATTTTGCACGTACAGCATAATAACTCTGTGATTAAATCCAGTCACTGTGCAGAGACTGAATTTGGAGTATGCAAGCTTTAGAATAATGGCTACGGTGAACTGTCGTATTCCATCCTACTCAGCCACTCAAGAAAAATAATTCATTACTGATGTAGTAAACGAAATGAAGGAAACAATAACTGGACTCACACAGATGAATTGATACTCGGGGTGTTCCTAAAATGAGAATAAAAAATGAAAGGGCTGATGAGGCGTCATAACAAGCAAATTTCACATAGCAACCCATGTCTGCATCCCTTACCGTTTGGCAGTAGGCGCATTTAACGGCGACACGCGCGGCCGCGAAGGTAGGCGTACAATCCGCCATCCACGTCGACATACACTCCTGGAAATGGAAAAAAGAACACATTGACACCGGTGTGTCAGACCCACCATACTTGCTCCGGACACTGCGAGAGGGCTGTACAAGCAATGATCACACGCACGGCACAGCGGACACACCAGGAACCGCGGTGTTGGCCATCGAATGGCGCTAGCTGCGCAGCATTTGTGCACCGCCGCCGTCAGTGTCAGCCAGTTTGCCGTGGCATACGGAGCTCCATCGCAGTCTTTAACACTGGTAGCATGCCGCGACAGCGTGGACGTGAACCGTATGTGCAGTTGACGGACTTTGAGCGAGGGCGTATAGTGGGCATGCGGGAGGCCGGGTGGACGTACCGCCGAATTGCTCAACACGTGGGGCGTGAGGTCTCCACAGTACATCGATGTTGTCGCCAGTGGTCGGCGGAAGGTGCACGTGCCCGTCGACCTGGGACCGGACCGCAGCGACGCACGGATGCACGCCAAGACCGTAGGATCCTACGCAGTGCCGTAGGGGACCGCACCGCCACTTCCCAGCAAATTAGGGACACTGTTGCTCCTGGGGTATCGGCGAGGACCATTCGCAACCGTCTCCATGAAGCTGGGCTACGGTCCCGCACACCGTTAGGCCGTCTTCCGCTCACGCCCCAACATCGTGCAGCCCGCCTCCAGTGGTGTCGCGACAGGCGTGAATGGAGGGACGAATGGAGACGTATCGTCTTCAGCGATGAGAGTCGCTTCTGCCTTGGTGCCAATGATGGTCGTATGCGTGTTTGGCGCCGTGCAGGTGAGCGCCACAATCAGGACTGCATACGACCGAGGCACACAGGGCCAACACCCGGCATCATGGCGTGGGGAGCGATCTCCTACACTGGCCGTACACCACTGGTGATCGTCGAGGGGACACTGAATAGTGCACGGTACATCAAAACCGTTATCGAACCCATCGTTCTACCATTCCTAGACCGGCAAGGGAACTTGCTGTTCCAACAGGACAATGCACGTCCGCATGTATCCCGTGCCACCCAACGTGCTCTAGAAGGTGTAAGTCAACTACCCTGGCCAGCAAGATCTCCGGATCTGTCCCCCATTGAGCATGTTTGGGACTGGATGAAGCGTCGTCTCACGCGGTCTGCACGTCCAGCACGGACGCTGGTCCAACTGAGGCGCCAGGTGGAAATGGCATGGCAAGCCGTTCCACAGGACTACATCCAGCATCTCTACGATCGTCTCCATGGGAGAATAGCAGCCTGCATTGCTGCGAAAGGTGGATATACACTGTACTAGTGCCGACATTGTGCATACTCTGTTGCCTGTGTCTATGTGCCTGTGGTTCTGTCAGGAATGTGTCAATAAAGTTTCCCCTTCCTGGGACAATGAATTCACGGTGTTCTTATTTCAATTTCCAGGAGTGTAGTAGATGGTCTGCAGGGCAACATTTTAAATTTCTTTCTTGTGCCATCAAACCACGGAGTTTCTTTCCGATTTCTGCAGGGACGCGAAGGCATTGCGTTTCGCAGTACAAATACTTGTTTGCGACAATGTGACAATGTCCCAAGGAGGACGGCACCTGTGAACACTGCAAAGTCTGGTTGGCCCTGCGTCAGTTTGCCAACAAACAGGGCCACTCTTGTGTTTGGTACCGAGCGGAGCGTACTGGAGATGGAGCACTCTTCCTGGGAGGAAAGAGCAGACATGCACTGTGCGTAAGAAGCAGCAGATGGAAACGCTCTCGCTGCACAACAGCTGTACGTTCAGCGCTCCGCAGATTGTCGATTCAGATCCACGAACGTCCGACGCCATCTATCGGTGGCCAATAGGGACAGGCGCACATGGGGTGAGTCAAAAAAAAAATGGTTCAAATGGCTCTAAGCACTATGGGACTTGACGACTGAGGTCATCAGTCCCCTAGAACTTAGAACTACTTAAACCTAACTAACCTAAGGACATCACACACATCCATGCCCGAGGCAGGATTCGAATCTGCTACCGTAGCGGTCACGCGGTTCCAAACTGACGCGCTTAGAACCGCACGGCCACTCCGGCCGGCTGGGGTGAGTCGGCCACTGACACAGTATCGTAATAATGCTTGGGCAATTAGGACCTACATCGAAACCCGACGCATTCATCTTGAGATACCGGCCCAAAGATCGGACAGATGTGGTTGTCAACGCACCAGAGTTTGAAGAGGAGGCGTTAACACTGCCGCAGAACAAGCCCTCAACTAGCTCCCACAGTCTTTCTTGTGAAATAGGTATAAGCCATTCCAAAGTCTAGGGTTTGTCGAATGAAGATGATATGCACCCTAACCAGCTTCTCAATGTTTAAGCTCTTAATCCATAACTTCTCCCGCGTTGCATTGACTTCTGCCAATGTTTTTTTTTTTTTTTTTTGTGTAAGTGTGCCATTTAACCTGAGTTCTACACTTCTTACTTTTTACGGATGAGGCGTCTTTTAGTAGGGAAGGTCACAATCAACAGTGTTGCGGGGCGAAATCCGCACACCGCCTTTTTGTGGCACAAAGAGCACATCGCCGTCGACGTTCGAGCTTGTTTGGTTGGCAATAATCTGATTGGTCCAACTGGTCCAAACATGCTCGCCTGACGACTAATCTTCCTAACACAAACATTGCCAGACCAATTGGAACATGTCCCGCTCAACGAACGACAGTGCATGTGGTGTCAACATGATTGCGCGTCTGTGCACTATGCTCATGAAATGCGAAATCGTTTGGATGAAGCCTTTGGTTAGAAGTGGACAGTGCGCGGTGGCCCGATGGCAAGGCCTTTGAATGCCCCCGTCTTGACGCCCCTTGATTTTTTTTCATCCAGTGCAACTGGAATCTGTTGTTTACGAAATACCTATTGAGACAGAGAAGAGCTGATAGCACGAATTATGGCAGCCTATGATGCACTCTCCACTTTGAAAGAGTGACAGTCATTCAGACCTTGTCTAACGGTATGCATTGAAGCAAATAAAGTTCATGAAACATCAATTCCACCTCGCCTTTAGCACGATGTCTCACAAAAATTGAAAACGGTACCGTGAACACCTGCTATCGTGGAGTCTCGAATGACAGCTTGTATGCTTGCCTCCAAGCAAGCGCTCGACGCTGTTAAATAATGCCCAGCACCGAACGCTCTGCGATGCGGACATGGGCTATGGTAAATTTGCTTGTTGTGACCATCTTTACCAGCACTCTCACGTTTTACATTCATCTTACTAGTACTCTGTAGAGTAATCTGCGAGGGACGTCTGCTGTTACACACCAATGTAAACTAATGTCACCATCGTTTACAGAAATTAATTCACAGTCGCTGATCACAAGTCATAATTCTCATGTGTACGCGCCATTCCCAGCGAGCGATACATATTAAATAGCTTTTTGCAATGAACACTACTGCAATCATTATCATGGGACTCAGGATAACATTAGGTCCAGAAATGAAATGAAATGATATTATTGTACGGCATTGATGGCTGGGAGTCTCCAGTTGGGAAGTTCGGCCACCGAGTTGAAAATCTTTTCAGTTAACGCCACATTCGGCAACTTGCGCTTCGATGATGATGGAATGATGTTGACAACGCAACACCCACTCCCCCGGTTCAGGATATCTCTGACGCGGTGGGGAATCGAACCCGTGCCCGCTGCTTCGCCACGCGCTGACCACTCAGCGAAGGGGGCAGACATTAGGTCCAGACACTAATGTTCATAAATGAAGACACATTAAACCTTTTATTGTGTTTGTTTAGGATCGTCACTCTTATCACTGGTTTCATGCACACCACCACAACCTTCAGTCGTATGCCAACCTCATCAGAATAGCACATCATTCTACGCACTCAATTATTTGTTGGATTATCCGACTCTCTGTGTCCCCCTTCAGTTTTTACCCTCTACCACGATAGTTATTACGTCATGTTTCAACACATCTCCTATAGCCCTGTCCCTTCTTCTTGCTGCTGTTTACCCTACGTTCCTTTTCTCGCCGTTTCTACAGCTCACCCAGGTTTCAGTGCTTCGTTTCCTTTCTGTCCGGGTTTTGACTCAGCTAATAGCTCGCAAGCGTACAACACTGTGCTCTATTCTCAGCAAATTCTTCGTCAATTTAAAGCCTATATTAGATATCAGTAGACATCTTTTGGCCAGGAAGAGCCTTTCTGCGTGTGCGCGTCTCGCTTCATCAGTTACGTCTTAGTTTGCTTCCAAGGTAGCAGGATCACTTAATTTCTTCTACTTCCATGCCGCCAATTCCGATGTTGTTTATCGCTAATCTCATTTTTGGTACACCTCATTACTTTCGTCTTTCTTAGGCTTTGGTCTCAATCCACAGTGAATGTTCATTAACCTGTTCATTCCATTCAATAGGTCCTGCAGTTCATCCGTACTCTTACTGAGGGTAGCATTGTCATCAGCGAATCCTATCAGTGATATCCTTTCATTTTCAAATAACTTCCGGGAATTCAGCCAGGTAACACTTTCAGCGACCGCCGATATTTCGGCGGGAGAACACCCCGCCATTTTCAAGGCAAACTGCAACGGACAGGCGACGTACATGCAAATTTAATACCTCGGTTCTCGGACCCAAGCAGGAAAGATAACACACACACACTGAACACTAGTGCCACCGAAGATGGCCAAAGTCAGAGCTATCGATAGTGAGACTATGAATTCGCAGGTGAGGTAGCATTGAGTCTGTCCCTCTGTTTCTTGACAAGGGAGAGAGCCGGATTCCAAACAGAGTTTAAACATAAACCTCCATCCCTGTTAACAAGGTTGCTCGCTAATTTAAACTCAACTGCCTCCCGAATCACACTGTCCCAATAGCTGGACGTGCATGCCAATATCTCGGTGTTATTATATAACATGGAGTGACCAGTATCCAAGCAATGTTCGGCAATAGCAGATCTATTTGGCTGCTGTAATCGTGTGTGCCGTTTATGCTCAGTACATCTGTCCTCCACGGTCCTGATAGTTTGACCAATATATGCCATGCCGCAGCTACAAGGGACACGATATACACCCGCCTTACGCAGTCCAAGATCATCCTTAACGGAACTCAAAAGTGCTCTAATTTTAGATGGAGGTCGGAAAACACATTTCACATCGTATTTCCGTAAAATACGACCGATCTTATTGGACGTGTTTCCTACGTAAGGCAAGAAGGCAGTAGACTTAGGTGTTGACTCAGAATTATCATCAATCACCTGATGTACAGTTGGTCGATAGCGCAACGCACGTTCAATCTGTCTATCACTGTAACCATTTTGACGAAATGTAACTTCAAGATGGTAAAACGAATGTTCGGGTGGATCGAGTTCAGATGTTCTAGAAAGACATTCAAATTCTCCCTACCGTGAGGCCAAACAACGAAGGTATCGTCAACGTATCTATAGAAACAGGCGGGTTTTAAAGGCGCCGACTCCAATGCACGTTCCTCGAAGTCTTCCATAAACAAATTTGCGATCACAGGAGACAACGGACTACCCATCGCAACTCCATCTGTCTGCTCGTAATACTGGTCATTAAATAAAAAGTAAGTGGATGTCAACACATGCCTAAAGAGATTAGTTAAATCAGCACCAAACCTGGCTTCAATTAACCGCAACGAATCAGAGGAACACGAGTGAAGAGAGAGACCACATCGAAACTCACTAAAATATCAGAGTCATTCAGCCTCAGTCCCTCCAAACGACGTAAAAAATCAGCTGAGTTCCTGATATGATGTTCACACCGTCCTACTTGTGGACTCAACAGAGATGCAAGATGCTTGGATACACGATATGTCGCGGCGCCGATGTTACTCACTATAGGACGGAAAAGAACCTCTTCCTTATGAACCTTTGGAAGGCCATATAACCTAGGGGGAACCGCACTATAGGTGTTAAGCCTCTTGAATGTGTCCTGCGACAAACCACTTTTCTTCAGGAGGCTGTTGGTCTTTCTCTCAACACTTTTCGTGGGGTCAGCATCGATTCTGCGATACGTTGAATCAGATAGTAAACGTTGCATCTTTTGTACATAATCATGTTTATTTAAAACAACGGTGGCATTGCCCTTGTCAGCAGGTAAAATAACAATACTGGGATCAACCTTGAGAGAGCGTAAAGCAGCCCTCTCTGCTGCTGTTACATTACTCTTGGGTGGACGAGCCCTAGTCAAAACACGGCATGCCTCCCTCCTAACTTCCTCTGCAGCGTCAGGAGGTAGTTTGCAAACTGCCTGTTCAATTGAACTAATAAAATCAACTACCTGCAAATTCTTCGGAGTGGGTGCAAAATTTAATCCTTTCCCTAGCACGGATAAGGTTGCGTCGTCAAAAGATTTCTCTGTGAGATTTATCACAGAACGTCGAGATATAACATCCGACTCCGCGCGATGAAAACGTTCAAACTTTGCCAAATGCCGGGCAGTAACGGAGTTGTACTCCCAGTCAGCTTGGGTCCATGAGGCACCGTCCAACCAATCCCAAGTGAAATCAGACACTTCAGATGCAACCATTAAATGAAAACGATACAATTCTTTGGAAACAGAATCCAAACGTCGACGAGTAAAACGAATCCTTTCGCGAACAAGAGCCAAGCCAGCACGTTGCTTAATTCGGTTGCCGGCAGGAGAATTAATATGGTGCACAACCTCATGGACCCAAGCTGACTGGGAGTACAACTCCGTTACTGCCCGGCATTTGGCAAAGTTTGAACGTTTTCATCGCGCGGAGTCGGATGTTATATCTCGACGTTCTGTGATAAATCTCACAGAGAAATCTTTTGACGACGCAACCTTATCCGTGCTAGGGAAAGGATTAAATTTTGCATCCACTCCGAAGAATTTGCCGGTAGTTGATTTTATTAGTTCAATTGAACAGGCAGTTTGCAAACTACCTCCTGACGCTGCAGAGGAAGTTAGGAGGGAGGCATGCCGTGTTTTGACTAGGGCTCGTCCACCCAAGAGTAATGTAACAGCAGCAGAGAGGGCTGCTTTACGCTCTCTCAAGGTTGATCCCAGTATTGTTATTTTACCTGCTGACAAGGGCAATGCCACCGTTGTTTTAAATAAACATGATTATGTACAAAAGATGCAACGTTTACTATCTGATTCAACGTATCGCAGAATCGATGCTGACCCCACGAAAAGTGTTGAGAGAAAGACCAACAGCCTCCTGAAGAAAAGTGGTTTGTCGCAGGACACAATCAAGAGGCTTAACACCTATAGTGCGGTTCCCCCTAGGTTATATGGCCTTCCAAAGGTTCATAAGGAAGGGGTTCCTTTCCGTCCTATAGTGAGTAACATCGGCGCCCCGACATATCGTGTATCCAAGCATCTTGCATCTCTGTTGAGTCCACAAGTAGGACGGTGTGAACATCATATCAGGAACTCAGCTGATTTTTTACGTCGTTTGGAGGGACTGAGGCTGAATGACTCTGATATTTTAGTGAGTTTCGATGTGGTCTCTCTCTTCACTCGTGTTCCTCTGTCTGATTCGTTGCGGTTAATTGAAGCCAGGTTTGGTGCTGATTTAACTAATCTCTTTAGGCATGTGTTGACATCCACTTACTTTTTATTTAATGACCAGTATTACGAGCAGACAGATGGAGTTGCGATGGGTAGTCCGTTGTCTCCTGTGATCGCAAATTTGTTTATGGAAGACTTCGAGGAACGTGCATTGGAGTCGGCGCCTTTAAAACCCGCCTGTTTCTATAGATACGTTGACGATACCTTCGTTGTTTGGCCTCACGGTAGGGAGAATTTGAATGTCTTTCTAGAACATATGAACTCGATCCACCCGAACATTCGTTTTACGATGGAGGTGGAAAAGGATGGTTGCCTTCCCTTTCTCGACGTGTTGGTTAGGAGGAAGGATGATGGATCATTGGGACATGCAGTCTACAGGAAACGTACTCACACCGACTTGTACTTACAAGCTAATAGTTGTCACCATTCGGCTCAGCGTGAAGGGGTACTTCGTACCTTGGTACACAGGGCACATATCGTTTCTGACGCTGAGACTTTGCCAGCTGAGCTGTCCCATCTTGAAGTTACATTTCGTCAAAATGGTTACAGTGATAGACAGATTGAACGTGCGTTGCGCTATCGACCAACTGTACATCAGGTGATTGATGATAATTCTGAGTCAACACCTAAGTCTACTGCCTTCTTGCCTTACGTAGGAAACACGTCCAATAAGATCGGTCGTATTTTACGGAAATACGATGTGAAATGTGTTTTCCGACCTCCATCTAAAATTAGAGCACTTTTGAGTTCCGTTAAGGATGATCTTGGACTGCGTAAGGCGGGTGTATATCGTGTCCCTTGTAGCTGCGGCATGGCATATATTGGTCAAACTATCAGGACCGTGGAGGACAGATGTACAGAGCATAAACGGCACACACGATTACAGCAGCCAAATAGATCTGCTATTGCCGAACATTGCTTGGATACTGGTCACTCCATGTTATATAATAACACCGAGATATTGGCATGCACGTCCATGTTATATAATAACACCGAGATATTGGCATGCACGTCCAGCTATTGGGACAGTGTGATTCGGGAGGCAGTTGAGTTTAAATTAGCGAGCAACCTTGTTAACAGGGATGGAGGTTTATGTTTAAACTCTGTTTGGAATCCGGCTCTCTCCCTTGTCAAGAAACAGAGGGACAGACACAATGCTACCTCACCTGCGAATTCATAGTCTCACTATCGATAGCTCTGACTTTGGCCATCTTTGGTGGCACTAGTGTTCAGTGTGTGTGTGTTATCTTTCCTGCTTGGGTCCGAGAACCGAGGTATTAAATTTGCATGTACGTCGCCTGTCCGTTGCAGTTTGCCTTGAAAATGGCGGGGTGTTCTCCCGCCGAAATATCGGCGGTCGCTGAAAGTGTTACCTGGCTGAATTCCCGGAAGTTATTTGAAAGTTGTATACGCCAGGAGAAACTCAGGTCTCACGATATCCTTTCAGTTTGAATTCTCATCCCACTCTTCAACTTTTATTCCATCAATGCTTCTTCGATCTATAAATTCTACAGTAAGGGCGAAAGGCTGCATGAATGTCTTACACCATTTTTAATCCGAACACTTTGCCCTTGGTCTTTCAACTAGACAGAAATTGAATAACACATTTCTAACGTTCCTTGCTCTACTGGACTGAGAACGACTGCAAGACGTTGCTGTTCTGCGAAAGACTCATGTAATGCTAGCCAACAATGTGGCGCTAGCCCAGATCCAACAGGTCAACTTGTCTACGCCTGTAATGCCTCTTCATGACAACAGGTAACAAGATCGGTTATCACCACCTCACTATACAATCAAATAGTCATAGACCAGCTTGTGAGCTCAGCCAAATTGTGTGACATAACAGGTACTAAGCACGCATGGTAGACTCTCACTTCCAATCGTTCACTGCACAGTTTGTGCTTACAGCGTCTATTAGACTGACCCAATAAACAATCCGATACTGATATTAATTAATCAAAGACAGGCCCGATATAAGATCCTTCATATATCTCCAAAGAAGACCCCTGATTCAGTATTTTATAAAAGAGTGAAAAATACTGGTATGAGTCTGCTAGAAGTAGGAAAGTATCTGCACATTACCCAAAACTGTTTTGGGCTGGATCTAGGACGCTGTCATAACTACATGTCAGAAGGTTTTCAGAAACGAGCATGGACGTACAGTAATCTGGTAATTTTCTGCTTGGTAAATGTATATTTGTGTAGCCCCTTAGTCTGTGATATTCACTAGGTGTCATTATATAAACTGTTGTTATTTTAACTTTTTATAGTAATGTAATCACCTCTCATAGCAAATAATGTCAGTTGCACTATACGGGCTGATGTTGCTGCCCCTGCAACTGGGCTCTATGCAACCCCAACGCCTTCAAATACCACACACAAGACTTCTATATTCTCTCGCTCGCTACATGCAATTAGACCTACAGCAAAAAAGAACTGGAACTTTTTGTAAGAAATTCAATGAAGTTAAATAATGTACTGGGATACTTTCTCAGTGGAGCCCACGGTTTTCGAATTATTCAAGAAAAACGCATTTGGAGATGACTTTTGTACGTTTTTCTTGAACAATTCGAGGACTACGATGTCTAGCGAAACCCATTCCAGTACAAAATTTAACAATGTCAAATTTCCTGCAAAAAGATCATGTTGATTTTTTCTGCAGTTGTAATAGTTTGCACATGGTGAGCGAGAGTATACGAAAATTTGGTACCTGAAGGTGCTGCAGGTTGCAAAAACCCGCACGGGCAGCCGATTCGCACTGCACGTTTCTGACATCTTTTGAGAGGTGCAAGCAAATACCTTCCATTTGTGTAATTGCAATACCACACAACCTTACTTCATTGGACATAAAATTCTGTAGCTGGACTTTTTATTTTATGTCTTCACTTCCATATTCCAAATACTTTACCGGTTTCTTAATACTGAAGCACTTGTATTTCTCCGAATGGACTGTTATTAAAAAAATGTTGTATGTAGACCACGGTTCAAATCGACGTCTTTGCCATCCGAAATGCAGAATTTCTGCGATGTCAGTAGATCCCTCGAGGCAAACACGGTTACTTTTCCTTTGAAAAGGGCACGGCTGATTCCCTCCACCGTCTTTTCAGCCATAAGCTTGTGCTCCGTCACAAATGGCATTTTAGCTGATGGAATAGGCATTTAAAATCTTCTCTTTCCTTTCTTCCGTTACTAAAAACTTCATTCGCCGTACCAATTCTCCTCATATCTTCCCTCCAAATACACAGTGAAACCCACTGTTTCATTCGATGAAAATGTCATTCATATTTATGAAACATTTTGTGACTATAAAGCTTATTTTGCTAACTAGGACTCTGCTGCTCTTGTACGTCTAAGTACTCTCGCATTTCAGTTACAGAACAGAGACATACACAACTGAATTCCGTCCTAACAGTCGTCGAAAGATCCCACCCAGCCGACTGACTGCCGTGTTATTCTTAGCCGACTGGAGTTATCGGTTACTGATATGGAGGGGCGTGGTCTCAGCACACCGCTCACATTTGTCAATTTCCGTGACCTCGAGCCACTACCACTTAGTCAAGCTGCTCCTCTATCGGCGCTACGGAGCTGAGTGAACTCCAGTAGATCAACAGTGCATGGTGGCCCAGAGGGTCACACACCAAACTGCCAACCACACCCGACAGCCCTTAACTTCGGTAATCGGTCGAGAACTGGTGCATTCCCCTGCGACACGACCGTTTGCATAAATATACACTATGTGATCAAAAGTATCCGGACACCTGCCTGAAAATGACTTACAAGTTCGTGGCGCCCTCCATCGGTAATGCTGAAATTCAATATGGTGTTGACCCACCCTTAGCCTTGATGTCAGATTCCGCTCTCGCTGGCATACGTCCAATCACGTGCTGGAAGTTTACAAAAGACATCATATTTACGCCAGTGACTGTAACACTTTCTTTATTTCACGATTGCAATTTCGGCCTTCGGCCATTATCAAGTGAAGATGTTATGGCTATTAGGCCATTGTTGTTGTTGTGGTCTTCAGTCCTGAGACTGGTTTGATGCAGCTCTCCATGCTACTCTATCCTGTGCAAGCTTTTTCATCTCCCAGTACCTACTGCAACCTACATCCTTCTGAATCTGCTTAGTGTATTCATGTCTTGGTCTCCCTCTACGATTTTTACCCTCCACGCTGCCCTCCAATACTAAATTGGTGATCCCTTGATGCCTCAGAACATGTCCTATCAACCGATCCCTTCTTCTGGTCAAGTTGTGCCACAAACTTCTCTTCTCCCCAATCCTATTCAATACTTCCTCATTAGTTATGTGATCTACCCATCTAATCTTCAGCATTCTTCTGTAGCACCACATTTCGAAAGCTTCTATTCTCTTCTTGTCTAAACTGTTTATCGTCCACGTTTCACTTCCATACATGGCTACACTCCATACGAACACTTTCAGAAATGACTTCCTGACACTTAAATCAAAACTGGATGTTAACATATTTCTCTTCTTCAGAAACGCTTTCCTTGCCATTGCCAACCTACATTTTATATCCTCTCTACTTCGACCATCATCAGTTATTTTGCTCCCCAAACAGCAAAACTCCTTTACTACTTTAAGTGCCTCATTTCCTAATCTAATTCCCTCAGCATCACCAGACTTAATTAGACTACATTCCATTATCCTTGTTTTGCTTTTGTTGATGTTCATCTTATATCCTCCTTTGAAGACACTGTCGATTCCATTCAACTGCTCTTCCAAGTCCTTTGCTGTCTCTGACAGAATTACAATGTCATCGGCGAACCTCAAAGTTTGTACTTCTTCTCCATGAATTTTAATACCTACTCCGAATTTTTCTTTTGTTTCCTTTACTGCTTGCTCAGTATACAGATTGAACAACATCGGGGAGAGGTTACAACCCTGTCTTACTCCCTTCCCAACCACTGCTTCCCTTTCATGCCCCTCGACTCTTATAACTGCCATCTGCTTTCTGTACAAATTGTAAATAGCCTTTCGCTCCCTGTATTTTACCCCTGCCACCTTTAGAATTTGAAAGAGAGTATTCCAGTTAACGTTGTCAAAAGCTTTCTCTTTAGGCCATGTCAACCTGAAATGAGCCTAATAACCATAACATCTTCATTTGATAATGGCCTATGCCCGAAATTACAATTGTGGGAAAAAAAGGTGTTACAGTCACTGGCGTAAAAATGATGTCCCTTATAAAGTTCTACATGACTGTGAATCCCAGGTATAAAAAGTTAATTACGTGCTGGAAGCTTCCTTGGGGAATGGCAGCTCATTCTTCACGGAGTGCTACACTGAGGACAGGTATTGATATTGGTCGGTGAGGCCTGGCACGAAGTCGGCGTTCCAAAACATCCCAAAGGTGTTGTATAGGATTTAGGTCAGGACTGTGTGCAGGTCAGGCCATTACAGGGATGTTATTGTCGTGTAACCGCTCCGCCAGAGGCCATGCATTATGAATAGGTGCTCGATCGTGTTGAAAGATGCAACGGCCATTCCCAACTTGCTCTTCAAGCAAGACGGTGGTTAAAACTTCAGTGTAGGCCTGTGCTGTGATAGTACCACGCGAAACAACAAGAGGTGAAAACCCCCTCCATGAAAAACACGACCACACCGTAAAACAGCCACCTCCGAATTTTCAAATTGTTCAAATGGCTCTGACCACTATGGGACTGAGGTCACCAGCTCCCTAGATCTTAGAACTACTTAAACCGAACTAATCTAAGGTCATCACAAAGATTCATGTCCGAGGCAGAATTCGAACCTGCGACCGTAGCGATTGCGCGGTTCCAGACTGTAGCGCCTAGAACCGCTCGGTCACCCCGGCTGGCTGAATTTTACTGTTGGCACTACATACGCTGGCAGAAGACGTTCACCGCGCATTCGCCATACCCACACCCTGCCATCGGATCGCCCCATTGTGCATCGTGATTCGTCACTCTACACAACGTTTTCCCACTGTTCAACCGTCCTATGTTCAAGCTCCTTACACTAAGCGAGGCGTCGTTTGGCATTTGCCGGCGTCATGCGTGATTTATGAGCAGCCACCCGACCACGAAATCCAAGTTCTCTCACTTCCTGTCTATCTGTCATAGTACTTGCAGTGGATCCTGACGCAGTTTGGAATTTCTGTGTGATGGTCTGGATAGAAGTCTGCCTATTACACATTATGACCCTCTTCAACTGTTGGCAGTCTGTTAGTCACCAGACAAGGTCCGCCTGTACGCTTTTGTGCTGTATGTGTCCCTTAACGTTTCCCCTTCACTATCACATCGGAAACAATGAACATAGGGATGTTTAGGAGTGTGGACATCTCGCGTACAGACGTATGACACAAGTGACACCCGATCACCTGACCACGTTCGAAGTTCGTGAGTTCCGCGGAGCGCCCCTTTCTGCTCTCTCACGAAGTCTAACGACTACTGAGGTTGCTTATATGGATTACCTGGCAGTACGTGGTAGCACTATGCATCTAATATGAAAGACGTATATTTTTGGGGGTGTCCGGATACTTTTAGTCACATAGCGTACAAACAAACAATAAATTTCAATTTTGAACTGGCACAATGGGTAATATTCTCTCAGAAGTCCTCTAGCCCGGACAGGGGTTGCGAGACGTTTACCTTTGTTTTCAGGCGAATGCCAGAACTGGAAATCCCTTTCCAAAGATTCCAAACTGGCTTACCCGTGTCGCAATCCTAGCCTGCTGGAATATCTGGCTGAAAAGAACCAAATTCTGTAACAGCCGACCCTGCTCTTAAGAGATGTAAAATATTTAAAAAATGAAAATAAAATATGTCAACTGAAGTTGTTAATTTTGAAGATATCTACCTCCAGTTGGACACCCTGTATACATCGTGTATCGATACTGCCCGTCCCCACTACGCACAGTGTTTTCAAATCCTACATTTCTAAAAATCGCCACAGAAAAATCACGATTTCAGAAGGTAGGAACCTCCTGTGAGTAGTGCCTTGTAGATTATATTACAAACCGGTAGCCAATGCTCAACGCGCACTGCGAAGAACGGTGCCAACAAAACATCTGCACAGCGGAAAGCGAAATAGCAAGCCATTTAAATAAGCATCTTCAGATTTCAAAGAGGAGAGACATGTCCATTCGCTTTTCCAGAAAATCCTTCCTTGTATGCTGGTACTTTTATAAGTGGTTCTTTTTCCGGTGTGTATTTGCAAGTTCAATCATAATCTGTGTGTATTTTTCGTAACGTATGCAGATGTCTTAGGGCACAAAAATATTAATTCACAGTTAAATGTTTCATTTTATAAGCTATGTAGGAATTAGGAGAGTACAACTTAATTATTGTTTTGTCTTGTTTACATATCGCTGTAAGAACCGTTGTTGTATAATGTTGAGAGAGGAACGGGCAAAGAGAAAGACGCGAATGGCATTAGGCCGTGAGCGATGAAAACCTGATATACACGGGAAACATTAAGTGACAGTTTAATTTTGCAATATCAGCAACGTTATAAAAATATATCTTTCCACCTGCACAAAAAAATTAGTATTTGATTAAGATTATATAAAGGGTGCCAACAGCGACATTTAATCACGTAATTTAATCAGCCTTTCAGTTTATTCAGTAATGCAATATAGAATATGTTATGGAAAATAATGTATTATATATATACATCACATTTCAGCCTGCTAGGATTTCAGTTTCAGGTTTTTCACGGTGTATTCGTATGAAGACGAGTGGTTATATAAGACTGTGAATTGAGCGTAACTGGAATAGATTCATTTGAGCTAAACTGTTGTGAAAGTGCTGTTGTGGGAAAGACTTTCATTTTATAGACTGGTTTAGAAAGCGAAAGTAATAAATTTCGAGTAGAGAGAGCACCACGTTGCACTTTTCTATGTCAGTTACGACCTACTATTCCGGTAGCAGCGTAGCTCTACATTTTCCACGTCTGAGTAAAGAAATATTGAAATTTGGTTGGAAATACAACCTTTGTCGCGATGGTGGTGGTACAATGTGATTATGTACTATGGCGAAGGTTATGCTAGTTTCGTGCCTTTTGTTCTAATAGGTATTTGGGTTGACGCTGGGGGTGCAGCCTAATTTGAACGTGAGTATATTTTATGTTTTTGAAAAGCCTTTAAGCCACCGCATAGATACTGCGGGAAAGATGTTTCTCCTGAAAGACGCGCCAGAAAAGTTTTTAATTACTCTGAACACGTCACAGTAATTTCAGTTCCACTGATAAATCCATTTTGGAATGTATACTTTCACCCAGCTATCTATGTTTCTGATAAAGGTCTATTGGTCATTGGTGTTATGGTGCCTGGACTGCTGATTTCAACGCTCCGGTTTTTTTTTTTTTTTTAACGGTACTTCTTTCATTTCATGGACGAAGTCAGACACACCCGGTTATCACTGTATAAATACTAGTGACGAACAGAACATTACAGCATAAGCCACTTCAGTTCTTTTATTGAAGAATTTTATGAAGCTTTAGAGGAGGATGAGTTTGACGTGTATGTTCGTTGCATTACACAGCAGGAAAAGGAAAACACGGTCTCTTATTTGCAGTATCACGCGTCAGGAGTAATCATGTCGATAAAACCGAGTTACCACACTGCTCAGCGAAGTACCAAGCTACCGCCTCAAGCCTGAAACATACAAGGGCCTAGCTTGGCAGCGGCTTGAGTTCATTACGTCTGTCAGAATTCCTCCTCCCAGCGTGCTACCGAAGAGTGACGTGCAATGAAACACGTTTCTAACGCGGCTGACAGTTGTGTAAATTTTGCCGGCGAGAGGCAGGAGTCGTCGCCTCTCAGGAATAGGAGACATTCGAGAGAAAACGTTGCTGAAATTTACGTTTTTTTTAACCCCTTAGCAATAGTTTTATTTTGTGTCACGTTTATTTCATGTAAATAGAAGGCATTTCCTCAACTTGTAATCTTAATTCGTGTGTACGGCCACTAGAAAATCCTGTGTATTCCTCTTTTTTTTAATTCGCGTTTATGCATCTAGGTTCAGTAAAAAGTTTTTTCAGCCATATCAGAAACCAGACATTATGTTAGTCGGGCAGAAGGTGCGCCATTTGGCAATGTTTTGGAAGAGAGTTCCATTTACGGCCAAAAATGAGGAAATGTAGCTACTTTGTATTTGTTTCTTGGCTAACTCGACCCAGACAAAAATTTGGAACTACAGTTGACGTATTTAACTGCCTAACAGTAAAGTTACAGATTTTGTATACATCTCTTTCAGTACTTGTGAGAGGAGGGAGTTTCAAGGGACTCTTTCTCTTTTTTTTATCTCTATCCCAAGGAGTAGAGAGCAGCTATATGTGAAGAGCAAAGAACTTTGAACATTCTCACACATCGGAAATATTAATAAGGGTAGTACACAGACACGTTAAGAACAAAACCGAAGCCAGTTCAACTGTAGATCAATTTGGCTTCCGAGAAGGCATAACCATAAGACAAGCTATCCCACGCCTTCTCTGTGTAGTAGAATAAACCTCTAGCGGTCAAGATAAAATTTGGACAGCATTTGTAGACCTCAGGAAAGCTTTCGGTACGGTGGAATGGGATACAAATGAACGGAAATTTTAAACATGATTAGATTATTGAGATACAAGAATTATTAAAGGAGTTTATAAAGAACAAACAGCGATAGTTAAGATAAAAAAATATAGAAAAAGTGTTTGAGAAGGTTGCAGTACTTATTCAACATACAATATGAAACATACAGCCGAAAAGAATAATGTACAACTATCACTGTAAATGAAGAAAGAATAAAATGGTTAGGCTTGTTGATGATATGGCTGTGATATCCCTAGATGAAAGAAATCTCCAAGTAATCTTAGAGGTTACGGGTACAGTACTAAGGGATGGTTACAAAATGGAAATTAACTCGAAAAGAAATAATCCATTCGAGTAATCGAAGGAACGAGAAGAAATGAAAATTTAATCTGCAATAAAAGTAAAAACAAAATCATATAAGTATTTAGGAAATAAGGCAGCTAGCGACGGAAACAGCAAAATGGTTATAAAAGATAGAGAAGAAAACGTAATATTCATGAACTGAAGAAGAATGTTCAGACAACATAAATACTAGAGCTGTATTTGGAGCGTAGCACTGTATGGTTGTGCAGCATGGACAATAGGCTAGAATGAAATGAAATTTCTTTTAACATTTTAGCTATGGTGCTGAATACACCTATTAAAGATGAAAGAGGCAGACAAAACCACCAACCGGGAGCACAACGACCACGCAAAGTCTTGGCGTGGCAAGACAGTTTAAGAGAGCAACAGAGAAAAGACGTAAGTGTATTGGTCAAGTAATAGCACACAACTACTTCCCCGTAAATATTACGGAGTGACAGTGCAACGGAAGACAGACCGAAGTAGAGCGCGGCTGGTGTTAATGCGTGTCGGTTCGTATAAAATGTTGTTTAGACTTTTCCATAATGTCGAATTTCTTGAGAGTATCTCATCCAGGCTAAGAAGAAAAAGGAAACTGGTATAACCGATAAAATTATCAAATCAGATATGTCTTCGCATAACAAGAGAAAGTGTAGTTTTCTAGAGGTTACATACCAAGCAACAAATGACAAACTAATTCGAATACAGGCAACTCAACTGAACTGTCACAGTTCTTCTTCAACAACAAATATTACTATGTACATAACTACAACAACTCTTTTGGAAGTGGTATCTTGTTAAAAGTGTAATCGTACATCTAATGTCCAAGCGATAAATAGGAATAAAGATCCATTCGAAATTTACGATTTTTTCTTCTTTCGGGGGCCACAATCATGAAGAACTTATTGCACGAAATTTCCGTCATTTGACTGTAGATTTGTATTCGTCTATTTCACATAGTCGGTTTCGGTTTTACAACCATTCTCAGGTGCAATTTGAACTGAAAATCAGTAAAATAAGCAAACCGTACGGCTCAGGGTATAATATGAGGAAGAAAACGTCAGTACATTTTTAAGATCATTACTTACATCTCAAAAAATGTCAGACCTGCCTAAATGACATATTATCGTGAAAATAATATTTATCTGGCGTTATAAACCAGTCTTCGTATTAAAGGATATGAGTACATATCAAAAACGCTAACATGGCTGAAACATTAACGAACCGTAGTACATAAATGAAAGCCAGAACATTCCTGTGACTTGCAACCATTACGTCCAGGCATAGAATGACCCTAACATATGTCAAAACAACGGAATAGGTCGTAACAAAACGGCAACATTGTCTCAGCTGCATTACTTTGGATCGCCAAACACATTGACAGGAAAGGGATTATTTATTTGGGTATGTGCTTTACAGATCCTTGCAGAACCTGCAACGGTACCGTGCAGTACCCTCTTCTCAAAGTGGAGATATTGCCATTATTTAGAGGCGCAACAAGCACGATCACAAAAGTGATCTCTCAGATGCATTAAAAATTCGTAAACACTTGATCCATGGTGATAATAACGTAAAAGAAATCACATACATGCCACACCAACACAAAATACAGGAACATCGTAACCGCAAAAATCCGAGCCAAGTCTCAATGGCATTTCTTACATATTCTCAAACCTCGACAGTGACTCAAATGGCTCTGAGCACTATGGGACTTAACTTCTGAGGTCATCAGTTCACTAGAACTTAGAACTGCTTAAACCTAACTAACCTAAGGACATCACACACATCCATGCCCGAAGCAGGATTCGAACCTGCGGTCGCGCAGTTCCAGACTGTAGCGCCTAGAACCGCTCGGCCACCCCGGTCGGCCCTCGACAGTGCCTACAATACGTAATCCACAAACACACTATACAACAGAGGCAGTATCAAGGCAGGTGAGGTTGCAGAAAAAATGGGTGCATGGTTGGCAGGGCAGGCTGTCAGAAGGGAAGAGAAAATCAGGAAGAGGCAAAGGATGGTATCAAAGTACGTTTGAGTGTCAGACGGCCGCAAAAGCGGGGGGAGGGAGAGTTGCTGGGAATTGGCTAGTGATGGTTCTACAGTAGGTATGGGAGTATGGATGGTGGAGAATGGATAGCGTAAGAGTGGAGGCATGGTATGAAAATGAGATGTAGTGGAGATGGAGATGAACTATGTTGATTGAAGGCGAAGAAACAGGCGAAACGTGGTACTTGGGTGCAACCACAATCTGCAGTATAACACGAATACTCATTAATTTCTAATCAATGCAGTCACACTAATTACAGCATGTGCAGATCTGATGCATACATAATTTGTTCTACATATTTTTATGTGTCACATTTACATAATCATTTAGTACTAATGACACTAGAAGTGGACGATAAATTATTAGGAGTTACTACAAATTATCATAAAATTTTGATGGTCACTGAGTCATATGATTATATTAAAGAGGTATCTTTGCTAGAATGAAGAATGCACCCCAAGTTCAGTAGCCCCATTTTTTTGAGAAAAAGGATCTAGGATTACAACTACGCTAAGTACATAACCAAATGATGCAGTACTACATAAACATTCATTCTATTTTAAATTAATGCAATCTTAATACTTATTTCATGTCACCATCATCATTTAAGACTGATTATGCCTTTCAGTGTTCAGTCTGGAGCATAGTCCCCCTTATAAAATTCCTCCATGATCCCCTATTCAGTGCTAATATTAGAGCCTCTTCTGATGTTAAGTCTGTTACTTCAAAATCATTCTTAACCGAATCCAGGTGCCTTCTCCTTGGTCTACCCCGAATCCTCCTACCCTCTGCTGCTGAACCCATGAGTCTCTTGGGTAACCTTGCTTCTCCCATGCGTGTAACATGACCACATCATCTAAGCCTGTTCGCCCTGACTGCTACATCTATACATTCACAGTATTTCTTTGATTTCCTCATTGTGGACATCCGCTTGCCATTGTTCCCATACAACAAAGTTGGTCGAAAGATTGAACGGTGCACAGATAACTTAGTCTCGGTACTGACTTTCTTCTTGCAGAAGAGAGTGGATCGTAACTGAGCGCTCACTGCATTAGATTTGCTACACCTTATTTCATGTGTATATCTGAAAAATACATAATCTCTTCTCTATATATTCTTAACATTCTTGAAACAATGTACCATACATAATTTAACAGATGATAAAATATGAGATTTCTTAAGACTCCTGAAATTATGTACCAATGCATTAATTTAACAAAACATAAAATAAAAAAATCAGTCAAAATTTATACAAAATTATTATTATAATGCAATTATTCAGCAGAAATTTTTTCATAATTTCTTCTACATACATTATTAAAATCCATTTTACAAATACATAAATAAGGCATCTGTTAACATTATTAGATAACAGGACTGAGAGTTCATACGGGACCAATGCAAGCTCTTTGAGGTTGATAGATTAGTACTTACTTAACTTTTATGGCTATGTTAGATTCCAGCATAAAACCATTGGTTCAGTGGTGTTTTAGAGAATCTGGGCTTACAACATGCTAGTGATTGCAGCCTATTAATTAAAATGGAAGTAGGCTATTAACGTATGATAATGGGGCAGGGGGAAGTTTCGAGAGTTCGGAAGGGAGTTGAAAGGGAAGGAGGCTAGAGGCTTTCAGTAGTTTACTGTAGTACAAACATAGCCAAATGCAATGGTATCTTGCGTAAAATTCTTATAGCTATCCATTACATTTCATAAGGCTATGTTCCCAGTAGTGCTACACAATTTGGAAAAGTGCAGTACGTATGAAACTTTTAAATCTTACAGGTAGTAAAAAAAACATTATAATGACCTCAAAGATTTGTGGTTGTAGTGGGAAGTTTGTAGTAGGATGTATGGTACATTAATGCTAACTTAACGTGTATGGCTATGGCACACGTCGTTGAGTACACCATTGCAGGCGCTCCTGTCTGTGATGCAGCGTCAAGGGTAACCGCAGCCATGGTCTCCGAGCTGATTGTCCATGCTGCTGCAAACGTCGTCGAACTGTTCGTGCGGATGGTTGTTGTCTTGCAAACGTCCCCATCTGTTGACACAGGGATCGAGACGTGACTGCACGATCCGTTACAGCCATGCGGATAAGATGCCTGTCATCTCGACTGCTAGTGATACGAGGCCATTGGTATCCAGCACGGCGTTCCGTATTACCCTGCTGAACCCACCGATTCCATATTCTGCTAACAGTTATTGGACCACGACCAACGCGAGCAGCAATGTCGCGATACGATAAACCGCAATCGCGATAGGATACAATCCGACCTTTATCAAAGTCAGAAACGTGATGGTACGCATTTCTCCTCCTTACACGAGGCATCACAACAACGTTTCACCAGGCAATGCCGGTCAACTGCTGTTTGTATATGAGAAATCGGTTGGAAACATTCCTCATGTCAGCACGTTGTAAGTGTCGCCACCGGCGCCAACCTTGTGTGAATACTGTGAAAAGCTAATCATTTGCGTATCACAGCATCTTCTTCCTGACGGTTAGATTTCGCGTCTGTAGCACGTCATCTTCGTGGTGTAGCAAATTTAATGGCCAGTAGTGTACTTAATGACTTCTTGTTCCTTATATTACGCCCAGTACTTTACGACTTGCACATTTCATTTCATTTCAGTTCACATTGCACTGGCTATAAAGCCACGACCATGACTAAATGAAATAAATTAATACAAATGTACGGTCTAGTGGCTGAAGTTTCTGTAAAAAGGATATTTATTTATTTACCAGCATGTTGATTAACGTCCACCGAATATGTGGTATTGAAATCTCTTTACGCAAACAAGCGACAGCCATTATTGTTTTTAAGAATTGGAAATAAATATTATACTTAGTGATAGGAATTCCTATTTTTACTTATTTCTTGTTTATGACTTAGTTGAGGCATTGTCTTTGCTTTAAGTCCCAATGAATTATTCAGCCACAGTTACAAAGAACTTTTTTACAGTAACAGTGTTATTGCAACACATTTTTTATAAACAGGGAATAATGATACCGATGAGTAGATATTTTACTTCCTCTGCGCTTTTCTTTAAATTTCAAATTGTACTTTATACCAAGATCCGGTTTATCAAAATCAAACGCGCAAGACTGAGACTGTTTTTCACTAATAAGAAAATGACTGAACCTACGTTCCCAGTGCCAACATTATTTGAAATTTTTTCGTAATTATTTCATACTCATTATTCTTGTTCTCATTTTTATTTTTATAGCTTTTGAAATAAATAGTATAAGTTTTTACTTAACATATACTAACAAACCAGAGCCGTGTGCAGCTCGCGTTCATGCCACTTGTTCTTTGGCATTTAGTCACATCGAGAGGTGTCTTGTTCCTTCCTTACTTACTGGCGTAAAGAAGTTGCTGGCTTGCCTCCCTGAGTGGCAGCAGCAGCGCTTATCAATACTAGTTCTGTCGTACTGTCTCTGGTGTGACCGCTAGTATTTCCGGGTGGTGATCTTGTGTGTGGTGGTTAGTCGGTTGGGACGGAGCAGCAAGGAAGTCTCCAAGGTGCGGGGGTTAGGCCAGGACCGCTCGCGATGTGCACGCATCTCGGATCGTGAGGCGTTAGCTCCGAGAGCGACAAAGTTTGTTGCCCACCGAACCAGGACGAGAGATCAGTTAACTTGTTATGAAACCTCAACTATTGTGACATCTCTTCGTCCATTTGCAGGTTGTTGCTCCCTGGGCCGTTCGGGTTAGCAGCAACGTATGACATGTTGGAGTCGGCGAAATCTTGAAGCCGTCTTCGTACATTGTGATTAATTATTAAATGGACTGTTACGTGCCAGTGAAGTGCACCCGCGGTATTTTCTGCCCTGTGGACGTAACACCCCAGTTATCTGCCCTGGTCGTTAGTGTAGTTTTCCGGCAGTGTGCCTTTCCTCATTGTGTTGATGCTGTCCGACATGGCGTGTAGTTCGACAGCCAGTAATAAACTAATAATCGGTTGAGTATAAATCATGACACACTTTGCATTACGAAGTAAACGTAATGTAAAAAGCTCATTTTTCTACTTATCCTCCTTTACAGGCATCCCATAAATATCTTCATCTACATCTACAGTCCGCAAGGCAACTCGCGGTGCATGGCGGAGAGTACTTTGTGAACCACTGATATATCCCACTGCTCCACTCGACAATGGCTGGCGGGAAGAACGATTGCTAGTTAGCCTCTGTGTACGTTCAGGTCTCTCTAATTTTACCTTCATGGTCTTTCTGCGAGATATACTTAAGAGGAAGCAATATATTAGTTAACTCGTTTTGCAACATACGCCTTTGGAGCTTTAATAGTAAACTGCACCATGAAGAACAACTGCTTGCAGTACCTAACACTAGAGTTGGAAGAGCATTTCCGTGACGCTTTCGGCTTACTAAACGAACCTGTAACGAAACGCTCTGCTCTTCTTTGGATCTTCTTCACCTCCTTTATCAACCCTATATGGCAATAACTGACATAATGTCCTTGGAGAGAATCCGCAATCACTGGTTATAAACAGTTCCTTACTACGATCTTAACTGGACTATCTTTTTAAAATTTTAAAAATTAGACTAGAAAAATTGTTTAATCTTGTCTGGTACGGATCCCAGGCTGACAAGAAATGTTCGCGAGTTGATCGAAAGAGGGTTTTGTCAGCTACCTCTTTTGTGGACGGACTACACTTCCTGAGAGCTTTCCCAATGGCCCTCACAAGGAACACAACGAGTGAAAATTCGATCTTTAGTAAGGCTGATTTAAAGTGTTATATTAACTATTATGACAGGGGAAATGTTAGTTGATAATGACTCACCATGTGAGTCAGAAGGAAATCAGAAAATATTTGGGTGGTGCAGATATCAACCTTCTATGGAATGTACATATTACAATTCACAAAATGGATATCGTCAACATTGTCGGCCGCGGTGGTCTAGCGGTTCAGGCGCTCAGTCCGGAACCGCGGACTGCTACGGTCGCAGGTTCGAATCCTGCCTCGGGCATGGATGTGTGTGATGTCCTTAGGTTAGTTACGTTTAAGTAGTTCTAAGTTCTAGGGGACTGATGACCACAGATGTCCCATAGTGCTCAGAACCATTTGAACTATTTGATATCGTCAACATTCAAGAATTGTTCTAAACAAACCATTAACTTGGACCATGAACACCGACTGCAAAATATGGCGCCACACTTATCACGAAGGTTCGGGCTATCAAAACTGAAGGCGAACTCCTTGTGCCGGCCGAAGTGGCCGTGCGGTTCTAGCGCTGCAGTCTGGAACCGCGAGACCACTACGGTCGCAGGTTCGAATCCTGCCTCGGGCATGGATGTGTGTGCTATCCTTAGGTTAGCTGGTTTAACTAGTTCTACGTTCTAGGGGACTAATGAACTCAGAAGTTGAGTCCCATAGTGCTCAGAGCCATTTGAACGATTTTGAACTCCTTGTGCTTTACAAACGTTGCAGGACGTTCAGCTAGGTATTTAATGTTAAGGAATGCCTATAGAATCGAATTAGTGTAAAGGGACGTTGAGAACTGATGGTATGTGACGGCGCGCAACCGAATGCGAAACAGTCCATCGTGGAGTTAATTTTGAAACTGGCTGTCCTGTAAGACGTAGCTACAGATAGTGCGATAATATGTTTTATAGGCATGCAAAAGACAATCACCCAGGCACTGAATTTATCAAGTGCTTCCAGGTGGTATGAATTGCTATGTTACAGTCTTTTCACGAACGATAGTTTGCTCTAAAGGTGTACGATTTTTATACGCAGACCTGGTATGGAGCAAAAGCAAGTTATTCTGACCAGCTATTGGTCCAAAACAGTGCTCGTACCTTGGCTGTTACCTTACGCTCGTTTTTCACTCTTGATAGCTGTGACGTAAATACTCTCTTCTGATCTCACAAGACCATGCACACAAGGAGGAATTCGACTTCTCACAGCACAATAGACAACTTTCCAGCCAGTTTACCATCCGGATTAACACTCGGCATGATTGTGTGCGAATACTTTAAGGCACTGGTGTTAGCTGATTTCCAGGCTTCCTTACACGTGCATTTCCTCTTCAAATGGCTACTAGGCAGAGATGAAAACAAATTCTTTACTGAACGATGGGATAAGTTTGCTCATCTCATCTACAAATGTTCGGGCCGATTCTGCTTCTGTTGTTCATCTGTAAATGTAATCAGTTCATGTACTCCACAAGCAATTTTCTAACAATAATTCTTGAGTAAATTCAAAACCTCTAAATACAAAAAAAAAAAAAAAAAAAATGTTCAAATGTGTGTGAAATCTTATGGGACTTAACTGCTAAGGTTATCAGTCCCTAAGCTTACACACTACTTAACCTGAATTATCCTAAGGACAAACACACACACCCATGCCTCAGGGAGGACTCCAACCTCGGCCGGAACACGGACACAGTCTAAATTCATGTACTAATTTCTTTTCATCACGACCCATGGCCACTCAAACGCGCGAAAAGGGTTTGAAATGTTGTGCGATGTGGTTGGCATTAAACTAGACCCTACCTGGTTTTATTACGGGAAATTGAGAAAATATCTCCCTAAACAGTTATTGGAAAAGCAACAATAAATACCTTTTATTATTATGAACTTCTCTTCATACATTTAATAATGGAAACTGCATTTCAAATATATCATTTACGTAAAGTGAAAATATCGTCATGTTAGGAATTATTTCTCTGAGATCGTAGTGGTATTTTCCTGCTACTACAAATTATGTCTGGTGTGGATATTAAATATTTTTCTTTCTGTAAATTGTAATTTCTTTTAAATCTGAAATATTACTTCGTCAGGCACAGGCCAAAGTAATGCAAGCTTCTGCTAGTGTGATTTTACATAAATATGAACAAGCGAAGATAACTGTGCTGTGTTAACTGAAAATCGGACTTCGTATATAACATTAACATGCAGGTTGTTCGGAACGCATAACGCGAGAAATGAAAGAAAACTGTTTTTAAGCTTCCCCTGGGTAATTAAATTAAATTGCCTCACGAGCTTCCACCGGCACAAAGCATTGGACACATTTACGTAAATAGTAAGGAGAGGAAAAGGTCTCCATTTCACAGCAAAAACAAATTTTTAAAATTCCACACTGATGATCGTCGTTTAACGTTAATTCAACTTACATGAATAGGCAGCCAGTGGCTGTACGTCGAATGGCACACACAGCCACGAGCGAATGACAAAAGTTATGTATTGGAAATTTGTGGTAAGTTCCTATGGGACCAAGATGCTAAAGTCATCGGTCCCTAGGCTTACACACCACTTAATCTAACTTAAACTAACTTACGCTAAGCACAACACACACACACACACACACACACACACACACACACACATGCCCGAGGGAGGACTCGAACCTCCGACGGAGTTTACGCGCGAACCGCGGCAAAGCGCGTTAGACCGCACGGCTACCCAGCGCAGTGAAAGTTGTATATATACAAAGAACATTTATCACAAGTACTGTATTGAATCTTTAAATTTCTCGGTGACACATGAAGATTGCATAAACTACTATACCTCTCTTTTACCACTTGTGTTTCTGATCTATAGTTCAATTCTTTTATCTTGGCGGCTCGCGCATGCCCGCCCAGACGCGGGAGATTGCTGCGTTGCCAGTTGCACGCGCCAAGAGAAGCAACGCCATAGTATAGTATAGTTCGCAAGCTTACGTTTAGGGGGGAGCGCGCAGTTCATGAAGTAAAGCCACCACGGCCGCATTAACCCTTTCGCTGCTACAAAGACGTGCTCCCTGCATTCCGCGCTGTGCGCGATTGTCACTGCACTGCTCGCCTGTGCAGACACATGGTGTTCCGACTGCTTTGACACTCTTATCATTCGATTCCACAAAAACTATTTGGCCCAAAAATTAGATTTTTACACATCTTCTTGACTGATACCTTCCCCCCATAAATGACTTAATTTTGTTTCGATGTTCGACGTAGTTATTATGCAGCATTAAATATAGTAAACCTTTGCACGAAATTTTGAAGAGCTTGCAGAGGTAAAAGTCCATAGAGTATACTTTCCGTATGGTCGACTTTAGTTGCCACAATGTTGAGAATGAAATATGGACAAGATACCTAAATTCCATATAAAATTTATTGTATAACAATATCTCATTTAAGTTAAGTACCACATGGGTGTCGTATGTAATATTGAGAAATATTCCACCTTTCGCGACTGTAACATAAGTTTTATTTACACTGGGCACGTTTGGCTTTATTTTAAATCGAATGATAAGTGTGTCAAAGCAGTGGGAACACCATGTGTGTGCACAGGCGAGCAGTGCAGTGATGACAAAATCGCGCACAGCGCGGAATGCGAGGGGGCACGTGTCTGCAGCAGCGAAAGGGTTAATGAAGAGACAAAGCACTAGAAATTTCAAAAAAATGCATTCAAACGAATATAATTCGTGAAGTAAGGCACTTCGATATTGTTTTTAAATAATGAAAATATTAAGCACCGCACAAGGTTTGAACTCATAACCTTCCACATATAAGCCCATCATTTTAACCGTTACGCTAACGCAGCTCATGCGATTACAGACCGCCGTAAGGACTCTAACAGGTCACGCAAAATACTGACAAACACTATTGGTATGACTATGAATTACTCATGCTTCGTCAAAGTACAATAGGAAATAAACAATTACCACTGTTCTTTATTGCGAAAAAGCGGTTCGTGAGATTGATACTAACACCTTTCCTTGCTATCGCCTGAATTAGGAGTCTTATTGCTTGTTTGGTTTAATTAATTAATAGAATATGAAGCAATTGGTATGAAGAATGCTTTTTCCAAACTTTCTATGAAAGAAAGACATTGCTTTTGTTCAATTGCTTTATTTATGTCTGAACGTTTCTAAAACTGAAGACACTCGTCCATGCTCTGCACTGCATTCGAGATCTGGCAACGTCGTTCTCTGTTCGTTGGCTGACTGTGTTTTGTGGCGTCAGATGCACAGAACGAACCTAAACTCGGCCGCCAACATAAATGACACGCAGTATAGTTGCTTAACATTTGTCTTGCGCTTGTGGCTCTGTATGCCATTCAATGTATAGATGCTTGTTGCCTATTCATGCAAGGTGAATTAATGTTAAATGACAATTTCAGCGTATATATGCAGGGTGGTCCATTGATCGTGGCTGGGCCAAACACCTCACGAAATAACCGTCAAACTAAAAAACTACAAAGAACGAAACTTACCTAGCTTGAAACAGGAAACCAGATGGTACTATGGTTGGCCCACTAGATGGCGCTTCCATAGGTCAAACGGATATAAACTGCTTTTTTTTTTTTAAAATAGGAACCCCCATTCTTTTATTACATATTTGTGTAGTACATAAAGAAACATGAATGTTTCATCTGGTCCACTTTTTTCGTTTTGTAATAGATGGCGCTGTAATTGTCACAAACGTGTAACTGCGTGGTATCACGTAATATTCCGCCAGTGCGGACGGTATTTGCTTCGTGATACATTACCCATGTTAAAATGAACCGTTTACCAATTGCGGAAAAGGTCGATATCGTGTTGATGTATGGTTATTGTGATCAAAATGCCCAACGGGCGTGTGCTATGCATGCTTCTCGGTATCCTGGACGACATCATCCAAGTGTCCGGACCGTTCGTCGGATAGTTATGTACTTCTACCGATGTTACTACAAGATGTTTCGCTGTATGGCAGAATGGCGATGTACTTCCAACATCATGGATGTCCGGCACATAGCTCGCGTGCGGTTGAAGCGGTATTGAATAGCATATTTCATAACAGGTGGAAAGTTGAAGGATATTTTCTATCGTGATCCACCGATAACGCCTGACAACATGCGTCAGCGCATTGTCAATACATGTCTGAACATTACGGAAGGCGAACTACTCGCTGTTGAGAGGAATGTCGTAACACGTATTGCCAATGCATTGAGGTTGACGGACATAATTTTGAGCATTTATTGCATTAATGTGGTATCTACAGGTAATCACGCTGTAACAGCATGCGTTCTCAGAAATGATAAGTTCACAAAGGTACATGTATCACATTGGAACAACCGAAATAAGATGTTCAAACGTCCCTACGTTCTGTATTTGTATTTAAAAAACCTCACGATCAAAGGACCACCCTATATATATATATATATATATATATATATATATACAGGGTGTCCCAGCAATCTTGACCACCCAAAATATCTCTGGAACAATAACAGCTATTGGAAAACGACTTTCACCGGTCACCGGTGTCAATGTAGGGCTGGGGCCCATGAATGTACATATTTGGAAACGTTCTAAAACGAAAGCATATGTGTTTTTTAACACAAACTTACGTTTTTTTAAATGTACCTCCTATATTTTTTCTTCAGCAATCCAAAGCATGACAAAGCACATACACAATGGCGTTGATTGCTATTGATGTGATTGACATGCGTAATCACACTTCCATACTTATCAAGAGGTCCGAAACGAATAATACGGTCGGCTGCGCGATTACGGGCAGCATGGGGTTCACGCCTGAGCCTCAGGACGTGCGCTAGTAGCGCATGTCGGGTGTTTCAAGCGTCAACTTCGCGTCTTAATATCTCGGGATGTAATGGGAATATTGCGATGCAATCAACGCCATTGTGTATGTGCTTTGTCATGCTATGGACTGCTGAAGAAAAAATATAGGAAGTCCATTTAAAAAAAAACATAAGTTTGTGTTAAAAAACACATATGCTTTCGTTTCAGAATGTTTCCAAATATGTACATTCATGGGCCCCAGCCCTACATTGACACCGGTGAAAGTCGTTTTCCAATAGCTGCTATTGTTCCAGAGATATTTTGGGTGGACAAGATAGCTGGGACACCCTGTATATATACAGGGTGAGTCACCTAACATTACCGCTGGATATATTTCGTAAACCACGTCAAATACTAACGAATCGATTCCACAGACCGAACGTGAGGAGAGGGGCTAGTGTAATTTGTTAATACAAACCATAAAAAAATGCACGGAAGTATGTTTTTTAACACAAACCTATGTTTTTAAGTGGAACCCCGTTAGTTTTGTTAGCACAGCTGAACATATAAACAAATACGTAATCAGTGCCATTTGTTGCATTGTAAAATGTTAATTACATCCGGAGATATTGTAACCTAAAGTTGACGCTTGAGTACCACTCCTCCGCTGTTCGATCGTGTGTATCGGAGAGCACCGAATTACGTAGGGATCCAAAGGGAACGGTGATGGACCTTAGGTACAGAAGAGACTGGAACAGCACATTACGTCCACATGCTAACACCTTTTTATTGGTCTTTTTCACTGACGCACATGTACATTACCATGAGGGGTGAGGTACACGTACACTCTTGGTTTCCGTTTTCAATTACGGAGTGGAATAGAGTGTGTCCCGACATGTCAGGCCAATAGATGTTCAATGTGGTGGCCATCATTTGCTGCAAACAATTGCAATCTCTGGCGTAATGAATGTCGTACACGCCGCAGAGCATCTGGTGTAATGTCGCCGCAGGCTGCCGCAATATGTTGTTTCATATCCTCTGGGGTTGTAGGCACATCACGGTACACATTCTCCTTTAACGTACGCCACAGAAAGAAGTCCAGAGGTGTAAGATCAGGAGAACGGGCTAGCCAATTCATGCGTCCTCCACGTCCTATGAAACGCCCGTCGAACATCCTGTCATGGGTTAGCCTAGTGTTAGTTGCGGAATGTGCAGGTGCACCATCATGTTGATACCACATACGTAGACGCGTTTCCAGTGGGACACACTCTATTCCACTCCGTCATTGAAAACGGAAACCACGTGTGTTCGTTTACCTCACTCCTCATGGTAGTGTACATGTGCGTCAGTGAAAAAGACCAATAAAAAGGTGTTAGCGTGTGGACGTAATGTGCTGTTCCAGTCTCTTCTGTACCTAAGATCCATCACCGTTCCCTTTGGATCCCTACGTAACTCGGTGCTCTCCGATACACACGATCGAACAGCGGAGGAGTGGTACTCAAGTGTCAACTTTAGGCTTGAATATCTCCGGATGTAATTAACATTTTACAATGAAACAAACGGCACTGATTACGTATTTGTTTATATGTTCAGATGTGCTAACAAAACTAACGGGATTTAAAAAAACGTTGGTTTCTGTTAAAAAACATACTTCCGTGCATTTTTTTATGGTTTGTATTAACAAATTACACTAGCCCCTCTCCTCACGTTCGGTCTGTGGAATCGATTCGTCAGTATTTGATGTGGTTTACGAAATACATCCAGCGGTAACGTTAGGTGACTCACCCTATATATATATATATATATATATATATATATATATATATATATATATATATATATATATATATATATGTGTGTGTGTGTGTGTGTGTGTGTGTAGGCACGAGATAAGCCATTGCAGATGTGGTTACTAACCAGTAGCATGGACTGCTAATGAACGGCATTTCATTACTTTCACCAGTGGTTCGCAGTGGTGCACTACACAGGACAACCATCATTGGCGAGCAGGGTGGCGAATAGGAGACGTCCCTTTCTTACTATGTTTGGAAGGGTAAAGCAGTGTTATTGCAGATATCATGGTGCGGATAGTCGTGCCAGTATGACTTCAGGTCAGGGCTGGTAGTGCGTGAGGGGACTCTGACGACATAGTGATACACCACGGACATCCAGTGCCTTAATGTCTTACCTCTCATGCGGCTGTATCACGGTACCATCGGACAAAACACGTCCACATCTGGCATATGTCTCTAAAAACTGTCTACATTACGTTGTGGTACTCTCGTAGTCACCAAGATCTCCAGATATACCTCCGACAGGACGTATGTGCGACCAGCGCGGACGTCATCTCTATCTGGGTGCCAGTGTCCAGGATACCGTGGACCTATTATAACAGATTACTTGGCGGAGGAACTTCATGACAATCCTCTCAAGTGATTCAGTGATTGCATCACACTGTTAAGTAGGCTTACGCTACCAAGTTCTATGTAGATTTAACTTAATTTTGTAATCGCTGAAATAACATCACGTACTCAAAATGGTTCAAATGGCCCTAAGCACTATGGAACTTAATACCTGAGGTCATCAGTCCTCTAGACATAGAACTACTTAAACCTAACCAACCTAAGGACATCACACACATCCATGCCCAAGGCAGGATTCGAACCTGCGACCGTATCAGCAGTGCGATTCCGGACTGAAACATCACGTTCTCTCTCATCCTGCGTTGTCCCATTGCTGGTTCCCTTCTGGGAGGTGGCAGTGGACTCCTACGTATTTGTGCACTACTGGGCATTAAAATTGCTACACCAAGAAGAAATGCAGATGATAACCGGGTATTCATTGGACAAATATATTATATTAGAACTGACATGTGATTAAATTTTCACGCAATTTGGGTGCATAGATCCTGAGAGATCAGTACCCAGAACAACCACCTTTGCCCGTAATAACGGCCTTAATACGCCTCGGCATTGAGTCAAACAGAGCTTGGATGGCGTGTACAGGTACAGCTGTCCATGCAGCTTCAAGACGTTACCACAGTTCATCAAGAATAGTGTCTGGCGTATTGTGACAAGCCGGTTGCTCGGTCACAATTAACCAGACGTTTTCAATTGGTGAGGGATCTGGAGAATGTGCTAGCCAGGGCAGCAGTCAAACATTTTCTGTGTCTAGAAAAGCCCGTACAGGACCTGCAACATGCGGTCGTGCATTATCCTGCTGAAATATAGGGTTTTGAAGGGATCGAATGAAGGGTAGAGCCACGGGTCGTAACACATCTGAAATGTAACGTCCACTGTTCAAAGTGCCGTCAATGCGAACAAGAGGTGACCGAGACGCGTAACCAATAGCACCCCATACCATCACGTCGGGTGATACGCCAGTATGGCGATGACGAAAACACGCTTCCAATGTGCGTTCACCGCGATGTCGCCAAACACGGATGCGACCATCATGATGCTGTAAACAGAACCTGGATTCATCCGAAAAAATTACGTTTTGCCGTTCGCGCACCCAGGTTCGTCGTTGAGTACGCGATCGCAGGCGCTCCTGTCTGTGATGCAGCGTCAAGGGTAACCGCAGCCATGGTCTCCGAGCTGATAGTCCATGCTGCCACAAACGTCGTCGAACTGTTCGTGTAGATGGTTGTTGTTTTGCAAACGTCCCCATCTGTTGACTCACGGATCGAGACGTGGCTGCACCATCCGTTACATCCGTATATATCCTCCTGAACCCACCGATTCCATATTCTGCTAACAGTCATTGGATCTCGACCAAATGGTGCAGCAATGTCGCGATACGATAAACCGCAAGCGCGATAGGCTGCAATCCGACCTTTATCAAAGTCGGAAACGTGATGGTACGCATTTCTGCTCCTTACACGAGTCATCACAACAACGTTTCACCAGGCAATACCGGTCAGCTGCTGTTTGTGTATGAGAAATCGGTTGGAAACTTTCCTCATGTCAGCACGTTGTAGGTGTGGCCACTGGCGCCAACCTTGTGTGAATGCTCTGTAAAGCTAATCATTTACCTAGCCCAGCATCTTCTTCCTGTCCGTTAAATTTCGCGTCTGTAGCACGTCATCTTCGTGGTGTAGCAATTTTAATGAACAGTAGTGTACAATTTACGTAAAAGATTCCTTTTGCCACTGATATATACGAGTGTTGTCCGATAAGCACTGCAACACTTGTTTTCTTTCGCGGCTAATATCGGTTGGAAAACGCCATAATTTGACGTGGGATACTGTGGAACATTCCTACTTGAACCCTATAGTTTCATGAGGTTCCGTCGGTGGTGAAGCAGTACGTAACTTTCAACATGGTTTCATCAAACGGAGGTTCGTTTCAAGCAGAGGCCTGACACTGAGTTGAGAGCATCGCAGATATCCATAGGTGCATTCATAATCTCTACGGAAACCTTCCAACGAACAAAAGCAAGGTGAGTCGTTGGGCGTGGCGTCTGTTACTTTCCAAATAATGTCGGACAAAGCTGTCTGCTCTCCCGAGAGCCGGCGGGCCACACACAGCAGCGACTCCTGTAATGATGGAACGTACGGGCATTCTTATTCGTGGTGATCGACGGATCACAATCAGACACCTCGCAGCACAACTGTATGTCTCTATTGTTAACACTGACACACCCAGCGATCAGTTGGGGTACTCAAAGTCCTGTGTCCTCTCGGTTCCTGGTTGTCTAGCAGAAGACCATAAAGAACAATGATGGGCCATCTGTGTCAAATTGTTCTCGTGTAACGACGCTGATCGTGACAACTTTGTCGAACATCTTCACAGGTGATGATACGTGGGTTCATCACTTCGAGCCGGGAGCAAAACTCACTTCGAGCCGTGAACAAAACTCACTCCTCCGAAGAAAAAGTTCAAGCCGCTCCCTGAGCCGGTAACGTCATGGCGACGGTCTTGTGGGACTCTTGACAGGTAACTGTTTCATGTCCTCCCTAATGGTGCAACGATCAACACTGAAGAGTATTGTTCTACTCGCAGGAAATTGAGGAAACGGCTTCAGTATTCGCCGCCACAAAAATGTGAACGATCTTCTCCACCTCCGTGGCAACTTAAGGTCTAAGAGAAGTCTGCGCCCCCGAGACAGGCTCACAAAACTTCATCGGTCTCTTCTTCTCATCCACCCCATAGCCCGAGCATCTGGCCATCCGACTTCGATCAGTTTGGCTCAATGAAGGATGCGCTCCGTGGGATGAGTACGTGGATGATAGGGAGGCTACTGATTCAACAAGTTGCAGGCTCCGATTTAGGCCAGAAGAGTGTGTAACAGCGTTACACGTCACTCTTCCGTAACAACCTAAACTCAAGTCCTGTCACGGGAAAAGTCACGGATAACACTAGCCTGCCGTGACACAAGCTAATGTTAGCCTCTGAGAGGATTTGGGAAATTTTGACCGCGTGTTTGCTTATTGAATGGAGGTATCGGACTGTGGTTTTGAATACGCTGTATTTAACAGAAAAACTAAACGGGCTTTAAATTTTGGGTCTTAATGAAAGTAGTAAATTTCGTATGCGAATGAAAAATGAACGGTCGGCAGACCAATTATGCAAACGGATTTGGAAATATATATTTAAGAAAATGGAGTATTAGTTACTGAAGTTACTTTCAATAATATTTCCCTTTGAATAGTACACAGGATACAAACGGACACATGGCACTCTGAGCTGTGTGTAGCAGTAGTTACCATTAATGCACAAACCAGTAATCATAGAAAGCAAAATTGTACCAAACTTATAACAATAACAGCTACAATCACGATCATTACGTGACTCAGTACTGAGACGTTACTGCCGGCCATAGTGGCCGTGCGGCTCTAGGCGCTGCAGTCTGGAACCGCGAGACCGCTACGGTCGCAGGTTCGAATCCTGCCTCGGGTATGGATGTGTGTGATGTCCTTAGGTTAGTTAGGTTTAACTAGTTCTAAGTTCTAGGGGACTAATGACCTCAGAAGTTGAGTCCCATAGTGCTCAGTGCCATTTTTGAGATGTTACTGCAGGAAGCACCGAACTAAAATTGGACATGGAGGGACTTCTAACATAAATGACAAACAAATACAACAAATAAAAATAAATAATATCACAATTACACTGTAAATAATAGATTTCAGCTATCAGTCGTACTTTTGAAATTGTATTGGAAGATTTAGATTTCAGCTAGAAACTAGCCATCCTCGATGCACTATCATTTTTGATCAATGCATGTAATGCCTGTTGGTGAAGCCTAACCAACGGCATTACATGCATTGATCAAAAAAGGTTGTGTATTGAGGGTGGCTACTTTCTAGCTGAAATCTAGAACTGCCAATAAAATTTGAAAAGGGCGACTGATAGCTGAAATCTGTTATTTACAAGTCAGTATAACAGTCGCTGCGTGCAACAGCCTTTTGAATGGAAGGTAACCTGACATTTACACAGTTTATGCTCCCATTTATAGAAATGTTGCGATAATATTCCAATTACCTTTCTATGAGAAGAATATGGTGGGGACCCATAAACAGATATTGTATCACTAGTAAAATTCTATGATTATTTCAGTAAGCAAAATTCAATTCAACTAAATTTAATTCTTAGCTTCACTTGGAATAGGTTATGTTTTTTTACTTTTCAAGGCAAACTATTCTACACTGAGTTCAATTAAATTTAAAAAAAAATTGTTCATGCTAGTAATGAAGGCTAAATTATGTTTCAAATAAGTTTAACTTATGTGCCTTTTTCATCACCCGAGAAGCAGGTATTTTAGACAGTAGCATTTACACAGCCTTGCACTAAGTTTTTGTAAGACGATACTTTGCAATAAACTGAGGATCACTTTAGCACCATTGTAACTAACTTCATCTCTAGCTGATCTTTGCACATTGGACAAACATTCATAAATCACTAGTTCATTTGAAACAGGATACTCGGTTCTCTGAACACTTAGGAGGGGATCCTGCATAGGTTCATGATCAGGATAAAAGTTAAGAGTTCTAAATTCAGGTTTATAGCGCTTGGCTTATTATTAAACTCACTCACACAAATTAACTGCTCCATGCTCTGATACATATCTGTATGCATGAAGCTGGTGGAGCAGTGGCGAAGTAGTGGTGGCAAGCGACGTGGCGGCTTACTGTACTCACGGCTTTTGATATTTGAATGCTCTATAGAATTTCTTCTTGGCGGCGGATTTTTAAGGGGGGGGACGTTGATAAAATTGACCAAAAATGTCAATTTTCGATTTATTTTTTGTTTGTTGGTACAGCTCATAAACAATAAGTTCCCAAAGTTTCAATCTTGAAATCGCATCCGAAGTGACTGACAATTAATTAAAAGTGTGACGTGGCCTCCCTGCCACGCCCACGTTTTGAAGCAGCACTTCGATACCAGCTCAGTGAACAACGATTGTGTGTATTACTTTCAACCAAACGTGTGTGGGATACATCTAGAAGGCCGTGATACATACACTTTGGTTTTATAGATCATCTTTGGCCGTTCCTGCACTTCTCAGAAAGTATGTTCATGGCAAAACCCAAAATCCAAATGATTCTCCAAATTCACTCGTATGGAAACGATACCATAAAAACACATTTGCATCTGCTACACTTGTCAGAATTGCAACTTATGATGCAGTTATTGTATTTAATGATGGGGACGTCGGGAGGATGAAGGTATTAGAAAAATGGGCTTTAAGATAGGAAATTTTACGCAAGACATCTTGAGGAAAATATATTTACAGCGCGTCTCTGCAGCTGAAAGGTCAGTTGAAGGCTTGGCGTAGGATAGAAGACAGACAACGGGATACCAGAAGAGAAGCTTCGAAGGGAAAGAAGACCCAGAGTACAAATGTGGTCCCTTCTGAAGAAGTGACATAAGGAAAAAAGTTAGGTTGAACCTTACATTGCGTTTCATGAAAAGTTTGTTTTTTAAAGTTTATGTACCTTTTCCTCAGATTCTATGAATAGTAGAATTATGAAATTTTTTACACATATTTCTGTAAACCTAATAAACGTTGTCTCAAGAGCAAATTTTGAGATTCCTGATTGAAAGATGAGATATGGGGCAAAGTGCTTGGAATTTTGCATGAATTTAAAATTGTACTTGTGGAATTATGATTAAAAAATTATGAAGCTTCTCATATTTGACCTATTCCAAAAACCTCATGAGAGAAGCTTACAACATGTAGAGAGATGAAAAAGAAAAATTTTTTTGTAGAAGATCTCTTTAATACTTTCTGAGACAAAGGAACATCAGTATTTTTTGAAAATAAAACTTCAAATTTCATTAAAAAAGTTAAATATATATATTCTAAGGATTTTATATGTAAATGTGTTACTTTCATGTAAAGCGTGGTACAGAATTTCGTTGTCGTATCTCCAAAACCGTGGATTTAGTGCATTTTTCAAATAGCCTGTGTTTTTCATCATCGTCCCCCCTTAATGTGTTAGAGCCATTCCTCATTGCCGAGAGTACCATGCAACAGCCAAATCCACACCCGAGGCAAAATTCGTTGCAAAGCGGCTTCCAATTGCCTCCCTTGGCACCGTCGATGTGTACCGTGCAAGGGCAAGCCACTGACTGCGTACCGTACCCACCAAGTAGCCGCCCAGTTCGACGTCCTAAACCACCTTTTACATCGCGCCGAGCCACTTCCGTTGCGGAGGCACTTCCCTACGTCCTTTATATTTTAGTATAGAAGTGCCCTAAGTATAAACCAGCATCCAATATACAATGTTTTTCTTCTAAATAAGCATATAATATAAAATTTCGTTATTTTAAACATCATCTAGCGTTCTCCATATATACAGGGTGATCAAAAAGTCAGTATAAATTTGAAAACTGAATAAACCACGGAATAATGTAGATAGAGAGGTAGAAATTGACACACATGCTTGGAATGACATTGGAGGTTTTATTAGAATCAAAAAAATACAAAAGTTCAAAAAATGTCCGACAGATGGGGCTTCATCTGATCAGAATCGTAATAATTAGCGTAACAAAGTAAGACAAAGTAATATGATGTTCTTTACAGGAAATGCTCAATATGTCCACTATCATTCCTCAACAATAGCTGTAGTCGAGGAATAATGTTGTGAACAGCACTGTAAAGCATGTCCGGAGTTATGGTGCATTGGCGTCGGATGTTGTCTTTCAGCATCCCTAGAGATGTCGGTCGATCACGATACACTTGCGACTTCAGGTAACCCCAAAGCCAATAATCGCACGGACTGAGGTCTGGGGACCTGGGAGGCAAAGCATGACGGAAGTGGCGGCTGAGCACACGATCATCACCAAACGACGCGCGCAAGAGTTCTTTCACCCGCCTTATGTCGGACAGTCTGTGAACTTTGTTTTTTTTCGGTTCTAATAAAATCCCTTGTCATTCCAACAATGTGTGTCAATTTTTACCTCTTGTAGCAACCCTTTTTTCCATCCCGACTTCCGTATCTTGCATGGAAGTAGGAATGTTAATTTATCCATACATTGACTGGTATTGAGGGGTTTTGTTTTATCCCGGTTCGTTCTTAAATTAACCCCAGTGAGTCACTACACGTATTGTCTTCCCAGTTCTGAAGGGAAAAAAAACCATAAATAAATTAATACTAGTGTTTTCAATAGATTCTCGTTCACTTGTTTCAGTTATTAGTCAGCAGTTCTCTCTTGGTAAAAATCACATAACCTAATTATTTATGAACCTAAGTTGAAGTAAAGTTCAAGACGAATAGTCAGTTTTAAATTAACACGTTATTTTATTTAACAATAATTATTAATAAATCAGTTCATTCACACGATCGCAATCAAAGGGGTTCTTTGAATAAGTATCTAATCTGGAATCCCATCAATATCAGAGATACTAAACAATGTTCTGTTCCTTTCGATAAAAAGATTGTTCCCGTTTAATATCCATAAACTGTCACGAACTATGATTACTAGTTGCGTGAAGAAAAACTTTTACACTATCACAATACAATGTCCGAATCTGTCCAAAAATCGTTAATTCCGTAAAATATTTAAATCTTCACACGAAGTGGCGTTAAAGTCAGAGTGATTATTGATCACCTCCCCGTTCCTCTAATATGACAAAAGCTGTAGTTCTGATCTGAAATTAATGCTTCCCAAAAAACAATCTCGTCGCGATTTATTCATGCGCCCTGGTTTAATAAAGCTCCTATTGTTGCTTCCTAAGGCTGTACGTCCTAATTGACTTCGAACAGACTAGAGGATAGAGACTGGAGCATCATAATTGCATTGTATGTCTATTTATACTTTAATAAACGCTATCTTTGGTGAAACTTCCTGGCAGATTAAAACTGTGTTCCCGACCGAGACTCGAACTCGGGACCTTTGCCTTTCGCGGGTAAGTGCTCTACCATCTGAGCTACCGACGCACGACTCACGCCCGCTACTCACAGCTTTACTTCTGCCAGTATCTCGTCTCCTACCTTCCAAACTTTACAGAAGCTCTCCTGCGAACCTTGAAGAACTAGCACTCCTGAAAGAAAGGATACTGCGGAGACATGGCTCAGCCACAGCCTGGGGGATGTTTTCTGGAAACATCCCCCAGGCTGTGGCTAAGCCATGTCTCCGCAGTATCCTTTCTTTCAGGAGTGCTAGTTCTGCAAGGTTCACAGGAGAGCTTCTGTAAAGTTTGGAAGGTAGGAGACGAGATACTGGCAGAAGTAAAGCTGTGAGTAGCGGGTGTGAGTCGTTCTTCGGTAGCTCAGATGGTAGAGCACTTACCCGCGAAAGGCAAAGGTCCCGAGTTCGTGGCTAAGCCATGTCTCCGCAGTATCCTTTCTTTCAGGAGTGCTAGTTCTGCAAGGTTCGCAGGAGAGCTTCTGTAAAGTTTGGAAGGTAGGAGACGAGATACCGGCAGAAGTAAAGCTGTGAGTAGCGGGTGTGAGTCGTTCTTCGGTAGCTCAGATGGTAGAGCACTTACCCGCGAAAGGCAAAGGTCCCGAGTTCGAGTCTCGGTCGGGCACACAGTTTTAATCTGCCAGGAAGTTTCATATCAGCGCACACTCCGCTACAGAGTGAAAATCTCATTCTGGCTATCTTTGGTGTTCAAGACCTACGTTCTGTGACTATAATATTGATTTTCTCATACATAAGAATAACTAATAATTTAGCCATTTCTATCGTTTTTCCCCCCTTCCATGCTTCAAAAATTTATGATTAAAATTCTTTTCTTTTTCTATTATTTTTCTACTATAGATTTCCCTCTAATTGTCTCTTATTTCTATTTCATAAAATACTACTTGTGGAGGGGCTTGGGACATTTTCTGAATTTATATTTCGAGGGCATGGGAGCTAATTTGGGAGCTATTTTGGTGTATTAACGTCGAGAGGCGTTGTAGGTGTTACACTCTCTATCTACATTATTCCGTGGTTTATTAAGTTTTCAAATTTATACTGACTTTTTGATCACCCTCTACATTACAATAAATTTCCTGTCACAAATCAATGACCTTAACTAACAAAGAATACACACTTCACAATTGTAGATACACAGTTACGTAATGTAAACCAGCTTCTAATCGATAAAAGTGTTACAAGTGGTACCAAGCGGGCGTACAGGCCCTCCCAATAATGTGTCGTAAGGTCGTCGCGATGAATGGAGATTATGTTGAAAAATAGAGTTTTGTATCCAAAAGAGTGGGGAATACAATAGTGTATGGCAACCATGAAGAAAACCAACCTGCATTCAGAAAAAAGGCTTGTATTATTCATTGAACTCCCCTCATAAGTTCAACATTGCCTTTCTACAGGGTGTCCAGGAAAAGGGCTCCCTGATTTCAAAATTAAATATCTCTAAAACAAAGATTGATAGAGGAATGCAGCAAACGGTATGTCTATTGTGAAAGCTGTAAGAAGTTTATACAGCAGTTTGAAATAATAGTTACAAAAGCTGCTAATAGATGACGCTGTACAGCTCATATCATCATACATAAGTAGAATAATAGTATAAAAAAATCTTTGCAAACAATCACATCACAATGTTTTCAAAATGTTCACCATTGGCACCACAGAGGTGGCGAAAACGAAGAATGAAATTCGCCATCACATTTCGTAGTGTCTCAACCGAAATGGATTCACATGCCACAGAGATCGCCGATTCAAGCTCGTCCAGCGTGGCGGGATGCTTCGGGTAGACCATGTCTTTCACTGTGCCCCACAAAAAAAAAAAGTTTACAGGAAGTCAAATCCGGCGAATATGGAGGCCAACCCATGCCTGCACCAGTAAATTTGGGATATTCCAAAGCAATGACTCCATTCCCGAAGTATTCCTAAAGAAAGCGAAACACTTGTTCGGTCCGATGTGGTCGGGCTCCATCTTGCATAAACCATTCAGTAGCTGGTCGATCTTCTAACGCTTGCTGTGTGGCGAGAAATTGTTCCAAAATTGCAACGTAGCGTGCACCCGTGACCGTTTCTCGAATGAAAAAAGGGCCAATAATGCCTCTGCTGCATACTGCAGCCCACACAGTAACTTTAGGAGAATACAGGGGTTTCGCTTCACACCAATATGGCTTTTCGGAACCCCAAAATCGCCAGTTCTGCTTATTCACGTATCCATTCAGGTGGAAGTGTGCTTCATCTGTAAACCAGATGCAGCCAACATCAAATCTTTCACTACCAATCATTGTGAGCATCTGATTAGCAAAGGCAACCCTCTGTTGCACAGCTCGTACGGGTATGGCCTGGTGCGTTTGAATTTTGAATGGAAACATGTGTAGGCTCTTTCTCAGTATTTTCTGCGTGCTGGATCGCTTCAAACCAGTCTCAGATGCAATTCTACGGACGGATGACATTGGATTTCGCTGAGTAATTCCAGAAACTGTGGCGATATTTTCAGGCGTAACTGCGGTTTGCTTGCGGCCAACATGCCCCACTAGATCATCAGTTACGCTGCCCGTTCGTTCAAATTTTGCGAAGAGCGTACGAATGGTTTTCGCATCGGGTCCTTTTGGAACATTAAATCGTGCTTGAAAACTTCGCCTTGTTGCCGTAGGACTCTCTTCTAACCTGTGGTACTCTAGCACCAGAAAAGCACGTTGTTCAATGGAGTACATGGTTTTTAATCTCTTCCTTCGGCACGCTAACCTCCTTTCACGTTTCAAGAGTGGAACTGATCGCTCTGGGCTTCGGATCTCTATTTATACTAGGCATTACGTATGGCGATTACAGCGCCATCTGTTTGCAGCTTTTGTAACTATTATTTCAAACTGCTGTATAAACTTCTTACGGCTTTCACAATAAACATACCGTTTACTGCATTCCTCTATCGATATTTGTTTTCGAGATATTTAATTTTGAAATCAGGGAGCCCTTTTCTAGACACGCTGTATCAGCACGACGACGTCACTTTGTTTCGTTCTTGTGCGTAGAAAATTCTCGTCTGTCAGTACAGTACATTTTGGAAACACTATTTGCCACAACAGAAGGAAAATGTTGAAGCAGGCGGAGCCGCGTGGCTGTGTTAGCTGGAAACAGTACAGAGCAACGGAGCGACCAGAGTACGTCGCCCGCGGCTTGTTTTGCCCTCCCTTCCTCCCCCCAACAAAGGGAAGCCGCTCCGACTGTAGACCAGCTGCTTCTCAAAGGGCACACTCCGGCAAACCCGTAAGCACGCGGCGGGTCTCCACGACGGCGGAGGGTTTATTTGTACTAAGGTAGTCTGTCGTGACTCACACGATCAAGTAGCACACCGTTAGTAGCGGCTCGGAAAGCTTGTGATCTCCGTTGCTCTACCTCCGAGACACACGATTAACTTCGGTCCCGCTCCGTCTCTTTACTTTTTTTACTGAAATCAAAGCCAAATTCTAAGAAACTCCCGTAAGTAATTTATACATCGTACACACCACGCGCCGTGCTGGAACCAGACTACTAAATAGCTAAAACGGTCACCTTTGACAACTTCAGCTTGCACATAAACGGCTTCCAGGTACAAAAAAATTCGATTTTCAATCATTTCGTTATTGACGCTTTAGAAATTTAAAATGATATCATGAGTTGAAAAGGTTACTCAAATACCGGTATCAGTCACAAAAAAATGGTTCAGATCGCTCTGAGAACTATGGGACTTAACGTCTGAGGTCATCAGTCCCCTAGACTTACTACTACTTAAACCTAACTAACCCAAGCACATCACACACATAAATGCACGAGGCAGGATTCGAACCTGCGACCGTAGCAGTCCCGCGGTTCCGGACTGCGCGCCTAGAACCACTAGACCACCGCGGCCGGCAACGCGACCGGAGCAGCAGCGCTTTTCCAAACTGAAGCGCCTACAACCGCTCGGTCACAACGGCCGGCTCAGTCACAAAATTTGACTATTTAATGCAAAAATATTTATTTATTTCTTACTATTTGCTTCATTAATTACGTAGTCAACAAACAATGTGACTGGTTACCTTACTGGAAAATTCTTTTCATATTTTTTACACAGTCACGGCCGATTAACAATTAAAGTAGTTTTAAACTGAGATAATCTACTCAACAACAGGTGTAATATTACATTAAAGTTTTGATGCGGTAAGACAAATATAAAGTTAGAATCTTTGTGTTGTGGACTGACAAGACAGCCAGTCCACAGTGACGGGTAACCGAAAGGCACGCGTTTAACTCACGCAGGCTGGCGTGAGGTCTGAAACAGGATACGTAATGAATGCTATAAAGAAAAGTACGTAGCTGCTGGAATACTTAACTTTAATCCACAATTGGTGAACATTGGTCTTGTTACTGTACATGCTTCAGTAGATACATAGCAAAGGATAAATGGCGCCTTGCTAGGTCGTAGCCATTGACTTAGCTGAAGGCTATGCTATCTATATTCTCGGCAAATGAGAGCGTATTGGTCAGTGTAGCTTCGCTAGCAAAGTCGGCTGTACAACTGGGACGAGTGCCAGGACGTCTCTCTAGACCTGCCGTGTGGCGGCGCTCGGTCTGCAATTACTGACAGTGGCGACACGCGGGTCCGACATGTACTAATGGACCGCGGCCGATTTAAAACTACCACCCAGCAAGTGTGGTGTCTGGCGGTGACACCACACTTTGTATATTTCTGGAGGTGTAATCTTACACTAAAGTCTTATAAGACAAGAATAAAAGGTAGAATCTTTGGCCGTCCGGAGTGGCCGAGCGGTTCTAGGCGTTTCAGTCTGGAACCGCGCCACCACCACGGTCGCAGGTTCGAATCCTGCCTCGGGCATGGATGTGTGTGATGTCCTTAGGTTAGTTCGGTTTAAATAGTTCTAAGTTCTAGGGGACTGATGACTTCAGATGTTGAGTCCCATAGTGCTCAGAGCCATTTGAACCATTTTTTTTTTTAGAATACACGGAAGCGCCAAATAAACTGGTACTGGTATGCGTATTCATATACAGAGATATGTAAAAAAGGCAGAATACGGTGCTGCAGTCGGCAACGCCTGTATAAGATAACAAGCGTCTGGCGCAGTTGTTAGATCGGTTACAGCTGGTACAGTGGAAGTTATCAAGATGAATGTGTGGTCTTGTGGGTTTTAGTCATCAACTTCTAGTCACTATTCTGATTAAGCATAACGGGATTAAGTAGTTGTCAGTTGTCATCGGACATCGGGAGTCAAGAAGGAATAACTGATACGGGAGAGACGCTGCTTTGAATTTAATCTTTATGTAAATTTTGATACAGCTTATTATCACAGGTCTTGATTATTTATCAATACATTGATCTCATACATGTACATATGAATAAATATGAATATTGACTTTAAATTGTTTCTGTTCAGCACTCTCACATACATTAAATGCTAGGATTCTAATCTACACTCATAAATTAAGGATGATGCTGATACATGGTGAAACAACGCTCTGTTGGCCGGTTTGCGGGTTTAAATCACCCCGAGTTATGACCATGTGGAGTATTTGACCTGCGGTCGTCGCACGGTGGCGCTGGCAGCAGTCTACATTCGCAGAGTGGTGTTCGCGCATGTCAGAGCATGTTGCAGCGAGTAAGTGCGCAGACGTTTTCAGACGTGCTAATGGTGACTGTGTGTTGAAAATGGCTCAAAGAACACATATTGATGACGTTATGAGGGGTAGAATAGCAGGGCGACTGGAGGCTGGCCAAACACATCAGGTCGTAGCACTGGCCCTCCGTGTGCCACAAAGTGTGATCTCAAGATTATGGCAACGTTTCCAGCAGACAGGAAACGTGTCCAGGAGGTACAGTACAGGACGTCCACAGTGTACAACACCACAAGAAGACCGATATCTCACCATCAGTGCCCGCAGATGACCACGGATTACTGCAGGTAGCTTTTCTCGGGACCTTACCGCAGCCACTGGAACAGTTGTCTCCAGACACACAGTCTTCAGACTACTCAACAGACACGGTTTATTCGCCCGGAGACCTGCAAGGTGCATTCCACTGACCCCTGGACACAGGAGAGCCCGTAAAGCCTGGTGTCAAGAATACAGCACATGGTCATTGGAACAGTGGTCCCAGGTTATGTTGACGGACGAGTGCAGGTATAGTCTGAACAGTGATTCTCGCCCTTGAAAGGGACCTGTATAGAGGTCGTGGTTTGACAGTGTGGGGTGGGATTATGATAGGTGCACGTATAACCCTGCATGTCTTTGACAGGGGAACTGTGCCAGGTCAGGTGTGTCAGGACGTAATTTTGCACCAGTATGCCCTAGTTTTCAGGGGTGCAATGGGTTCCACCTTCCTCCTGATGGCTGATAACTCACGGCCCCACCGAGCTGCCACCGTGGAGGAGAACCTTGAAACAGAAGATATCAGTTGAATGGAGGGCCTGTCTGCTCTCCATACCTAAACGCGATCGAGCACGTCTGGGATGCTCTCGGTCGACGTATCGCTGCACGTCTTCAAACCCCTACGACACTTCAGATGCTCCGACAGGCACTGGTGCAATAATGGGAGGCTACACCCCAGCAGCTGCTCGAGCACCTGATCCAGAGTATGCCAACCCGTTGTGCGGCCCGTGTACGTGTGCATGGTGATCATATCCGATACAGATGCCTGGGTACATGCGCAGGAAACAGTGGCATTTTGTAGCACAAGTGTTTCGGGACGATTTTCTCAACTTATCACCACTACCGTGGACTTACAGATCTGGGTCGTGTGTGTTCCCTATGTGCCTACGCTATTAGCTCCAGCTTTGGATAGTGCCACATTGTGTGGCACCACATTCTGCGCCAGCTGGGATGGCCGAGCGGTTCTAGGCGCTACAGTCTGGAACCGCGCAACCACTATGGTCGCAGGTTCGAATCCTGCCTCGGGTTGGATGTGTGTGATGTCCTTAGGTTCGTTAGGTTTAAGTAGATCTGAGTTCTAGGGGACTGATGACCTCAGAGGTTAAGTCCCATACAGCTCAGAGCCATTTGAACCATTTTTGGACCACATTCTGCAATTATCCTTATGAACATGAGTGTATATTCTGGGAGATATCAGCAAGCGTTTCAAAATCATCACCAACATTATACTCCAGTCAGGCAGCGGTAGTCAGAAATTTGTTTTGCCAATTGCCCGCTATAAGAGCTATGGCTAGGCCCATAGTTGTCGCAGAGCAATCATTTAGAAGCTAGTTGAGAAAGGTCGCCTGCATACAATTGATTTTGGTCGGTTAGGGGAAATTCAACACAGTGGCAGTTTCGCAACTGATATTTGGTAGCACTTACGAGTAACCCTATATTACTGAACGAAATGAAGATGCGAAGAAAGTATCAGTTCATTACTGACATAGTGATATGTCGTCTTAAAGAATTACTAAAAGGAAAACAGTTTATCTTTAGAAAGATTTTATAGAAACGAAGAACTACCTCAACTTTTCATTCACGACCCCTTGATAGTAATTTTTTTGTTTGTTTCTCGTGCCCAGTGGAGTCCTCGGCTGTGACACAGTGCTACGCGCATGGTCGTTCCGAGGGCGTATCTTGGCGATTCATAGGGCGCACGTCGCCGTTCTCCGCAAATCGCTTTCCGATACGGCTGAGGTGGTACCATCACAAAGTCGTGCGGGTGGGGAGATCTTCTGGAAATGCCGTAGCAACATTGACGTTACGTCAGAGATCAGAGAGCGATGATCTTTTTTCACTGGAAACCGTGAGTACCAACCTTTGAAGTAGACTGCAAATCTGGAATAAGAATCTGCCATATGAGAAACATCCTTCTAGTCCAGAGCCATACGAGGCCCCTATACGTACTGTCATTCCGTTTTAAACAGGAGATTTATGATAGAGTTTATGTACGATCCACCGTAGATCGTAGAGGGAGATCTTCTGGAAATGCCGTAGCAACATTGACGTTACGTCAGAGATCAGAGAGCGATGATCTTTTTTCACTGGAAACCGTGAGTACCAACCTTTGAAGTAGACTGCAAATCTGGAATAAGAATCTGCCATATGAGAAACATCCTTCTAGTCCAGAGCCATACGAGGCCCCTATACGTACTGTCATTCCGTTTTAAACAGGAGATTTATGATAGAGTTTATGTACGATCCACCGTAGATCGTAGAGGTAAATGAAGCATACTATGTAAAACAAAAATTCTGCGCCTTGTGACAGTACGTCACATAAATGGACATCTGGAGAAAGGGAAATGAAGTTTTTGTTATGCGACGTGTGAACCATAAATTATCTAAAGACTAAGTACATCTGCGCTATGTATAACAAGCAGTAAAGAATGTAAATTATTATTATCAAAACACAAATATCCATCTAATTAACAAATACCAGATTTTTGTAAAATCTCTGTGTAACATAGGCAACGTAGATCACAGACAATGCTTTGACTGAACCCTCTCAGCTGTTATTGTTTCGTCTAGAGGTACGCCGCCATTGTAGCGCTGGATGATAATTAATGTAAGTTTTTTCTGTATTTTTGCAAAATATAATAGAGATTCTATTTATAAAGTGTGTATTATTGACTTAATTGCCACCTCTCATGGTCGCAACGATTAATTATCATTAAGGGGAGGTTTACTATCGTTTGGTTCAAAAAAACATTTTTTTAAATTGCATTTTTGGATCCATAAAAATGTTTAGAATCCATCCCTGAAAAGGTTTTTCCGAATACGGAACGGAAGTGTTTGTTACTCGCGGTTGAACCAAAAAATGCACCTGCCTGAAATCGGCCCTTTTCAAGCTCCAGTTTTTTTCTTTCGGAGGACGAGTTATTGTACCGGTGCTTGAGAAGAAACACACAAAATTCAAATGAATGTCTGAAGGCGTGTGTTTGGAAGTTAGCCACGAAGCATTTGCATTCTTGTGAGAAGACTGTGGAGATTGCAACTTTCCTGGCAGTGAGCAGCTTCAACAAGGGGTATTCAGCAATTCTTAAAACCATGACAACGATGGACGTCGCCCTGGGACTCTATTCGACGCAGTTCGCCAAGTATTCGGACGACCATCGGATTCAAGCTGCCGAAAACCGCTTATCACCTGCCGAACGAGCCGCTCTGTAGCAGCGCAGGATGGCCCAGATCGAGTAAAACGCCCTCTATGAGGAATAGGAAGGACTAGTTTATGGACCCGGAATAGTAGATTGAATGAAGTTGCATAACATTGCATTTATATTTTGTCAAAACTTCAAACACGTTTTTCTGAAAATGACTTTTTTTATCGCGTGGTTTGGTAACTTCAAACCTACTGAACCGATTGGCATGATTCTTTGTTTCCGACAAAGCTAAGTTAATTGTCTAGGAATTGTACCACTTTTATTCCGATCCATCAACCATAAATATTTTTGAAACTTCCTGGCAGATTGAAACTGTGTACCGGACCGAGACTCGAACTCGGGACCTTTGCCTTTCGCGGGCAAGTGCTCTACCATCTGAGCTACCCAAACACGATTCACGCCCTGTCCTCACAGCTTTACTTCTGCCAGTACCTCGTCTCCTACCTTCCAAACTTAACAGAAGCTCTCCTGCGAACCTTGCAGAACTAGCACTCCTGAAAGAAAGGATATGCGGAGACATGGATTAGCCACAGCCTAGGGGATGATTCTCATTCTGGAAAGAGGGATACGAGTAGGTAGGGGGGGGGGGGGGAACATCCTCTGGTAATGGCACTGTACACTAACTTAGGCAATCCCTGCATGTCAAGGTGAATGAACATAGGAAAATTTTCCAATGAGACTACACCTTCATATTCCACTGTGTAATTATGAAATTAGGACATCTACTTGCTGGATGTGAGCTTTGTCAACCAAATAAGTGTGAGATACTGTCCCTGAAAACTGAATTATATAAATAAATAGTATATACTTTTTTTTTTTTGGTCATCAGTCTACTGACTGGTTTGATGCGGCCCGCCACGAATTCCTTTCCTGTGCTAAGCTCTTCATCTCAGAGTAACACTTGCAACCTACGTTCTCAATTATTTGCTTGACGTACTCCAATCTCTGTCTTCCTCTACAGTTTTCGCCCTCTACAGCTCCCTCTAGTATCATGGAAGTAATTCCCTCATGTCTTAGCAGATGTCCTATCATCCTATCCCTTCTCCTTATCAGTGTTTTCCACATATTCCTTTCCTCTCCGATTCTGCATAGAACCTCCTCATTCCTTACCTTATCAGTCCACCTAACTTTCATCATTCGTCTATAGCACCACATCTCAAATGCTTCGATTCTCTTCTGTTCCGGTTTTCCGACAGTCTATGTTTCACTACCATACAATGCTGTACTCCAGACGTACATCCTCAGAAATTTCTTCCTCAAATTAAGGCCGGTATTTGATATTAATAGACTTCTCTTGGCCAGAAATGCCTTTTTTTGCCATAGCGAGTCTGCTTTTGATGTCCTCCTTGCTCCGTCCGTCATTGGTTATTTTACTGCCTAGGTAGCAGAATTCCTTAACTTCATTGACTTCGTGACAGTCAATCCTGATGTTAAGTTTCTCGCTGTTCTCATTTCTACTACTTCTCATTACCTTCGTCTTTCTCCGATTTACTCTCAAACCATACTGTGTACTCATTAGACTGTTCATTCCGTTCAGCAGATCGTTTAATTCTTCTTCACTTTCACTCAGGATAGCAATGTTATCAGCGAATCGTATCATTGATATCCTTTCACCTTGTATTTTAATTCCACTCCTGAACCTTTTCTTTTATTTCCATCATTGCCTCCTCGATGTACAGATTGAAGAGTAGGGGCGTAAGGCTACAGCCATGTCTTACACCCTTCTGAATACGAGCACTTCGTTCTTGATCGTCCACTCTTATTATTCCCTCTTGGTTGTTGTACATATTGTATATGACCCGTCTCTCCCTATAGCTTACCCCTACTTTTTCAGAATCTCGAACAGCTTGCACCATTTTATATTGTCGAGCGCTTTTTCCAGGTCGACAAATCCTATGAAAGTGTCTTGATTTTCTTTACCTATGCTTCCATTATTAGCCGCAACGTCAGAATTGCCTCTCTCGTCCCTTTACTTTTCCTAAAGCCAAACTGATCGTCACCTAGCGCATTCGCAATTTTCTTGTCCATTCTTCTGTATATTATTCTTGTAAGTAGCTTCGATGCATGAGCTGTTAAGCTGATTCTGCGATAATTCTCGCACTTGTCAGCTCTTGCCGTCTTCGGAATTGTGTGGATGATGCTTTTCCAAAGTCAGATAGTATATCGCCAGACTCATATATTCTACATACCAACGTGAATAGTCGTTTTGTTGCCACTTCCCCCAATGATTTTAGAAATTCTGATGGAATGTTATCTATCCCTTCTGCATTATTTGACCGTAAGTCCTCCAAAGCTCTTTTAAATTCCGATTCTAATACTGGATCCCCTATCTCTTCTAAATCGACTCCTGTTTCTTCTTCTATCACATCAGACAAATCTTCACCCTCATAGAGGCTTTCAATGTATTTTTCCCACCAATCTGCTCTCTCCTCTGCATTTAACAGTGGAATTCCCGTTGCACTCTTAATGCTACCACCGTTGCTTTTAATGTCACCAAAGGTTGTTTTGACTTTCCTGTATGCTGAGTCTGTCCTTCCGACAATCATATCTTTTTCGATGTCTTCACATTTTTCCTGCAGCCATTTCGTCTTAGCTTCCCTGCACTTCCTATTTATTTCATTCCTCAGCGACTTGTATTTCTGTATTCCTGATTTTCCCGGAACATGTTTGTAGTTCCTCCTTTCATCACTCAGCTGAAGTATTTCTTCTGTTACCCATGCTTTCTTCGTAGCTACCTTCTTTGTATCTATGTTTTCCTTCCCAACTTCTGTGATGGCCCTTTTTACAGATGGCCATACCTCTTCAACTGTACTCCTTATTGCTGTATCTATAGCGTTAGAGAACTTCAAATATACTATGCTACGTAATTGTATTTCTTGTCGTGAGATACTTTGTCTCCGGCACAGATGGTGGCTTGAGCCCATAACGAAATCTATTCTCAGTCAGGAATTTACCCTATAAGGAAGGCATCTCACTTGCATCCATAATCTGAAAGGGTTTACCAGGTAAACGATGCTTTGTTTGCATTTCAGTCCAACCATGCCTGATGGTGCATGTAAGCCCAGCAGAACATGAGCAGTATCAGAGAAAGAGCTTGTGTTTCAATGGGAATTTATTGGATGGTTTTGTTCGAGGGTTAGCATGACATCAGTCTCTGGTCCCAAATAGACACCTTTGTGTGACGCTGCTGCTTCTCACTCTCTTGCCAGTGTGGCATTACCCAGTAGCCTGCACTGGTGGCATCCTGTGTGGGCCAGTGGACAGTGCATGCGCCACGATCGAACGAATTTTAACAATGGAATTACACGTGATTGGTGTTTCATAATGGTATTCCTTGCGCAATCAGAATAAACAAAAGCGATCGATTTAGTTCCTTCTTACAAGACCTGTATCTTTCCAAACATCAGAGAATGATGAGCATGAGAAATCCAACCTCTGCAAACATAATCTTTTTTTAAAACAAACAACATACCCTCTGCTATGTAAATGAATTTCGTCATGAGACCCTTTCACTCCACCACAGACTCGCGAATTTCCAGGTAGGTGATGGGTAGAAGGGAAGGAAGGGTTGGGTGGTTTATCAGAGGGGGTGGCATTAATTAATTGATCAATTTAATTATGTAGTCAATCAAACCGATAGAGTGAGATGGGGCTTTTCGAATAACTGAGGCCTAAAAGTGTACATATATCAGTGAGGAGGGGGGTTTGAAGTTTTCTGAGGGGTTGGGGGTGGTGTGAGGGGGAAGGGATTGGAGAGGAGAATGGGAACAACTGATTATGAATTTGTCAATCCAACCAAAATATTTTCCCTGGAGGTTCATAACCTTCCACTCAAACGAGAACAATAGGTTTGCCTCTGAGTGCATACTTTTCCCTGATGTAGGCAACGGACACTAACAACTGGCACCCATTCCTGCTTTGTCCCACCACTTATAGCTGCCCAAATCGTCGTCGTTTCGCCAGAAAGTTTCATCCTTTGGACGCTAACTCGGTCAGAAGCTGTAAACTTGGTGAAACAGGGCTCATTCGCCAGAAAGAATTTCTTCTATTGCCCCATAGTCTAGGTATACAGCTTCAGCACCATGTTTCCTGTTACAGGCATTTGTGTCATTAGTTAATACTTTGGCAGTTCCTGTTGCCCTGAAATTACTTACGTACAGTGTTGTTCTGGTGCTAAAAGAGTTCGCGAGTGTGACATTCTGTTCTACAGTGACGTTTGCAGATGTCACCTGCATATTTTTCTCACAATCCCGTTGAATGACCGTCCATCACGATCATCCAACGCACATTTTCGTCCGTGTTGCGAATTAGTGGACGATATTTTTCCGCTTTCTCTGTATGCGATAAAAATCTTTGGTGCGGTGCGTCCCAACACTCCTGAAACGCCAAACACTTCTGCTACCTTGATATGACATCTCTGAGGGCAGAAACGTACGGAAGATAATTTACACAAGGTCCCATACTCCAGATACCGAGAAATTCATTCTTCCTCTTCCACTGTTATTGTTCTTTTTTGTTTTCTGTGCATATTGTATTACCCGTCTTTCCCTATAGCGGGCCCAAATTTTCCTCAGAATGTCGATGTTCTTTCATCATTGTACATTGTCAAGCGATTCCGTGAGGTCGACAGATCCTACGAACGTGTCTTCGGTCCTAGTCCCAGTATTTACGGCAACGACAGTACTGCCTCTCTTCTGCCCACACCTTTCCTAAGGCCAGACTTACCATCGTCTAACAGATACATCATTTTCTTTTGCTTTCTCTTGTATGTTATTCCTATCAGCACTTGGGGCGCATGAGCTGTTACGCTCTTTGTGCGATAGTTCTCCCTCTTGTTGAATTTTTCAATCTGGGAATTATGTTTTCCTGAAAGTCGCATGGTAACCCCCATTTTCATTTATTCTACACACCAACACGAATAATCGTTTTGGTGTCACTCACCCCTCTCCCGGTCGTTAAGATGGTATTATTGACCGAAGCCGCTACTATTCGGTCGAGTAGCTCCTCAATTGGCATCACGAGGCTGAGTGCACCCCGAAAATTGGCAACAGCTCATGGCGGCCTGGATGGTCACCCATCCAAGTGTCGACCACGCCCGACAGCGCTTAACTTCGGTGATCTCACGGGAACCGGAGTAGCCACTGCGGCAAGACCGTTGCCTTTAAGTCATCAAAAGCTCCTCTAAATTCTAAATCTAATACCGGATCCCGTTTCTCTTTCCTGCTGATGTCTGTTTCTTCTTCTATCACGTCTTCTCCCTCACAAGGGCATTCAATGTATTCTTTCCAGCTGTCCGCTCTCTCTTTTGCATTGCACTCTTAATGTTACCGACCTTGCTTTTAGTTTCGCTAACGGGTGTTTTGACTTTTCTGTATGACGAGTCAGTCCTTTGAACAATCATTTACTTTTCGATGTCTTCAGATTTTTATGTAGGCATTTCACCTTACCTTCCCTGCTGTTCCAGTTTATTTCATTCCTAACTGAATCCTGCTTCTGTATTCATAGATTTCCCTAAACATTTTTGGGCTTCGTTCTTTAGTCGATCAATCCTTTGTCTCGCCAACTTTTGCGACTGCCCTTTTCAGAGATTTTCCATCCCTATTCAACTGAACTACCTTTCTTCTTTCCTTAGTACTTCCCTGTTCCACTTCTGTGCACATTGAATCTTCCTGACTAGCGTCTAAAATTTCAGCCTACTCTTCATTATTACCAAATTGTGATCTGAGTCTGTATCTGCCTCTGTGTACGCATTACAGTCCAGTATCTGATTTCGGAATCTCTGCTTGTCCATGACGCAATCTAAATGAATTCTTCCTCTATCTACCGGCCTTTTCAAAGTATACCTATTGCTCTTTTGATTCTTGTGTGTTACCACCTGAATTCTGTTGTAGAACTCACTCTTTCTCTTCTCTCACTCCTACTACCAAGCCAATACTCTCCCGTAATCCATTCTTTTACTCCTTCCCCTACAACCTCTTCTACAACCTCATTCTGTCCCCCTTGACTATTAGATTCCCACATCCGATTACATATTGAATTATCTGTTCGATATCATCATACACTTTCTCTATCCCTTCATCTTCTGCTTGCGACATCGACATATCTACGTGAACTATTGTTGTCGGTGTTGGTTTGCTGTTGAGTCTTGTGAGACCAACCCTATCACTGAACTGCTCCTAGTAACTCTCTCTCTGTCCTACCTTCCTCTACATAACGAATTCCACTCTCGTTAAACCACTTTCTACTGCTGTTGAAATTACCCTATGCCCATCTAACCAGAAACGTTGTCTCCTTTCCATTTCACTTTCAATAACTTTTCTTACGTGTGCTATTAAATACGCATGAGGAAGTGGATATTATTCACAGTAAAACAAAATTTTTGTCATGAATACTAAATGAACAAACAGATTTCACCAAGAACTGGTTTTTCAGTGTATTTACAGGGCACTTTAGTTCTGCCGCTATCATGGGGCTTCGGTAGATGGTGACGCACTAGAAGTTTGCGGTACACAGTATTATTTTTGCTATAAATGGCGTAATGTTCTGAATTTTACTCTCAAAGTTATGCACGTTTTGTGTGGCTTTCTTCTGTTCAAATGTCTGTGAAATCATATGGGACTTGCCAAGGACATCAGTCCCTAATCTTACACACTACTTAACCTAAAACACACCCACCCATGCCCGAGGGAGGACTCGAACTTCCGTCGGGACCAGCCGTAAAGTCCGTGACTGCAGCGCCACAGACCGTTCGGCTAATCCAGCGCGGTGGCTTTCTTCTGTGTTTTGTTCTGTGCACAAGTTGAGTAAAGGTTAATTATTTACTACATATTTAGTGTCATACGCGCGGATTGGTCATAGGTCGATAGAGTAATCATAAGCGGTAGTTCAGCGCTTCACGCTGATTGCACAAATTGAAAACTGTTGAGAACAGAGCAACTATAGCTGTTTCACAACGCTTTCGCTTTATTTTACTTAAAGTTGTCATTTTATAAACATTTGTAGTCACAGTATTAAAAACAGTTTTAAGTGATATTTTAATATGTCAGGATTAATATTGCGTACCCGTTCAACCCCCCGCCCCTTGTTTAATTTGTGTCATGGCGTTGTCAAGGTAGTACAATGTTTGTTATTCACAGACAAACAGTTTTATGGGAATACAACGGTAGAAGATCTTACGCACGTTATCTTACGCATGCCTACTTTAACCAATACCCGTCTAACCTTCTAGTTATCTCTATCACTTCCACCTTTACTAAATATTTATAAACTTTTACTGATGATAGTAATTTCTGTGCTCCAAGTTGTAAAAAAAACAAAAAAAAGGATTTTTTAGTTAACAGACAGTTGACCCCAGCGCTAGTCATCGTATTCTTCAGTGTATTTGTTGGAAAAATCTGTAACAATTGTTTTGTAAGGTAATACCTTTTCGGTGAAACATTTTAAAGTGATTTCCATGTTTTACTGAAGAAATTCTTTTATACAATGTAACGATGAAAATTGTGATTGCCAACAGAGAAAAATAGCAGCGTGTACCACGTACCCAACGCCACCTTGCCGTTTACTCCATTTGGCTTCCACAATTTTATCATGGTAGTAGTTTGCACTTGTCTCGTGATCTAGAATGTTAACATGATACAAAATACCTACGAACGGTTTTATATGACTGACATAATACTGGTAATCTAAAAACCCATGCTCTAATCGTTGTAATATGGCTCTTATCAATGGTGAAATGTATTACACTTTCATATCCTCTGATGCCAGTTTTGTATTGTATTTTGTAGCCTTTGAAAATCACTGAAAGTCGAAACGCGTAAGGTTGTCGGAACATATAAGTGTGGTCAAGACAGAAGTAAAGTTATTAAAAGTGCATCCAAATTCCCTCATTCTCATGCAAGCTGCGGCTTTCCATTTCGTTTCACTGGCGCCCACTGTATATCGACTAAGGCTTAGCATTTTCGTTTTCAGATTTTATAGCTTCCCTACCACTTTCAGACTTCGGAAATTCTACGCCCCGACTCGAAGAACGTTATCCTCTACTTGATTATTCAGTCTTTTTCTCATTGTTACCTCCCAATTTACAGCCCCCCCCCCCCCCCCCGGAAATTCAGATACGGTACTAGCCCGACATCCTTTGTAAACGGATAGATCATCATGATAACATTTCATTCACTGACTGGTCAAGTGTCCTGTGGATATAGGTCACGTGTATTCAATGCACGGGATTTCCATTGCCTTCTGCATCTTCATGCCGTTGAGCATCGCCGATTCTCCTGCCTAATACGACAGTTTCTCACTCCAAGAGCAAGAGGGTGCCCTGAACCTCTGTCCTCTCCTCCGCCCTCTTTGACAAGGGCATTGGCAGAATGAGGCTGACTTCCTATGGTCAAAATTTTGAACCTACTCTTTCTAATAGGATTGAAGATGTAGCTTTCTTCCATCAGGAAGATAGCAGAGATTCAGACTTTGATGGCTACCGTGATAGTGAACCTGCTTATTCTAGCGTCCCAGGTGAAGAAATCAGCGCAGAATAAGATGATACAGGCTACGACAGTGCTGATTACCTTACCGGTAGTCGTGGAGCTAAGTGGAGTTGTTAGCAACCAGGTAAACATGTTACATCTTAGGATTGGTTGGTTGATTTGGGGGAAGAGACCAAACTGCAAGGTCATCGGTCTCATCGAATTACGGAAGAATGGGAAAGGAAGTCAGCCGTACCCTTTCAAAGGAACCATCCCGGCATTTGCCAGAAGCGAGTTAAGGAAATCACGGAAAACCTAAATCAGGATGGCCAGACGCTGATCTTAGGAAATGAATGCTTTTTTGATCTCGTGCGTGCTTATTCTTGGTATAGGTAGGAATAATTTAGGACTGCCTTTCAGAGAGCAATTTCATGATAGCTTCGCCAGCCGTATTTGCATTACTAAATTTTCAGATAACAAATTTGACGATATACGAATAGCCTTGAGAATCAATGACCTACGGAATAGAGTGACTAGAAGGAAGAGCGACGGCATGACACAATTTCGCGACATTTTTCCACTTTTCATGAAAATCAGCCGACAAAGAATTCAACCTAATTACAGATGAAGTACTAGTACTTTTCAGAGGTCGCTTATTCAGTGTATTTACAGGAAAGAGTGGAAATGACACATAATGCCTGGGTTACTGGAAATGTCTCTGATCCGAAAAATAATACACGCCGGAAGTCTTCCGCTACCGCTGATGGCGATTTTTATTGAAAATTGAAGCAGTGGCGGAGTTCAAACCCGGGACCTAGGGCGTTTGGATTACTAATCAAAACGCTACCCCGAGACCATTCGTTGCCTCTACAGCCAGCCATAGTTGCGGAAGTGTTGCCGGTGCAGGATTTTGTGCACGAACTGATTATTTCCCATAAATGTGCGATGGGATTCATGTCGGGCGATCTGGGTAGCCAGATCATTTACTATAATAGTACAGAATGTTATTCAAACCAGTCGCGAATAACTGTGGCTCGCTGACATGACATCGTTATTTGCGAACATGCTGCCCATGAATGGCTATGAATGGTGTCAAAGTAGCAGAACGTAACCATTTCCGAAATTAGAATTATATTAATACCGCCAACTTCTCACGGGCGTTGATATATATCAACGGGGACAAGTGAAAACATGTACCCCGGCCAGGACTGGAACACAGGTTCTCCTGCTTACATGGCAGACGCTCTATCCATCTGAGCCACCGAGGGCACAGAGGATAGCGCGACTACAGGGACTATCTCGAGCACGCCTCCCGCGAGACTAACATTCACATCTTGTATGTCCACACACTACATTCGTAGTGTCTCACCCCAACACACTCATTACTTGTGGAAGACATCCTTACCAAGTTCCGTAAGAGTTCGGGGAATATGTGTGCATCCGCACAGAAGTACAAGGTCATGGCCGGTTTGCCAGAACTATATACTTACATGGATATGGCGACTGTTCTTCGGACATGTCAGAAAGAACAGACACCATATCCACATAAGTATATAACCATTTAAAGTCAACGTTCGGTTCAGTTGTACCAGAGGACCTTGCCCATTCCATGTAAACACATCCCAAGCCACCATGGAGGCACCACCAGCTTGCACAGTGCCTTGTTGACAACTTGCGTCCATGGTTTCGTGAGGTTTGCAGCCCTCTAGATCCCCACCCTCAGCTCTTACCAACTAAAATCTGGACTCAACTGAACTAGGAACGATTTTTCAGTCGTCTAAGGCCCAACCGACACGGACACGAGCTCAGGGGAAGTGGTCCAAGCGATGTGTTGTTAGCAACGGCATTTGTGTATGTCATCTGCTGCCTTTGCCCATTAACGCCAAATTTCGCCGCATTGCTCTAAAGGATGAGTTCGTCTACGCCCCAAATCGATTTTTGCGATCATTTTACGCAGTGTTGCTTCTGTGTTATCACTGACAACTCTAAGCTAACGCCGCTGCATTCGGTCGTTCAGTGAAGCCTGTCCGTTACTGCGTTGATCGTGGTGAGAGATGATCCCTGAAATGTGGTTTCCTCTGCATACTCTTGGATCTCGAAATAGTGAATTTCCGAACGATTTCCGAAATGGATTGCCTCAAGTATCTAGTCCCAGCTACTATTCCGCGTTCAGTGTCTGTTAATTCCCGTCGTGGGGCCATAATCACCTCGGAAACCTTTTCACATGATCACCACTTGAGTAAAAATTAAAGCCCCACCAATGCACTGCCCTTTTAACCTTTTGTACCCAAACTGGTACCATCTGTACATGTATTTATCACTATCCCATGACTTCTGCCGCCCCAGTGTGGAGCCGGGAACTGGTCTGGAGGAGATGGTTGCCCAGACCGGCGTCGGCTGCTATCAAGACCGTAGCATGGTGGACAAGATGTAGCGCAGGGTGCTACCAGACTGCGCTTAACTGTGCTAGCATCAGAGGGTACTGATAGCTACTAATAGCACCCTTTTTTGTACCGATACATAGCTTCCATGGACCTGCAGATCATCACTTTTGTGTCTCAATGGTGTGTAAAAACTTTGCATACCAGGTCGTAGTTGCATGGCTTTTCTGCAATGTCACCGTGATTGGGGGCTCGGCCCGGTCGCCTTGTGATGTACAAAGAGACTCGCTTGTGAAATTACGTATCAGTGTTCCGCGCCTGCCTGCTTGCCTCACATACGGCTGCAATGAAGCTGCTTTTACCTCAGTAACGCCCAAAATTAGCTACAGCGTTGTAATAGGTTAGCAACGGATACGTACGACGATCACTTTTCGGTCGCATAGCCAGCAATTAGGACACCATCCGTTACATTTCTGACATGTTGAGGCTGGTGACTATGCCTTACCTTCAAGATTTCGGGACACCTTTCATAAGATCGCGCAAGACGGCATGTTGCCCGTGCTGTCGTGACCTCTATCAATACAGGAGTCATTCGACCGTAACTACGGCGTGCTCAATCTCGAGATTTGTCATCCACTGAAAACGTCTGGTGAAGGATTGTCTAGAACCTGGTACGCCGTCGCTCACCATCCACTGCCACTGACGTTCGTCCGGGTTAGTTCCAATCTCGCTGCTGGAGATGCTAGCTCCGTATGCTAAATTTCGCTCTCTGTACACTCTAAAGTAATATACAAATTTAATCGTATGTTTCCTTCTATTATACTGAGTAAGCACAGTTACTAAGGGGCCCGTGTTCGATTCCCACCTGGGTCGGAGATTTTCTCCACACAGGGACCGACTGTTGTGTTGTCCAAATCATGATCATTTCATCCCCATCGACGCGCAATTCGCCCAAGTGGCGCCAAATCGAAATACCTGCACACGGCGAACGGTCCACCCGACGGGAGGCACTAGATACACGACATCAATCAATCAATCAGCACAGTTACTAAAATTTTGTTATTTTTTACACTAACCGACGTTGCAATTTTAAAAGCCACGATGCTTGATTACTTAAGGTCACACATTAAAAATTAGTGTATCAAATCTGTGAGTGTATGGCATTCCGTCCAAAGTTACGTGACATGTTCACTTGTGTAGTGAACTAACAATGTGGTGTGCTCGACTCGTAATGTATTCGTATTGTTGTTTATACGTAAAGAATACGTGCTGTATAACTGGATAACGTCACTAAAGAGTCACTCATTCGCTGTACCTGGTATCTCCCAATGACATTCATCCATTCGATAGTTCTGGAAGTTAATATGCGGTGCTCATAGTCAATGACTTAACTACACTAATGGCCATTAAAACTGCTACACCAAGAAGAGATGCAGACGATAAACGGGTATTCATTGGACAAATATATTATACTACAACTGACATGTGATTACATTTTCACGCAATTTGGGTGCATAGATTCTGAGAAATCAGAAACCAGAACAATCACCTCTGACCGTAATAACAGCCTTGATACGCCTGGGCATTGAATCAAACACAGCCTGGATGGTGTGTACAGTTACAGCTGCCCATGCAGCTTCAACACGATACCACAGTTCATCAAGAGTAGTGACTGGCGTATTGTGACGAGCCAGTTGCTCGGCCACCATTGACCAAACGTTTTCAGTTGGTCAGAGATCTGGAGAATGTGCTGGCGAGAGCAGCAGTCGAACATTTTCTGTATCCAGAAAGGCCCGTACAGGACCTGCAACATGCGATCGTGCATTATCCTGCTGAAATGTGGAGTTTCGCAGGGATCGAATCAAGGGTAGAGCCACGGGTCGTAACACATCTGAAATGTAACGTCCACTGTTCAAAGTGCCGTCAATGCGAACAAGAGGTGACCGAGACGTGTAACCAATAGCACCCCATACCATCACGCTGGGTGATACGCCAGTATGGCGATGACGAATGCACGCTTCGAATGTGCGTACACCGCGATGTCGCCAAACAAGGATGCGATCATCATGATACTGTAAACAGAACCTGGATTCATCCGAAAAAATGAAGTTTTGCCATTCATGCACCCAGGTTCGTCGTTGAGTACACCATCGCAGGCGCTCTTGTCTGTGATACAGCGTCAAGGGTATCCGCAGCCACGGTCTCCGAGCTGATACTCCATGCTGCTGCAAACTTCGTCGAACCGTTCGTGCAGATGGTTATTGTCTTGCAAACGTCCCCATCTGTTGACTCATGGATCGAGACGTGGCTGCACGATCCGTTACAGCCATGTGGAAGGGATGCATGTCATCTCGACTGCTAGTGATACGAGGCCGTTGGGATCCAGCACGGGGTTCCGTATTAACCTCCTGAACCCACCGATTCCATATTCTGCTAACAGTGATTGGATCTCGACCAACGCGAGCAGCAATGTCGTAATACGATAAACCACAATCGCGATAGGCTACAATCCGACCTTTATCAAAGTCGGAAACGTGATGGTACGCATTTCTCCTCCCTACACGAGGCATCACAACAACTTTTTACCAGGCAACGCCGGTCAGCTGCTGTTTGTGTATGAGGAATCGGTGGGAAACTTTCCTTATGTCAGCACGTTGTAGGTGTCGCCACCGGCGCCAACCTTGTGTAAATGCTCTGAAAAGCTTAGCATATGATAGCATCTTCTTCCTGTCGGTTAAATTTCGCTTCGGTAGCACGTCATCTTCGTGGCGTAGCACTTTTAATAGCCAGTAGTGTACCTACTCGCTGGCAACCAACTGGAATTCTGTAAATTCTGATTTTGGACAATCGATTCTGCTCTTTTCTTCTCGTAGTATTCCCAACTCGATATCGCTTATCTCTACTGTTAGTGAGTTATTTCCTACAATTAACGGAACTTTGCAGTAACTACGCTTGACACATTTAAACCAAAAAAAGTGCCGCTCCCAGAATTTTCGTAACGTTAATAGTAACTCTCTCTTTTCATGGGATATGATCTTCATCATTGAATTTTCTAGGCACACACCATTGGACTGTGGAAATGTAGCATCTGGGTTCAGATACCCGTCCTACAAGCACTCTTACAGATACAGATAATATGAGACGAAATATCAAAACAACACACATTTTGCTGCGTGATCAAAGAATCATACGTGAGAATAAACACTAAATTAACGAGAAATCATTACACGCTAGGTGTGAAAAGAAATAAACTGATCAGGGCACATTTTAGGAAATCACGTTTGCCAGACCTGAAGCAAAAATTTATCACATTTTCATCATTTTGTTCTGTACGAAGTTAAGCAAGTAAATGAATAGTAGACGATCTTTCAAATATACGACATTTTTCGTTAACATCAATTTCTGAGCCTATACGTTTTGCTACGAGCTTGGCATATGTAGTATGCAGATATTACTCATGAATCCGCATTGGGAGATTGTGGACAATTATCCTCCGCATTGTGGTGACCAATACGCGGGATGCTTTGTTATTAATGAGAGCAGAAGTCACCTAATGATGGGCCGTAACGATTAATTCCATCGTCTCGCCAACGAACCTCTGTCTTATTCACGACTATGCAATTATCAGGGATGAGGGGTTTAGTGCAGACCACACGATATACTGCAATTCCTCTCTCCCTTCCCCCCCCCCCGCCCCCTCCCCCGCATAAGCACATAATTATCGAATGTGTGTGTCCCATTCTCCAGGTCTCATGTGAATTTCAGTACAGGAGAGTAACAGCACTTACTGATTTCCTCATACCCTTTTGATCCCCAGTTTCGTTCCTAGTATTTACCTCGTCAGCGAGGTCCGATGTTTTCAAATGGTTCAAATGGCTCTAAGCACTATGGGACTTAACATCTATGGTCATCAGTCCCCTAGAACTTAAAACTACTTAAACCTAACTAACCTAAGGACATCACACAACACCCAGCCATCACGAGGCAGAGAAAATCCCTGACCCCGCCGGGAATCGAACCCGGGAACCCGGGCGTGGGAAGCGAGAACGCTACCGCACGACCACGAGATGCGGGCCGATGTTTTCATTATATGGCTAGTTTTGTTTGTAGTTGGACGCCTTTCCAGTCTCCACCCGTAGTCTAGGGGCGCTGGCACTGTAGCTAAGCGTGTTCGGTCAGTGTAATTGGCCTGTGTAACTAAAAAAAAAAATTTGTGAAAGGATCAACAAAGAACTGGAACGGATGTCATGTGATGCCCGCAACGACCAAACTCAAAAAATGGGGTAGCGTCTTTGATTGATAATCAACACGTTTTCGGTCCCGGGCTCGAATCCCGCCGCTGCTTAAATTTTGATTAATAATCAGCATTGGAGGCCGAAAACGTACGGCATATGAAGTCACCCCTCATTCTGCCAAAGGACTTGTCAAAGAGGGCAGAGGAACGGACAGAGATTCAAGGCACTCTTTTGTCCTAGCGGTGGTAAACTGTCCCTAAAAGCGGAAGAATCAGCAATGATCAACGGCATGACGATGTAGCAGGCATGGAAACCACTGAATTAAGACACGTAACGTGTATCCACAGGACATGTGGCCTGTAACTGAAGAAGTGTCACGATGGTCCCTCCATTCGCAAAATATTCCGGAATAGTTCCCCATTCGGATCTCTGGGAGGGGACTGCCAAGGGGGGGTTACCGTGAGAAATAGTTTGAATAATCAACGAAAGGATAACGTTCTACGAGGGGGGTCGTGGAATGTCAGAAGCTAGAACGTGGTACGGAAACTAGAAAATCTGAAAAGGGAAATGCAAAAGCTCAGTCTAGATATAGTAGGGGTCAGTGAAGTGAAGCGGAAAGAAGACAAGGATTTCTGATCAGATGAGTATAGAGTAATATCAACAGCAGCAGAAAATGGTGTAACCGGAGTGGGATTGGTTATGAATAGGATGGTAGGGAGAGAGTGTGTTACTGTGAACAGTTCAGTGACAAGGTTGTTCTTATCAGAATCAACAGCAAACCAACACCGACAACGATAGTTCAGGTATACACGTCGACGTCGCAAGCTGAAGATGAAGAGATAGTGAAAATGTATGAGGATATTGAAAGGGTAATATAGTATGTAAGGGGGATGAAATTCCAATATTCGTGGGGGACTGGAATGCAGTTGTAGGGGAAGGAGTAGAAAAAAAGATTACAGGGGAATATGCGCTTGGGACAAGGAATGAGAGAGGACCAAGATTGAGTTCCGTAACAAGTTTCAGCTAGTAACAGCGAATACTCTGTTCAATAATCATAAGAGGAGGAGGTATACTTGGAAAAGGCCGGGTGAAACGGGAAGATTTCAGTTAGATTACCTCTTGGTCAGAAGGAAATTTGGAAATCTGATACTGGATTGTAAGGTGTACCCAGGAGCAGATATAAACTCAGATCACAATGTAGTACTGATGAAGAGTAGGCTGGAGTTCAAGACATTAGTCAGAAAGAATCAATACGCAAAGAAGTAGGATACGAAATTACTAAGGAATGACGAGATACAGTTGAAGTTCTCTGAGGGTATAGATGCAGCAATAAGGAATAGCTCAGTAGGCAGTACAGTTTAAGAGGAATGTGCATCTCTAAAAAGGGCAATCACAGAAGTTGGGAAGGAATTCATAGGTACAAAGAAGGTAACTGCGAAAAAATTCAGGAATACACAAATACAAGTCGCTGAGGAATGAAATAAATGGGAAGTTCAGGGAAGCTAAGATGAAATGGCTGCAGGAAAAATTTGAAGACATTGAAAAAGAAATGATTGCCGGAAGAAGAGACTCAGTATACAGGAACGTCAAAACAACCTTCGGTGACACTAAAAGCAAAGGTGGTAATATTGAGAGTGCAACGAGATTTCCACAGAGAAGGGAGCGGATGGGTGGAAAGAATATCTTGAAATGGGGAAGATTTGTCTGATGTGATAGAAGAAGAAACAGGAGTCGGTTTAGAAGAGATAAGGGATCCAGTATTAGAATCAGAATTTAAAAAAGCTTTGGAGGACTTAAGATCAAATAAGACTGAAGGGATAGATATAATTACATCAGAATTTCTGAAAACATTGGTGGAAGTGGCAACAAAACGGCTATTCACGTTGGTGTGCAAAATGTATGAGTCTGGCGACATAACATCTGACTTTCGGAAAAGCCTCATTCACACGATTCCGAAAACGCCAAGACCTAACAAGTGCGAGAATTATCGTAAAATCAGCTTGACACCTCTTGCATCCTAGATGCTTACAAGAATAATATACAGAAGAATGGAAAAGAAAATTGAGGATGCGCTAGATGACGAACAGTTTGGCTTTAGAAAAGGTAAACGCACGAAGAGGCAATTGTGACGTTGTAGTTAATAATGGACGCAAGACTTTAGAAAAATCAAGACACAATCATAGGAATTTTTGACCTGGAAAAAGCGTTCGACAACGTAAAGTGGTGCAAGACGTTCGAAATTCTAGAAAAAGTAGGGGCAAGTTATAGGAAGAGATGGGTCATATACAATATGTACAACAGCAAAGATGGAATAATGGGAGTGGGCGACCAAGAACGAAATGCTCGTATTAAAAAGGGTGTAAGATAAGGATGTAGACTTTTGCCCCTGTCGTTCAATTTGTACATCGAGGAAGCAGTTATGGAAATAAGAGGAAGATTCAGGAGTGGAATTAAAATACAAGGTGAAAGGATATCAGTGATACGATTCGCTGATGACATTGCTATCCTGAGTGAAAGTGAAGAAGAATTACATGATCTGCTAAACGGAATGAACAGTCTAATAGGTATAGAATATGGATTGAGAGTATATCGAAGAAAGACGAAGGTAATGAGAAGTAGTAGAAATGAGAACAGCGAGAAACTTAACATCAGGATTGATGGTCACGAAGTAGATGAAGTTACGGAATTCTGCTTCCTAGGCAGTAAAAAAATCAATGACGAACGGAACAAGGAAGACATCAAAAGCAGACTCTCTATGGCAAAAAGACATTCCTGGGCAAGAGAAGTCTACTGATATCAAATATCGGCCTTAATTTGAGGAATAAATTTCTGGGAATGTAGGTCTGGAATACAGCATTGTATGGTAGTGAAGCCTGGACCGTGGGGAAACCGGAACAGAAGAGAAACGAAGCATCAGTGATGTGGCACTTGCGACGGGGCAGTTAAATAAAGAAGTGCGGTTGAAGAGAGTCCACACGAATGTGCACTTACAAATGTTGGTTAAAAAACGTTATTTCAAATTTTGGCTCTCACGTAAGTCTCAGGAGATGATTTCCACACTTGGTGCATTAGAACACTTCCACACCCGCCCGTTTGTTACGGTTTTAGAATTAATTGTTCACTCAGACATAAGTACAGTTTATGCTACGGAACAAGAATTAGGCGATTTTTATACTAGAATCGGTTTTTCACAACACAGTTCAATCACAATTTATTGGCGTTCACATAATTAAATTAGCACTGGTGATACGGTTTACAGCTTTACTTTAATAATAATTTGAATCCGAGCACCCAATAGCAGTAATGTACGCTGCTATAAACCCAAAATTATTCAAATAATTCGAACAGAACCGCAAGTCCCACTGTCCTCTTTGTTCTAACAGTTTTGGCGCGAAATCACCGTTCGCCACGTGTTCACTTACTCGTAAATCGTACTTACACAAATAATCATAGCACTTCCAGTTCACTAAATATATGCTTGCAAACTTGCACTATTAAACAATACTCTTCGTCGAAATCAATCGGCGCGAAAAAGAATTCTCAAACGACAACATGGGCCACCCACCCTCCGATACGACAAACCAACGACTGACCCCTGGCCAAGATGGCCGCTCGCTTATATAGGCTCGGATGTCCACCCCCCCCCCCCCCCCCCCACCCCTGGTTATTTACGTACCAGTCTCATCAGTATAAGATATAAGTACACCATCGGAACCGGGCTAAAAATTACATCTTATTCACTATGTTACATTAATTTCTAGGATTATTCTATCGCCCATAAATCAAGTTTTAGTTTCTGAAAAATTTCGCGACTTAGCGCAAATTTGTTTGTTGACATCTGTGCTGCAAAGTTTTAACATAGAACTGCATATAGCACCGTTTTTAGACGTAATCTATAGCGATCTACACATTGCGCTGCTGAGAATCTTCATATCTATAATAATCAATTAATTATGGGCCATAAATGTTAGTAATAATTTGCAAACAATGAAAACTATTGCAAGTTACATGCATAGTATAACTTAACGGAGTTTAAAATACGTGTGATTCCACCCTAAATATTATATATTGCCGTTCTTTACGTCATGAATTTTCTATTGAATTTTATAAACAATTTTCCCTCAAACTTTGTTTATTGCACTTTACGGGCTTAATTATATATGATGTTGTTGTTGTTGGTTGTTTTGGGGGAAGGAGACCAGACAGCGAGGTCATCGGTCTCATCGGATTAGGGAAGGAGGGGGAAGGAAGTCGGCCGTGCCCTTTGAAAGGAACCATCCCGAAGTTTGCCTGGAGTGATTTAGGAAAATCACGGAAAACCTAAATCAGGATGGCCGGACGCGGGATTGAACCGTCGTACTTCCGAATGCGAGTCCAGTGTTTAACCACTGCGCCACCTCGCTCGGTATACATGAATCTGAACATATGACTACGGCACTCGATCCGCTATGACGAAACATTTTTAATGAGTGCTCGCTCCTCCCTGTAAGATGTTATCTACTATTTTTATTAATATTTCAGTATTCGTGATATTAACCGTTTTTGAGGTTACTATAGCATTTGCGTCTCGTGACTTGAAATAAAGATCGATCTTTCAGAAGGTGCATATCGCTGACCACAATCCACTGTCTCATCGCTCTTCACCATAAGTTACATAGTTTTCGCGTAATGCGCGAAAAACCAAACAATGCCCCAAGCTGTGGGCCTCGTGGCCGCCCGGAGACCGTTGCAAATCTCGTGCGGGCACGCTACACGCTTCCGCGAATCGCGCACCATGTAGCGCGCTCGTTCTCCACAAAGCAATCCTTGCATACTAGAAATATTGATCTAATAACGAGGGTTTGTACCGTCACATGCTACAGACGAATGTTGAAAATTAGGTGGACTGATAAAGTAAGGAATGAGGAGGTTCTGCGCAGAATTGGAGAGGAAAGAAACATGTGGAAAACACTGATAAGGAGAAGGGAAAGGATGCTAGCACATCTGCTAAGACATGAGGGAACGACTGCCATGGTACTAGAGGGAGCTGGAGAGGGAAAACTCTGTAGAGGAAGACAGAGATTGGAATACATCCAGGAAATAATTGAGGAAGTAGGTTGAAAGAGCCACTCTGAGATGAAGAGGTTAGCACGGTAGAGGAATTCGTGGCGGGCCGCATCAGACCAGTCAAAAGACTAAAGACAAAAAAAAGAGTGGTTTTAAGGCGTCTAGAGTTCACCCGATTCCATCAGGAGCCCAGGAGTGATGCAGCATTCGATGTCGTGCTGTCGGCGAAGTCACTCGCGTCGGTAGTCTGCTGCCATAGCCCATTAACGCCAAATCCCGCCACCCTGTCCCACAGGACGCCACATGTCCTAAGGGGCACGCTGGTCGTACGTCTCACATTGATTTCTGCGGTTATTTCACGCAGTGTTGCATCTTATCACTGACCACTCTACGGATTGCAGCTGCTCTCGGTGGTTAAGTAAAAGTCGTCGGCCACTACGTTGTCCCGTATTGAGAAACAATGCCTGAATATATGGTCTTCTTGGTACACGTTTGACACTGTGCATCTCGGAAAATTGAATCGATAATGAATACCGAAATTCAGTGTCCCATCCGTCTAGCTCCAACAACTATTCCGCTACAAAGTCTATTAAATGCCGTCGTGCAGCCGTAATTACGTCGGAAATATTTTCACATGAATCACCTGATTGCAAATGAAAGCTCTGTTAATGTACTTCTATACCTTGTGTACGTGATACTACAACCATCATTATGTGTGCATATCGGTAGTAGTTATAGGAGTTGCTTTACAACTCCAAACGTAATTTTCTACGGAAACTGCATGAGCAGCCACTTCTGTAGGCCTCAGAATGTTACAGCCATCTGCCAGGACTACAATATCTTCCATTTGTGAGCAGGCTTGGTGCATTAGCATAATAATTAATTATATTATTAATCACTTGACGCATCCACAATAGTATTTGAATAATATACAACGGTTTATTTTATCTGTTGATACTTCTTGAATAAGTTTGAGACCTGATTAGTTTCTTAGCTCCTCTCCTCCTGCTACACTTTGCTTCAACCACATTACAGCCCTTTTCACAGCGGTAATCAACTCAGAGAGTTCGTGTATAGACATTACGATTTAAGTCCAAAAAGCTGCTTCTATTTTGAGTTGTTTATTTAATCACGACAGGCCTGTTCCAGCACTATTGCCATCATCAGACGAACTATAACATCGCTGGTTAGTCACTCAAGCGTTTTTCTTACGTCTTTTAAAGTTATTTTATGACGTAGCTTTCATAGGATATATTTGTTGGTAGTTATAGCCTGAATAACTAATAAAATTCAGGCTATAAGTTCCAACAAATATAGCCTATAAAAGCTAAGTCATAAAATAACATAAAAAGACGTAAGAGAAACGCTTGAGTGACTAACCAGCGATGTTATAGTTCGTCTGATGATGGCAATAGTGCTGAAACAGGCCGGTCGTGATTAAATAAACTTCTCAAAATAGAAGTAGCTTTTTGGACTTAATTCATAATATCTTTACACATACCGAGCTACGGACCCATTGGAAAAAAAATAGACAGTTCGTTTCGGTAATAGATTTTTTTCTACCAGACCACAGGAATATGTTACTACAGAAGAATGTTGAAAATTTGTGTCGACTAATTAAGTAAGGAATGAGGAGGTACCCCGCAGAATGGGAAAGGAATGGAATATATGGAAAACACTGACAAGAAGAAGAACAAGTACGATAGGACATCTGTTGAGACATCACAGCAGAACTTCAATGGTATCAGATGGAGCTGCAGAAGGTAAAAACAATAGAGTAAGGCATCCAGCAAGTAACTGAGGACCAATGTTGTAGGTGGTACTCTGAGATGAAGAGGTTGGGGCAGGAGAATATTTCACATGAGGCAAAACACGGTATATGTCCATTTCTTCCAACTGCATTTCTAAATCTTTCATAGCTGCACTGATGCAGGGAACAAGATCTTCAGAAATGGTTCAAATGGCTCTGAGCACTATGAGACTTAAGACCTGCGACCGTACCAGTCGCTCGGTTCCGGACTGAATAGCCTAGAACCGCTCGGCCACCACGCCCGGCTTGATAACAAGTAACCTGGCTCTTTTTGCCATCACGTAAGGTCTTTAACATCGGTACTGAAACACTGACTTTAACCTCCCAAATTCGATATTCTGTAACAATCGATGATCATCGGAAGTCCCTGGCGTGAACGTTCCGAACAACGCGCGTCTAACACAGGGTTTACGGAAAATGTTGCTAGCCTATAGCATTCACAGCATAAACACATGTAGAAGGTGGCAGCACTAGCCTCGCTTATGGAAGGCCCTTGCGATTACTCGGTCACATCAACACGACCCTCGCATAATTGGGCATGCGCCGCGGCTGACAGCGAATCGGTGTGTGAGTGTATGGTGGGGTGGGGGAGAGGGAGAGGATGGGGAAGGGGAAGGGGAAGGGGGGAGGGGGAGGAGGCTGGGGACGGGGAGGGGGGGAGGGAGGGGGGGGAGAAGCCGCCGCGCCTGCTGTCACTGTCACTCTAGTAGGAGGCTGCCGTATCGACTCTCGGAGGACTAACGACCCTCAAAGCGAGCCGCCAACCAGGGTTCCGCCCCGGTGGCCGCTGTATTGCTTGTGCTGTAGGCTCAGCCTTCACAGTCGCATTCTGGCGGCCACTCGTGCAGCTAGCGCACACTCACAAGCTACTAACGACAGGTGTTCCCAGATGGACTGACTGCCACAGTCCATATAATAAAAAAGAAGCAAGAATATGTCACAAATGCACCACAGTCACGGACCTGAATACAAACTTATCTCAAACTCTGCGACTTTACCACGAACTATGCATCCACAACCTCAGTAGCTCTCATCATGCTGAGATCCAGAGTGGTCACAAACGACGTAAGGGAAGTCAGAATCCATCCAACAGCCCAAATCGCATAAAGTATTATATTTTTAAATTTAAGACAACCTGTTTCATTAGACTATGCTCTCATCTGCAGGTCTTAAAATATTTCTTGTAGAACATTCATTTTACGCTGACTTTACGTGCAAGACCTGAAGATTACAGCATAGTCTGTTGAAACCGGGGATCAAAAGTAAAAAAAATATTTTGTGTGATGTTGGCTGTTGGATGGTTTTTAACAATTAAACAGATTGCCCTTCACTTCTCTCAAAATGAGAAAATTCAGTTAAGTGAAGTCGTTGTTTCACAGATGCTGCATTTCCACCAAGCAAAAAAGTCAATCACCCAGAAGCACTCCGTCTTCAGGCCACGAGTGGCCTACCGGGACCATCCGACCGCCGTATCATCCTCAAAGTAGGATGTGGATAGGAGGAGCATGGGGCAGCACACCGCAATCCCGGTCGTTATGATGGTATTCTTGACCGAAGCCGCTACTATTCAGTCGAGTAGCTCCTCAATTGGCATCACGAGGCTGAGTGCAACCCGAAAAATGGCAACAGTGCATAGTGGCTGGATGGTCACCCATCCAAGTGCCGGCCATACCCAACAGCGCTCAACTTCGGTGATCTCACGGGAACCGGTGTATCCACTGCGGCAAGGCCGTGAATCACCGAGAAGAGGAGGAGAAAATGAAATGAAACACCCCAGGTGTGCGAAATTATTTCAGTGATTATAAAATCAAGTCAGATTTACAAACAAGGTGGCATTGTCAGCTCACTTATCACTACGACGTCGCACCCATTTTGGCCTGGATGCAAGTTCTGATACCGTTGGGAGGTTTGTGATAAAGCCGTTTGTAAGACAATTATATATGTTAGATGTAATGGTCTTATCTAACTAATTTGTCTGTTTTTACTTAATATCAATTTGTATAACTATCCTCTTTGATGTAACATATCTGTAAATGTTTTATTCTTTATTTATGATAGATATACTGATGTAACTTCAAAAGTAATGTACTGTAAAGAAATGTAAAAATTTAAAATTTGATTGTAATACTGTTTCGTGCACAAAAATGTAGGTTTTCAATAATTTAAAACTTGGGTGGGAGTCCCTGCGCAATGGAACTGGCTGGGCGGGAATAGAACAGGTGGATCTGGGGTCGAACTACAAGGCTGCAGTGTGGCACGTGCTAGCAGGCAAAGGGTGCACATCTTGTGAACTGAAAGAGGCGAGGAGGACTGCAAGATTATATAATATAGCCTCGGATGCGGATGTTATGCTGCTTATTATTCATGGCACACTTTGGTTAGCTCTGTACGATGGAAGTCCGATGCTGAGGACAGAAATTTCTGAGCTTGTTTCACAGGAAGAACCTTTTTTCTGAATATCACAGGAGATCGACTCTGCCACCAGCTTCATCTCAATTTATCAGGAGTGCTGTATAACTGCGTGGATCACTCATGTGGTTTAGTTCTCAATAATAGTTTTGTGTCCTGTAAGCTCTATGTTGAGTCCTTAGTCGTTTCTCTAGAGACGGTGCCATCCCAAGTGCTATGATGAAGTCGAGTATCCTATTTTAGTTGAATGGAAAGCAATTATCTTCCATAACAGAGCCTTGTGGAATTGTAAAGTACATAATTATTTAGTGGACATATGCTTTAAAAAAATTCCACGTAGCTTTCATAAATTGACATTTAAATTTTTATTAAAGTACCATTACATAGAGGAGATTCAGAGTATTCAGTTCAAAGATTCTTCTTCTTGAAATTGTAATGTTTTCAATGGATGTACTAACTGGCACTCGAAGAATCCGCTGCCAACCAGTGGACAAGAGGGGGACAGAAGCTGAAACACTGTTCAGAAAACAGTGGTATCGCGGTAGTACAAATAATTGAGCATTGGAGGCCATGCGGCTGAGTGGTTTGAAACTTACAGTTCCCGGATGCGCTAAGGCGTTCACTTAGTTTAACAGTTGGCATCCTGCCAAACTGCATTCTGGCTTTCTTGGTGACCCCATCGATGTGTTCAGACCCCCATTTCGAAACATTCATGTACGCTATCGTTACTGAGTAAGTATACATCGTATTTCGAATTGTTAGCTGTAACCGAAAGTCGTGACTTTTGAAGTCCGGGTTGGCATATCGCATGAAAATCGGGACTTACGACTACACTGTCATTTCCCCTTGATCTTCCAGAACATTATAATCATCTTTGTTCTGAATATTTTTTCTAGTACTCGCAGATGAGGAACGTGATCTGCATCGTTAAATTAACTCTCTTGCAAATGAAAGATTGGCTTACTCTCTTTACATGTTCGAATGTTAACCTATCCATTCCACATCACATGAGTATACGGGGTGTTTCAGGAAGGTCCTTATGATTTCACAATATGTCTGCTTGTACATACTGTAGATACATACTTTGGGTACACTACATTGCCTGACATCAACTTGAAGTACTGAGAATAGCAGGAAACAAAGTGAAACTTCACGGGTTATGAGAGAATATAAAGTCATTTCAGCGATTACAAAACATATTCAAATATACGAGGAAAGTGACAGTACGAGCCCATTTATTACTATAGCGTTGCACTCCTTTTGGCCTCGACGCATGCTCTGGTTCTTTGGGGAGAGTGCTATTAAGCAGATGTGTTCTCTACAGAGGTAAGCAGCTCTACACCGGCTGTAAACGGTCCTTCACGTGTTTGATGTGACACTCGGACGGAGTTGACGTCAGAGATGGTCCAACACATGTTTCATGGCGACCCACCTGGGGATCCTGCGAGTAACGGGTGTACCTCAACATCACGCAGGCGGTTCTTAGAGGCACATGCTATTTCTGACTGAACTTGTTTATGTTGAAAAATCTCACCATGATAACGTCGCGTGGCTGTTACACATGTAGACTGTAATAAAACCGCTAATGGTGAGCTAAATGTACGAACTCATCTTGAATCAAGTGAAATGACCGATTCACAAGTTGAAGATTCAAAACGCAGAAATCCACTACCATACAGTTATTCGAAAATTTATTAACTTTGACATATGCAAACATTTTATGTAATTGCTACGATGATTATGGACCTAACAAAGATTAGCAATGATAAACAATTTTTTGTACTTAATCTTTGTAATGTATGTTTCAAACATAATTTTGCGTGAATAGATCGATGTAAGACAGTGTTTACTTTCCTACATGTGTTTACAGGTAAAATCTTTGTTCTAGTTCTGTACGAGCTGGCAGTGTGAATATGGAATACAAGCTACATGTGTGTTGTGTTAGCATGATGGTTGGTGTTAATCTGTATTGTGGAGAGGAATGTCGAAAACATATCTATTCGACAACAGAAAATCCACCAGTGTTCATATTATTTAAGAAAATGAAGCCGAGCATCCTCTAGAACAGTATACAAAGTTACATTTTAGAATGGGCTACGCGCCTACAACTGTCGGCAATGAAGGACAACATCAGTTGAGTACTATAAGAGTTGATATTTAAACTCTATCAGTGATACCTCTCTCCGCATTGTTTCGCTACCTCAACGTGCCAAGTGCTGTGAAAATGTGAGTGTGCACCTCCAAAACATTGGAAGAATGGTCATCCGGGATAGTGCAGAGCCACGATTCATCACTGAATACGATGCGACGTCATTCATAAATGCTTCCCAGCCATAGCACCACACCAAACTCATCTGTCTACATATGGTGCGGTAATTCGCTGGTTCGGCTACTGATAGTCTCCGGCCAATGGTTTGGAATGACACAGAATCCTGCACTGAGGCCCTTACTTGTTCTTGGATGTGTGGTGCAGATGCGAAGGCTAAGCCTAGTATGCCTGCCTTCACCTTCGCATTCAGTTGAAAATCGGGCCACGGTCACATCCTACATCCTAATGCCCCACATATGTGGCTACTGTACGCTTCGCTTCGCCGGTCAAACGGAAACCAACAATGAGTCCCCTTTCAGATTTTGTCAGGTGATGATAAAGCTGTCTCGTCCAGGCACGCGGCATCTCTGTGTTCCGTCATAGTGAACCATAAAAATATGAGGTGCTCTCACGCACCTTCTACAGGCTACCAGTCTTGGAAACAACACCAAACACGAGAAACAGGGATGCATTCTTGTAGCCATTGTATCTTTCACAGAAAAAGGCACTTCTAATCATGTACATACCGTCTCGCCCTCGACCTCCACTTGATGCGTACATATACCAAGTGTCATGACTCTTTCTGGAGGCTTCACTTTTTTTGTCATGCAGTGCGCTACGAAGGATGTTCGGTATGTAATGCAATACTTATCTTTTCTGAAACGAGGTGGTTTTATTCAGGAGTCCAGTACATTATATTATTCACCAGTATTATGGCTACAAAACCCTAGTTTTCAACATCATCTCTGTTCAGTGAGACGGGCTTATGCCACCTTACTGAGAGGGCCTTTATCAGCACATGGTACCACTCTACTGGTCGACGTCAGAGCCACCGTCTTTCTCCATCAGTAGCCTCCTCGTCATCCATGTACCACCTCCCGTGGAGTGTATCCTTCATCGGACCAAACGGATGGATGTCGGAGGGTTCGAGATCCCGGCTGTAGGGAAGATGAGGAACAATAATCCAAAGAAATTTTGATGAAAACGCCTCACCCAACGACTCTCCGTGCTTTTGTCCAGTATAAGGTCTCCGTAGACATTCTGCAAGCGCCTATGAAAATGTGCGATGCTCTGGTTTTCCGCCAAAAGAAACTCAGTGACAGGTGTCAGCTTGAAATGCACCTACGTCACAGATTCCATTTTGAAGGCTACATATAGCGGTGCCACCAATCTGAACTTCATAAAACCATAGGGGCTGAAGCGGAAATATTCCACGATGTCCTACAACAAACTCCACATTATTTCAACCGAAATTAGCCTAGAAAAAAAATCTGTTGGAGTACTTACTGAACGTCCCTCGTACTTAGGCAAGTTAGCTGACATAGTCTATTCACACAACTTTTCATAGGCATCTACCTGGTGCTATTAACTCGCTCACTTGTTTTTCCATCACCCATTGTGTGTCGAGTCTAGAGGGCAGTAACCCAGGTACAAATATCGTTTTGTGGTCTTTATCTGAACAGGTGCACTTCAGTTACAATGGTGTGGTGTGTTTTTCTTCGAGAGTGGGGCAATGTACGTGGTACGCGTCAAAGGACTTCGCTATTGACTCAGATAGACGCCGAATACGGGGCCGTAGTGTGTGACCATCACATGCAGGGACTGCCCGTGTCTTTTACAAACCTTCCGAGATCGGTATCACTCCTTGAAAGATATTTACAAAATCCTCCTTCCATCACAGAAATATTTAGAAGATAAATAAATGTAAATGTCGTGTGACTAGGGCCTCCCGCAGACGTTCATAGCAGAAAAATGTTATCAGAGTGATAACGTCTGTCCAAGAAGAAGCAGAGCCAATGAACGGCTATCTCCAGCACCCAGCCTCCCCTGTTTCAGTCGAGCAACAGATGCCGACACTTACGCTGCCTGCTGAACCAGCAGGGGAAAGGATCTTTCTTTGGCTGAACTGCGGTGGTTGCTCTGTGACTGGCTCGACAAACGAAAATTGTCTTAGCCCATACTCAGTACATGAAATGGAATGTCAGAAAATGTTGAGATGGGAACAAACACTATCACTGTTATTGTAATGCAATTGAAAATGAATATACAGTACATTTATAAAGTCTCCCCCGATTTCGCTCGATTTAATTGAAATATAATTAATATGCATATCAGGCTGACTCTAATTTACTTATTAAAATGTCACTACTTGCCGTAGTGATATATCACAAAATGGAAAGAAACGAAATCTACTGCTTTGTTGCTTTTTATTGAATGTGGATACCGTTTCGAATGTTTAGCTCTTCTGTTACGACAATACAGGAACTGCACGTGGTATGATGTCAATGGAACAGCCACGAAAATCAGTTCACCGGGAAGGTTTCACAGTTTTCATTTCATGTGTGTAACTAACGGGAGTCGACGTAATTACATTACGTCGACAACATATTTTTTTTACCTCATTTCTAATCCTTAAACAGGCCTTCAGTCAAGTGAAAAAAGAATATTATACTGTGTTAATAAAAGAACAGTTTTATCCACGCTGTCAAAGGAATGTCTTCTGATAACAGTATTGTGTCTGATCTGATCAACTCTTAGGACCTGCATGTCGTATCAAGAGGAGCATTCTATTGAAATAATCTAACTAAGTTTTTATAAAATTAGCAACTATTTTATGCACTGTATTTCATTGAGAAAAACAGGAAGCTGTGACCCCGTTGACTGTATGTGACTCCGCCCAAGTTCAGGACCCATATGCTCCTAAATACTACGTCATACAGGAAATCATATTTCCATTTGAAACACCCCCGTTTAATTCCTTTACTGGATTTTGTGTAATTTATCGAAGCCGCCAAACAGTTAATTATTGTGATTATATGACCGTGTGCTTAATGGATGAAAGGCTATCGGTTTTTCTGCTGTGGTTTCGGGGGTATTTCAACCGAGTGCGGCTGTTTTGCAACTGATTAGTGGAATGATTGAAAGTTTGTCTATTATTAAGGACAACAAAGGTTGCGATGTACAAACTGATATATATTTCCTACTAACACACAAATGCTGAGGCAGTTGCTACCTTCGCCTTGCACGTTTAATTACGGTTATCTCTTTTTATTGATTGCTGATTTTCAGTAGTTCGTCACACGCAATGCTGATGGTCAACATTCACAACAATCCTCACTGCAATCCATGGTTGTTGCTGGCCGACGCGGTTGACGCGAAACACGTAATTCGGCACCTGTCACTTTCTGTTTCATATCACTCGCGAATCGGTATTAGTGAGGGTCCACCCCACGACGCTCAGGGGGACGTACTCACTCCTCATACTCCGGCGAATTTACTCGACCGCCATTCTTGCCCGCCCGCAGTACTGCTCACTAGACACTCTCCATTACCACTACGCACTCGACACTAGTCTCACTGCCTACTGCAGCGCTCGACAATCGACTCCTGACTACTATCGACCTGGGCGTCGGATACTAGCATCTATGTTTGTGGGATCACGGATCCCCTACACATTCCATTAGTGTATCTAATGATCCATGTTCTACATAATTTCCTATTTTGTTCTAATCCTTTCATTTCCACGTAGCTACAGCATTCAAAGCGCTGTTATACACTGTTTTGTATACTCTAATACTCTCATGCCCCTACACTTTCCTCCAGCATACAGTTAACTAATGGTGGATATTGTAGGAGCCGTACCACTACCCTCTAATCGGTACCTTCTTCAGGGTTGGATCTTCAGAGCACTTCTTTCTTCACCACTTCATGTTCTCTGCATTCAGTTCTTGACATTCTTTGATAGCACAACTTTTCAAATGTTTTCAACATTTTTTCCTCAGCAAACTTAATACACCGCTTTGCTCCAGACGTACACTTTCAGGAATTGTTGTTGAATTCCATATAAAAGCTTGTGACTTCTGGTCTCCTTTTACTCAGTTAAGGACACTCTTATGCTGTTAGTCTCGTTGCTTCGGTAAGACTGTGAAATTTTTCTTTGTACACAGGACAATTCCTTTGGTTCTTCTACTATTTTGTGGCCCCTGTTTTGATGTCAAGCCAGTCGATGTTCCCATTGCTACACTTGTCGTCATATTCTGTGCTAAGTATGCTGTGCTCTGCTTGATTTCGCACATGAGTTTTGGAGCATCTTTCGAAATTCCCTTCCACATACTTCGTTACTCCGCCACATACTTCATTACTTACACATAATAGTTTCCACAAAGAAACTTTGTCTCGAAACCTAGCATAAAATCCAGATTTTGGTCGTATGTAAACTATGCTAGCGGCAAGACACACTCAATGTCTTCTCTGTGTGATATCAACGCAAATACTGTCGATGAGAGTGCTAAAGCAGGGTTACTAAACACAGCCTTCCGAAATTATTTCACCAAAGAAGACGAATTAAATAATCCCGAATTCGAATCAAGAACAGCTGCCAACATAAGTAACTTTGACGTATGTATCATTGGAGTAGTGAAGCAGCTTACTAGGGGACCATCAGAAGTGTAAATAACAGATTTTGATGGGTCTCGGATGTGTTGTAAAGGGACAGGCGCTAAGTATGAGGCTACCTGCTTTTTTAGCGACAGACTTTGGGTTTCGAGAAAATTGGTGTTGAAGTTCACTTCACGCTGTAATACGCATAACGTTAGCCATGTTACAATCATGTGAGCGTGACGCAGCGGTTAGGGTCTACAGCTACAACGCTGGAGATACTGTGTTCAAGTTCATTTGCTTTTTTTTTTAATTAGAATAGTCCGACATTTTTCCATTTTATTTTACAGAATATCAACAAACGGTGAGCGTTTTGTGATATTATAAAAAAGTATTCTATTTTGCCGTAGTAATTTAATCTTACGTCATTATTACAAAATCTTAATCGATATCGACTGTATCGCTTGCTACGCCACAATAAAATGCCGGATGATTTGTATTAAAACAAACGAAACACATTGTTTTACAGCGCCAAGCACATTTCATAAAAGCTACAGTCTTGCAGGTGCACAGAGATTTTTAGAGCGATACCGGAAAACATCGTTCATTTAAATTCAAAAAGGTTTCTCTGTCACCCGTTAACTTTGATGTGAACCATGCGTATTCGATCATATTCTAAAAAGCAGGCGCCCTGAGCTGATCCAAAATTCATGAGTGTAATTTTATGGAATCGTCCCTGGATACGATTTCTCTGTTGGTCTTCAGCAAATCGGGAGCATTCTGAATTTTCTTCGTGAAAATTTTAACCTGTTGGTAAAAATAAACGTCACAAGGCTGGCAAAGTGGAGTACATTTTGGTGGGATAACCTTTACGGTACAGGTACACGTCTTCCTCTCATCCATTAAGATGTGATCGTTTACCGTCAGATCTGTCTGTCCTCTCCACGTATCAATGATACATAGACATTCTTCCTGTCTCACGTACGGAAGAATCAAACATTTTAAAAAGGCTTCATACACCGGTTTCGTGAACTCCCCTGATTTCGTGCAAGACACAGTTACGTTTTTAAATTTGAGGGTTAATTCATCCATTCTTTACTCAACATTAGGGCCAGATTTTCCCGACGTTTCCTGCATACATAAAAAAACGTACGCGATCACCTTTCCTGATGCAGTTAGAGTGTACTGTGCTGCGTACGAATGACTTATCGTGTTCAGATCTTTTCTCTGCACGAGAACGGTTCTCGCCCCTTTCTCCGAGAGGGGTCTATTGTACATTGGTTGATATTGACAGCCCGTTCGATTGGTGTTGACTAGATAGTCGAGGTTAAAATTACCAATAACTATTTTCGTTTGTCTGCGGAATTCTCCCGCAGCTACCTATTCTTCTTCCATTGTTCCGCATTCTTTATAACTGATGAACTTCGTAATCTTCCTTTGCCTCATCCAATGCTTTAGTTTAAATCGTTCGACCCAAGCTGAGCTGCCCAAGAAATTAAAGATATCCGATAAAAGTGGAACAGCAGCGCTCATCACCCGTGGTGGAAAGTTCTGGTTGTCACTTGCTCGCGGAAGAAAGTATATTACACAACGTGATCAGAAGTATCCGGACACCTGACTGAATATGACTTACAAGTTCTTGGCGCCCTCCATCGGTAAGGGTGGAATTCAGTATGGTGTTGGCCCACACTTCGTCTTCTTGACAGCTTCCACTCTCGCAGGCGTACTTCAGTTAGGTGCTGGAAGGTTTCTTGGGGAATGCAGCCCATTCTTCACGGCGTGCTTGCACTTAAGAGAGGTATCGATGTCGCTCGGTGAGGCCTGGCACGAATTCGGCGTTCCAAAACATCCCAAAGGTGTTCTACAGGATTCAGGTCTGGACTCTGTGCAGGCCAGTCCATTACAGGGATGTTATTGTCGTATAACCACTCCACCATAGGCCGTGCATTACGAATAGATGCTCGATCGTGTTGATAGATGCAATCGCCATCGCCGAATTGCTCTTCAACAGTGGGAAGCAAGAAGGTGCTTAAAACATCAACGTAGGCCTCTGCTGTAATAGTGCCACGCAGAACAACAGCGGTTGCAAGTCCCCCTCCATGGAAAACCATAACATCACCGACTCCGAAATTTACGCTGGCAAATGTAGTTCACCGGGCCATCGCCATACCCACACCCTGCCATCGGATCGCCACGTTGTGGACCGTGATTCGTCACTACATACAACGTTTTACCACTGTTGACTCGTCCAATGTTTACGCTCCTAACATCAAGTCAGGCGTGATATGTGGCTTATGAGCAGCCGCCCGAACATGAAATCCAAGTTTTCTCACTTTCCGTCATAGTACATGCAATGGATCCTGATGCAGTTTTTAATTCCTGTGTGATGGTCTGGATAGATGTCTGCCGATTACACATTACGACCCTCTTCAACTGCCGGCGGTCTCTGTCAGACAACAGACGACGTCGGTCTGTACGCATTTGTGTTGTACGTGTCCCTTCACGTTTACACTTCACTATCACATCGGAAACAGTGGAGCTAGGGATGTTTATGAGTGTGGAATGACGTTTATGAGAGTGGAAAGACGCTTATGACTGGAAATCTCGCGTAGAGACATATGACACAAGTGGCACCCAACCACATGACCACGTTCGAAGTCTATGAGTTCTGCGGGGCTTCCCATTCTGCTCTCTCACGATTTTTAATGACTATTGAGGTCGCTGATGTGCATTACTTGGCAGTAGGTAGCAGCACAATGCACCTAATATGAAAAACGTATGTTTTTGGGGGTTTCCGGATACTTTTGATTACATTATTTCCATAAGCCAGTCTCTTCCTTACAATGTATTTGACTCGATCGATAGTGTTAAACATTTATCTCGACGAGTTCAACCTCGTTTCACATCCTCTCGCTATCAAAACAGCATTAATTTAATTTGTAATCGAGAGATGCTGTAGAACTGCAAACTCCTTAGACTCCAATTCGGATAAGTTAGTGCGATTGCGACCGCTCGTTCTTTGTACGATATAGGCACATAATCTGCTGGTTCATGCGCGAATTCATCGGTGACGAAATCTCAGTCACCCTCTATTCCCGTATACTGCCAAGGAAATAGCTTTATAGTGTGTCGATTCGTCCGCAAGAAAGAGAACATCCACACATCAGTGAAACTGACCGCCTCATATTCGTGCACCTCGTCCTCTTCGTTGATGTTTATTAATTCATCGCCTTTGATGATCCGTCTCTCCGCCTACACGTCTTGTATTGCGTTACGTATCTCATTGCCAATTGCAATTGATGTAGTAGAGGTCGTGCTGGGCGGTATATTTGTTAGAAGATTTTAATCACGAAACAACTTTTCGGCGTATTTGATGGCGTTTGTGATTTCGCCTCTCGATTGTTCATTGAACTCCTCTGCCTCTGATGTATCTCCTTCTGGTTTAGGAGCTATGTCACGGCCGTTTGCTTAACAATGGCGATACATGGTCGCCGGCCGGTGTGGTCGAGCGGTTCTAGGCGCTTCAGTTTGGAACCGCGTGACCGCTACTGTCGCAGGTTCGAATCCTGCCTCGGGCATGGATGTGTGTGATATCCTTAGGTTAGTTAGGTTTAATTAGTTGTAAGTTCTAGGGGACTGATGACCACAGATGTTAAGTCGCATAGTGCTCAGAGCCATTTGAACCATTTTGATACATGTTCATAACACACAGAGGAATGTCCATGCAAACTCTGTGTATTATGAGATTATATCGCGGTAGCCAAATAAAATGTGGTTACCAGGGCGATACACTGTCACAATACGCAGAGTTCGCACGGAATGTCCGCGAGGACAGTCTGCTTTCTGTTTGACCGAGCCTGCAAAATTTAAACTTCTTAATAATATCACACAATTAACACTGTTTGTTGGCATTCTGGAAAATAAAATGGAAAAATATCGGGCTATTGTGACTTTAAAAGAAGCAGAAACACGGAAAGGATCCCAACACGGTATCTCCAGCTTTGGAGCTTTACACCTAAACCGCTGCGCCACGCTCACTTGCTTGGAACGTGGTTAACGTTACGCGTATTACAGAGCGCACTGAACTTGAAAATCACTTTTCTCGAAAACCAAGACCCGTCGCTAAAAACGTGGATATCCCCACACTCAGGGCATATCACTCTACAACACATACAAGACCCATCAAAATCCGTTGTTTACACTTCTACTGTGCCCCCGTTAGATCACTTAATGAAAGTAAGTCTTCCGGTCCAGAGCGTAAACCAGTTACGTTCCTTTTAGAGTACTCTAATCCAGTAGCTTCATACTTAAAAAACATATACAACAACTCTCTCGACGGAAGATCAGTAACCAAAGACTGGAAAGTTGGACGAGTTTCACCGATATTAAGGACAGGCACTGGGAGTAATCCACTAAATTATAGGCCCATGTCATTAACGTCAATACGCAGCGAGATTTTCGAACATGTGTTGTATTTGAACATTATGAATTACCTCAAAGAGAACGGTCTATTGACACACTGTCAACATATTCGGCATTGTGCGATTCGATGAACAGTCTGATAGGTACTTACGTGTGATTCTTTGACTACCGAAAATAATAATATGTAACAAGAAGATAATTCTGGAAAGAGAATTACTTTTGGTTTGGCCGATTGGTGGCAAAATGAGAGATATTTGTACTATCGGTACAGATATGGACTACTGGGCTGGCGTCAGATTATGGTTCATTTCATTTCTTTTCTTCTTGTGATGCAATGAAGGAACTTAAAAGCTTTAAATTAGTATATTTGTAATGAGTCATTATTACTATCTGGACATTTCATTGGAAGTGATACCGGCGGAGAAGGAGATAGTGTCAACTGTACATTTCAAAAATACAGTCCGTAAAAATTTTGTCTGAAGAGGTTGGTGCAAGCGTTACTGTTAGTGTACTGAAGTATGGTACTGAAAAATAGCGTGCTATTCTTCGCTGCCTACGTGAAATTGCATAGTTGTGTACCTTAACGTGGTGATTTCGACGGCAGCTGCTGTGTTAATAAAGTGCATCAGATAAGTCCATTTCATTTTCCTCTTCCTTCAAAACAATAAGACACACAGGCATGTGTAAGTCCTAATTTTTAAAGAAAGCCTAGTATAGTATTGTATAGTTCCTTAACCGTGTTCCGTGTTTGTGAAAAATGTCTTACTGTCGCGAAGAAGCTAAAGACAGAATAATATTTACTGCAAGATATCTTCACGTACCTAACAAGCACCTGGTCCGCAGCCTGGACTGATTATTCCAGGTGACAGTATCAATTGGAAATGTACTTGCTTATGAGGTGTTGCATCATGGCCCTGTAAAGTACAGTTGAGAAAAGCTGTTTCCTGCTTTCACTACAGCACAGATGAATCATAGGGAAGTGATTGTTACTAATCTTTCAAGTAAATGCAGACTTGTATATCGAAGTATCCAACCCTATGTAGCCGTGAAAATGATAGGTATGATGATCTGAACGTCTTTATTGGAGGTCTTCCTGGCAGATGCAAGAGCAAGAGGCTCACAGCAAGAAAGGACAATTCGCAGAAAGTCGCGGTCATTGCGTTCTATGCCAGTTTTTGGTAGCACTGAGTAATAGAAAAATGGTTCAAATGGCTCTGAGCACTATGGGACTTAACATCTGTGGTCACCAGTCCCCTAGAACTTAGAACTACTGAAACCCAACTAACCTGAGGACATGACACACATCCATGCCCGAGGCAGGATTCGAACCTGTGACCGTAGCGGTCACGCGGTTCCAGACTGAAGCGCCTAGAACCGCACGGGCACACCGGCCGGCTTGAGTAAAAGACGTTGTAGATAGAGTGAAGACAATAGCGTTGAATTCTCTTTACAACAGATGGTTGGTTGTAGTCATTTGCTACGAGATAAGAAACGGGTTTGCTGGAAACTGTTTAACTTTTTGACACACCGAGGCTGGCAACAAATTTGCCGCAGATTTTAAATCTTCTCTGCATTAACTAATAATGTATGGAACACGATGGTACAGATAGTTGTGGGGTTGGCCTCCAGTTGGTGGTTTAAGTTTTCCTAGTATATGCACAACATATAGTTAAAAATTTTACCTTCAGTTTGTATTCATCAGCGTATGACCACAATTGATTTGCACCAGATGTTTGACGGGCCTTGACATTAGTATTACACCTTGATTATCCATGCATCACATGCAGTACCGACTTTCGTTAAATGGGCTATTTTTTACGATTATATGGCATATATGTTGGGTCCCCTAGTCTATATTAACACAGTGTGTAACTGATCTCTTATTTTACTCCTTAATTTATGTTAACTTTGATGTTACTCCCTGTACAATTTGGTATTGTTATATGTTACTGCATATCACCATTCTATTTAAAACTTGCACCGCCTCCTCTTTTATGTACTTCACACTGTTACCATTGTTGTCTCTACATAGGGGCCTGAAGATGGCGTAATATATCGCCGAAATTGGTGGCTCAACAAAATAACAATTCGGAAATTTAGACAGCTGAAATGTGTTTCTATTTGACATTCTGTACTGGAAACCCGACGCCCCGCAACCACCGGTTGTAATATTAGTAATTTTCGCCTCACAGATATTACTATACGCTCAAGTGTAAACGCCTGATGGCCTAAGTTATCGAACTGTAAAGTAAAAGAAATGAACCATCGCATAGCAGCGACAGAATCTATTATTCTTTATCTCTGCCGTTCTTGGGAGGTGCCTGTAAATCTCTATGTACATGTATCGATAAATGATATAAAAAAGAATTCTGTTGTTTCAAGACAAATGAGGCAATTGGCTCTTCACATTTTACTGTTTGTATTCCATGAAAGGCGGACGCGGACTTGCTGCGTTCCGCAACGATATTTTATATTTCATGTGAAAATATTGAGTGAATATGCTAATTGTTTTTTTTTTCAATCACAAAACATGTAGTTTCTTGTAACTGATTACGAACAGACAGCATCAAGAGGACATTTTGGCTGTTATGTATAAAGTATTTAACCACAATGGTCATCTATTGTAATTTAATATGAAAAGTTCATCGCCAGAAATTACGATCACGCTGATGGGCCGAACGCAGCATGAGGCAGAAGGAACATTATCGTTTTCCTATTACTTCTGAACCAATTTTCTTAATTGTATAGTGTTGCGTTTCTTTTAAAGCCTATAAATCTTCTGGTCCCTTAGTGTTGTTCCAGGTATGACTACATCGTGAATATAAAAATGCACAGAAATGATAATGTTTCTGTTATTCAGGTATTTAATGCTCAATGTATGTTATTATAATAGTGTAATCAATCCCTGATTCTGTTGCCAAGTGGCCTACCAAAATATTCACTTTTTCGACATTTTTTCAAAAAAAAAAATAACTATTATTTTTCTTTTTGCCCCCCAAGAGCAACGCTACACAGTATAAAGATGGGCTGACAGAGACATCGTATCACGTTCCGCCTATTGTCTGTCAGCTTACACAGTCACTATTGCTGCCGAATGGGTTGCCTACTGGCAGGCGCCGGCGCCTATAACTTCGGCGCTCTGTAGCGTCTTTGGATGAAGCTTCCAGATACGATTTCTCTACTTGTTCCTCAAGATATCATCTACAACCACTTGCAGCATTACTGAGACTCCCTGGATATATAGTAAATTCAGCCTACAAGAGAGTGAAAGGTTTCAAAGTACGATTATACAGAAGAATGCTGATGACAGGACAGGACAAGTATATTATACTAGAACTGACATGTGATTACATTTTCACGCAATTTGGGTGCATAGATCCTGAGACATCAGTACCCAGAACAACTACCTCTGGCTGTAATCCCGGCCTTGATATGCCTGGGCATTGAGTCAAACAGAGCTTGGATGGCGTGTACAGGTACAGCTGCCCATGCAGCTTCAGCAGGATACCACAGTTCATCAAGAGTAGTGACTGGCGTATTGTGACGAAGACCAGATGTTTTCAATTGGTGAGAGATCTGGAGAATGTGCTGGCCAGGGCAGCAGTCTGACATTTTCTGTATCCAGAAAGGCCCGTACAGGACCTGCAACATGCGGTCGTATACATTATCATGCTGAAATGTAGGGTTTCGCAGGGACCGAATGAAGGGTAGAGCCACGGGTGGTAACACATCTGAAATGTAACGTCCACTGTTCAAAGCGCAATCAATGCGAACAAGAGGTGACCGAGACGTGTAACCAATGGCACCCCACACCATCGTGCCGGGTGATACGCCACTATGGCGATGACGAATACACGCTTCCAATGTGCGTTCACGAGATATCGCCAAACACGGATGCGACCATCATTATACTGTAAACAGAACCAGGATTCATCCGAAAAAATGACGTTTTTCCATTCGTGCACCCAGGTTCGTCGTTGAGTACACCATCGCACGCGCTCCTGTCTGTGATACAGCGTCAAGGGTAACCGCGGCCATGGTCTCTGAACTGTTAGTTCATGCTGCTACAAACGTCGTCGAACTGTTCGTGCAGATGGTTGTTGTTTTGCAAACGTCGCCATTTGTTGACTCAGGGATCGAGACGTGGCTGCACGATCCTTTGGAGCCCTGTGATAAGATGCCTGTCATCTCGACTGCTAGTGATACGAGGCCGTTGGGATCCAGCACGGCGTTCCGTATTACCCTCCTGAACCCACCGATTCCGTATTCTGCTAACAGTCACCGGATCTCGACCAACGTGAGCAGCACTGTCGCGATACGATAAACCGCAGTCGCGATAGGCTACAATCCGACCTTTATCGAAGTCGGAAACGTGATGGTACGTATTTCTCCTCCTTACACGAGGCATCACAACAACGTGTCACCAGGCAACGCCGGTCAACTGCTGTTTGTGTAAGAGAAATCAGTTGGAAACATTCCTCATGTTAGCACGTTGTAAGTGTCGCCATAGGCGTCAACCTTGTGTGAATGCTCTGAAAAGCTAATCATTTGCATATCACAGCATCTTCTTCCTGTCGGTTAAATTTGCGTCTGTAGCACGTCATCTTGGTGGTGTAGCAATTTTAATGGCCAGTAGTGTAATTGAGTGGATGAAACCCACACTCACGTCTAGAAGGGAGGTAAAAACACCAATAGAATGTTTAATACCTTTACAATCATTGTTAGAGTTTATAATATTAAGACTGTCATCTATTAATGTACTTACAGAATACTTGACGATCGAAATATCCCGAAACGATCTCACTGTGATTTACACAATGACACACACATGAAGAGCAGAGCAACCGTAAATCAGTAACGTAGCAGTGAGACAATTTTTACCCTTAAACCTGAGAGAAAGTTTTTATACATTACTTTAGGCAGTTATAAGGCGACTCCCCTTCAGCAAATAACACGAGGTGAAGTAGCCAAAGCTTCAGTCAACTACGCTTCTCAGAACTGCCAACAGTTGAGGCTTTTCCGTTGTTCCAGGCTTGGCACCACCTGTTGAGCGTCCGGCGATACATCTGGCCGAACGCCCCCACTCGCCCTGAACCCAATATCCGCATCTGTCGCCTCCCAAAGTGCTCAATATTTCCGCGGCTCCCAGCTAGGACGCTCGTTGGTCTCTGCTCCACACTCTCCAACACTCTAATTTGGTACATAAGTAACGTGGAATCCACTGGATACCCATGGTACAAATCGACCGGTGAATATTCAAATGCAAAGATGGACAGCACTCACTCAAAGAATCCGTAATTTACTGCATATCTAGATTTCGACTATAATATGTTCATCAGCGGTGTTATATTGACATGAACATGTCAGAGCACACATATGTATCAAGGTGAACTGTCACGTTTAGTCTCTGACATATTTATGGCATTATTACTCTTCTGGTGATGCATTGCTGATGAACATGCTGTAGTCGAAATCTAGATCTGCACTAAATTACGGATTCTGCGAGTGACTGCTATCTATCTTTGTATTTGAATTTTAAGACATGTCTTGGTGCTCTGTAGCCTCGCATCACGTAAAACTGCAATACGACTTCTTCGGCACCGATATCTTTTCCCGATTGGTGGTTACTTTCCGGACGATTAGACAGATCACTCATCACTGAGGATATGCCGTGTTGACTAATCGCAGACGCTGGTTTCGGTTTCACCACATACGTCCAAACTTCTCTGATCGATAATAATCGTCCTCGAAATATCGATGCTTTTAAGTTCAACATCAAATGAATTTTTAGAATGGTGTAAGAAGCAACATACAAATCAGTCAATAAGCGCAGCAAATATTAACATCCATATCAAAAACTTTTAGTTTATACAATTTAAAAACAGCTCATTTCACAAGCATTTCCTCTTCAGTCTGTTGCATTATTGACAGATTGCATATCCTGCTTTCGACAGCAGTCTTCCAGAATTTGATGGTATGACTATATACAAGGGTTGGAACTTTAATAGGGGCAACTATTTGTTTACAACTCTTACAAAACAGATAGGTGTATCAAAGTTTTACTGACCGTCAAAGTAGTCACCAGCATTGTGTATAACCCGTTGCCAGCTATGTGGAAGTCGTAGGATACTCTTAGCAGTGCCAGTTGTGTTGACAGTTCGAGCGGCGCGGTCTATAGCCCGACGAATTTGTAGCAGTTCAGAAGCGAATGCCGTGAAGTGTTTCCTTCAGTTTAGAAATCGAGTTGCACTTACAAGGGCTTAAGTCAGGGGAGTGCAGCAGGTGGTATAGCACTTAGCAGTCCCATCAGTCAAACCTCCACTATACGTGCTTGAGCAGTGTCCTGCAAAATGATGGACAGGTCCTGCAGGAGGTATCATCAATTCTGTCTCTATGCTGTTCATTTTTTGGAACAGAACCTACGACCAGCTTAGTCAAAGTTTGCAATTAATGAGACGGAAGCTCATCAACACATAAACTCATAATAAACGCTCGAAATGTTATCCTCTTGCTTCTGAACACGTATGCACTCGTCGAATTATGGAGTGTCGCACCCTTTCAAATACTCCCAGATTGTTATTATGGCTTCGCATGCTTCCATATCCAACGATAAAGAGTTTCTTAGTACGGATGATCTGCTGCACAGGTGCCTGCAGACATAATCCAAAGGATTACTGTTGGGAAAACGCGTAGACCACGGAACTCGTCCTCTCTTACTTATTTATCTGGCTTGGCAGATACCAGTCAGCGCATCTCGAACAGCGAGACTGAAATGTGCTGCGCGAAAGTTCTCCCTTGGCAGGCGATCGGCAGGCGTAAGGCACTGCACACGTTGAAGGTAATATGGATTAGGACAGTTTATATTTCGTAAAATATCTGGTATCCGATATATCGATATTTTAAAAAAATATCATTATCGGCCCGTGGCACATCGAAAATGTACTGATATATCGACGGAAGAACTATCGACGTACTTACCTATAAAAATACCGGCTGCACACAGTAAATATACCGCCTGATTTAGAGCTGTACACTTAGTATTGATTTATAATTAGATATTCTACACATCAACAAGATAAAAGCCTGCCTATCCCCCTTGCAGCAAGAACTGAAAGACAAACAACGCACGTTCACGCTTGGGTATAACCATTTTGATAACAATGGTAGCTGCCCGTAAGCGGCACAACGAAAGGCGTCCGATGGGACCGGTTTCGGTGTTCGGTTTCGTCACATATCGGATTTGTCAAGAACACTTTATGTCGATTTCCCTGATTTTTTATATCTGCCAACGCCAACGACCTAGCGTCAAAATTGCAAGGTGAAGCTAAACTTTGTAGTTTAGTTTCTGCCGGTAGCGCCGAGTGCCGATTATATCAGCACGTGTCCTCATATGTCTTCCCCCCTCCACCCCCCCCCCCCCGCCCCATCGTTAAGACCAGTCTTCTCATTTAGATTTTTACAAGTGTTTTTGAAGAATGCCGATGCAAAAATTTGTTTTTAATGCAAGAAGTGTGCAATTTCTTCAAATCGGAAATCTTGTTATTCCACTCACAACACCATCCCCCGCTACAGTCGGACTACTTCTTTTGTGCCACATACACTTGCTTCACACAGTCAAAGAGAAAGACTGAAGTAATGAAAGCTCAAAAAGTAGTAAGACTCCTTCACACAGTGAAACTAAAATTGTTAAGCAACAATTTTAAAAGAACAACTTCAAATATTTATCGAAAATTGAGAAAAAATATGACATAAAATAAAAATATCTGCTCTCTGTCATGAATTTTGATAAAGATATATCGAAAGAAAATACTTCGCCGTATACATCGACATTTCCTCTAAATTACATCGTTATGTCGATGTATCGAAATTCTATCTCCAACCCTAATACCGATACATGCCTTGCTTGTGAAGTATCCTCCATTCTGAACTTGGAATTGTCCCTCATGCCTTTTGCTGACGCCTGGCTCTTCTTCGATAACACGTAGAAAGTGCTTTACCGAATGAGGCGTACGAACAACATGTGGTCTTCCTCGATCAGTAGTCTGTCGTGCTAGGGATACTGTTTCGGCAACGTGACAATAAACAACATCAAACCTTGAATGTCTTCGGTCTGGAAACGCCGTCTGATACAAGCGTGCAGTCTCTTGTCCATTACCATTTTCGCACCCATACGCGAAAATCATATCTGCCTGCTCATGAAATGAATATCCTGCCTAGTTTGAAAGGAGCACTTTCAGTCAATTAAGTACCTGTCGTAGATGTACACAACGGACAAATTGAAGACAGACGAATTTAAACAAGCCTCCCTGGCATCACAACGTCATTTAGAAGGCAATGAGTCACGTCGCTGTATAGATAGTGAAGTTGTTGGCTTGTACCTAGAAAGCAGTTGAATGTCAGTTTTCATTAACAACTGGAAAACAAATGATTTTCGTACATATGTTCATATGACTTTTTCTTGTCTTGGTGCAAGGAACTTGCTCCCGAGGTTTGCAAAAATATTTTTGAAACACACCCCTTAGATTTTCCTTATCGAGTCACATGTCCCCAACTAAGGCGGCAGAAGTCTTTCTCGTGGTGTAAAGTGGTGGTATTGTTTCGGCTTATGAGTGTACATGTTATTCACGTTTGGAGTCCATTGTGGAGACTGTGGCTACCATAAACGAGCACCTTACCGATCTGACATTACCCCCTTCCAGTACCGCTGTACATCTCCTTGGGAACACAATACAGTGTGTACAGAAATTTCGGGAACACTTTCAATTGTTTATTGCACAAGAAGTAAACATTGTAGAGATGTCATGCATATTGCATTTTGAAGAGAAACTCTGAAAGTTCTTTTTACAAACATTCGATGTGAGAACCATGAGTGACCCGGCAGACGTCAATACGGTAATCGAATTCTTGTCATACCCGTCCCAGCATGACATCGTCGACTGTGGCTGTCGCTCCCCGTATTCTCTCCCGGAGCTCTGCTGCATCACGTGGTAGAGGCGGTACATACACCAGATCTTAAATGTATCCCCACAGAAAAAAAGTCACGCGGAGTGAGACCTGCCGATCGGGGAGGCCATTTCTTGAAACAGCTGTCCCCCTTCTAGTACTGCCGATCCGTCGATGCAGCAACTCCGTGTTCAGGTACCCACGAACATCGCGATGAAAATGGGGTGGAACCCCTTCCTGTTGGAAGATGACCGGAGAGTCCGATTGCATTTGAGGTATCAGCCATTGCTGTAACAAGTAGGAACATCCAGTGACAGTGCTCTCCGTGAAGAAGAATGGCTCGTACAGTTTTCAACGTGATTAGACACAAAGAAACATTTACCTTTGGGGAATCACGCTCAAGTTCAATGCATTCACTCTTGTTGCCGTACGTGGTGCTAAACATCCGTTGAATAGCTGTAGCACACTTGTTTTTGTCGAAATCCAACACACAGAATGCTCGCTCCGCACCTGAACTCACCATGTTTGCGACTAGCTCTGACAAGAGAACCTCCCCATCGCACCCCCCTCAGATTTAGTTGTAAGTTGGCACAGTGGATAGGCCTTGAAATACTGAACACAGATCAATCGAGAAAACAGGAAGAAGTTGTGTGGAACTATGAAAAAAATAAGCAAAATATACTAACTGAGTAGTCCATGTGCAAGATAGCCAACATCAAAGAGAATATAAGTTCAGGAACGCCGTGGTCCCGTGGTTAGCGTGAGTAGATGCGAAACGAGAGGTCCTAGGTTCAAGTCTTCCCTCGTGTGAAAAGTTTACTCTCTTTATTTTCGCAAAGTTATGATCTGTCCGTTCGTTCATTGACTTCTCTGTTCACTGTAATAAGTTTAGTGTCTGTGTTTTGCGACCGCACCGCAAAACCGTGCGATTAGTAGACGAAAGGACGTGCCCCTCCAACGGGAACCGAAAACATTTGATCGCAAGGTCATAGGTCAACCGATTCCTCCACAAGAAAACGCGTCTGATATATTCTATACGACACTGGTGACGGCATGTGTGTCACATGACAGGAATATGTTGTCGACCCACCTAACGTGTACACTTGGCGAATGGGTAAAAAGATTCTTCTACCTTGCCTGATTTAGGTTTTCTTGTGGATGTGATAATCACTCCCAAAAAAAGTGATGAAAACATAAGAGGTTGTCACGTAAACTGAAAATAAAAAATTAAACTTTCCACTCGAGGGAAGACTTGAACCCAGGACCTCTCGTTCCGTAGCTGCTCTCGCTAACCACGGGACCAAGGCGCTCCTTAACTCCCATTGTCCTTGATGTTGGGTATCTTGCGCATGGACTACTCAGTTTGTATATATTGCTTATTTTTTGATAGTTCCACACAACTTCTTCCTGTTTCCTCGATTGATCTGTGTTCAATTATTCAAGGCCTATCCACTGTGCCAACTTACAACTAAATCTGAGGAGAGTGCGATGGGGAGGTTTCCTTGTGAGTATCGCAAATTACCAAACTATGCTGTGGTGGTATACATGAAAAAAACTTCCAGGGTTTCTCTTCAAAATGACATATGTATGATATCTGCGCAATGTTTGGTTCTTTTGCAATAAATAACTGAAAGCGTTTTCGTACTTTATGTACATCTTGTATACGAGGGAAATTCCGAAAGTAGTTTCAAGTGGTACAACAGGCGAGAAACAGAAACGCAATATGAATCCACATCCGTTGCTGATTCATCGGTGGTAGGGGCGTCTGCGGAGGAGAAATGACACATGCGAAATGACACATGCGCAGAGCGCCGAAGAAGGGAGAGTAGCCGAAGACTGGTGTGCCAGAAGTTATTCGAGTACACATCAGGATGGCAGAAGGACTTGTATTAACAACGTGGTCGCCGGTTGAAGTACGTGCTGTTATCCGATGTGAATGGACACGTGGGACTAGAGTGTCCATCATCCATCATCCATCATCCATGAACGCCTATAGACCGTGTACAGTGTATGTGTCACGTCTTATCAGATGGTTGGTCGCCGGTGATGCGTATTCAGAGGAGGAATTGTGGAGGTTGAAGGTCGAAGCTGGCGTCCCTCCATATCCATGAATGAAAACATCTTTGCTGGAGTACAGGATGTGGTGCTGCTGGCTAGGCTCATAACGGTATCAGACATGGCGGCCACACAGCACGCTCACCGTCTTCAGGCCCATTACTTGCTCCGTGATGTGCTGTTACCGAAAAGTGTCTGCTAGAGGGATGCCGCGAAATCTGATTCCGGATTTCATGGGCGCAAGAATGGGATGGTAATCAGCCTCGATCACTTGATGTCGTACGCACAAGAGGGGAATGAGTCCCTGTTCGGAATCACCACATGTGATGAGACAGGGGTGTACCACTTCGCATCAGTGACGGGGAAGCACGACAATTAACCAGTGAGGAAAATATTTAAAAAGGTTAGGACAACATTATTCTGGAACGCGAAAGGTGTGATTCTCCTTAATTTCCTCCAGTACGACGCGCTACTGTGACACACTCGAAAAACTCAGGTCTGTCATTCGACAAAAGAGACCAGGACTCTTAATGGTTCAAATGGCTCTGAGCACTATGGGACTTAACTTCTGAGGTCATCAGTCCCCTAGAACTTAGAACTACTTTAACCTAACTAACCTAAGGACATCACACACACATCCATGCCCGAGGCAGGATTCGAACCTGCGACCGTAGCAGTCACGCGGTTCGAGACTGTAGCGCCTAGAACCGCTCGGCCGCATCGGCCGGCCCAGGACTCTTAAGTGAAGACGTTGTTCTCTTGGACTCAACGCAAAACCTCACGCGAGAAAGCTCACACAGTATCACATTCATCGCTTTGGTTGGGAAGGATTGGATCACCAGGCGTGCAGCCCCGATCTTATCCCATCAGACTTCAACCGGTTCCCTGAATTGGAAGTTGTACTCTAGGGTCGTCACTATCAAACCATTGCTTAGGTGGAGCAAGCTGTGCGACCGTTCTTTGCATCGTTCGGCACCGAGTTTTATCAAAGTGGTTTCTTCAAATTGATTGCATGCTACAACAAATGTCTCAGTGTCGCTGGCGAATATGTCGTAGTATCGTACAAGGTGTATAGATCATGCTACCATGTTGTACTTTTTTTCTGGAAATAAAGTTTCGTGTGTGGAAACCAATGACCGAACTTACTTTCCGGACGTCCCTTGCATCGTGCGTCTTGTCCCAATAAACCACACCCTCGCTACCACGTAGAGAACGGTCTAATCTGCCAGTCCGGCTTTTGCTACCGCGAAGTTAGACGCATTGTAACAAAAGATCAGCGACGGTGGCCAACATTAAAGGCGACGAGAATTTAATGAACAGCAACCTGTAGCAGAAGTTACTCAGTGGAAACTAGACGCGGCCCTGGGCCTTCGAGTAGCCCTCGCCACGGCTCTCTGTCCTTGCTCCAACTCTATTTAAAGAACGGTGGCAGGAAGGCGCAATTAGGGAGGAAGCGTCTCATTCGCGGAGCTGGTTCTGTATCTCGCAGGGTTCGCCATTTCTGGAATGACGCATTCACAGCGGCGCAGGAAACTTACTTTCGCTCTCCCATCTGCGCCCTTTCTTCACAGTTTGAGAAATGTCTCTTGTGTCTTGCAAATTGTTGCTGTATTCGTCGTTCCACGTTTCGCTGGTCTCATGAATTTCTCTACTGAAACAGGCGACGCTTGCGCTAGCGCGGTGGTTCATACCTCAGTAGCGCTTGCTTCTATGCACACCACCGAGCAAGGAGGCACAATCGTTATTGCATTAATCAAACATTGGAAGGAACCAATTTTACTGTTCGGCTTTTCTAATTTTCCAGACTTTCCTTAAATCGATTAAGACGAGAACCATGTTATTTCCTTACAAAACGAACAGTACCTTACCCCTTATCCATCCATTTCGGATTGGTGCTTGTACATTTTTTCCCTAATGTCCCGCCGTCGACGGGACGTTTGACGAATTCAGTTTCTTGGTCTTAATACTTCAGTTATAAGCATATCTGTTGAAAGGAGGATATAAGATGAACATCAACAAAAGCAAAACGATGATAATGGAATGTAGTCTAACTAAATCAGGTGATGCTGAGGGAATTAGACTAGGAAATGAGACACTTAAATTAGTAAAAGAGTTTTGCTACTTTGGGGAGCAAAATAACTTATGATGGTCGAAGTAGAGAGGATATAAAATGTAGACTGGCAATGGCAAGGAAAGCATTTCTGAAGAAGAGAAATTTGTTAACATCGAGTATAGATTTAAGTGTCAGGAAGTCGTTTCTTAAAGTATTTGTATGGAGTGTAGCCATGCATGGAAGTGAAACGTGCACGATATATAGTTTAGACAAAAAGAGAATAGAAGCTTTCGAAATGTGGTGCTACAGAAGAATGCTGAAGGTTAGATGGGTAGATCACGTAACTAATGAGGAGGTATTGAACAGGGTTGGGGAGAAGAGAAGTTTGTGGCACAACTTGACTAGAAGAAGGGTTCGGTTGGTAGGACATGTTCTGAGGCATCAAGGGATCGCCAATTTAGTATTGGAGGGCAGCGCGGAGGGTAAAAATCGTAGAGGGAGACCAAGAGATGAATACACTAAGCAGATTCAGAAGGATGTAGGCTGCAGTAGGTACTGGGAGATGAAGCTTGCACTGGATAGAGTAGCTTGGAGAGCTGCATCAAAGCAGTCTCTGGACTGAAGACCACAACAACAACAACAAGCATATCTCAGGGGCGGATCCTCTTTGATTTTGATTTCCTTAACACCTGTAGGATTGGAAGGTCAATGCCCAGACATCAGCTTACTGAAGGAGCACGACGCAGTTCTCATAAAAAAAGGCCCTTTTTAGAATTGGAAGATTTCTGAGGTCAGCTAGGTGCAAAACAATTCTAGTTAATTAGTGTATTTATCGGTAGCCATAAAGAGTGCATAGCTTAATAGGTTTTAATAGTGATGTCACTGGTTTGATTCTCGCTAGTAGCACGTTTCGTTATTTATTTTATTGAAACTCTACTTCGTTATCAAATGGAAATGTTACTTAACAAATTTTGGCTCATATTTTTTGCTAAAATCAACTTTTTCGAACTGTAATGCGAGTATACAGTACAAATGAAATATGGTTCATAAATAGGCAATAACTATCCGGCCTACATACAGGATCAGGGTCAGGGTAAATGAACCTGTACATATGAGGAAGTATCCCAAATGTTTTGGTGGAAAAAATTTAAAATCCTCCCCCATACCACCCACTAGTCACTCAGAGCAATAATCCTTATCTCATACGGTAGTGTTACAAACCCAGATTGATGGGAACAGACTAACTGTGTGCTCTGCAACCTACAGGTACTCCTATTTCCAACAAATCAAAGAGTAGTATTAAAAATAGCGACAGATATGCTGTGAAAGAAAAGGAAGTTTTACGAGAGAAAAAGGTGCTTGGCAATGGGAATGAGAGATGAGAAAGATTTTTGAGTTCTGCAATAAATTTCAGATGATAACAGCGTATACTCCGTTCAGGAATCACGGGAAGTGGAGGTGCAATTCGAAAAGAGAGAGAGGGAAAGATTCCAGCCGAGTTATATTACGATCGGAGACCAAATGAAGTAAGGGAATGTAAGGGGCACCAAAGTGCAGATACAGACTAACAGCAAAAATCAGTAATGATGGAAGACCTGGCTGAAGTTTAATACAGTTGTCCAGAAACATTAGTATGGAAGGAATTAGTACACTACAGTCCTGAGGAATGATTAGACGCGTTTGACGTTCTTTAAGGATTTTAATACTGCGACAAGTAATATCAGAGTAGGCAGTTCAGTTGAAGATAAGTGGTCAAAAAAAGGGCGAAGGAACACTGGGTAACTGAAGAAATATTTCAGTTGATGAGCGAATGAAACAAGTACAAATATATTCAGGTAGAGACAGGAATACACCGATATAAATACCTTAGGAATGAAATAAATGCGAGGTGCAGGGCAGCCAAGGTGAAATGGCTGCAGGAAAGATGTGAAGAAATAGAAAAAGACAAGGCCGTCGCGAGGACTGACTTAGCATAGAGAAATGTCAAAATATACACTCCTGGAAATTGAAATAAGAACACCGTGAATTCATTGTACCAGGAAGGGGAAACTTTATTGACACATTCCTGGGGTCAGATACATCACATGATCACACTGACAGAACCACAGGCACATAGACACAGGCAACAGCGCATGCACAATGTCGGCACTAGTACAGTGTATATCCACCTTTCGCAGCAATGCAGGCTGCTATTCTCCCATGGAGACGATCGTAGAGATGCTGGATGTAGTCCTGTGGAACGGCTTGCCATGCTATTTCCACCTGGCGCCTCAGTTGGACCAGCGTTCGTGCTGGACGTGCAGACCGCGTGAGACGACGCTTCATCCAGTCCCAAACATGCTCAATGGGGGACAGATCCGGAGATCTTGCTGGCCAGGGTAGTTGACTTACACCTTCTAGAGCACGTTGGGTGGCACGGGACACATGTGGACGTGCATTGTCCTGTTGGAACAGCAAGTTCCCTTGCCGGTCTAGGAATGGTAGAACGATGGGTTCGATGACGGTTTGGATGTACCGTGCACTATTCAGTGTCCCCTCGACGATTACCAGTGGTGTACGGCCAGTGTAGGAGATCGCTCCCCACACCATGATGCCGGGTGTTGGCCCTGTGTGCCTCGGTCGTATGCAGTCCTGATTGTGGCGCTCACCTGCACGGCGCCAAACACGCATACGACCATCATTGGCACCAAGGCAGAAGCGACTCTCATCGCTGAAGACGACACGTCTCTATTCGTCCCTCCATTCACGCCTGTCGCGACACCACTGGAGGCGGGCTGCACGATGTTGGGGCGTGAGCGGAAGACGGCCTAACGGTGTGCGGGACCGTAGCCCAGCTTCATGGAGACGGTTGCGAATGGTCCTCGCCGATACCCCACGAGCAACAGTGTCCCTAATTTGCTGGGAAGTGGCGATGCGGTCCCCTACGGCACTGCGTAGGATCCTACGGTCTTGGCGTGCATCAGTGCGTCGCTGCGGTCCGGTCCCAGGTCGACGGGCACGTGCACATTCCGCCGACCACTGGCGACAACATCGATGTACTGTGGAGACCTCACGCCCCACGTGTTGAGCAATTCGGCGGTACGTCCACCCGGCCTCCCGCATGCCCACTATACGCCCTCCCTCAAAGTCCGTCAACTGCACATACGGTTCACGTCCACGCTGTCGCGGCATGCTACCAGTGTTAAAGACTGCGATGGAGCTCCGTATGCCACGGCAAACTGGCTGACACTGACGGCAGCGGTGCACAAATGCTGCGCAGCTAGCGCCATTCGACGGCCAACACCGCGGTTCCTGGTGTGTCCGCTGTGCCGTGCGTGTGATCATTGCTTGTACAGCCCTCTCGCAGTGTCCGGAGCAAGTAGGGTGAGTCTGACACACCGGTGTCAATGTGTTCTTTTTTCCATTTCCAGGAGTGTAATTCGGGTAGCACTAAGAGTGCAAAGGGAATTACACTGTTAAACGCCGAGAAGAGAACGGATAGACGGAAAGAGTACAACGGAGGCCGCAATGAATTCAAGATGATGTGACAGACGAAGAAATTCGCACCGATATGGAACAAATAAGTGATGCAGTAATTAAGTCTGGATTTAAAACAGTTCTGGAAGACTCGACATCAAATAACGTGGAAGGGATCCATAACGCTTCATTGGAATTTTTAAAATCATGAGAAACTGCCAACCAAACAACTATTCGTGTTGGCGTATGTACCTATGAGACTGCCGACTTACCATTAGACTTTAGGAAAATTATCATCCACACTGTACCGAGGATATGAAGAGCAGCTGAGAACGAGAACTGTCCCCTAATCAGCTTAACAGCTCATGCATCCTACCACCTGACAAGAATAATGTACAGAAGAATGTAAAAGAAAATTGAGAATCTGTTAGATGGCAGTCAACTTGGCTTTAAAATAGGCAAACGCACTAGAGAATCCGTTACGACGCTGCAGTTGATGACAGACGCAAGGGTAAAGAAAAATCAAGACACGTTCCTCGGACTTATCGACCTGGAAAAAGCGTTCGCCAACGAGCAAGACGGTGCAAGATGTTCGAAATTTTGGGAAAAGTGTAGATTGGGAATGACAGGTACTATAAAATGTGTTTAAGTACCAGACAGTAGGACCGGAACGGCAGGAACGAAATGCTCGGATTGAAAACGATGTAGGACAGGTAAGTAGTCTTTCGCCCCTGCTTTTCAATCTATTCATCAAAGAAGCAATGACATAAATAAAAGAACCGTTCAAGACTTAGATTAAAAGGCGGGGGCAAAGCATATCAATGATAAGCTTTCAATGGCAGCTCATTCAAAACGAAGAAGAATTCTAGGATCTGCTGAATGGTATGAGCAATCTAATTAGAGAATATGGATTGAGAGTTGTTGTTGTGGTCTTCATCCCTGAGACTGGTTTGATGCAGCTCTCCATGCTACTCTATCCTGTGCAAGCTTCTTCATCTCCCAGTACCTACTGCAGCCTACATCCTTCTGAATCTGCTTAGTGCATTCATCTCTTGGTCTCCCTCTACGATTTTAACCCTCCACGCTGCCCTCCAATACTAAATTGGTGATCCCTCGATGTCTCAGAACATGTGCTACCAACCGATCCCTTCTTCTAGTCAAGTTCTCCCCAATTCTATTCAATACCTCCTTATTAGTTATGTTATCTACCCATCTAATCTTCAGCATTCTTCTGTAGCACCACATCTCGAAAGCTTCTATTCTCTTCTTGTCTAAGCTATTTAGCGTCCATGTTTCACTTCCATACATGGCTACACTCCATACAAATACTTTCAGAAACGACTTTCTGACATTTAAATCTATTCTCGATGTTAACAAATTTTTCTTCTTCAGAAACGCTTTCCTTGCTATTGCCAGTCTACATTTTATATCCTCTCTACTTCGACCTTCATCAGTTATTTTGCTCCCCAAATAGCGAAACTCCTTTACCACTTTAAGTGTCTCATTTCCTAATCTAATTCCCTCAGCATCACCCGACTTAATTCGATTACATTCCATTATCCTCGTTTTGCATTTGTTGATGTTCATCATCATTGAGAGTAAACAAGAAAGAGACAATAGTAATCAGAATTAGCGGAAATCAGAATAGTAAGAAACTTAACACCAAACTGGTTATCAGAAATAATACGTAGTTAAGGAATTGTGCTACATTGGAAGGAAACTAATAACCCAAGACGACGAATCAAGGGGGCCACAAAAAGCAGGCTATTACAGGCAAAGAGGGTATTCCTGGCTAACAGACTCCGCTGGTGTGAAACATAGGCCTTAATTTGAGGAAGAGATTTAGATCATGTGCGTTTGGGGCTTAGTTTTCTGTGGAACAGAAAAGAACCGATGCATTTGTGTGGTGGTGCTGCAGGACGGTGTTGTAAATTATGTGGACTGATAAGGTAAGGAGTAGGAAGGTTCTCCACAGAGTCGGCAAAGAAGGGAGCATATGGGTAACACTGACAAGAAGAAGGGACTGGATGATAGGATATGTGTTAAGACACCATGGAATAACCTCCATGGTGCCAGAGAGAGCGACGAAGGGCAAAAACTGCTAGGGAAGACAGAGATGGGAATACATCGAGCAAATAGCTGAGGACGCAGGGTTCAAGTGCTACTCTGAGACAAAGAAGACAGTGCAGGAGAGGAATTCGCGGTGAGCCATATCAAATCAGCCATAAGACTGATGACTCACAAAAAAGAACTACGTGGTTTTTTCAGTACACACATCTGAAAACTTACAATTTTCCACCACAGTGTTGATGTACTGTAGGTGGGATGATTTTGATAACACAAAGCTGAATTAACTGCGTTTTTCCACAGTTTAAAGTTACCCCATTTGTGTATAACCATTTAGTAACTTAACATTATTTTATTCTGTTAATGCTTGTTTTCTTGGCTTCATAACAGACGATTAAAAAATGACACTTGATTAATATAAAGCAAGAACAGTAGTGGGCCAATGACTGAACCCTGTGGGAAATCGCCTGTAATTTCCGCCCATGCCGAAGATGTGGGGTCCGTCTTTTTATTATTCGAACAGCAAATTCCTGAATTCTGTTTCTTGAATAAGAAATAAACCAAGCATTTTCTGAGTTTTGTATCCCATAAGAACTTCTCAAACTGATTATTATAATTGATACAATCAAATGCTTTCCTTGACTCACAGGAGATCCTAGTTATCATTTAAAGATTTCATTATGAGCACGGTATATGTATAAATAGCTGAATTTGCAGAACATCCCTTCTGAAATCCAAGCTGGGACTGGGAAAGTATCCCATTACTAGTTAGGTGTGTGGCAACCACACACTGCGTCATCCACTCAAAAATTTTAGAAAATTATGTAAGAAGTGGCTCTGTTCAATAGTTATTACCATCTGTCAAGACACCCTTTTTGTAGTGAGGCATAGCAATGGCTTATTTCAGTCATTCTAGAAAAGCACCCTGAGTTAATGACGCGATACACAAGTGAGTACCAGCCACAACTTTTTAGAGTTTTCTTAAAGATGTCACTCATCGCATTTGAACAATTATTTTGTTTATGTCTCTTTAGCGCAACAGAGAGGCGACTAGAGCAATGTGAACTTCAACGTATGCTTTTGAACCACGCAAGCGCCATGAAGCTACAAATATTTGTATGCAGCCAGTCAGAGATAAATTTGTGAATAGCCCTCGCAGGACGAAAATAAGAAAGAGTATTGCGTATCCAGAGATATGTAGGGATTCTACCCTCTTCAGTACATCAGTGAAATGAGAAAGAAAGTCGACAAGGTTGATCTAAGGTATTCTCTGCCAGACAGTGTACAGTAGGGTTACCAGATTTCAAAAATCAAAATAAGGGACACAATTTAGATGTTGAAATGAATCAACATTGTCTGGTAACTTTCGGTAATACTGTTAATCTATAGTAGATTGATGTTAAAATGGTTTACGCTACAACTACGTAAGTCGTCGTACATTTTTGTTAAGACTCGCCCTAAAAAACATCAAAATATGTAACTTTACTACTCGACTAAATTTATCATTGTTATCACAAGTTACCACAGTATATCATTTTAATGTAACGAGATCTTTAACTAGTACAGACAATGATTGTTATTGTCATAGGTTATTTATTTCTCAGTGTCAATTTGTCTGGAAGTTCCGCAGTGGGTTTTCTGTGATAAATCTTTTTTTTTTTTTAAGCTGTCGAATTCTGATGTTTAAAAATCGAATTTTACGAAAGTCAGCACATGAAGTACCCTGAAAACGAATTTTAGTTACAATTATTTCCTTCGACGTTTCCACACTAAACCGATTCTTTTCATAACTCCATCACGCATTTCTGACAGAGACACATTTTCTACAGCGGAATTAGTGCAAATTAGCACAAACGCAGTTATAAGCTTCAAATTTTTGTCGCGATATCTTGAAATGCAAGGAAGCTGAAAATGATAGACCATTTTTGAACAAGAGGCTTAACAGCTATTAATTAAAGGGTTTTTCAGTTCACACACATTATTAACATAGTTAACTTCCCGAAAAAGTTCTGGAACAGTCATATTTCCTCTCAAGCAGTATCCTTATCCCCGTAGTACTGCAGTCCCTCGATCTGAGGAAATGCTTCCGTTTCACTGCATGGAAAGCTAGCAAACCTTCTTCAGCAGAAAAACGCTTTATTTTGTCGTTTATCATGTCATTATTTGCACGTTTCGTAATAAGATACATCATACTGTGTGACGAAGTTTTGCATCAAACACCTAGCTAGCCTGAAACAGCTAGGCTGTGTTTCTTCACATTAACATATCACACAGCAGATCCACCTCGATGGTGCTAAATAATTTCTAGCTTTGGTGTTCTAATTTTGGAAGTGGACACTCAGCCTTAACTTCATCAGTACACACATACTTTGTTTCTGTCATTTCCGTGAAAAGTTTCAAAATATCACACCAAGTATCATAACCATCAGCAAAAACACTCATTGTTTTTGGAATTTCTGTAAAAAGTTTCAAAATATCCCATCAAGTAACTTAAGCAGAGTCTCTAACGGCCTAAAACCACAGTGCGGCGGCCCGAATCAAAACGCAATGCACAAGAAAGCAGAAGTACCAAACCGCTAGCAGTGTGAAACCATCACACCTTCAGAGATCGTGTTTCGTTCAGTTTGTTTTAATCAAAGAGTGCATTTTCTTCATTATCTGGGCATGACCACAATCGTTCTCTGTTTTGCTACGCTACATGCTGCTTAAAAAGACGGTACTTCAACAGGGCGGTTAATGAAAGCGGGACAAAATGCTCCCAGTACGTTTTCTTGTCGGGACAACGGGACACTTAAGGTGGGTAGGACGTTAAACGGGCCGACTTGGAGCAGGAGAGGGACCACAGGACATTTTCTTTTCTTCTGTCTATACTTTTACAAAGAAATTAATGAAAGTTTGCCAGTATGACCAGGAAGGATTGAGGATTCACACTCATAGCAGTGGAAGTGCAAAAATATAACAAAATAATTTTTTTTTTAGATATGAAATTCCATCATTTTTTAACTTACTGTTGGCTGCATTTGTTGCTATAGGTACATTTTCTTCACAAGTAAGGGAGATTCTTTGATTAATTTTGCACAGCATACAAACCATGCTTACTGGTGTATGAAACTCTAGAATTTTCCTAATCTATTAAAAACTGTGGTAAAAATTGTGATAATTAACTACAAAATTTGATTTTTTCCTAAACATAAAGTTTAAAACGTAACAGCTCATTCACTTTTTCATAAATTAAATAGATTCTAGAGTTTCAGACACCTGTAAGTATGGGTTGTATGCTGTGCAAAATTCAACGAACAGTCTCTCTCTTACTTACGAGGAAAAGTGTAAAAATGCGGCCAAGAGTAAGTGAAAAAATGATGAAATTTCACAGGTAAAAAATTATTTTGTTATGTTTTGGAACTTCCGCTGCTACGAGTGTGAATCCTGAATCCTTCCTTATCATGCTGACAATGTTTCATGAATTTACTTGTAAAAGTATAGACAGTGGAAATTAAAATGTTCTGTGGTGCCTCTCCTGCTCAAAGTCGGCCCGTTTGACGTCCTACCCCCCTTACGCTAAATAAGGGGCGATCCCGTATAATTAAGGGACGTGTGGCCACCCTACAGTACAGTGGTTTACGGAATGTATATGTAGATATCGATGAATAGAGCCCACGGTGCACCATGTGAAGCGGAAATCAGATAGGAGCAGCACCCTGTGACGTCACCGGCGCACCGGTCGTCAGCTGGACTGCAGAGCAGAACGCGTGAGACGTGGCGGGGCCATTGATTCATGGCGCCTAGGGGCATCGGCCTACGCCAGGGCGCTAATTACGCCGGACACCGCAGCGCGGCGCTGGCGTCTCCTGTCCCGGACGCCACACATCCAGCCCACACTTCATTCCGAAAATTCCGCCACGTACTGCGACCGCTGTCCCAGAGGAGCGGTTTCCCGGCCTCGCCGTAGCGGTGCACCAGTTCGCTGCGTGATGCCATTAGCAGAAAAATATTCCAGAGCGGCACGAATTACTGAATACAGTGGCACCGTGCAAGCCTACAGAAGTACATACGGTCTACGTCGTTAGTTGGGATACTTTAACTCATTGCCGCAGATGAAATCAACTAGATTAGTAGTAGACAAGCAACAATGTTTTGAAAGTGCATCATTAATCGTTAAATATGATCACGGTTTATTAACTTTATCACCATACTTTAATTAAAGTATATCTTCAGATGCAATGTTAAATCTCAAAGAATGGGGACTGAAAGAAAAATATTGCCCAATCTGGTGACTTGGTCTGTGCTCAGTTATGGAAACCATTTCCGATACGGAACGATAGCGAGGGATTTATTGTGGAGAGCAGAAGGGTTATCTAATGGTAGCACATTCAGCACATTCTACAGTTCGTTCGCCTCCAAACTTTTCCAACGGACTGCTTGAATAAGTCGGAGCCAACTCCTCCATCCATCCCCCCCCCCCCTCCCCCAATCCACCGCCACCACAGTGAATCTCTGGGATCATTGTCAATAAATCACTTTATCCTTCTTAATGGAAACATCATGTTTTATAGACCAAGTTTCAGGAAACCCACTGTGATACATCATAGCGTAATATATGCAATAAAAGCAGAAAATAAGTTATTAATATGCAAGATTTAAGTCAAAATATGTCATACGAAGTATAAAACTTTGTGTAGTATGCATGAATTGATTCCCTATATGATCAAAATATGCTTAGATGCACTACGTTTAATTGGTATTATAAGCCATGAAGTGAACAATACCAGAGTTGAAGAAGTGAAGCGACATATACAAAATATGCATTTGCATGGAGATCCTGGCTTTAATAATAACTATACCCAAAGTCATACGAAGTATAAAACTTTGTGTAGTATGCATGAATTTATTCCCTATATGATCAAAATATGCATAGATGCACTACGTTTAATTGGTATTATAAGCCATCAAGTGAACAATACCAGAGTTGAAGAAGTGAAGCGACATATACAAAATATGCATTTGCATGGAGATCCTGGCTTTAATAATAACTATACCCAAAGTGAGTTTGATTCGAGGCTACATTATAAATATGTTAATTTTTTAAAATTTGTTTGTAACCACCTATCACTCACGAATTTTAAGTACTAATTCTGCAATTCAGAGAAGTAGACAAAAAAAGTCTTCAGTTGACTCGGTGATGCAAAGTACAGCAGAAAGAATGATTTCATAAGATATTCGAAATATTATAAAATTTTGTGAGCCGTGGTGAGCTGGCGACAGTCGTATTTTGTTCTTGTAACGTTGAGACCGATTGTGGTTGAGGTAAGCTATCTTTGCCTTTCGTGTGTCTTATCTTGCGGCTCAGCAGGCGAAGCGGGTAAGTTGTTAGCCTTCCACGGGAACCCTCGAGATCTCGTGTCATCGGCGGAGGAGACGAGTGTCAACAGCTGCCAAACGAGTGTGATGACCGTTACATGTGTGGTGTGAAATTGATTGGACGTTGTTCCGACATGGGCAACTTGGAGATACAAGTTCTGTGACTTCACTGGGAACAAAATTTGAAGGGAAGCGATGAAGCTGTGTAAACAGCTCCCTCGTATTGTGTACCTGATATGGAGTAAGTCGTCGTAATTGTTTGTTCACAGACACACTTACATATTTTACACTTTATTGGTTCAAATGGCTCTGAGCACAATGGGACTTAACGTCTGAGGTCATCAGTCCACTAGAACATAGAACTACTTAAACCTAACTAACCTAAGGACACCACACACATCCATTCCCGAGGCAGGATTCGAACGTGCGGCCGCACCGGTCTCGCGGTTCCAGACTGAAGCGCCTAGAACCGCACGGCCACTCCGGCCGGCTTTTAAACTTTGTTATTATTATGGGAGACTTTCTTGGCCTAGTTAAATGGTGGCCGTTATCTGAAAATTTTCTCAGAAGTTTTTTGGTGTCTCTTTCCTGTTTTAAAGCCTGCACTCTATTAATACAGTCGTCCATGTGTGAGTCAAAGATTCTGCCCAGTGTTTCTATGTTTCAGAGCTACTGGAATGTCTTTGTGATTCGGACTGAAACTTTTAACTGTGCCAGCGCCTTGGCGGAGAGTGAAATGTCATCCGAGGTCTAGGCCCGGCAGTGTTTAACAACCTGGCCACTATCGGAGTTGGTCACGTATCCCCTTCCAAAGTTTAGTACTTATCTTCCTTCCGTCAAGGCGAGTTAAGCCGGTAGATATATATTTTGTATGTAGCTTGTTTGTATATGAACTTGTTTTCTTAAATACTACGGACTGGCAACTGGCTAAACCTTAAACTGCATAGCATCCGCTGAGTTCCTTGTGCAGCTTTTTCTAGTAATTTCTTATTAGCACGTCTGAGTACGTAACTATTTACTTTTAAGGTCAGTGTCTCTGTTGTAGTTTTTTTAATCAAGTGATTTTATCATGTTACATAGTGGTATCTTAGTTTGGCGCTAGTGCTCAAGTGTTAGTAAACCATCATTAACCTTTGACTGTTTCGTTATATCTATTTTGAGGGAAGACCTATATGGGAGTTTGAAGTTCTCAAGTTTGTCAGTAACCCCCTTTCTTAATTTGGAATTGATTGTTAGAGTAAAGAGTACGTTGCGTTTCTAATTGTACATGCAAAGTTTTATCTAGTGGCTCGTCCAAAATTTGTAATTCTCAAATTATTTTGTTAAAGGCATAATGCCAATAAAGGGTCTTAATTATAAAGTGTGACTACCAACCATAATTCCATCCCGTTTCCTCTTTTATTTAAGAGATACTGTGCAAGAATGGTACGACTAGGTAATTACGTATCACTTAGCTAAAGAATACTTTAAATCTGTTATCGATGTACCTATGAAATGAAACAAAATGAAAGAAGCAACCATCGACTCGGCCCTTCTGAAATTTTTGTGGAGGAGCAGTACTTTTTCCAGCAATAAATGGACTCATTCAAAATCCGGAGAAGAGATTTAATCGAAATGGGGGATTCTTATATTCAATTGAAGTAACTGAAAGCTTAGCTATGCTATAGGAATTGAAAGTTTTCTTTGAGCATATGGTATCGCTAACCGAATTGAAAGCAGAGTGCACATTATTGTGTGAGAAATGGTGTCATCACGAAAAATCTCTCCTCCCTATGAAATGTCTGTTGCTGTGGGATGCTTGTGACAAGTACTTCTGTCCAAACATAGGAAATATTTTCTGTGTACAGTATTTGCGTTCCTACCAGTGTCAAATTGCTTGAGAGATCATTCTTCACAGGGAAATGAGTGAAGACTGACTTGCGGAATATAATGGACAGTAGTAGAGTGACTGGACCAGCGTTAATGCCAGTACACTGTCCTCTTCCATTGAAAGCTGAAAAAAGGCACTCCGTGTTCAGGCCACGAGTGGCCTACCGGGACCATTCGACCGCCGTGTCGTCCTCAGAGGAGGATGCGGATAGGAGTGGCGTGGGGTCAGCACACCGCTCTCTCGGTCGTCGTGATGGTATTCTTGACCGAAGCCGCTACTATTCGGTCGAGTAGCTCCTCAATTGGCATCACGAGGCTGGGTACACCCCGAAAAATGGCAACAGCGCATGGTGGCCTGGATAGTCACCCATCCAAGTCCCAGCCACGCCCAACGAAGATTTCTTAAATGTCATGGCAAGAGAAGGGACACTAAGACTTTTGCTAGAGTTAGCAAATAAAGTTCTGTGGTACTTATATGTGTGATAAAAAATTAATGTTATAAGTTAATTAGTAGCAAATTTCAATGACAGCAAATTTTTTTTGAAATAATTAACTATCTACCTAGTCCATCTTTTACGTAAAAGAAATGTTTGTTTCGTTGATAGAACTAAACAATCTTCAATGAATACTCCGGTCTTATATTACACAGACAGTGTAAGGAAATTACTTCGTCGTACTATATTATCATATTTTTAATGCAACTGTTAACTCAGTTTATCGTCCACCTGTGGCGATCATGTAAGGAAACATATGGGAAACACTCACACAACGATTTGTGCGCCTGAACTGTATATTAAATATTGATTTAAGCTATTTAAAATAATTCAAATTAAAAATTTTCACTCATTTCCTTTGGTTTAATAGTTTTTATTCTTTTAACAGGTGTTTTATTACTTCCTTCAGACTGTAATGTTTCTCAGCTGAAGATGCAAAGCTACAAAATTATTTTTTTTCCTTTTATAAGACCACTTACCTAAATTTTGCGGTTTGTTATTTGTTTATATGGTAGACCTTAATTAATTTTAATTTGAATTGCGTAAGATTTCGACAATATCCGTAATTCATCGATATTTACATCAGAAGGCGACTAGAGATCGTCATTTTCTACTATTTACCTGTGCATAAGGATGGGTCACTTGGGAAACAGATTTATATCATGTGTTCAAGTTTTATAGCAAGAACGATATTGTACTGTGAAATGGCTTATTCGCAATGTCCTTGGAACAGTGAGGCCAACAATCACAACTCTCATGTATTTGTACAGAAACGTGATATGAATGACGGCCTATTTTGTATATCGTTGAGGATTTTGTTAGCTTGACGATTGTATTGTAATTAGTCTGGCAATAGAGCGATGTCATCATATTGCCAAACAAAGAAATATTTAATTGTGCATTTATGTAACAGGTTTCGACATATCAAGGAGTCGCAAGTTTAGTATTGAAAAAAAAAAACGGGCAAGAACGTAGCCAGGTCACTAGTGTAAGGTGGCAGAAGAAAAGATGACCAATTTGGCACCTTACATAAGGGTTTTGCACATCATAACGAGAAGGTGAATATGGCACCCAACCTACTTTGGCAGTAATGAGCAGATTTGCTTAGAAGTACGTAATGCAAAAGGGATGACACTCAATCGACAGTATTAACATACCACTCCTATATAATGCATGTCAATGAGAAGAAGGTGAAACAAGCCATGAGAGGAAACGTTTTGTGTGGAAGCAGATGCAGGCAGAAGCAGAGGTCGCACCACGGGAGGCCCCATAAAAACCTCTTAAGGGGCATCCCGCAGTGGGAATCGGTGACCGGACAGGTGATGCATACTGGAAAGCAAGTAACAGGCCACCAGAAGTAGGACAGAAAGAAGCTTCAGAAAACTGCGTTTCGGAATTCCAAATGGATACGAACAAAACCAGTGACGCAGTTGATCACGACAACAGCGAGTGGTACACATGTGAGGTACGTATGTAACTTTTAGGAATCTGGAGCGGGCACGAAACGTCCCATTTGCGAAAACGAACTAGGAAGGAGTACAGTGCCGATATTTCGACGCTGTTTAATGGTAGGGCCATTGCGATTGGCAGAGGGAGTATCCACAAGATAAGGGGAATGCTCCTATTGGTCGAAAAAAGCCGTGACGTTGAGAACTAAAGATCCCAGATGCGGCGACAGTTTGGCTACAAGAAAGACAAGGGCAAAATTTTCAGGGACTCTTTTCTGAACTAGCATCAAGTGCCCAATGGAGCACATAATGCTCTGTACGAGGCAGAGGAGAAATCTGTGTGACCACTGCGTTCACTGCAGCTGACATTCAGCTAGAAATTAGCTGTAGCGTCTATGAGCTCCAACTGTGGAGAAACGAACCAGCTAGTTAGTTAATTGATCTTGTGAGGACTGAGAGGGCATTTTAATACGCATGCTGCTCCAGCCATGCGAGTGAATATCGCCATATTCCAAGACTAGGGATGAGTACATGTCTTCTCAGATAATGAGAAAATTAGGGAGGGATTCTGCTGGAAAAATCAGCAAAGGCTATAATTAATTTTTATAGGAATTTCAGAGGATGAGAGCACCCATGCAAACGACACATCTCAGGAAAGGTAAATACCGTCAGCGGATGTGTAAACTTGTTGGTTCACCAGCTTGCGCCCACTGTAAATTCGAGCTACCTTGGGTAACCTTTTGCTCAGCTTCTCCCAAAACTAACCATCCTCCATAGACTTGATTGTCATCCTAAATAGTAGTGAATTTTGAACCGGAATGAGATGAATTATCGTTGTACTGGCCAACATCCTGACGTACTCATAAGAAATACTTTGTAAAGAATCTTCTAGTTAAAATTTAGCATTGTTGTGTTTAGGATTATTTAACTGTGTGACGACGAGATGCGTTCGTTTGACGATTGTCATAACACTGTCACATTGCAAACTGCGTAAATGGGTGTATTTTTGTGATAAGATTGCAATATTAAACTAAAAACATTTACAGCTTACATAGTTGTTGTGTCCTCAAAACCTTACACTGGTATTGGGGAAGGGGTTCGATTTGTTAGTTTTCAGATATATATTAAGACACCGGTTTTCGGATTTATGACCCATGATCAGTGGCGTCTGATACAGAGGAATAAGCTAATATATATACAGCAGAAATAAGAGAGAAAGAACAAAAAATAAAAAATAAAAATAAGAAAGAATAAAAAAGTTAGAATTTGTATATAAATTAACACAAAACTACTACAATAAGATATCTATATCCATACAAGCGAAGATTAGACATTATAATTCAGTTATTAGGACAAAAGCAACTTATGGATCAGAGTGACTAGCACTGAATAAGAAAAGCGAACTAGGAGAACTAGAAAAAAGAGAGAGAAAAATACAAAGAAAAATTCAAGGTCCTGAGGAAAACAAGGAAAATAGGTGGATTAAGAGGAGAAATGAAGACTTAAACAAAAATTCAGAAAAGATTACAGATATAATGAGGAAGAGACGGCTAAAATTTTATGGACATTTAAAAAGAAGGGAAGAAACACGGATTATAAAGAAAACTTTTAATTACATTAGTAAGCTGAAAAAACTGTGGGATGGATACCAGCAGTAAAGAAAGACACCAAAAAAATAGGTGTTACGGAAGAAATAATACGTGACAGGAATCACTTCAGCCTACTGATAGAAAAAGCAAACTAAGAAGATGAGGCAAAACCTCGACCCGAGAGATTGTGGACAGATGAGCAGAGACGAGTAGTTGGTGAGAAAATGAAGAAGTAGTGGGAAGAATGGAAGAAAAAGAAACATCATAAGTCTTAAGTTGTATGTGGCCCATAGCTGGCCAAATTCATAAATTAAAATATATATATATATATATATATATATATATATATATATATATATATATATATACAGCAGTAGTATAAGTGCAGTTACATTATGCACTTCTACAGTAATGACGTGTTTGTCAGTTAATACAACAGGGTCTGAAATATGTCCTATAATATAGTACACAGTTTGTCATGTACGTTACTATTGTTAAATTTTAGGTAGTGACAAGTCTTGACAATGTTTGACACAGCTATCATCTGGAGTAAACATGGAACTGACAGGTCAAGAAGTCTATATTATCTATCTTCTATTACTTCTACGTTCTAAGATTTTCACACACACACACACACACACACACACACACACACGCACACACACATATATATATATATATATATATATATATATATATATATACGTTCATTGTTGAAGATTGTAATTTACATAATTCTATGAATGCATGTCACAGTCATACATAAATATAATATATGATTAGACAGCTCCGTCAAACATTATCAACAATTCTCAGTGCCCAAAATCTGACAGCTGTAACGCCAATGACAAATGTCGTAGTATGTGATAAGACATATTTCAGATCCTGGATTAACTGACAAGTACTTCAGTGCTATAAAAGTGCATGGTGTAAATATACTTGTATTAACTGCTATATATGTACAAATATGATTGTATAGGTATGTATGCACGTACAGTTCTTCCTTCTTCTGTATCAGATGCTACTGACGATGTGTCATAGAACCGAAAACAGATTTTGGCAAATAAGACATTTCTAGTACAGCTTATGGTATATAGAAGATGTCATTTAATTAAAATATTCTCTTTAACAATTTAGACACCTTCTCCCCTTTTGCTAAAATCCTGGCTGTGTCCTTGTCCATACTCCCTCCAATACGAAATTGTGAATCCTTTATATCTCAGAATATGTGCTATCAACCGATTGCAACAGACACATTATTTAAAAAGAATTTTGTGAGACAGAGTACGTTTTATTTATTGGTATCGTGGCCGTTGTTATTTCTATTAAATCTGCTGGGTTAGTTACAGAATAATTTTCCTGAGCGATTAGTAAAATGTGGAGTTCACTAACAGTTTATTAACCATCATGGTTGCTTTCGGTCGTTGGATGGACAGTTTCGGCTTGCTTCACCATCTTCAGGTCAGGTCTGTACTAATCAACACATGTGTCGTCAGAGAAAAGTTCTACTATAAAGATTCACTTTATCAGGACCACTGTTCTGAAACAGTGAGAGAGAAGTGCATATTTTGTTTTAGTACGTCAAAGACTAGGCGAGATCGAAATTAAAATTAACTTACAATCAACGTTTGGGTAGAAGTTCGCGTTATCTTGGAAACGCATTGTGTTGATAAGCGCGCGTTAGATTTTCATGTTCGAAACACGTTCCAAGAGAGAATGGACTGTAATGACGCTACAAATAAATCAGATCCGTAAAGTATCAAAACAAATGTCAACATCTGTGGTAATGGTAATGTCGAAAACCAGCGATGAGCATTAGAGCTAGGGTGTACTTTATGTAGGAAATGGAAAACGATCGGAATTCTAACAGCCATATGAGACCAAGGAAACAAAACAAGTTAAATTTATGCTGCAAAATGCGCATTACAGGAAGAAAGAGCACATTAGTTGCCGCGTGTGAAAGAGAGCATTTCACCAGAACTGCAAAGAAGGCAACGGAGATAAGCTGCAAAGCACCCCAGTGTTTCCACTAAAGAAAGTACAGGCATTTCATGAAATACTGCAAGTCGCACTTCTACATGGACACAAAAGTCTGTCGGCGCACTCTGCCTTTGTACCATGGCTTAAGTGCTAGCCAGTCTTGAATGCTCTCGTCTGAGTTGATGAAATCGTACCAGGGCCGTTGTGGTGTGGGGCCTTTGCTGGAGCACCGTGCGCTTTCTATCCATTGCCTCACTCAATTATAGATGGGGCCGCGAAGTACGGGACGTTCACGGTCCAAAGTCAAGCCGTTTGGTGGATTCAATTTTCAGCAGTGGAGCCGTCCGCTAAATCCTACCTTCACGACTGTTGAGCACTCACAGTGGATGGATAACTGTTTCGTCGAACCTATTTGTGAAGACTACAACGCTGCAGTTTGATAACGGTGGCCACCGGCCGGTATACACGTAAATGATATCTGGCCTTCACGTTCAAATGGTTCAAATGGCTCTGAGCACTATGGGACTCAACTGCTGAGGTCATTAGTCCCCTAGAACTTAGAACTAGTTAAACCTAACTAACCTAAGGACATCACAAACATCCATGCCCGAGGCAGGATTCGAACCTGCGACCGTAGCGGTCTTGCGGTTCCAGACTGCAGCGCCTTTAACCGCACGGCCACTTCGGCCGGCTTGCCTTCACGTGACATAACTAGTTGAAAGTGGTGCTTTCCCGTAAATTCGTCAGTGTTACGCTTTAATTGTAATGATTTGCTAGGAACTTGCAGCCGTGTAATGTTAGAGCACCTTGTTATGCTACTTGTGCAGAGTTTTTGGTTCTGAAAGTTTCTATTGTGCTATTTTGAAATCATAAAGTAGCACTGCCTAGCCGCTTACAGCTTTATTTGTCGGATTACCAATTTAAAACATATCATGGCTCATTTAATTCGCAACTGTGCCCACTGATAGTTTGTTTCAGAACAGAGTCGGTAATAGTTTGCGTGGCTGTTTAAAATTTCGACTTAGGGCTTTCAGTGCTCTGTCAAACTCTTCACGCAGTATCATATCTCCCATTTCATCTTCATCTACATCGTCTTCCATTTCCATAATACTGCTCTCAAGTACATCGCCCTTGCATAGACCCTCTATGTACTCCTTCCACGTTCTGCTTTCCCTTCTTTGCTTAGAACTGTGTTTCCATCTGAGCTCTTGATACTCATACAAGTGTTTCTCTTTTCTCCAAAGGTCTCTTTAATTTTCCTGTAGGCAGTGTCTATCTTACCCCTAGTGAGATAAGCCTCTACATCCTTACATTTGTCCTCTAGCCTTGCCTGCTTAGCCATTTTGCACTTCCTGTCGACCTCATTATTGAGACGTTTGTATTCCTGTTTGCCTGCTTCATTTACTGCATTTTTATATTTTCTCCTTTCATCAATGAAATTCAATATTTCTTCTGTTAGCCAAGGATTTCTAATAGCCCTCGCCTTTTTACCTACTTGACCGTCTGCTGCCTTCACTACTTCACCACTCAAAGGTACCCATTCTTCTTCTACTGTATTTCTTTCCGCCATTTCTGTAAATTGTTACTTTATGCTCTCCCTGAAACTCTGTACAACCTCTGGTTTAGTCAGTTTATCCAGGTCCCATCTCCTTAAATTCCCACCTTTTTGCAGTTTCTTCAGTTTTAATCTACAGTTCATAACCAACAGATTGAGATCAGAGTCGACATCTGCCCCTGGAAATGCCTTACAGTTTAAAATTTAGTTCCTAAATATCTGTCTTACGATTATATAATCTAGTTAGCTATGCTTAAGTTATGCTCTTTGCAAAATTCTACCAGGCGGCTTCCTCTTTCATTTCTTACCCCCAATCCAGATTCACTTACTACGTTTCCTTCTCTCCCTTTTCCTACTATCGAATTCCAGTCACCCATGACTATTAAATTTTCATCTCCCTTCACTACCTGAATAATTTCTTTTATCTCATCATACATTTCTTCAGTTTCTTTGTCATCTGCAGAGCTAATTGGAATATAAACTTGTACTACTGTAATAGGCGTGTCTATCTTGCCTACAATAAGGCGTTCACTATGCTGTTTGTAGTAGCTTACCCACACTCCTATTTTTTTATTCATTATTAAACCTACTCCTTCATTACCCCTATTTGAGTTTGTATTTATAACCCTGTATTCACCTAACCAAAAGTCTTGTTCCTCCTGCCACCGAACTTCGCTAATTCCCACTATACCTAAATTTAAACTATCCATTTCCCTTTTTAAATTTTCTAACCTACCTGCCTGAACAAGGGATCTGGCATTCCACGCTTCGATCCGTAGAACGCCAGTTTTCTTTCTCCAGATAACGACTTCCTCCTGAGTAGTCCCCGCCCAGAGATCCGAATAGGGGACTATTTTACCTCCGGAATATTTTACCCAAGTGGATGCCACCATCATTTAACCATACTGTAAAGCTGCATGCCCTCGGGAAAAATTGCGGCTGTAGTTTCCCCTTGCTTTCAGCCGTTCGCTGTACCAGCACAGCAAGGCCGTTTTGGTTAGTGTTACAAGGGCAGATCAGTCAATCATCCAGAGTGTTGCCCCTGCAACTACTGAGAAAGGCTGCTGCTCCTCTTCAGGAACCACACGTTTGTCTGATCTCTCAACAGATACCCCTCTGTTGTGGTTGCACCTACGGTACGGCAATCTGTATCGCTGAGGCACGCAAGCCTCCCCACCAAGGGCAAGGTCTATGGTTCATGGGTGGGGGAGGGTGGGGGGTAACTACGTATTACATACTATTTCTAGATTCTATTTTACTTTTGATATCACGCTGTTGATAATGTAGCTATTTTCATATTACTTTCTGGGGCTGATGATGACAAAGTATATCTTCGAAACTGGTAATCAACAAATTGATAATGAAATTACAGCTGACGGTATTTTTGACAATTGTAATATTACAGTCGACCGTGATCTTCTCCTCATATTTCGCAAGGATAGATATACCGAGACTTCTCACTACTTTCTCTCTACTTTCTCACCACTTTCTCTCTAAAGCTGAACATACTTTGAAAGTGACAAATGCACTGAATTGCGACGTACATTGCACGTAATATCTGAGTGTGTGTCTGTGTGTCACCATCTGTAACGAGGATAAGTGCTACGTGCTTGGTACTTTGATGAATAATTACCCAAAGTTAAACTATATAACTACCATAATACAAGAAATCTCCTTGAAAAACGGAAAGTCAGTAGGAGTAAAAACAATCCACTGCCAATTCAAGACAAGAAAGCTTTAACAACAGCTATAGATGGCGAGAAACGTCACTGGAAGTTATGACAAGAACAAGATCAACACGTGATTTTCCCGACGAAGGGAGTACTCACGGAGGGTCAATGACAAATGAAAAGTACTAAAACAAGTACTGTGTGAGTATAACTGGAAGGTTAGTAGTGCGTCCGATGTGGTGTCTTGGGTCGCTTCTGGTCCGCAGCGGTGCGTAGCACTGTCATAATATTGAGTTGAGTTTTACGGAGTATTTGAAAATTTTAACTGTTATGTGTAGGTTTCGAGTGCCAGTGTATCACAGGTTCCTATTTAACAGAAGAAAAAGGAAAAGATCACCTCTGCACTGATTCAGAATACATTTCTGATATTTTGTTTAATGGGGTAGGTATTGACAGATTATTCCAGCTGTAACAAATATATTCAGTACTGTGTTTTTATACTATGAGAGATTTGCTTTACTATTTATGACCAAAACAGATTGTATTATACAACCTGCAGAAAATAAAAAATCTGCAGGTTTAGTGTGTAACATCAATACATATATAACTAATCCGCTAAAGTACTTCATTAGTCTGTCTAACATCATTCGCCTGCCGAAGTGTCTTATTGACGTCGATGTCGTAGGTATTAGAGTAATACTACCGTATTTTGATCTGTTCCATTTATTTCACCTCTTTCGCTATTAGATCCCAACATATTTCCATTGCTCGTTGAGGAACAATCTATGTTTTAATGGTTTGTTCATCGAGGACCAACTCTCGCAGCCAAACGTGACTGGTGATCGTAGTGGTACTGGAATGAATAGTGAGCATGAAATTTCCATTTCAGAAATCTCGAAAGATTCCTTTCGATAACTTAAATGTGTCAAAAGCACTTAGTCTGGAACCGCGCGACTGCTACGGTCGCAGGTTCGAATCCTGCCTCGGGCATGGATGTGTGTGATGTCCTTAGGTTAGTTAAGTTTAAGTAGTTCTAAGTTCTAGGGGACTGATGACCACAGATGTTAAGTCCCATAGTGCTCAGAGCCATTTGAACCATTTTCAAAAGCACTTAACGCTGATTTTGCTCTTCTGTTTAATTCATTTTCTGTGTATCACGTTAACTGCTCCAATTACACGATATTCTCGAACCTATTTGTATGTAAAAGTCATCTGTACATTTTATTTCTAGTCTGATGCTGATTAGAAGTTATTTTAGCCTAAATACAAATGATGTTCAGGCGATATTTTCTCATTCGGTTTCGAGGTTCATGAGCATTAAACGAACGAAAATAGAAAATATCATTTGCTAAATATTGTAGATAAGATGAGTTATGAGAATATATTGTCCATCACCTGATTTCCAGGTTAGGTTGTTGAGAACTGCCTATAGGACTCTTGAAAAGGCTTTTGTCGACATGAAATCATCTTGACTGTTTTGTAAGTGCTTCATTTCTCTACATGCACCACGAAAACAAGCTTTTTTCTTACCTGGTGAAAATCTAGGACAATCTCCAAGCAGTTCGAAACATCTTGTATATCAAGAGGAAGCCGATAGTTTTATTAAATCACCTATCTCGTTAAGTAGAACTAACACAGATATTTGGTGGTTTCATGGCACTGTTTTCTGGTTTCAGGGTATTGCTTTTTTTTCACTGAGACTCAATGAATAATTTTGCTTGCTCTTTTCCATTACTATAGCTTGAACAATTTTCTTAAAACTCCACTATCTACTAATACATTGTGTTGCTTCATGTCTGAAATGGCTTCATGTACCTCACTGGTGTGACCTTCAGAATGTCATTATTTTTATAATTTCCTGTGCGGTTTATGATTAACATTTTGTTCTACATAAATATTTACTCTTCGAGGGACAGTACAGTATTCTCTGTGTTGGTATTTATAGTGCCTTATATTATCTGAGCGGATGGAGTGTGTTATCTACGTAACATTTGTACCTATTTTGTTTTCTTCGCACTCTCATTGTTCTCGTATTTCTCTTATTAAATCTTCGCCGTACTTCCTCACATCGACTCTGAGACTTTTCCACACAATATTTTTTCAGTTTACCATAATCCTTCAAGTCACTGTTATCGTTTAATATTTTGTCTTCTTCTTGGCGCTCGATAATTTTCGCACTTTTGAGATTCGTAATCATGCGCAATTTGTCTATATGATAACACTTTCACCGAAGGACGTTCTTTTACTTCCTTTTGGATACTGTTACAATTTCAGCTCTGTGGCCATTTCGAGCTATAATAATAACGGGGACTTTGGAAATGACTGTATAGCTGAAATCGCAGTAGTATCTAAAGGTGACAAAAAAAAAAAAAAAAAAAAAAAAACCAGACACATGGCTAACGTGTCATTATTTACATCATTGTCTTTAATAATTTCCTTGTATCTCTAGCTTCAAAAATTCTACTCAATGTCGTTAAGAAAAGATAGAAGACTGAAATAAACCCTTATTTGGGAGAAGACTAGTTTGCATATGCGGAAAAGAAGAAAAAGAACAGGTAAACTGTAATGGCACTATCAATTATTCTAGAAAGAAGAATTGAGGTGCGCAGGAAAACGTGTTCAGCGTGCATTGACGTAGAGAAGGCTTGTAAAGAGCGGAATGGAACATACTGTTTGGGAAATCGAATAAAACTAAAATCATCTGAGTAGATAAAAGGTTGATTCACCATCTATACAAAAGCAGAGTATATAATTAGATATGTGTAGCACTTAAGAAAGAGACTGGGATAAGAAGAGGTGTCCGACAATGCCGTCCTCCCTCTATTTATTTGATTTATTTTAGTAAAGTGTAACACAAACAACGAAAAGCAGCACAAAAGGGATAAAAAAGGGTAAACAAATGTTTTTTGTTTCATTTACTGATGTTACAGCAGTCTTAACAGATTCTGAAAAGGGCTAGAACTATATGTTAGAAACTTAGATTATCACAAACTGAAAATAAATGCAAACAAGACTAAAAATAACGGGGATAGATAAATCTAACTGACAAGTAAGAGCAACGAGTAGGACAGGAAATAAAATGCTAAAGCTTGTAGATGTATTGTGCTATGTAGGCTGTACAATAACAGATGAAATCAGATGTGTAATGGATATTAAAAGAAGAAATGAAATTAAATTCGTCGAAACACTTACATAGAGCATTTTAAGTTTTGGTTGTGAAAACGAGAAAGGAAAAAAAGTAATACGTATGTTGTTTTGGAGAATGGCTACAATAACATCCTTAATTGAAAGAAATCTAATGAGTGAATGTTAAAATAAATTAGAGACAAAAGGACGTTGATTAACATGATACGGAGAAGAAAAACTCAATGTAATGGATACATAATCCGTCAAAACAGCTTCACAACAATACGTCTTGGAAGGAAAAATCTTGGGAAAAAGATCATAAGGCGGGCCCCCAACATCCATATTTCAGTGTTACCAGCAGCAGCAACTACAACCGGATGGTGCAAAAGGTGAGAGGCAGAAGAGAGATTCTACATGAATAAAGCGTTGACGTAAGTGTCTGATGATTATGATGATGATGTTGATGATGGTGACGACGAAGATTACACAAGATGCTGGTTATCGGCAGCTGATAGGTGGTAACAAATGTTCGTGACAGGAGGCCAGCGTGTTTACGGCCGTTGGCGGCTTGTTTTCCGCTGCGCATATCAGTTCCCCAGCTTCCCACTGACAGAAGCGCGAGATTTACACAGCACGGCCCGTCCACTGCTGATTACTCAACCGCAGGCGTCACAGAGCACATATTGTTCGTCGTCCCGACGTTCAAATGGGGCGCGTGTAGCAGCTGTTGGCTGCTTCGCTAACCCTGTGTATATTTTAGACATTTACTGTAAACACATCGGGATTCGGTTTCGCCGGGTGCTTGTCGTATACTTGAGCCCTGAACAATTTCTGTTTCTATACGCCTGAGTTCGTAACACGCAGGCTAGAAAAGTCTCTGTCATCACGCACAGAAAATAGTTCTCCACTAACTTGCTGCCGTCCCTTCCCGCACTTTCATCTACATTTATAATCCGAAAATATTTCATAATCTGAAGCGTTACAATATTTTTTTCTTTCTTAGCGTGTAAAACTCATCTTGAACAGACAGTGATCTTTTAGTGAACATAACACAGTACTTTGGGAGAAAAGAACTCGCGTTGTGTCTCGACTTTAATCGTAAAACATGTGATTTAACTTTTATCTCCATGAGAAAAACGGTATGCTCTGTCAATTTTTGTCCCTTGTTTCATTCGTCTTTTGTTAGTTGCTTTTATGGTCTCGACCTTGCTTGTATACTTAACGGACATATTATCCATGCAATTCTTCTTGAATAAAATGTAACAACAAAACGAATTCATTGTATTGTGCTTCTTCATTTTAATGTCAAGTTTGATAACTAATCTCACGGGTCAGGAGGTTAGGTTTCTGATCATAATTAACAGACTTGGTGGTGGTGTGTTGAGCCATCATTGTGCCCATCTCACTGAGGTAATTGCTATTTATATTTATTACATGGAACCTGCTTGTTTTATGTTGACGAATCCGATTTGCCAGAGCGAGCAGAAAATGCGGAACTTGTAACTTTAACTTTCACAGTCACAGAATTTTTAGCGATGCCAATTTCTGACATGTTCTCATTACTTGGTTCAAGCGAGAGGGAAAAAACATTTTATTGTAAAACATTTGTTATCAAAAAATTAAACTTAGATTTCTCCCTCTCAGAAGTCGTGGACGTCTGAAGTGATCTGAAACCACAAATCACCAATAAATCAATCCGACTTCGAACATTATTTAATCAGAAAGACTTTTCGCGTTTCCTTCTCTTCACAGATCGCATATAATTCGCGTTAACAGTTGCTGGTCGTAACCGATGTAAATGCGGGAACTTGGCTTTAGTTTGCACGCGATATCCGCTTACACAAATAAGGCACGTGATACGTAACACTTTGTGGACAGAAGGGACATTTCACGTGCCTCTCCGCCACGTATTTTGACACCACTGATTCTCTCCTACTTCAGCGTGCGTAACGTTCGCCACGATGTATTAGTTTCTGAACTTTGCTATTACTCTTGGTGTGTAATTGAAGCTGGTCATTAGCTCACCTTTCACTGCGTATGGTAGCTGTACATGACCTTAAATAAAAGGATTATTCGCTACACTTCAAAAATAACTATACGATACAGAAAAGTTCAAAATTATAATATCACATTTCGTATAGTATAATGATATCATTAAGATAGTTTTCTTAAATTTATGTGCCAAATATGTTTCCAAACGATAGATATAACAAATATTATCCTCTTATTTTTCAAAAACGTAATTATTTTTGATTTATTGGATTTATTTCGAAATTAATTTATTCATTTTTTTTCATTAGAGGCAACGAGATTGTTTTTATAACGTTTTTTTTAAAAAAAAAATACTTCAATGAGAACATTATACACCACTAACCATTAAAATTGCTACACCAAGAAGAAATGCAGATGATAAACGGGCATTCTTTGGACAAATATATTATTCTAGAACTGACATGTGATTACATTACCCGACCGAAATTCCGCCCCCTTATCCCAAATGATTCTGCGAATCAAACCTAGAATCAATACTAGAACTGACATGTAATTACATTTTCAAGCAATTTGTGTGCATAGATCCTGAGAAATCAGTACCCAGAACAAAGACCCCTGGCCGTAAGAACGGCCTTGATACGCCTGAGCATTGAGTCAAACAGAGCTTGGATGGCGTGTACAGGTACAGCTGCCCATGCAGCTTCAACAAGATACCCCAGTTCATCAAGAGTAGTGACTGGCGTATTGTGTCGCGCCAGTTGCTCGGCCACCATTGACCAGACGTTTTCAACTGGTGAGAGATCTGGACAATGTGTTGGCCAGGGCGGCAGTCGAACATTTTCTGTTTCCATAAAGGCCCGTACAGGACGTGCAACATGCGGTCGTGCATTATCCTGCTGAAATGTAGGGTTTTGCAGGGATCGAATGAAGGGTAGAGCCACGGGTCGTAACACATCTGAAATGCAGCGTCCACTGTTCAAAGTGCCGTCAGTGCGAACAAGAGGTGACCGAGACTTGTAACCAATGGCACCCCATACCATCACGTTGGGTGATACGCCAGTATGGCGATGACGAGTACACGTATCCAATGTGCGTTCACCGCAGTGTCACCAAATACGGATGCGACCATCATGCTGTAAACAGAACCTGGATTCATCCGAAAAAATGACGTTTTGCCATTCGTGCACCCAGGTTCGTCGTTGAATACACCATTGTAGGCGCTCCTGTCTGTGATGCAGAGTCAAGGGCAACCGCAGACATGGTCTCCGAGCTGATAGTCCATGCTGCTGCAAACGTCGTCGAACTGTTAGTGCAGATGGTTGTTGTCCTGCAAACGTCCCCATCTTTTGACTCAGGGATAGAATCGTTACTGCACCATCCGGATACGGATAAGATGCCTGTCATCTCGACTTTTAGTGATACGAGGCCGTTGGGATCCCTCACGGCGTTCCGTATTACCCTCCTCAACCCACCGATTCCATATTCTGCTAACAGACATTGGATCTGGACCAACGTGAGCAGCAGCGTCGCGATACGATAAAACGGATTCACGATAGGCTACAATCCGACCTTTATCCAATTCGGAAACGTGATTTTACACATTTCTCCTCCTTACACGAGGCATCACCACAACGTTTCACCAGGCAACGCCGGTCAACTACTGTTTGTGTATGAGAAATCGGTTGGAAGCTTTCCTCATGTTAGTGCGTTGGAGGTGTAGCCACCAGCGCCAGCCTTGTATGAATGCTCTGAAAAGCTAATCATTTGCATATCACAACATCTTCTTCCTGTCGTTTAAATTTCGCGTCTGTAGCACGTCATTTTCGTGGTGTAGCAATGTTAATGGCCAGTAGTGCATGTAATTGATTCGTTTGTTGTGTAAAAGTCTTTCCTTGATACATGAATAATCTTTCCTCTTCCTGGCTATTTGTGTGAGAGACGGAAGTATTTTGTTGGCGGGAAATAATAATGCAAACTACTACGTTGAACATTGTGTACCAGAACCGAGAGTGAACAATAAAAATTGAACGCTAAGAGCGAAATGCTCGGATTAAGAAGGAGGTAAGGCAGGAGTGCACAATCACTCTGTACAGTCATAATATCGACGAAGCAATGAGGGAAATAAGACGACAATTCAGAAATGGGATGATCATTGGATGTGAATTAACATTATCAAGTTTCCGTCATGACACTGTTGTTCTCAGTGTCAGTAAGAAAGTTTCACAGGTTATGTTGGATGAGATAAACACTTAATGACAATTGAATACCGATTGGATGCAAACGAATGAAACACGACACGAATGAGTAGCAGCAACGAGATTGGCGATGAGCTTATCAAAGGACATGAAGGATTTCTAGCTACCAGTGATGCATGGTAAAGCATGACAGATGAAGCAAGGACGATATTAGTAGCACTCTAGCATTGTCAAAAAGTTGATGCCTCGCTGAATCTCAAACATACGACTCAGCTGGAAGATATTTCTCACGATACATGCCTCTTGAACAGGATTATATGGATGTGAAATCTGGTAGAGAAGATAATCCGAGCATTTCAGAAGCGTTGCTTCCGAAGGATGCTGTAAAATGTGTGGACTGATATGAAATGGGAGTTTGCTATGAAAAGAATATATATTATAGAACGATGAGAAGAAAGGGAAATGACAGAGTATATGTTAAGACATCAGAGTATAGCTTTCGTAATACTTGAGGGATCTGTAGAGGGCAAAAGCTGAAGGAGAAGACAGAAGTTGCAATATATAGAGGATTCTGAATGTAAGCGCCAGTCTGTGATTAAAAGATTCGCAGAAGAGAGAAATCCCTAATGGGGCCCATCAAGCCAGCCGGGAAACTGATGGCAAAAAAAGTTATTGTATTGGTTTGAATAGCTCCTCAGCCATTACAAGCCATATGTTAGCTTTTGCAGTTTCTCTGGTCGTCGGGTCTAATATAGCAACTCGCCAAGTGGCCGATTTTTAGTCGTCAGAGCCGGTCGGAGTGGCCGTGCGGTTCTAGGCGCTACAGTCTGCAGCCGAGCGAACGCTCCGGTCGCAGGTTCGAATCCTGCCTCGGGCATGGATGTGTGTGATGCCCTTAGGTTAGTTAGGTTTAATTAGTTCTAAGTTCTAGGCGACTGATGACCTCAGAAGTTAAGTCGCATAATGCTCAGACCCATTTGAACCATTTTCTTTTTAGTCGTCAGAACTCACGCTGGAACCGAGCGAGGTGGCGCAGTGGTTAGCACACTGGACTCGCATTCGGGAGGACGACGGTTCAATCCCGTCTCCAGCCATCCTGATTTAGGTTTTCCGTGATTTCCCTAAATCGCTTCAGGCAAATGCCGGGATGGTTCCTTTGAAAGGGCACGGCCGATTTCGTTCCCAATCCTTCCGTAACCCGAGCATGAGCTCCGTCTCTAATGACCTCGTTGTCGACGGGACGTTAAACACTAACCACCACCACCACTCACGCTGGAATTCCGTTTAGATTTATAAAGTACACTTCAGTGTATTATTTTTAACGGACATTTTACGTTCATATGTCTTGAATAAGACGTATTCTCCAAATAAGCAATACCGCGTTTCAGACTCTCGTTGTATACCTATTTGCGTCTCTACAGCCCCACGTTCGCGCGACTTTGCTGCAGCAATAGAAACTCTCCAAGAAACTGTATTGCCCGCACACCTTTGCTGCGGCAGAAACACTCTTGACATAGCAGCGTTGCTATAATGTGCTTGCAACTGCTCAAAGAACAGGTTTTAGTGAGTAGTTGATGGCTAATGGCACTAAGCGCTGTGGGACTTAGCATCTGAGGTCATCAGTCTCCTAGAACGTAGAACCACTTAAACCTAACTAACCGAAGGACATCACACGCATCCATGTCCGAGGCAGGATTCCAACCTGCGACCGTAGCAGCCGCGAGGTTCCGGATTGGAGCGCCTAGAGCCGCTCGGCCACAGCGGCCGGCTGAGTAATTGAGAAGTATTCTTTAAGACAGTGCCGAAACCGGCATACCGTACGCGACAAATGCTAAACATATTATCCCTTGGAAATGGCTTTAAGGCTCAAGTTTCGTGATGGTTGTGGTCTTCATAACGATGAGAGAATTCTTTGACGCACATTGATGCCCCGTTCGCAGCGAAATTGCTGTAGTGGAGTCAATGATTAAACTATAGACGTCGAAAAGCAGTTAACGAGAGTTCTTGCGAACCGACAAAAAGCCTGCGGAAATTCTTAAATTTGCCAAGTTCGCTCTGCTAGCATTGCGGCAGCACTGCTACCCAAATTTCGCAAATCTATGCTCACAAAACGAAACCGGGCTGAATTTTTTTTCCACACGTTACAGGAGACATGATTTACACTTACTATTTTGTTTACAAAAGCTTTTTTTCATATTTAGGTTACGCTGAGGGATGTATATCTAGCGCACTACATTGCGGCGTAACGGCATCGGTTGTTACAAGCAATGTATGCGCAGCAGTTAACATCGCTCGACGGAGGCGACCCGCCTGATCGAACTCTCTGTTAATATATTAGCTGGGAACAGCGCAGCTGTATTACGCGCTAGCTCCGTACCTCGCTTGACAGCAGGGTAAACTCGGGGAACTCGTTATATCCCCCATTCCAGGAAACGCCGTAGCACTAGATTACATCCCGTTCTGCTAGTGGCGATGCGCTGTTATACTACGATTTCTAAATATCCGCTGTGTATCAAAAAGAGTCATCCGATTTGTTACGTCTACATGAACGCTTTTGGCAATGTTGACTGGAACACTCTCTTTCAAATTCTGAAGGTGGCAGGGGTAAAACACAGGGAGCGAAAGGCTATTTACAATTTGTACAAAAACCAGATGGCAGTTACAAGAGTCGAGGGACATGAAAGGGAAGCAATGGTTCGGAAGGGAGTGAGACAGGGCTGTAGCCTCTCCCCGATGTTATTCAATCTGTATATTGAGCAAGCAGTAAAGGAAAAAAAAGAAAAATTCGGAATAGGTATTAAAATCCATGGAGAAGAAATAAAAAGTTTAACGTTCGCCGATGACATTGTAATTCTGTCAGAGACAGCAAAGGACTTTGAAGAGCAGTTGAACGGAATGGACAGTGTCTTGAAAGGAGGGTATAAGATGAACATCAACAAAAGCAATAGGAGGATAATGGTATGTAGTCGAGTTAACTCGGGCGATGCTGAGGGAATTATATTAGGAAATGAGACACTTATAGTGGTAAAGGAGTTTTTCTATTTGGGGAGGAAAATAACTTATGATGGTCGAAGTAGAGAGGATATAAAATGTAGACTGGCAATGGCAAGGAAAGTGTTTCTGAAAAAGAGAAATTTGTTAACATCGAGTATAGATTTAAGTGTCAGGAAGTCGTTTCTGGAAGTATTTGTATGGAGTGTAGCCACGTATGGAAGTGAAACATGGACGATATATAGTTTGGACAAGAAGAGAATAGAAGCTTTGGAAATGTGGTGCTACAGAAGACTGCTGAAGATTAAAAGGGTAGATCATATAACTAATGAGGAGGTACTGAATAGGATTGGGGAGAAGAGGAGTTTGTGGCACAACTTGACTAGAAAAAGCGATCAGTTGGTAGAGCATATTCTGAGGCATCGAGGGATCACCACTTTAGTATTGGAGGGCAGCGTGGAAGGTAAAAATCGTAGAGGGAGACGAAGAGATGAATACACTAAGCAGATTCAGAAGGATGTAGGTTGTAGTAGTTACTGGGAGATGAAGAAGCTTGCACAGGATAGAGTAGCATGGAGAGCTGCATCAAACCAGTCACAGGACTGAAGACCACAACAACAACAACATATTTATGAAACTAATAAACATATGCAATGAATTTTGTTTTTTTATGAACGGGAATTCATAAAGTGTTCTTCACATACTTTCATAGGAGGAACTTCCTGGCAGGTCAAAACCGTGTGCCGGACCGAGAGTCGAACTCGGGACGCTTGCCTTTCGCGGGCAAGTGCTCCATCAACTGACCTACCCAAGCACGACTCATTCCCCGTCCTCACAGCCTTAATTCCGCCAATACCTCGTCTCCTACCTTCCAAACTTACCAGAAGCTCTTCTGCGAACCTTGTAGAACTAGCACTCCTGGAAGAAAGGATATTGCGGAGACATGGCTTAGCCACTGCCAGGGGGATGTTTCCAGAATGAGATTTTCGCTCTGCGGCGGAGTGTGCGCTGATATGAAACTTCTTGGCAGATCGAAACTCTGTGCCGGACCGAGAGTCGAACTCAGGACCTTTGCCTTCCGCGGGAAAATGTTCCACCACCTGTGCTACCCAAGCACGATTCACGCCCCGTGTTCATAGGTATTCAATACGCCCCCGTTTAGATACATGGCATATGTCAATGCGGTATTCAGATTGTTCTCACATTGCAGTGAGCATGTCTTCAGTTACAGCTTCCACAGCTGCTGTTATGTCTCCGTTCATTCATTATTGTTGGTAACGGATTCACATAAAGAGTCTTTTTATAACACATTCAAGTGGTTCAAATGGCTCTGAGCATTGTAGGACTTAACTGCTGAGATCATCAGTCCCCTAGAACTTAGAACTACTTTAATCTAACTAACCTAAGGACATCACACACATCCATGCCCGAGGCAGTAATCGAACTTACGACCGTAGCGGTCGCGCTGTTCCAGACTGTAGCGTCTAGAACCGCTCGACCACTCAAGCTGGCAGTCTTTTATAACCCTCCCTCCCCCAAGAAATAGCCACATAGTCATGTCCAGTGACCTCCACGGAAATACAATTCCTTCTGAACTGTTACTACCAAGTAACGTTTATCCTCCAAAACTACAGTGAGTGGAAAATTTTTCTCTGCATGCTCTTACAGAATTGAAGGTATGTCAGCTGCGACAGCTCCAGAGAGAGCTGACCGTTCATCACTTTATAGTAAACGTGATTTTGTCTCCTCCGTGAATTCTTAGGTTTCTGAAGATTAGGCTAACAGACTGATCCATTACTTGGTTTCAAATGCGATTACACACACTTAATTAAAATTGATTCATATGTTTAACACAGCCCACAATGTATATGAAACTCAGCCAATTGCCAACTTACGCCCGAAATTCCTTTTTCATAATTACGTCTTTGTGGATGCAGTGAGACATCGTTATAATATTGATTTCATAGGTCTTCACTTTGTATGTAAGAGAGAATTTTGTTTATTCAAGATTCATTTTCAGTATACACTGTTCCACGTAATTCGAATAAGGAGAAAAAAGAACAATCTGCTTAGAACTTTCCCTCTATTAACACTCATGTGCCTGAGCTTTTCTATTTCCAGTGAGTAAAACAGTACTGTGAAAGAATTTCAGAACAAGGAAACAGAGACTATGCATGTCACGAACTCGGTGCAAACTTTCTGAATCGCAAATGGTCAAAATATTTGTGTATTGGTATTTACAAAAGTCCACTTGTTACGAGCACCAAGTGCCCGCCATCAGAAATTACTGGTATACGAAATTTTCTGCGTGTCATAGAAAAGTATTATATAGAAAATTAATCTTTAGGTTATTTATCAGCTGCGAAGGTTCCTCTAGAGTCCCGGGTGATACGATACTCGCGTGATGCTCTTTAAGGTGTGATGGTAGAGACGACTGACTAGCCGGAGAAAGCAATTCAACAGAGGACGAATGAATGTTTTTGAGAGGTGAATCACTGAAGGCAACCGGGAAAAAGATAATCTCAGTAGATGCATTTGAATTTAATTGTCGAAAAGAGAAGCTGTAGAAATGCAGCAGAGCCAAACGAAAGGAAATATAGACGTCTAAATACGAGATTGACAGGAAGAACAGAATAGAAAAAAGGAATGGCTTGGCGAGAAATGCAATGCAGTAGAAACATGCATGACAGAGGGAAGGATAGACATCGCCTATCGGAAATTAAGCATTGCTTGCATTAGGCCCAGTGGTAGACCAACGCGTTAATAAATTGCTCAATTTGGGAAGCTCTTTTTCTTGAATCAGTCAGCCAATTTTTTGAATCTGTAATCATTTGTTTATCTGTAAATTTACATCCTACCGATTTCCGTCCCACTCGGATAATTTCTTCGTGGTGCGTCGTGTTTTATTGTCTTAGAGTGTACATTCGAATTATATCACGTGATAAGAAGATGAAGTGTTATGCATTTCATGAAACAATGCAAAACGCCCCTGCACATCTGTGCACACTTTCGTAAAGGACGATAGAAAACAGGTCTTATAAAACCTGGCTGTTGATGATTGGTTTATATTCCGCTCAAGTTGGGTGGAGGGGGAACACATTATTTGTGATGCTCGTAACCTGAACTACTTTATTGTGGAATCATAGTCCCCTTTTCACTTACCGAAAAAAGTTTTATGAAAACTGCAACTTTTAATCTCACAACGTACCGTTTTATTCGGAATCAACTTTAGGGTCATGGAAGAGGGGCTGCTAAAGGAAAATACAAAAGGCTTACCTATACAGGACCCAGTTCTAAAAACAGATATCATTTCACTCACAGTGAGCAACTGTCGCGAATATTACTTTTGGAACTTTAGTTTTACATGGAAGAGAAATGATGCAGTTTTCTAAGAATAATCGAACCTTAAAATAAAAAGATAAATTTTCATTATCTCTCTGTTTTAGAAATCTTTGAAAGTAGTAAACTGAACAGCGAAAAAGTAAATACGATGTGTGAAGGATACCCATCGTGTACCTTATCCGTTTATGGTCGTTTGGAGAGCAAAATACCCGATATTATGTTAACCGGGGACCTAGAAACGACGGAGAGGCTCCGTCCCCGCCGCAGCCGCAGTGGTCCACAACCCCACGACGACTACCGCAGTCCACTTCACCCCTCCGCCGCCCCACACCGAACCCAGGGTTATTGTGCGGTTCGCTCCCCGGTGGACCCCCCCCCCCCTCCCCCTTAGAGAACGTCTCACACCAGACGAGTGTAGCCCCTATGTTTGCGTGGTAGAGTAATGGTGGTGTACGCGTACGTGGAGAACGTGTTTGCGCAGTAATCGACGACATAGTGTAGCTGAGGCGGAAAAAGGGGAACCAGCCCGCATTTGCCGAGGCAGATAGAAAACCGCCTAAAAACCATCCACAGACTGGCCGACTCACCGGACCTCGACACCAATCCGCTGGTCGGATTCGTACGCTCCTTCCCGCCCGGAACGCCGTGCGTTAGACCGCACGGCAAACCGGGTGGGCAAAATACCTGATACATTATGAGTATTGCCAACCCGTTAAGTCTCGCACTTCATAAGCCAACAATCTGAGTGTAATACTTGGCCCATAAATATCACTCTTTTTTATCAATTTATTTACCCTGTCACATAGTGGATTTGACTAACGTGTTCGCACTGTGTGTGAACTCTTCACTATCTTCGCTTCGTGCGGCGATCCGTGTTCATCTTCGACTTCATTCACTTCCTAAGAAAACTACTCCGGATTCGATCTATCGCAGTGAGTTTGTCGACCTTCGCACGCAACTTACCCTTAGCACCTTCGTATACACTGATGGCTCTAAGACCAACTGTAGTGTTGGCCGACCATTTTCGGTATCGGCTTCCAGAACGCTACAGTAGACCTCTACGTCATCTGTCTGGCGACACAGCACATCCGGCTACAAACACTTTTTAATTGTGTCTTTGGCTCTTAATCTCTCAGTGCCCTTCAATGTCTGTATGTGCTATACATAGTCCATCCCTCAGTGCATCGAGTCCAGGAAAGCTGTCGCTTGCTCACTCTTGATGGAGCCACTGTGATGTTTCTGTGGGTTCCTGACCACGTCGGCCTGACAGCAAATGAGGCTGTCGAAGCTGTTGCCGAGGCTGCATTCCTTCTACCTTGGCCTGCTAGGACTCCCGTCCCATCAGATGATTCCTGTGTCGCAGTCGGTCGGCAGGTGGTCTCACTTTGTCATCACCACCGATGCTCTCTTCATGGGGACAAGCTCGGGGGAATTAAACCTCTCCGAACGCGTGAGCCTACCTCGTCTCGGCCCTCTCGCGGCGAGGAGAACGTTTTATGTACGTTGAGTATTGGGCATTGTCGTTTTAGCCATCGGCATTTGGTAAGTGGTGATTCCCCACCACTTCGTGCTCATTGCCGTCAGCCTTTGATATTTCGCCATTTCCTGACCGAATGCCATTTTTTTAACCACTTACGTTCTAGTGTACGAGGTGCATTCAAGTTCTAAGGCCTCCGATTTTTTTTCTAATTAACTACTCTCCCGAAATCGATGAAACTGGCGTTACTTCTCGACGTAATCGCCCTGCAGACGTACACATTTTTCACAACGCTGACGCCATGATCCCATGGCAGTGGCGAAGGCTTATTTAGGAGTCTGTTTTGACCACTGGAAAATCGCTGAGGCAATAGCAGCACGGCTGGTGAATGTGCGGCCACGGAGAGTGTTTTTCATTGTTGGAAAAAGCCAAAAGTCACTAGGAGCCAGGTCAGGTGAGTAGGGAGCATGAGGAATCACTTCAAAGTTGTTATCACGAAGAAACTGTTGCGTAACGTTACCTCGATGTGCGGGTGCGTTGTCTTGGTGAAACAGCACACGCGCAGCCCTTCCCCAACGTTTTTGTTGCAGTGCAGGAAGGAATTTGCTCTTCAAAACATTGTCGTAGGATGCACCTCTTACCGTAGTGCCTTTTGGAACGCAATGGGTAAGGATTACGCCCTCGCTGTCCCAGAACATGGACACCATCAATTTTTCAGCACTGGCTGTTACCCGAAATTTTTTTGGTGGCGGTGAATCTGTGTGCTTCCTTGAGCTGACTGGCGCTTCGTTTCTGGATTGAAAAATGGCATCCACGTCTCATCCATTGTCACAGCCGACGAAAAGAAAGTCCCATTCATGCTGTCGTTGCGCGTCAACATTGCTTGGCAATATGCCACACGGGCAGCCATGTGGTCATCCGTCAGCATTCGTGGCACCCACCTGGACGACACTTTTCGCATTTTCAGGTCCTCATGCAGGATTGTGTGCACAGAACCCACAGAAATGCCAACTATGGAGGCGATCTGTTCAACAGTCATTCGGCGATCCCCCAAAACAATTCTCTCCACTTTCTCGATCATGTCGTCAGACCGGCTTGTGCGAGCCCGAGGTTGTTTCGGTTTGTTGTCACACGATGTTCTGCCTTCATTAAACTGTCGCACCCACAAACGCACTTTCGACACATCCATAACTCCATCACCACATGTCTCCTTCAGCTGTCGATGAATTTCAGTTGGTTTCACACCACGTAAATTCAGAAAACGAATGATTGAATGCTGTTCAAGAAAGGAAAACGTCGACATTTTAATTATTTAAAACAGTTCTCAATGTCGCCGCTGGCGGTCAAATTCCATCTGCCGTACGGTGCTGCCATCTCTGGGACGTATTGACAATGAACGCGGCCTCATTTTAAAACAATGTGCATGTGTCTATCTCTTTCCAGTCCGGAGAAAAAAAATCGGAGGCCTTAGAACTTGAATGAACCTCGTATGTCTGCGTCTGAGTTACCAGCCATTTTAGCGAACGACGCACGGGATGTCGACGGCGTTTTACTTTTTATCCGTTGTAGGAATATGGCGTAGGATATATAATCTTTAGTTCAGGACATCCACTGTCTCTGCGGCGTATTTTGTGGACCCCTCCCAAAGAGAAACTCCTTGTTCGTACCCCCCTTTCCTTCCATCGATTGGGCTTAACGATAGTCGCTTTTAACTTGTTTTTCGTATTATTGTTCTAGCCTTATGACATGGACGCTTATGATCTCAGCTATTTTTGCGCCCTCAAACAAAAAAACGAAACATGTGATCAATAAGTTTTGCTAAGAACTTATAAACTGTTATGCAAGAGACAATGTAGAAAAATTAATACAAAAATATGTCCAGAAGGGAAGTAGGATTCTGTGTTGCTTTACTTTACTAGCAAATAAAAGTCTTAAATGTGTAGTTAAAAAAAAAGCACAGGCGTTGAAGAGAAGTAGAGTATACTGGCTCTGATGAAAAGGAAACACTGCGTTTAGTTGCTCGTGCTCATTTGTATTAAGAATAAACGAAAAATATTTTTAGACATGGGAGAGCTTGTGAAAGCTCTGCTTTCTAGGCATTCCTTTAGACATCACCGTTAAGGCTGGCAAGGTGCTGTATTATGCAAGTTGGAGTCATAAATCTTTCTTTTGTTTAATTGCCCAAGAGAATTCCCCACGTTCTATCTCTCATCTTACAGACGAGGATTTCCATAACAATAAATTTAACTGGCAAGCGTACATTCGCTCTCGAGCGCCGCATTAAGACCTGCCACTGTCTTGTTCTGCATTGCAAAATTGGAGAGCTGTAACTTCTCCAGGAAAACCGTTCCATTCTGTGGAACAGTAGCCACACCGCAAATACTGGCCGGAACTTATTGTTACGATAAGTTAGTGGAATAACGTAACTTATTTCTAGACGTTATTAATATCTTTCTTTTCCGTAACTTGACTGGTTTCAGATAACATGTGCTCATTGTCACACTTTACCTCTGTCAACAAGGCGTAATAGAAACTGGGGAAAGAAAGGTACATGGAAGTTATTACGTTCACATACTCACCCTTCTTAATACCATTAAAAATTACCGTTAAGTTGTTTGAAGCATGTATTTTCATTTAACGTTAATCAGATACTATCTGTGAATCGCTCACACAACAAAAGTGGTTTGTTTCGAAAATAATACAGATTGAGCGAGGTGTTACTTTGCTTGAGGCCTGTGCTGACTTCCCAAGGAGTCGGGGATTTAATTCCTTTATGGTGACAATATACGACGTTTTTCGTGACTTCCTACGAGTGCATTAAATGAAACCGAAGCCAGTTATATCGCCAGTGTGCACTACTGCAGAAGTGCTAACCTCTTTTTTCGACCCACACCAACACCACCACCGCTACCACCTCCCGGCCCTCCTATATTTTCAATGACGATATAATTTAGAACCCTTCCTTCATACATAATGACGTCATCTGTTACATCGCTAAACAGGAACCGTCGGCTAGAAGCGAAAAGTACACTACAAAGTAAAAATTGTTATATAAATTGTTGGCGAAAACTTCGTAACACTGGCATACATTGCCCATGCGTAGTGTTAAATCACAAAATCTGTTGTGGTATCTAGTCAGAAGACTGGTTTGGTGCATCTTTAGACGTTGGTCCATCCTGACCAAGTCTAGCCTCGGGGGTTTAGCCGAGCGGTCTTAGGCGCTGCAGTCATGGACTGTGCGGCTGATCCCGGCGGAGGTTCGAGTCCTCCTTTGGGTATGGGTGTGTGTGTTTGTCCTTAGGATAATTTAGGGTAAGTAGTGTGTAAGCTTAGGGACTGATGACCTTCGCAGTTAAGATTTCACACACATTTGAACATTTTTTTGACCAAGTCTCTTCAGCTTAGCATAACTACTGCAGTCTACAGCCATCTGATAGAACTATCTGTATTTGAACCTGGGTATTCTTTAGTATTTTAATCTCCACACAGCCCTCCGTTAGCAAACTGACAATTTATTGATGAATCAGAATGTATTCTGTCAACTGATCCCTTCTTTTAGTTAAGTTCTGCCCTATATTTCGTTTCTCCGCGATTCAATTCAGTACCCCTTCATCATTTACTCTATCTACCCATTTAACATGCAGCTTTTTCTGTAGCACCACTTTTCAAACACTTCTGTTCACTTCCTAACTGCTTAGCGTCAACGTTTCGGTCCCATACAACGTTACACTCGAGGCATGTACCTTCTGAAAATATTTCCTAAGACTTAAATTGATGTTAGATGTTTCAGAAATCTTTTCGTTCTATACCTAGTCAAGAATTTTATCTGTAGTGTGCTTTGGCCATTATCAGCTATCTTGCGCCCAAATATCAAAACTCATCTACTACTTTCAGTGTCTCATTTACTAATCTAATCCCCACTAAATAGCCTGATTCAATTAGACTATATTCCATTACATTTAATCCACTTTTGTTGATATTCATCTTTATTTTCAAGTCTGTCAGTTTCGTTCAACAGTTCTTCCAAGCCTTTAACAATTTCAGTGTCATTAGCAAACTTAAAACTCTTCATTTCCTCTCCTTGATCATTAATTATCTTTTCTCAAATTCATTTGGGTTTCTTTCACTTTTTGCCCGATGTACAGGTTGAATAATGGCAGAGACAGGCTACCACTGTGTCAGTTATCAGTCTATGGTTCTCTTCAAGACCCTTCGGCTCATAACAGCAATTCAGTTTGTCTATAAGTTGTAGATAACCCTCCGCTCAATAGATTTTATCCTCGTTACCTCCAAAATTTCAAACAGTGTAATTCAGTCAACACTGCTCAAAGCTTCCTCTAAATCTACGTATACTATAAACTTAACTTCGTCTTTTATTAACCTACCTTTTGAGATAACTCATAGGATGAGTTTATCGGTTCGTGTTCCTACAAATCTCCTGAAACCAAACGATTATGCCGACTGCCAGTCTGCCCCTACGATTGTTACTCGTGTGCAAGGCCAGTAAGGAATAAGTACGTCACAACAAGCCAGAGTGAGAAAATGAACGTAAGAGAACCACTACAACCATGGTAGGAGCACTGCTTTTGGCCAATAGCTGGTCAAATGAACTTGTCTTTGCTTGATTCCTAGTGTGCGTATAAGACTTGTACTCTTTTAGAACAAACTATCCCCCTTGAAAATTGTATGATATTGCTAATCAGACCACCTGGAACCACTGGACAAATTCAGCCTCTGGAGGTTTGTTTTTTCAGTGTCTATAAAACGTATTATTGCGCTATCTGCAGCGACACCATAAAGGATATCCAGTGTTACGATAAGCTCCAAGACAGACTGTTTCACATTCGACAACGTGTAATCACATTCCAACAGTTCTCATCACCCATCCTGCACTGTTTGTAACTGCCAAGGAGTTCGTCTTCTATCTTCATGGAGCGAAACTTTGTAATCACACTGTAGCGCGCTATTTTTCATTTTATGTTCATGGCGCAACTAATGATTTGTTTCGTACATGTATTGAATGTCAACAATGCCCATTTTGTGAAGTGTTATACGTACATCCCATAGAAGGTTGAACTTTGCTTCTCCTGGATCCTCAATTTTTGTCACCCTCCTAACTTAAATGTTGAGTCAGTAGCACCTAAAAATTTTCCTGCCATAATTGTTGACGCAACGCTTTCAAATGAGCCTTACTAAAAATCGAGCTATCGACCTCGCAGTCAAGGGGTTCCTTGTTAATGTTTATTGTTTCCTTAAAATCAGCTGTTAAACTCCTTTTCTTTTACCAGTCAATTTCTCTGAGTGATTCTATGCGATGCGTTACGAATTCTTCTCTTGTGCCAACCTCTTCGTCATAGAGAAACATCTGCACCTAGTTATTTGTTCGACACATTCCAATTTCCGTCATCCCCTACAGTTTTTAACCTCTATGTTTCCCTCCAATACTGCTGACATTATTCCTTGACGTCGTAACGCATGACCAAGTGAGGTAGCGCAGCGGCTAGCACACTGGACTCACATTCGGGAGGACGACGGTTCAACCCCGCGACCGGCCTTCCTGATTTAGGTTGTCCGTGATTTCCCTCAACCGCTCCAGGTGAATGCCGGAATGGTTCTTTTGAAAGGGCACGTCGGACTTCCTTCCCCTCCCTTCCCTAATCCTATGAGACCTATTACCTCGCTGTCTGGTCGCCTTCCCCAAACAACTCAACTCTTAACGCATGTCCTATAATACTTGTCAGTATTTTCCATATATTCATTTCTTCGTCAGTTCTGTGGAGAACCCTTTCATTCGTTACCATAACTGATAACCAGTAAAAAATGCATTTGTTTTTAAGTGTAGTTGCATGATTAGCACTAAAAAGTAATTTTCTCACTAACTTTAACATTAATCATGTGTACATATCCTTGAAACTCACTGGTTCCACATCCATTCGATAAAACTGTCGTTCTAGCGATCTACGGAACATGTAACTGGCTATCAGTCCACCTTGTCGCCAACGTCCTTCCGCAGTACCACACGTCAAACACTTCGACTCAACCTCCTGCAGATTTTTCCACAGTCCATGACTGATTACCATTCAATGCTGTGCTTCGAATCTCAAACCAACGTTTTTTTTTATTTAGTTTTTGTTCCTTGGACGCTTTGTCAAAATAACAATATACGGTCTTCTGATGTCAATGATCGACAAAACAGCTATAATAAAATGTTCCATAGATTGGTGTCAGCATCCAGTGCGTTATCTGACACTGACATGTGTTCAGACACGTAAAGATGATGCTAATATATATATACAGGGTTATTACAAATGATTGAAGCGATTTCACAGCTCTACAATAACTTTATTATTTGAGATATTTTCACAATGCTTTGCAAACACATACAAAAACTCAAAAAGTTTTTTTAGGCATTCACAAATGTTCGATATGTGCCCCTTTAGTGATTCGGCAGACATCAAGCCGATAATCAAGTTCCTCCCACACTCGGCGCAGCATGTCCCCATCAATGAGTTCGAAAGCATCGTTGATGCGAGCTCGCAGTTCTGGCACGTTTCTTGGTAGAGGAGGTTTAAACACTGAACCTTTCACATAACCCCACAGAAAGAAATCGCATGGGGTTAAGTCGGGAGAGCGTGGAGGCCATGACATGAATTGCTGATCATGATCTCCACTACGACCGATCCATCGGTTTTCCAATCTCCTGTTTAAGATATGCCGAACATCATGATGGAAGTGCGGTGGAGCACCATCCTGTTGAAAGATGAAGTCGGCGCTGTCGGTCTCCAGTTGTGGCATGAGCCAATTTTCCAGCATTCCCAGACAGACGTGTTCTGTAACGTTTTTTTTCGCAGAATAAAAAGGGGCCGTAAACTTTAAACCGTGAGATTGCACAAAACACGTTGACTTTTGGTGAATTGCGAATTTGCAGCACGAATGCGTGAGGACTCTCTACCGCCCAGATTCGCACATTGTGTCTGTTCACTTCACCATTAAGAAATAATGTTGCTTCATCACTGAAAACAAGTTTCGCACTGAACGCATCCTCTTCCATAAGCTGTTGCAACCGCGCCGAAAATTCAAAGCGTTTGACTTCGTCATCGGGTGTCAGGGCTTGTAGCAATTGTAAACGGTATGGCTTCTGCTTTAGCCTTTATCGTAAGATTTTCCAAACAGTCGGCAGTGGTACGTTTATCTCCCTGCTTGCTTTATTCGTCGACTTCCGCAGGCTACGCGTGAAACTTGCCCACACGCGTTCAACCGTTTCTTCGCTCACTGCAGGCCGACCCGTTGATTTCCCCTTACAGAGGGATCCAGAAGCTTTAAACTGCGCATAACATCGCCGAATGAAGTTAGCAGTTGGTGGATCTTTGTTGAACTTCGTCCTGAAATGTCGTTCCACTCTTATGACTGACTGATGCGAGTGCATTTCAAGCACGACATACGCTTTCTCGGCTCCTGTCGCCATTTTGTCTCACTGCGCTCTCGAGCGCTCTGGCGGCAGAAACCTGAAGTGCGGCTTCAGCCGAACAAAACTTTATGAGTTTTTCTACGTATCTGTAGTGTGTCGTGACCATATGTCAATGAATGGAGCTACAGTGAATTTATGAAATCGCTTCAATCATTTGTAATAGCCCTGTATATATATGGAGCTTCTGAGTGAGTGCCGAAAGAAGCAAGTCATCTTGTTTTGTAATTTGATGAAGAAAACACAGTCCAGAGCACGTATTTTGATCCTGTGAACGGGTTTGGCCAAATCTGACCATCTTAAAGAAAATAATGAACATAAATTTAGTAACTACCGGTTTTCTAAATCATTTAAAATGGGTACGCTAAAGGAGTCGTAAATGGGTGTATTGTATCACCTGAAATGTACGGCAGCGGCAACGGATGCGTGTCGTCAGACCTGAGTATTCATACAAGCGCTATTAACAAAAGAGCAGAATCCAGAAACTGAAATTCAGATGCAATTATGAAGGCTAAACCAGAATCAACTCTCTACGAACAGTCTGTTTAATCATAATAGGTATCTTAAAAATTACAGGGACATTGTCACAGACTATTTATGTATGTCGATAAAGACATTGGTAAGAGAGAGATCTGTACCTTAAAGGACGCTGCTTTGAAAGTCACTTCGCTCTGCGATGTGAGAATGTGGGTGACGCCGGACAGACGAAGGGTCACATGTCTAAGTCGTCGGCTGAAACCATAATTGTGCCAGTGTCTCCTCGGAAGCAACAGCTGTTACGCTTCGCCGAAGTGCCGACATAGTCGCACGTGATACAGTGATACCTCGCAAGCTTCTACGAGATCGTAAGACATTAAAATTACTTTGTTATTATTTAATTTAGCAATACGTTCCAATTTTGTGTTAATATAGACATCTTAGGCAACCCTGAAACCCACATAACAGCTGTAAAACGGTATCCTCTTAAGTATAGCGTTACATTTTATCGTTTTTAATTCGTATTCATACATACGTATACTCGTACATCAAAGCAAAGACTTTATTTGCAACTGTAGTATCATCGTTCTTCTACAATTCAGTTTTCATATACAGTCAATGAGCCACTGATAATAAAGCCAGCTCAGTTTTGACAATTCACCAGCTGCCGACGTTCACAGCAATCTCCCTATCCGTACTTCATGTACTCTGGTACATCTGCTTGCACTGTAGATCCATTCATGCATTAGTTTTAAATAATTTGGAAGATTTTTCCTTCGCGTTATTTTACTTTTATCTCTGAAGCTAATTCGGTCCAGACCGAACATAACAGCAATAATGTACCACTTGGTTAGTGTTTTGTTCTTAATATGTAAAAATCGCATCTGTGTGTCAGTTGTGAGTAGAATCTGTAAGTGAATCAAGTGTTTTCATTTTTGTTACCACTTCAACAGTCTGCATGTTGATTATCTGAAGTTAAAATGTGGATAATGAGCAAATATGTGCGGGAACTGTTTAAAAACTAAACCCGTGGGTCCAATGTACGACGCGAGCGGTTATTATCAAGTAGATGGCTTCTGATGGGTTTCATTGTTGCTCACGAGTAGCAAGATGATATTAGACTCCTGCAGCCGTGGGAGAACGTCTGTTACTGTAGGAGTAGCATAATTCTCATAATCCTTAAAACTATAAACAACCCTTCACATCCGCAACCAATCAGTCGGTCAGTCTCCGGTCAAAAACATCAATATTTTCCAGACTTTCGTCATCTAAATCGACATCTACACTGTACGAGCCACTATAAAGTGCATGACAGAGTGTACATTTCACTGTGCCGGTTATTGTGGGTTCTTCCAATTCCATTCACGTAAGGAGCGCGAGAAAAATAATAGTTTGAATATGTACTGAAATTAATCTTTTCTTCATTAAGCCTACTGAAGCGATATATAGATGGCTGTAGTATATTCCTAGACACTTCATTTAAATTCAGTTGTTGAAACTTTGTTAGTAGACGTTCTCGGGATAGTTTGCTCCTATCTTGAAGAGTTTGCCACTTACGTTCGTTCAACAACTCAGTGACGCCCTCCCGCGAGTAAAGCAAATCTCTGAGAATTCGTGCTGCCCTTCTCTGTATACGTTCAATGTTCCCTGTCAGTTCTATTTGGTACAGGTCCCACACACTTGAGCACAGTTTTAGGATGGGTCGCATGAGCGATTTGTGACTAATCTCCTTTGTAGACTGATTACATTTTCCTAGTATTCTACCAATAAATGGAAATCTTGTACCTGCTTTACCAACGAATGAGCCTATGAGATCGTCCCACTTCGTGCCGCTAGCGTCACACTCACGTACTTGTATGAGTTTACCGATTCCAAATGTGACCCATTAATATTATACTCTTAGTACTCTACGTTCCTTTGTTATGTGAAGTGCACAATTTTCCATTTTTTAACATTTCAAGCAAGCTGCCACTCACTGCACCAGTTTGATATCTTATCGAGGTCTGTCTGAATATTTGCACACGCCGGCCGAAGTGGCCGTGCGGTTAAAGGCGCTGCAGTCTGGAACCGCAAGACCGCTACGGTCGCAGGTTCGAATCCTGCCTCGGGCATGGATGTTTGTGATGCCCCTAGGTTAGTTAGGTTTAACTAGTTCTAAGTTCTAGGGGACTAATGACCTCAGCAGTTGAGTCCCATAGTGCTCAGAGCCAATATTTGCACAGCTTCGCTAGGACTGTATTTCGTTGTAGATAACTATATCATCTGGAAAAGTCTGGGGTTACTATTAGTGGATTGATGTATACGTTCGTAGCGTTTTTCTGTAAGTACACAACAGATACACATAACAAAGACATTATTCATCAATAATACACTAGGTACCCTCCTTAACTATTTGCAACACTCTGTCAACGCTGGGGTAACTTTTCGATTCCACGGCTGTAGAGACCAAGTAATTTTGAGGCTAAGAACTCATTGAGCCGTATGCGGAGCGCATTTTCATCCAGAAAGGAATGTCCTTGAAGGTTTTCGGTAGAGAGCGGGAAAGGTGAAAATCTGAGGGCAAAAAGTCAGGCGAATAAGGTGGGTGCGGAATCAATGCCAAGCCAACTCCTTCATACTGGTTATTGTTAGTCCAGCAGAATGCTGGCGTGCGTTATCGTACAGTAGCATGCATCACTTCACGCGGTCTTCCTGACCGTTGTTCTTGGACTGCATCTGCAAGGCGTCTCAGTTGTTGACAATAAGTGTCAACAGTGATGGTTACACCTCGGGGAATCAATTCTTAGTACACAACACCGTCATGTTCCGCCAGGTGTATAACATTATCTTTTGCGGAAACGAGCATGTCTTCGTATGGGGAGTTGCCGCTTTCTTTGCATTCAGTAATTTCTTCCTTTTCCTTACGTTAGCATAAAGGCTCCATTCCTCGTTACCAGTACAGATGGAGGATAAGACTGGTCGGCGTTGTCCACTGGCCAATTGATGATGATCAAGAAGAGATGCACAAACGGCCAACCACCGATTTTTGTTTCTTTTTCTTTTTTTGGCTTAGAAAATCGGTACGCAAACAGCCGATTTTTTATCTTCCCCACTGCATGTAAATGTTGCTCACGGGTGGAATGATTACAGCTCTTCACATTTTTCAGTTGCCGAGTGCACTGACGTGGATAATTGAAAATTAATGCGTTTAAGCGATCTTCGTGAAACCCCTGTCTGCTTATGTCAAAACGATCATCCTTGAAAAGAGAAAAGCTTTTTCTCAGCTCTGCTCACTATCTATGACAAAATGGCAATATGTGAACTGAAATAGCAACAGTGAATTGCAAATAAAAAATTACAATCGATAAATAAAACCAAAGCAGCGGGAATACCAAAATGCAAAACAAAAGCGCTCTGAAGTTACGCACCAACCTAATAATATTGTCCGCAAGATCTAATATCCATCTTGAGTAGGAACGGACCCAAGTGAGTATGTTTGCAGCACAGTATTGTGAGACATGGCGCGTGGGAAAACCGAAACAGAAGGAATCGAAGCTTTTGAGAAGTTGCGCTACAGAAGTATATATTGAAAATTAGGTGGGCTGATAAGGTGAGGAATGAGGCGGCTCACCGCAGAACCGGCGAGGAAAGTAATACGTGGGAAACACCACCAAGAAGAAGAGACTGGATGACAGGACATCTGTTAAGACATCAGGGAACTTTCATGGTATTAGAGAGAGTTTGTAGAGGATAAAACCTGCAGACAAAGAAGAGTTTGAGATATATCCAGGGAGTAATTGAGGACGTTGGTTACAAGTGCTACTCTGAGATGGAAAGATTGACACAGGGGAGTAATTCATGCGGCCCGCATCAAACCAGTCACAAGACAGACTGATGACTATAAAAAAAAGAAGAATAAGAAGAAGAGAGAATTTTTTTTTTTTTTTTTTTTTTTTTAAACCTTGAGATATAACTAGAGGAAAAGTCGCAAGTTAAATGCTTAAGCATTTCTGACATCATCAAACAAGTGTAGGTTGAAAGTTATTTCTGAATGTACCTAGCGCACTCCTTCCGCACAGAGGAGAACATACGAAACAGTACAGGACTGTAAAGGAAACATTGCCTCCAGTTGGACTGGATATATCAGTCGCAATCTACAACTACTGAATAAGAGACAACCGCCCAAAGCTCCTTATGTAATTTAGGGGATTCCCGGAAAAACGTTTCAACCCAGCTGAGGGAGCGGTTTCTGTTTCCGGAGTGCATTAGAAACTTTCGGATGTGCTCGGTCTACGGGAGCAGGACAGTTTCTAAGCCTGAGGATTGACGTTCAACTTCCGAGAAGTCTCCTCCCGTTTTAGCCGGCACTGCTGAGTGGAAATGTGGCGCCTGGTGTTTCACAACTGCCGGGCCGTGACCGCTATGGGCGAACGAAGAACGCAAAAACTGTTAGCAGCTCTCGCGTCGCGTCTGCGTGGCTAAGAATACGGGTGGCCGTAAATCACTGCCTGTTAGCGGCGCTGCACGCGCCTTCGACAGCTCTCGCTTCGAATATACTCGCCACATCTGGTCAGCTGCCAGTGCGGGAATTATCGACTTTTGACGTGAAGCAAACTTTTACTGAGGTCGCTGAGAGTAGGTTTAAAGTTTTGACGAATCCAGAGGCACAGGAAGACTATGGCTGTCATTCGTTCTTAAGAAATTAAATTTAAGAGATGGAAGCTTTATAATCTGAATCATTGCTTGTAGAGATTTTCAATTTCAGTTTTAGGCAACGCCTGACTGGAACAGTGCAATGAAACACAAGCTGTATGGGTAGCTTTCAGAGATGAAATAGTGTAGGCAACAAGGGATCAAATAGACAAAATATTAAATACCGCTAGGTATCCTTGTATAACACATGAGATATTGAAATTAATTAAGGAAAGGAGAAAATCTCAGAAGAAAGTAAATAAAGGAGGTGAAAGTAGTACAAAAATGAGATGGACAGGAAGCATAATAAACGGTTGAACGAGATATGAGATGTTTTAGAATCTTGCACCACTAGGAGAAGGTGATACATACAGGGAAATGAAAGAGGCTTTTGGAGAAGAAAAGGAAGCAGCAGTACGAATATTAAGAGAGCATAGACGCCAAGCCACTTCTAAGCAAATAAGGGAAGGTTGAACGCTGTACCGTCTATACAGTTTAAAAAATCTTGAAACAGTATTACAGAAAGTAAATGGAAAGAAGATGAAAATGAGATGGGAGATAGGATACTGCATGAAGAATTGACGCAGCACTAAAAGGCCTATGTCAAAAGAGGGCCTTTATACTGTGTTCATCGCAAGAGTAAAGCGATGTAAACATTATACTACGCATTCTTCCGTGTTTGCTGGTATCTCATTGGATTTAGTTTCACGGAAAGCGAAGGCCAAGAATAAAACGTTCTCGATTTTCAAACCGCGTCAATTCGAATAAAATCCTGCGATGAATATTATGAGATGACGGACGGCACAGCCATGGGATCACCACTGTCTCCAGCACTCGCAAATTTCTTCATGGAGCTCTTTGAGGAGCAAGATCTGAAAACTGCGACATCACGGCCACTTTCCTTTCTACAACACGTTGATGATACCTTCCTGATATGGCCTCATGGTGAAGATACACTACAGCAGTTCGTCGATCGCATGAATGGTGTCCATCCCAACATTAAATTTACTGTCAAGATGAAGAAGCACGACAAGCTATCATTCATGGAAGTTTTGGCTGAGCGGAAGGCAGGAGGCCAGCTTGGTCATTTAGTGTACCGGAAACCAACACACTGATCGGTACTTGAACACCAATAGTTTCCACCGCCCTGTACACAAGAGAGCGGTCCTGAACATTTTGGTTCATAGAGCCGAGATTATCTCTGACGACGACCACCTTCAGCCTGAATTGCAGAACTTAAAATGTGTTTTCGGGGAAAATGGATAAAGCGAAAGAGACATCCCTTTCAAGGGCCGCCGACGAAAGACGCCTGGTGAATCAGAAGAAACCAAACGGACGCATTCCTGCCATAGTGTGGAGCAACTAGCAGTATGTTCGGACGCCTGCTGCAGAAACATGGGCTAAGACCAGTATACCGGCCCACCACCAAGATACGGGAAATGTTGCGCCCTATTAAAGACGACATTGCTCTTCGAGTGTTCGGCGTGTATGGTGTACCCTGTAAATGTGACAGCATGTACATCGAACAAAGAATTCGCACGGTTGCGGAGCGTTGTACTGAGCACAAGAGCCATATAAAACAAAGGTAGCTTGACAAGTCGGCCATAGCGGAACATTGCCTAGAAAACAGACATAAAATACAGTTCTAAAATACAAAAGTGTTGGCTCACGCATCTACATATTGGGACTCCGTTATAAAGGAAGCGGTCGAGATTCGTTTAAACAACAAAAGTTGCAACAGAGACCAGGGGTACACACTAAGCAGGGCATGGGGGCGGGCGTTGGACATCGAAAAAAACCAAAGACAGATGCGCGACGCGGGAGCGGCAGTTTCAAACGTGGCGCCTGCCCCTGGCTCCACCTGACGTCACCGGTGCTGCCACGGGCAATAGCTCCGCTAGCTGTCCGGGTCGACTTAAAGCGCGCGCACCAGATTGGGTCGATCTGATTGGCTGCTGATGATGTCATCATGCCTATATTATCGAGAAACCGTAGCAGCCCAGGAACTCAATGAACTCCTGATGATGACGGCGGAGTTAGTCATCGAAATCTCGAGGATTTTATTCGAATTGACGCTGCTTGAAAACCGATAACGTTTTATCCACGTATGTCGTCGCGAAGCACTCCGAAGACACACAGCAAAAGCCAAGCGCTCTCGTGTACAGTCAACTACGATAATAAGGACGTATGTTGTGCATTGCGCGCACATCGACTCATCAGTAATACGGGACATAAACGTCACCGGCACATTCAACTTGGGGCAGCAACGGCCAGCCAGCTGATCCAAATGATCAGCAGTGATGTGAACAGTTCCAGCTAAGACGTAAAAAGTGACGAGTAACCTCGAATGTTAGTTAATATTTAAACAGAATGCAATAATATACGGCAGAACTCCGGCAACATGCTTCTTAAGGGACCAGACGGAAAACGTAACACGGTCTTGTCGCAGCTAACATAGTTTTGTAATTGAAAGCAAGAGTTATGAACGTTCCTCACTTGAACACAGGATAACTTTTCCGCGTGAGCCATGTATGTTGTAAAGGCGTTCTGCGGGGAATTCATCGCACAGTTAAATATTGAAGCCACTGAAGGTATTAAAACATTTAGCCACCTGGAAAACTCTGGGATCCCTCTGTATCCGAAAACGAGGAATACATTTCAATACGGTAACAGAATTATCATCAGCTACGCCGATAACGAATCCACGGAGCTATCCAAGCGCCACAGTTTCTCCTCTTCTTTTATGAGGTGCATTACTGAATATCCGCAGCGTTCGGCAGTGACGGGACAAAGTTTCGTGCACTAGTGCCGGTACGAGTGGCTGCTTAAACGTCTAGTTATGTCTCGCTACAAATACCTTAACTTGGCTCGAGATCAATTCTACAGGGTTAAGATGGCAGTGGTACAGTAGCAACCGTAAACTGCAGTATTTGAATCGTCAGTTGCTTAAACCAAATAAGTCATTTCTTTTACACTTTTCAGGGAAACAAAATACTGAATACTGCCATATGTATTACTGCTACACTACTGAAATTTTCAGAACTGAAAGTGACATCCCCTCATGAACCATGGACCTTGCCGTTGATGGGGAGGCCTGCGTGCCTCAGCGATACAGATGGCCGTACCGTAGGTGCAACCACAACGGAGGGGTATCTGTTGGTTCCTGAAGAGGGACAGCAGCTTTTTCAGTAGTTGCAGGGGCAACAGTCTGGATGATTGACTGATTTGGCCTTGTGACACTAACCAAAACGGCCTTGCTGCGCTGGTACTGCGAACGGATGAAAGCAAGGAGAAACTACAGCCGTAATTTTTCCCGAGGGCATAAAGCTTTACTGTATGGTTAAATGATGATGGCGTCCTCTTGGGTAAAATATTCCGGAGGTAAAACCGTCCCCCATTCGGATCTCCGGGCGGGGACTACTCAAGAGGACGTCGTTATCAGGAGAAAGAAGACTGCGTTATACGGATCGGAGAGCGGAATGTCAGATCCCTTAATCGGGCAGGTAGGTTAGAAAATTTAAAAAGGGAAATGGATAGGTTAAAGCTAGATATAGTGGGAATTAGTGAAGTTCGGTGGCAGGAGGAACAAGACTTTTGGTGAGGCGAATACAGGGTTATAAATACAAAATCAAATAGGGGTAATGCATGAGTAGGTTTAATAATGAATAAAAAATAGGAGTGCGGGTAAGCTACTACAAACAGCATAGTGAGCGCATCATTGTGGCCAAGATAGAATCGAAGCACACGCCTACTACAGTAGTGCAAGTTTATATGCCAACTAGCTCTGCAGATCACGAAGAAATTGATGAAATGTATGATGAAACAAAAGAAATTATTCAGATAGTGAAGGGAGGAGAAAATTTAATAGTCATGGGTGACTGGAATTCGGTGGTAGGAAAAGGGAGAGAAGGAAATGTAGTAGGTGAATATGGATTGGGGGGAAGAAATGAAAGAGGAACCCGCCTGTTAGAATTATGCACATAGCACAACTTAATCATAGCTAACACTTGGTTCAAGAATCATAAAAGAAGGTTGTATACATGGTAGAAGCCTGGAGATACTGACATGTTTCAGACAGATTATATAATGGTAAGACAGAGATTTAGGAACCAGGTTTTAAATTGTAAGACATTTCCAGGGGCAGATGTGGACTCTGACCACAATCTATTGGTTATGAACTGTGGATTAAAACTGAAGAAACTGCAAAAAGGTGGGAATTTAATGAGATGGGACCTGGATAAACTGACTAAACCAGAGGTTGTACAGAGTTTGAGGGAGAGCATAAGAGAACAATTGACGGGAATGGGGGAAAGAAATACAGTAGAAGAAGAATTTGTAGCTTTGAGATATGAAGTAGTGAAGGGAGCAGAGGATCAAGTAGGTAAAATGACGAGGGATACTAGAAATCCTTGGGTAACATAAGAAATATTGAACTTAATTGATGAAAGAAGAAAATACAAAAATGCAGTAAATGAAGCGGGCAAAAAGGAATACAAACGTCTAAAAAATGAGTTCGACGGGAAGTGCAAAATGGCTAAGCAGGGATGGCTAGAGGACAAATGTAAGGATGTACAGGCTTATCTCACCAGGGGTAAGATAGATACTGCCTACAGGAAAGTTAAAGAGACCTTTGGAGAAAAGAGAACCACTTGTATGAATAGCAAGACCTCAGACCGAAACCCAGTTCTAAGCAAAGAAGGGAAGGCAGAAAGGTGGAAGGAGTCTATAGAGGGTATATACAAGGGCGATGTTTTTGAGGGCAATATTATAGAAATGGAAGAGGTTGTAGATGAAGATGAAATGGGAGATATGATACAGCGTGAAGAGTTTGACCGAGCACTGAAAGACCTGAGTCGAAACAAGGCCCCGGGAGTAGACAACATTTCATTAGAACTACTGAGAGCCTTGGGAGAGCCAGTCCTGACAACATATATGAGACAGGCGAAATACCCTCAGACCTCGTAATTCCAATCCCAAAGAAAGCAGGTGTGAACAGATGCGAAAATCACCGAACTATCAGTTTAATAAGTCACGGCTACAAAAAACTAACGCGAATTCCTTAGAGACGAGTGGAAAAACTGATAGAAACCGACCTCGGGGAAGATCAGTTTGGATTCCGTAGAAATACTGAAACACATGAGGCAATACTGACGCTTCGATTTATCTTAGAAGCTACATTACGGAAAGAGAAAAATACGTTTCTAGCACTTGTAGACTTAGAGAAAGCTTTTGACAATGTTGACTGGAATACACTCTTTCAAAAAATGGTTCAAATGGCTCTGAGCACTATGGGACTCAACTGCTGTGGTCATAAGTCCCCTAGAACTTAGAACTACTTAAACCTAACTAACCTAAGGACAGCACACAACACCCAGCCATCACGAGGCAGAGAAAACCCCTGACCCCGCCGGGAATACACTCTTTCAAATTCTGAAGGTGGCAGGGGTAAAATACAGGGAGGGAAAGACTGTTTACAATTTGTACAGAAACCAGATGGCAGTTATAAGAGTCGAGGGACACGAAAGGGAAGCAGTGGTTGGGAAGGGAGTGAGACAGTGTTGTAGCCTCTCCCTGATGTTATTCAATCTGTATATTGAGCAATCAAGTAAGGAAACAAAAGAAAAATTTGAAGTAGGTATTAAAATCCATGGAGAAGAAATAAAAACTTTGAGGTTCGCCGATGACATTGTAATTCTGTCACAGAGAACAAAGGACTTGAAAGAGCAGTTGAACAGAATGGACAGTGTCTCCAAAGGAGGATATGAGATGAATTCGAACAAAAGGAAAACGAGGATAATTGAATGTAGTCGAATTACGTCGGGTGATGCTGAGGGAATTAGATTAGGAAATGAGACACTTAAAGTAGTAAAGGAGTTTTGCCATTTGGGGAGCAAAATAACTGATGTTGGTCGAAGTAGAGAGGATATAAAATGTAGACTGGCAATGGCAAGGAAAGCGTTTCTGAAGAAGAGGAATTTGTTAATATCGAATATAGATTTTAGTGTCAGGAAGTCGTTTCTGTAAGTATTTGTATGAAGTGTAGCCATGTATGGAGGTGAAACATGGACGATAAATAGTTTGGACTAGAAGAGAATAGCTTTCGAAATGTGGTGCTACAGAAAAATGCTGAGCATTAGATGGGTAGATCACATAACTAGTGAGGAGGTATTGAATAGGATTGGGGAGAAGAGAAGTCTGTGGCACAACTTGACTAGAAGGTATCGGTTGGTAGGACATGTTCTGAGGCATCAAGGAATCACCAGTTTAGCACTGGAGGGCAGCGTGGAGGGTAAAAATCGTAGAGGGAGACCAAGAGATGAACACACTAAGCAGATTCATAAGGATGTAGGTTGCAGTAGTTACTGGGAGATGAAGCAGCTTGCGCAGGCTAGAGTAGCATGGAGAGCTGCATCAATCCAGTTTCAGGACTGAAGACCACAGCAACAACAACTGAAATTTTTCAGAACTGAAAGTGACTTCATTCTGCTTTTATTGAGAGAGAAATAATTAATTTACAGTCCATCATTTCGGTATTTAATGCTTTCATAGTTTTTTGAGAAATTTGGTTGCAACAATTTACAAACGTACTATTCGCTTTTTTAGGATTTAGTGAAAGATCATAATAAAATACTTAAGAATTTGTCATATTTAAATTTACTTACCAAGAGAACGTCAGAGTACTCTTTTCCCCGCATCTCAGTATAACTTTCTTTTACATTAGCATGGTCTGACAAAATAGCATAAACTGAATTATTTTAATAGCAATAATAATTAACTGTATGTTAGGTATAATTTGAGTCAATCACTGGCCAGGAAATCACTTCTCCATAGAATGATCCCTTTTACAGCAGGCATATATTCAACGACTTTATTCATATCTTCCATCTTCATTCTGGAAATAGGTACTTGGTATATTGGGTAGGCCACTGGAATGCTGTCCATTAATCCTCGAATGATGGACTCATGTCTTTGTCTGAAGTGAAAAGTTTATATTACTAATCCGTCGATATACAGATCCGAAACACGTAAGAAATCGTCACTACATGTATATTCAGGAAAGATTTCTTGCAAACCAGTTTCCTGTCGCTTTCAAGCATTGTATGGCAAAGAAACGTTGCATCCCTACAGTTTTCGCAACATTCTGAATCAGATTTCCGAGGACGCCTCTACTTTACTTCCTTTGCTTCAACAAAGCGCTGCAGATGTAAGTCCTGGGCATCTTTGGTAGGAAGATCAAGAAATGTTACCAAATATTATTACACTGATATACGTCAATGGAGTCATAACATTTCATTTTGCAACTGAAAGGAAATTAATAACATAAGATTGGTATTGTTGGTAATATTGATATTACTTACATGTGTACAGTTTCCTTCGGTTGTTCCAGGAAAGACTTATGGTTACCTATAAGATTCTCTTACTGCATTCCCTGGAACATAATGTCTTCTATAATTTCGATAAGGCAGTCCTTTGGTACGTGCTGTCTTTACCTTATTTCTATCATAATCTGCACTACTATTCTTCCTTTTTGGAGGCATAGTTATTCAACCAACAGCCGCTCAAAGAACATTAACAGAGACTGTTCGTGCCACAACAAAAGGAAGTGGATAATTTCATCAACAATGTGTAGTATTGGAGGAAAACAGATTCTGCGCAGCATCTGTTGAAAAGGAATAAGTCAGTGACTTATTTGGTTTCAATAACAAACAGTGTAAAGTACAAAGCCTCTTCTACCTGTTTTAGGAGCATGACATTTTCATTTCAAAACCAACCGATAGGCTACACTCTTAAATGTACTATTCAGGGAAAAAACGAAAACTGAAAATTTTGACATATTTGGTTTCAACAATTTGCGATTCATTTACGTGATGTGCTCAATTCAGTGAAAGTTATTGTTTTCACGATTCTACGACACCTCTCACATTTTCTCAGGGACCACGTATGTGGCATAAAACAATGGACATAGCTCAAATAAAGAGTATTTGATATTACGTTTTCGTACCTGAATTTTATTTGTAATGTTTTCTTCATTTACGCAATCTATATTAACAGTCTTTTATGAAATATCGCAACTAACAATTTTTATTTGTATAGCAACCTGGAATTTTGTGTCCAATACATAATAAGAAATAAAAAGGCGTGAGTTTTTATGAAAAAGGTTAATAGATATGTGTTAATATTCATATATTTCTTTAAGTTACAATTTATATGATATGGGTATTCGAACTGAAAGAGGGAAAAAGGAAGATGACTGCGAGATTGAAACAAGCGACCTATGTGACACTGGATTACCAATCTCCAATGTTAGCAATTGAGCCAAGCATCTCTATAGCAAATTTGCTTTAGCTTTAGTAAATAAAATTCCTCGGAAAACTTCAAAGCCGACTTCCTCGGTAACCTTTTGAAAAACACTACGAATAACCTGATTCTCGCCATTTTTAACAGTGTTCCATGCTCGTGTTTCACTTAGGAACAGGAAGCAGCGTCAAAAATTTTCATACTACGCATTGACAGTGCGACAATGAGAGTACAACAAACGTTTACAGAGACTGGGACTGAACACGATTTTTGAAACGAGAACTACGTCGCTGAAGTATGATTAAGAAAAACATAAAAAATGTAAATGTCGTGTGACTAGGGCCTCCCGTCGGGCAGACCGTTCGCCGGGTGCAAGTCTTTCGATGTGACGCCACTTCGGCGACATGGATGTCGACGGGGATCAAACGATGGTGATTAGGAAAACACAACACCCAGTCCCTGAGCGGAGAAAATGTCCGACTCAGCCGGGAATCGAATCCGGGCCTTGAGGATTGACATCCCGTCGCGCTGACTACTCAGCTACCGGGGGCGGACAAGAAAAACATTAATGGCTGTTAATACATGATAATATCTCAGAACTGTACTAACACTAACACAGTAGAAAGATATCTAATACATACGACTACTTCCAAGAGCATAGCAACACCAGTGTGCGTTGCTACGGCTGCTTGAAAGCCATCGCGTTTGTGTTAGTGAGCATCAGATTTGTTGTGATGATGAACAAAGTATAGTGTAGGCGACGTTCCCTCAAGTTTACTGAGATCTTTTGAAGAGCTGGCCGTTACGAAACTATTTCGCCTGATGTGGAGGATACTTGGGACAGGTGAAGTGCCAATAGAATTCAACAAGAATTAAATAAATTATATTCAAAAGTAGGCCGTAGACTTAAGGAAAAACGCAAGAGTTTCGGTTTTGAATGGGGCACCTAAAAAAATGGGAATGTCAGCTTACCGTCACTGCAAAATACTTACACAAATTAGCGTATTTACAGAAGATTGGAATATCTGGTAGAAGCCGACCTCGATGTAGACCAGTCGGGGTTCCGCTAAAATCCAGTAAGGCCGTGGAAACATGAAATAACTCATGAGTGGTACTGAATCGAACTGTGACCTGTGCTCTATGGCCACGAAACTGGGATCCGACAGCGTCCCAGATGTGTTCAATCGGGTTCCGATCAGGGCATCGGATATCTAAGAAATCAACGTGAGTTCAGCATTTTGCTTCTCATATAACAGTACTCTTGTGACACGAACGGTTATCCTGCTGGAATATACCGTAGCCGTCGGAGAAAAGATCAAACGTGAAGGGATGCGGGTGGTCAGAAATAATGTTCATGTAAGCCACAGTTGACATGATGCCTTCGATTACTGCTACAGGTCCCATGGAAGCACAGCCGGATGTCCCACATTCCATAAAACACCGGTCTGCATCCGTGGTGGACCATGTTCCGAAAAGTCGTTTGCCTGAGTGACGGCGTTTCCTGACGCGACCATAGATCCGGTGTAGCAAGACACGTGATTCACCGGGACAGGCGATAGGTTTTCATTGATCCACTGTCTAAACTCGATGATCCATTTTCCAGTGCAATCATAACTGACGATGGTGTTGCGTCAACAACCTAACTGATAAGGTTGTTATGCTTAGGAGACGATGTTCAATATGCTATAAATGTTGTTGAAATGTGAAAATACGGCCTCTTAATCTGGCCAGTAAGGAAAACGAATAAGGGCTAGACCGATGGGAATTTAGCACAGTTCATTCACCGGTACAGCATACAAATTTATTTTGCACAGACAGAATTGCATTAACCCAATTAAGAATTTAATTAAAACCAGTTTATTTGAATACTGAAACTAATCAGTGAGGGCAGAATATGTTAATTATAGCTCGCACACAGTCACTGTTTGTCATACAAGACAGAAGATTAATGACACAAATCCCACCTAAATTTAAACTGCCATAAATGTTACCAAAACTTCATGATCAGAAAGCACCAACAAAAAATTTGATAAAAAATGAACCGGCCGCCTAATAGCCCACTGCCAACAAATTCTTATACTAAAATACGAAGGGGAAAAAGAAGAACTAACGACTTAACTCCTCATAAAACATACGCGGTTGGAAGGCTTACAGGGTTCCACAATAGTATTCAAATGATTAAAATTTGTGTTAAATGAGAATGACCGTTTGGATCTCAACCACCAGTAAAATGTTCAGCATTATAGGCCACGGTTTCGCTTGGAAGAAATAGCACTGCAGAGGACAGCGCGAGATTTCACTTCCCAAGAATTGTGCACAGAATCGCATAAACAGACGGTCGTTTTAGCCGAATGGATTCACAATATGTGGATCTAACAAGGTTAGTTCAAATGGCTCTGCGCACTATGAGACTTATCATCTAAGGTCTTCAGTCCCCTAGAACTTACTACTTAAACCTAACTACCCTAAGGACATCACACACATCCATGCCCGAGGCAGGATTCGAATCAGCGACCGTAGCGGTCGGCCGTTTCCAGACTGAAGCGCCTAGAACCGCTCGGCCACACCGGCCGGCTGATCTAACAAGGATCGGCAAACAGCACCGATGCCAGAGCACAAGAGCTCTTAACAAATTCCCTGCAGCACAAATTCCAATACGTGCAAGCTCAAGTAATAGTCAACATTATAATAAATAATGATTACGCTCCCAATACCACATGCAATTTCGTACGGAGCGATACTATAAATTTAATTGATTTCTAAGAAGTTAGCAGAAAAATTGAGACACAACTTACAGCTAGCTAAAGGAAATTTCAGAACTAACTAGTTATACGAAACCTGCTGAAACAAATGATTAAGCCAACCCCGAGCTAATTCCCTCAAATTCTGTGATTCCTGAGTACGTACTCAGTCCAATCTAAATGTCCTAAAGTCCTAAAACAAACTAAAATTTCCATACAAACCACTTAAAATGGAAACACGACATACATGCCCTGAAGCCACATAAATAGTGCATTATCTTCAATGAATAAGACACATTGAAGCCAAGTCCAGAAAGAAGGTTAATGTTCCGCCAAACGACAATTACAAACTTAGCACAGCATTCATCCAAAACGTACAATTTAAACACATCGCACGGTTCTTAACTCAGATAACATTCGCCCAACACGGAAGTCCACTTTCTGACCAGGAATACACAACCCGTGATAATATTAAACATCGAGCAATAATGTTCACCAGAAATAATGTCAGCTAACAGTTATTTGCCTGAAGGAAGGTGAGAATTAACAGACGTGTAGAAACACTTAAAACACACGTAAATACTACACTGCCAACGAACTTCACAACAAATTTTGTTGTAGACGTGGACATTAACTCTAATCCAAACTAAAGGCGCCATGGAGACGTAAAATTCATAGATTAAACTTCTAATAAGATGCAATGTGCAAAGATCAAATTAAAATATTTAACAGGCCTTTTAACACGTAAATTCTTGCTCTATAATTGGCTTGGTTCAAATGGCTCTGAGCACTATGGGTCTTAACATCTGAGGTCATCAGTCCCCTAGAACTTAGAACTACTTAAACCTAACGAGCCTACGGACATCACACACATCCATGCCCGTGCAGGATTCGAACCTGTGACCGTAGCGGTCGCGCGGTTCCAGACTGAAGTGCCTAGAACCGCTCGGCCTCACCGGCGGCCATATAATTCAGTTTGCAGATTCCATTGAGACGAGGACTCTGTGTCAGTAAACAAACAAACCGGAGAGCATCCACTAATTCTGGTAAACTCCCCCCCCCCCCCCCCCCCATCCCGACAAGCCGACAGAATTTTAATAATCGACTCCTGAGATTCACCGGCACTGTAAGCCAAACAGTGGCAAAACATGACCCCTGCAGATCCTTCCGAGTTTACGCCATCACGGAGGAGTCAGATCGGTGGCGGCAAAAGGCCTCCTTTCCGGTTGGTTGCTCCACTGATACTCACCTCATCATGCTCTCATACTGCCCTTCTGGACCCAGCAAGCCGCCCCTTCAGGTCACGCCAGAGGAAGCTTTATTCCCTGGGCAACATCTTAGAGCCAAATATGAGAGCATATCGATGTCGATATTCAGTGAAAAAAATAAAACTGACTTATTTGGTTCCAACAATTTGCGGTTCATTTCTATGATGTGGTAAATTCAGTAAAACAATTGTTTCCCATGATTCTACGACACCTGTCACATTGTCTCAGGGAACACATCTGTGGCATAAAACAATGGACATGACTCCATTAAAGAGTATTTGATTTTCCGTTTTGGTCCCAGAAATTTATTTGTAATTATTAATACTCTTTCATAAAATATCGCAACTAACAATTTGTATTTGTATAGAAAACTGTAATTGTGTGTCCAGTACATAATAAGAAATAAAAAGACCTGTATTTTTTACGGAAAAGGTTAATATATATGTGTTAATATTCACATATTTCTATAACTTTCTATTTAAATGATATGGGTATTCGAACTGAAAGAGGGAAAAAGATCGCTGCGACATTCAAACCAGCGACCCATGTGACAATGGATTACCAATCTCCAACATTACCGATTGAGACACGCATCTCTATAAAAAATTTGTTCTAGCTATAGTAAATAAAGTTCCTCAAAGCTTCAATGCCAATTTCCTCTGTAAACTTTTGGAAAACACTAGGAATAACCTGATTCTCGCTATTTATAACAGTGTTCCCTGCTCGTGCTTCACTTAGGAACGCATTAACAGTCCGACAATGAGAGTACAACTTAGCATTTCAATCTGTCGTCAGCATCTTCATCATTTGTGCAACAAACGAAAAACTGAACCTCAGATTGAGGTTAGGTTAACAGGACCTAGGCACCGGCAAAGGTTTGTTTGTGAAATCCGTGTTGAGGGATTTGCTTATGTTGGTGCTGGAAACAGATGGCTACTGATTCTACTTTACAGAATGGACAACTTTCTGTCCATCCCTGTGATGATGCATGGACGCGGTTTTACCGTTCTTTGGCCACTTACAGCAGTAGCAAGGCGGTAGCCCACAGCTCCGCTGTCTCAGAGATGCTCATTCGCATCAGTCTTCTGTTTGCCAAAGTCTTATGTTAGTGGATTTCGCCATTTGCGGCCCGTATACTCAGTAGAAAGAGTCATCTTTCATCTCTCCCCCGCTTATAAGGGTTGTAAAAAAAAAGGCATGGTTAACCACTGAGGAAAAGTTGTTCACAAGTAGAGGAACTGAACCGTGGCGTCTCGTGTCGAGTATAATTCTCGCTGTTTATGTTTGTTTCGCTGCCACGCCGTGTAGTTAGGTGGCGCTTCGGGGCCAAGAGGTGAACTAGGCGAGAAAGAGCTGGCGTAGCGACAGCGGGTCTAGTGCACAGAGCTTGGCAAGGCTGTTTACAGGAAAGCGTGAGCTACCCGAAGCGTTGCACGACTGTACTAGCTCCGCGGGCTATGGGGCTATCAGCATAGTAGACACTATTCTGGAGGTCAGGTCATGATTTATTCAAGTTGCGCGTTGGATGATAAGAAGAACTGATTTTTAGCCCTTTCCGATTGCCCATTAAAACCACATTGGCGGAGAACGAAGCCGTTCCGAACTCTGGATCCAAGCATTTTAACTGCTTCCTTCTCCACTGATTTCCCCAGCATTTCTGAGAGGTGGCCTGAGATAGCATTTTAAATGACTGTCATCAACTGTTTTGGCTCCAGCTGTGTGTAAATGACTGCCATCACCCGTTTTGTGTACCGCTACTTGTAATGCGACGTTGCTGAAGTTTGTATGTAAGTGATTTATTTTAATTTCATGCATTTATTTGTACTGAAAATTGATGGAAAACTTGGTGGTTTGTAGTAGTGACCACGTGGAGTGCTAAGTTTAAATTAAGATTCGGTCAATGGGTGTTTCTTTCGCTGGTTGTGTAACACCTGTTCTTTTCTCGCCTCCGCTCACTGATGGAATTGTGGTAAACTGTAAGATACTGAAGCATAATTTGCCTTGTTTCAAGTTTCGGAATTTTACTTGCAACATGCAGTGCAGCGTCGCAGATCTTTTTGGTGTAAATTTGTGGCATAGCTAATATTTTATTGCACATTATATATTTAAGGCTTCTGCAAATTTCTTGTGCTGTCTAGTTAGCAGATTAATTGCGTTTATAAGCCTGTTCATGTTATTGAGGTCTGAAGGTAGTAAGGCCCAGGTATTTCGCAGAATTGCCTAAATTTGTGTCGGTCCGAAGCGTGGAAGCTTGTTGTAAGTTTTTGCTAAAGAATATATAATACTCATACTGTAGTTCTAATACCCTCTACCCCCCCGTGCAGTTAACGCGAGTTATCCCTCTTGTATCTCCATTAATAAGTTTTTGTTTCCTATATCTGTCTCCGATATTAGTTGTTAATGCTCTTTCTTGCGTCGGGCAACCTTGTTTACGTTAATCGTTCACGCTTGAGTCGCTGAGAGGATCGTGCTGCCCAGTTCGCACATCTGCGATCCGGAAAGGACACGTGGACATAGTGCTACCCACCTTGTTGTGTGTATGCATTCCAGACGGACTCCATCTGTATATTGTGCAAGTTGCAACTAGTCCACGCAATTAATTGGCAAACATAAGTTGTTGATTACTGTACTTGGAGACTGTCCTTGGGCCTTTAATACTTCATGTAATAAGTGCAACTTAGTAGCTTTTATAGTCCAATAAGTGATTTACTTTACTTTTTCATGTTCTTGCATCTGGTCTATTACTATTTTCATTAATAGTTGTGCAGGTCTAGTCTTCTCTTAATAATATGTTTCTCTAACTCTTATTTCTTTATGGCAATATTAGTGATAAACTTTTATTATTTTTATAATTCTGTCCAGTTAATTTTCTTAATGGGTACCAATTTTTATTCACCTGGTTGTGCTGAAGATAATGGTTTCCCGCGTAAATGCATTTAATGTTTTTCTTTTACATTAATGTACAGTTCTGTTCAGAGCATTAACCAGTTTATAGTACTTGATTTTGATGCTATTAATTACAGCAACAGTACATAGTTTGAGATCAATAAAGCAAATTAAGTGTTGGTTTAAAGTAACCTTCTTTAAAATGATTAGCTGTTTTATTAAAGTGTCGTTTTCTGAATGTTGATGACAAACGTATGGTTTTGTTTGAAATTAAACACTCCTGTTCAGGAACAAAATGTGTTATATGTATGCCGGCCACTGTTGCCGAGCGGTTATAGGCGCTTCAGTTAGGAGCCGCGCAACCGCTACCGTCGCAGGTTAGAATCCTGCCTCGGGCATGGATGTGTGAGACGTCCTTAGGTTTAAGTAGTTCTAAGCTCTAGGGGACTGATGACCTAAGATGTTGAGTCCCATAGTGCTCAGAGCCATTTGTTACATGTACGCGGACCCGGAACAGCTTTGTTACCACGTTAGAGCTCATATCCTACTTCTCTTCATAACGTAGTAACCATCGGAAACAAAAGGAAACAGAAACTACCAGCATTACTTGTAACAACTGCTTACACAAAATGTTTGAATTATACTCTTGGTTACATTTGGTTAGAATTCACTGTAACTTGTAAATCTTAAGTTCACTTCCAGTGGTTGTTGTTACAATTGGACGTAGGTAATGTTGACATGTGACTCAATTGCTTGTTTTGATATACGACTATCCTAACGTCACTTCTAGCATCATGCAAATAGCATCAGCTGTGTTCGTGACGGGCCTGATTTCCAGTACACTGCAATGAAAGTATACCCAAATTCGGAGCTGGCAGATGCCCATTTTCTGTACGGATTAGCAGACGGTAGTGGCCATAGGGCTAAATGTATGTATCAGGAGAGATTTCTAGAACGAAAGTGTCCCTACAGGAAAACTTTTGAAGGAATTGCTAGACCTTTAAGGGAGCGCGGGACTTTTAAGCCAACTACTCGAGACGGGGGGGATGCCTTGACGGACGAGGACATATCAAGTGGAGGGGGAACCTCTTCCTGCAGTTGACGACAACCCTAGTATGAGTGCAAGACAATTAACTCCAACAAGTAATGATGACCACATGACTGTTTGGTGAGTACACGAGAACCAGCTGCATCCATACAATGAACAGCCTGTGCAGGCACTATCGGCAGCTGATTTTCCTGCATGGGTACACGTTGGCTAATGGTTTACTGAACGATGTGTCAAACCTCATTTTAGTGAAATGTTCAAAAAATCAGGCTTCGTTTCATCTAGATCAGATTGTAAATTTTCCAATCGGCAAGTATGGGTTGTAGAGACTCCTCATGAAACTGCGCCGTCACGTCCTCAACAAAGATTTCCTGTCAGCGTTTCTATTGTCAGGGCATCATGTCCGTACACCTAGGCTCGATGCAGGAATTCACCATGCTCTCTTAGAGCGTACTCTACCTGTTCTGCAATATCATGCACCCTTACTCTACGTGTTCTGTAATATCGTGCACCTTTACGAGTGCAATAAAAGATACACTTCATGCGCCATGGTGCTCTTCCTCATTTCAGTGTTAATATTCATAGGCTTCTAAATGACAGATTCCGTGACAGGTAGGTACATAGGACTGAATCTGTTTCTTGGCCTCTATGCCCCCTGGGCCTAAAGACACTAGACTTTAATTTGTGGAGGCATTTGAAGCCCTTGTTCGTGGAATCCCGATATAGGATGTACAGGTTTCGTGCCCATACTTTGGAATGCTGTGAAACGATATACAGTTTTCCAGGGATACACAGCGCATCAGGAATTTTGTGAGACATGGTAACGCAGGGTACTCCGAACATTGCATTTAGGAAAGTGTTTCACAGTGTGCTGATTCTTTCTTTTCCAGTCTGTTGCAAATGATTAATGTGTTGAAGAGCTGCAGAAACAGAGATGTAATATGGAAATTAAGCATTACCTGACTCTTTTCCATAAAACCTGTTACCTGTCTCTAGCTGTGAGGAATGAATCCTAAAAGATTCCCTTCACCTGTCTGATACACCATTCAGAGTGAATCAACTGCTCCTACCTATTGCTTTTATACAACACACAATGTCTTCAAATACCACATGCAAGATTTTCATATTCTCTTGCTGCCTTGCACAAACTGTGAGCACTACAGGAAGAAATGAACAAGATATTTTTGAAGAAAATTTGATGTAGTAAAATTTTGTACTGGGATTTGTTTTCGCTAGAGGCCACAGTTTTCTAACTATTCAATGAAACGCACAAAAGTGATCTTCAAATGCGTTTTCTTGAAAAACTCGAAAACTGTAGCCTCCACCGAAAACGTATCCGAGCACAAAATTTAACTCTTTACTACTAGATTTTCTGTAGGACTAACCGTTTGTGTGTAGCGAACAAGAGAATATGAAATTAGTTTTTGAAGGCATTGTGGGTTGCATAAAACCTACCGCAAGGGGCAGCTGAGTCACCCTGTGTGTAGTGTCCATACCGTGTAACCTTCACGCAGCGCCATTCAGTTTCCCAGTGAACGGTGGTCATCATCGTTTGGCTTTACAGCCCAGGTTGCAGTTGCTGTACAGAAGTGAAGATAATTTGCACAGGTAGAGTAGAAGGGAAAGCTACATTACACCCCTCATCAAACTGAAGATCCAACAACATGTGCTTCACAGTGGTAAGTCCACCACATGGGTACCCAAGTTTCAGTTTATGTGTTCGTCATGTTCTGGTGCAGGTAAAGTGCGACATGAGCACCGCCAGAGAGGGAGGTCGGTGTGGGCAATAGTACCGGTACCCGTGAGCGACGCTCTCCTAGGCTTGCATGGAAGTTGTGGTAGAAATCGAAGGAGTTGTAACAGCTGTGTACTGTGTGAATATTATAGCAGACTGCCTGCAACCGTATACGATTGATCCCCCAACGGTGATAGTACCTTCCAGCAGGACAGGTATCCGTGTCACAAGTCAAAAACTGTACTACGGTGGTTTTAGCAGCATGGTAGTGAACTTTCGTTAATGACTCGGCCACCTTGTCTTGCCTGATAGAACACTTGTGGGAACCTGTCGGACGGTAACTTCGTACCCACAAACCAACAGCCCGTATTCTATGGGTATCGCGTGATCTGCGGTTACCTACCTCATGAAATATACCGAGGACTTGTCGAATCCATGCAGAATCGCTGCTGTATTGCAATCCGAAGTTGGACGAACGCGGTATTAAGTAGGTGGTCATCAGTTAAACATATATTGAAGCGTACTTCTACATCTACACGGATACTCTGCAAATCACATTTAAGTGCCTGGTAGAGGGTTCATCGAACCACCTTCACAGTTCTCTATTATCCCAATCTCGTATAGCGCGCGGAAAGAATGAACACCTATATCTTACCGTACGAGCTCTGATATCCCTTATTTTATCGTGGTGATCGTTCCGCCCTATGTAGGTCGTTGTCCACAAAATATTTTCGCATTCGGGGGAGAACGTTGGTGATTGGAATTTCGTGAGAACATTCCGTCGCAACGAAAAACGCCTTTCTTTTAATGACTTCCAGCCCAAATCCTGTATCATTTCTGCGACACTCTCCCCCAAATTTCGCGATAGTACAAAATGTGCTGCCTGTCTTTGAACTTTTTACATGTACTCCGTCAGTCCTATCTGCCACACTGCGCAGCAGTATTCTAAAAGAAGACGGACAAGCGTAGAGTAGGCAGTCTCCTTAGTAGGTCTGTTACATTTTCTAAGTGTCCTGCCAATAAAACGCAGTCTTTGGTTAGCCTTCCCCACAACAATTTCTATGTGTTTAAGTTGTTCGTAATTGTAATACCTAGGTATTTAGTTGAATTTACGTTCTCTACATTTCCTGATTTAGCGTGTAACCGAAATTTAACGAATATTTAGGGTCAACTGGCAATTTTCGCACTGTTCAGATATCTTTTCTAAATAGTTTTGCAGTTTGTTTTGATCTTGTGATGACTTTATTAGTCGATAAACAGCAGCGTCATCTGAAAACAACCGAAGACGGCTGCTCACATTGTCTCCTAAATCGTTTATATACATAAGGAGCAGCAAAGGGCCTATAACACTACCTTAGGGAACGCCAGAAATCGCATCTGTTTTGCTCGATGACTTTCCGTCAATTTCTACGAACTGTGACTCTCTGACAGGAAATCACAAATCCAGTCACATAACTGAGACGATATTCCATAAGCACGCTATTTCACTACAAGCCGCTTGTGTGGTACAGTGTCAAAAGCCTTATGGAAATCCAGAAATACGGAATCTATCTGCAATCCCTTATCAATAGCACTCAACCCACCATGTAAATAGAGAGCTAATTGTGTTTCACAGGAACGATGTTTTCTAAATCCATGTTCACTGCATGTCAATAGATAGTTATTCTCGAAGTAATTCATAGTGTTTGAACACAATGTATGTTTCAAAATCCTGCTTCATATCTACGTTAACGATATGGGCTTGTAATTTAGTGGATTACACCCACTACCTCTCTTGAATATTGGTGTGAACTGTGCAACTTTCCAGTCTTTGGGTACTGATTTTTCGTCAAGCGAACGGTTGTATATGATCGTTAAGTACGGGGCTAATGCATCAGCGTACTCCGAAAGGAACCTGATTGGTATACAGTCTGGACCATATTCTGGTCCAGACTGTATACCAATCAGGTTTATTTGCTTTTATTAAGTGCTTTAAGTTGCTGCACTACTCCGAGGATATTTACTTCTACGTTACTCATGTTGGCAGCTGTTTTCGATTCGAATTCTGGAATATTTACTTCGTCTTCTTCAGTGAAGGCATTTCGGAAGGCCGTGTGTAGTAACTCTGCTTGAGTAGTATCTTCGACTCAGAAGGCTCAGAGGTATACCGTAGTAATGTACAGGGTATATTGTAATCAACAGTTCAGACAGACATTTTTCGAGGTGTACGATAAACGTATCGGTATACACACTATCTATAGTGACCCAACGAAGCCGTTCACGACATAATTCCATATATATATTTCGAACCGACACTGATTTCAGAATGAGATATTGTCCTGGTTAGTACATACTTATTTAAAATGTGAGCTTTTTAATTAACTCATAATGTTATTGGGCTTAAATATTTACCCACCCGAGCCCAGTTACACGGGACCTCTACACAAATGTTTACATTTCTTAGGCATTTTCACTGTTTGAGACAATACTTCACACTGAAGTCAATGGACGATCATAACCAAACACCTGTGTTTGTCTCGTAAATAGTTCGTTTGTGGGAATTACTGAAACGTTTTTGATTCTTTTATCGTATACTATTACCCTTGTTTCTTTTCTCTAAGAATTTGATATAAGTGAGTATATTAACCAAAAAGAGGAAAAATTTTCACTATGTCTTTTTCGTGTGTATATGAGGGACTGCTTGTCAGTAAACGGGGCGTGAGTGCCTGGAATTGCAGAATAGAGACGGGCCGTCGATGTGGACGCTGGCGGGAGAAGGGGCGTGACCGCTTTTATCCTTTCTGTGGCAACAATAGCTGACTGACAATAACAGCGAAGACAAGAGGCGGAGAATCTCAGGCAGTAAACACCGTTTTACTAGCAGCCCACGCCTAAACAGACGCCGTCTAAACGAGCTACTAAAAGCCCATCGGCTGTTTGTTTTCCACTGATTAGTGGCTGCTAATGCACGTACGTATAAACTTCTGACAACACCATACCATCTGCCTGGGAATGCGATACACGGCACAAACGAATGCACCAAAGTTATCGTTGGAGATTCCCTCCCACACGGTGCAGAAACACACCAGAGGGGAGTGTAGTTGCGACGGAATTTTCCTGACGTGTTTATATGTACTCTTTACTTTCCTTTAATGTTATCTGTCTTACCTGCAATAAGTAAACGTGCATAAATATGTTATATATTTTCTCTTGCATGAGTGCTATGCCGAGAGAGACTAATACCCGTGTAAAATCTAAGGAATGGGCAGATGAAGGAATGGGAGACGAATAAAGAGAAAACCAGTATTGGCCTGAGATTTTCTGGTCATATAATACAAGAAGAATTAGAATTTTTGCAACTCAAGGATAAGGTAGTGAAAACGGTGTTTGGAGGTGGAGTAATGAAAACGTAACTTAGGGGCCAGCATATCAATTGGAACTCGTCACTGTGTTCCTCGAACCCCCTGGCCTTGTCACATGTCGCATTGTTGAAAGATGCCACTGCCGTCGGGAAACATGACCGTCATGAAGGGGCATACGTGGTGTGCAACCAGTGTACAACGCTCCTTGGCCATCATGGTGCTTTGCATGAGCTCCACTGGAACCATGGATGACCACGTGAATGTTTCCCAGAGCATAACGGAGCTATCGCCATCTTGTCCCCCAATACAGGTGTCAAGGAGCTGTTCCCCTGGAAGACGACGTATTCGAGCCCTTCCATCAGCATGATGAAGAATATATCGAGATCCATCAGACCATGCAACGCTCTGCGACTGCACCAGAGTCCAGTGCCGATGGTCATATGCCCATATCAGTCGTAGTTACTGATGTCGTGGTGTTAACATTGGCGCTTGCATGGGTCGTTGGCTGCGCAGACCAACCGTTAGGAGTGTTAGGTGCACTGTATATTCATATACACTTGTTCTCTACCCACAATTTAAGTCTGATATTATTTCCGCCACAGTTTTCCGCCTGTCCTGTTTCAGTAGTCTGCCCAGTGTGACGGTACAAACCCCCGTTCCTAGATGAATAGGTCTAGTATGCAAGGATTACTTTGTGGAGAGCGAGGGCGCGACATGGTGCGCCATTCACGGAAGTGCGTGGCGCACCCACGCGAGATTTGCAACGTGTCTGGGGATGCCTCCGCCGGCGGGCGGCCACGTTGCCCACAGTTTGGGGCATTTTTCGGTTATTCGCACTTTACGTGAAAAATTTGTAAGTTATGGTGAAGAACGATGCGGCAGTTGATTGTGGTCAGCAATATGCACCTTCTGAAAAATCGATCTTTATTTTAAGTCACGAGACGCAGAAGCTATAGTAACTTGAAAATTGTTTGATATCGTGAATACTGAAAAATTAATGAAAATAGTAAATAACAACTTGCAGAAATGAGCAAGTTCTCATTAGAAACGTCTCATCATAGTGGATCGAGTGCCATATTCATTTGTTAGGATTCATAAATAATTAAGCTCGTAAAGTGCAATAAACGAAGTTTGATGAGAAATTGATTTTAAAATTCAATAGAAAATTCATGACGTAAAGAACGTCACTATACAATATTTTGGGAGGCATCACACGTATTTTAAACTAGTTAAGTTATACTATACACTTAACTTGCAAAAGTTTTCATTATTTGCAAATTATTATTAACATTTATCGCCCATAATTAATTAATTATTATAGATATGAAGATTTTGAACAGCGCCATGGGTAGATCGCTATAGATTACATCTAAAAACAGTAATATATGCAGTTCTATGTTAAAACTTTGCAGCACAGATGTAAACAAACAAATTTCCGTTAAGTGGCGAAATTTTGCAAAAAACAAAAACTTGATTCATGGGCGACAGAATAATCCTAGAAATTATTGTAACATAGTAAATAAGATATACTTTTTAGCACAGTTCCGATGGTGTACTTATTTCTGTTGAGGCCTGTATGTGTCAAAATTTGTTACCTTAACTGGTGGGATTGGTAGCTGCATAGCCAGTGGGGTAGTCATCCGAGCCTATACAAGCGAGTGGCCATCTTGGCCGGGGTCAGTCATTCGGCAGTCAGTGAGCGTGGGGGTGGTGGAGTTGGACAGTGGGTGGCGAGGGAGCCCCACTTGTGGGTGACCCATGTGGTCATTTGAGTAAGAATTTTTCTTCCCGATTTATTTCGACGAAGTGTACTGTTTAATAGTGCAAGTGTGTAAGCATATATTTTGTGAACTGGAAGTGCTACGATTATTTGTGTGAGTACGGATTACGAGGTATACGTCAGCGTAAGCGAACATGTGGCGATCTGTGATTTCGCGCCGAAACTGTTAGAACAAAGAGGACAGCGAAACTTGTGGTTCTCTTTGAGTTGATTAACTCTCGGTTACAGCAGCCTACATTACTGCCATTGGGGGTTCGGAGTCAAATTATTATTAAAGTAAAACTGTAAACCGTCTCACCAGTGCGAATTTCATTGTGTGAAAGAAAAGGACGGCGCCAATAAATAATGGTGATAAAAACTTAATTGAACTGTGTCGTGAAAAATGATTTTGCTATAATAATCGCCAAATTTTTTGTTCCCTAGCATAAACTGTACTCAAGTTTGAGTGAATATTAATTCAAAAACTGTAACTAGTGCGCGGGTGTGGAACAGTATACTAACGCACCAAGTATGGAAATCATCCCCTAAGACTTACGTGAGAGCCAAAATTTGCAACAACATTTTTTAACGAACATTTGTATATGCACACTCTTCAACCGCACTTATTTGCCGCCCCGTCGCACCAGCCTACGACGTCCGACATGTGTAATGAATGGTGGCTGCCAGCCCCACGACTACTGGACGTGGTTTCACCTTGATTTCACTACGTGCTGTAGACACTCACCACAGCACTCCTCGAGCACCCGAAAAGCTATACAATTTGCGAAATGCTTCTCGGTCAAACTCAGATACATACGTAAAGTGCCCTCCGCCACACACCGTTGGGTGGCTTGCGGAGTATCAATGTAGATGTAGATACATCCTGTAACGCCGGAAATGCATATCCTCCTATATCGATCTATTGTACTATAAATTTTTTTCCTTATTTTGTTACCAGAAGGTATGAAGTTTCTGTGTCTTTTTATATTGTAATTGTTTTACTATTTGTATATTTATGCATTTATGTCGATGTATAATTGTTTTGTTTTGTAAATATTATTTGTATTTTTACGCTGGGTCTAGCCTAGGGAAAACTATGCTATCGAACGATTACATCGATAGGTCGTGTGGAGAACCAAAGTGTTTAGGATCTTTGGTAGTGTTAACTCTGCCGCATGGAGCGCGGGCAGAGAGAGTCTGGCTGGAGGAGGGCAGTGGAGCAGGTGTGTTGTGTGACGCTCCCGCGAGTTGCCGCGCTTTCGGGGTTTGGCAGCATGTAATTGCGCTCGACTTGCTATCATGGTTTCTGACACGGTGTCGCGGACGGGAAACATTGGCAGGCACACAACAAGAGCCCGTTTCGCCTGGTGACCGTGTCGAGAAGAAGGCGCGCCAACATCCAGCTTCTGCAACAGCGACGGCCGACAATGAGTGACTGTCGCCACCTCCTCGATCGACGACTTCAAACCTTCAATCAACAAACAAGGAAGACTGGAAGCACGTAAAGTTTTAGAACTGTATAGCTTTTCAAACTGTTTCATTTTTATAACTAAAATAAACAGCAACTTAGCATGAACATTTGTTGCTCATTGTCCCAACTGCATTACCAAGCAGGGTCCCTTCCTTTTCCGAAATGAACCCGAGTGTCGTTGAAATTCAGACGCCAGCATTAAAGTAATATCATACCATTTCACTGCTTTAATTTTAAAGTTCAGTTAAGGTATTCATAGCTGGCTACAGTATTTAGATTACCCAAGCACAAATTAAGAGTGCGAGTTTTGTTACCATATTTTAGCTTACCTGTGACTGCAGCTCAGCTTGGTACGTACTAAATCTTACTATTGTTAATTGTTCAGAATCATTTAATTCAAGTTCAAAGTTAAATCTCTTACTTCTAAATTGCGTAGATTCAAGTAGCTTTTGAAATGAATGTTGAAGTAGCCCAATTTACTGAATTTCGTAGTGCTTCAGAAACAAAGCTCACTATTAATTTCAGTCACTAAATTAACTTTCAGTTTTCCAGTTTTATTAATTCTTTTGCTAAATTAAGTCAGAGTGTAGCGAAATTTATTACTTCTGACAAACTTTCAGTTTTCACACTACACGTGTCAACCTTCAGTTGCCACGCTTTTAGTGCTAATTATATGTGCAATAACGTTTCTTTTTCAGTTACTATAATAATTGTCCATAGGACTGGCGACCATAATTTTCCCAAAATCTCAAATATCTAATTACCGTTAGTTAATTGTTAACGTAACGACCGCACATTTACTTTCTTTATTAACCTTACCCTTTTTCAAAATTAATTTCCACCAGTTTCATTTGCATTTTTCCTTTCATTTAGATGTAACCCTCTGCTCCCTCTTTACCGACAGATTAACTTCGGTGACGATTGCTTCTCCCAAATTTCCATTAGGTACACGCGGTTTAATTTTTCACTGTCATTAAGGTCGATAAGTGACGGGGAGGTTACAATCCTACACACGGATATGACGCTCACTGATATCACATGGGTTTATATCGACAGTAGGCTGGTAGTCACAATGTTCTAGCAGATCAATGTGTGTTGGGCTAGTCTCGAGGGGGCGTTTGGCTCATCGGAATGAGTACTGAACGTTAATCCGAGGGTCATTGGGCCAAGCCCCTTTGCGGCAACATTTTAACTTCAATTTCTTCGTAAATTACAGCAAATGAACCGAAATAATGCTCAATGTGTTGTATGGACTCAAAGGAAAATTTGGAACTGAATTTACAGCGTGCGATCGTGCTTACAGCATACACTCCGCAATTAAATTTCCAGGAAGGGATTGTAAATTCATGCAACGTGGCGAAATCTTTATTTCTGAGCGGATATTCTGAAGATCACAGTTTTGGAAGTTAGTGCGAGCTCGTGGCAGTACGCCATTGAGAGATCGGCGTGTGGTACACCCTCTTCGAACTCCATTGTCTGTACGTCTACGACGGCGCTGAAAGCCGCAACTAGGTTGCAGATCTGCGCTGGCCAAAGTACTTAGCGTGCCACTGGTGCGGTGAGAAGATTATATCCGGCATTATCGATTATCGCGGCCGCAGGGGATTGTTTGTGCGCCTCTCCCTCAGTCCCGACCACTCCTATTTGCATGTTAAACACAGTTACCAGATTAGGAGTTCCGTGATTGGAGCGGTAGTTACGCCAGAATTTCCGCACATCTGCTTGTATGGCATATGCAGTTTCGAACAATAGATAGCGCCTTCAGTCTTCCCAAGCCGATAAAAAGGTAATTGCACTGTCTCTTCTAAGGTTTCACTAGATTAAGGAACATCCCGGATTTCGGTAAGAAACCTACGTTCGGTTTACGAAGACCATGACTGACTTACTGTAAAGCATTAAATTTTTATTTTTGACACAGTTCCTTTTTTATGATAGAATCATAACCGATTTCGGCCTTCAACGACTATCTTCAGAAGCTACGGTGGCATGTGACGAACAAGTGTTCATGCATTAACTCATGACAACACATGAACACTTATACATCAAATGGCACCTATAGCGTGTGAAGACGGCCTCTGATGAACGAAATCTGTTATAATAAATGAAAAGCGCCAGTTTGCTTTTATTCTACAATATTACTTTTATTATTAACCGGTTTTCGGTTTAGAAGGCCACCTTCAGACATTTACTGAGTATTATCACCAAAGAAGTTAAATGTTAGCAGACAACATTGGAAGAGAAGTACCACATCTAGACTGAATTAGAAACACACAGTAAGTAACATTTTTGCAACGAAAAAGTAAAAACTGAACAGTACATAAATAACAATGGAGTAGACAGGAAAACCTGTAGCACAAAATAGGAATAGCATGCCTACATAACAAAAAATGGCTCTGAGCACTATGGGACTCAACTGCTGTGGTCATAAGTCCCCTAGAAGTTAGAACTACTTAAACCTAACTAACCTAAGGACATCACACACATCCATGCCCGAGGCAGGATTCGAACCTGCGACCGTAGCGGCTACATAACAGTTTCTATTAATAAATAAAACTAATAAAATAAGATTAGTACTAGACAAGGCTGCATCTAGTCTAGTAGTTATTTTATTTTATTTCATTAGTTTTGTTTATTAATAGAAAGTGTTATGTAGGCATGCTATTCCTATTTTGTGCTAAAGGTTTTCCTGTCTACTCCATTGTTATTTATGTACTGTTCAGCTTTTTCTTTTTCATTGCAAAGATGTTACTTAGTGTATGTTTCTAATTCAGTCTAGATGTGTTACTTCTCTTCCAGTGTTGTCAACTTCTTTGGTTATAATACTCAGTAAATATCTGAAGATGGCCTTGTAAGCCGAAAACCGGTTAACAATAAAAGTAATATTGTAGAACAAAAGCAAACTGGTGCTTTTCATTTATTATAATGTTGTTCTACCAAGAACCGACTGAAGATGCAGTTAACATGAAATCTGTTATATTTGTGTCAGAGAAAAGTGAAAGAGTAGAAAAATAATACCATACGGGATATCTCTCTTTATACCTGCTTTAACAACAGTCTTTGTCTAGGTAAGACGGGATCTTAAGTTTGTGTCGTATTGTAGAGTATGCCAAATACCTGGTGTGTTGAGGGTGATACGGGAGAAACCCCATATTATAAATCGCCCCTCCTCCCCTACCCCAGTGTTTCACCGTCTGTATTTTCAGGCTGATCTCAGGGACTAGGTGGGAATTTTGGATAGGTTTTCAGTGATACACTGATTAACGAGGAAGCTTTGTGTATACAGGATGTGTCAGCTGCCCTACCAATGTCATTTTATCTAACACGCAATGTTAAATCTGGCCTTTAAAAACCAAGCGCGAATTTCCATATTCTCTCACCTGCTAACTACGACCTTTTTCCTGACAGGAGAAATCAGCAGGACGTTTTTGTTGGAAATTTAATGCAGTTAAATTCCGTTCTGGTATAAGTTTCCGTTAGAGACCGTAGTTTTCGAATTATTCCAGAAAACGTACAAAAGTGACATTCAAATGCATCTCACACCCAGTCCCCACCGGTCAGGATTCCTAGTATGCCGCTCGTGGCACTCCCGCCAACCTCAGTACAAAAATTTTTCGGTGTTCGTTGCCACTAAGCTTAATCGACCACCTACAAATTGTAAAAGTTAGTGAAAACTTTACCTAACAATTATGCGATTTTAACAGTATAAAATTAACAGTTATGGAATCTGGGTTTTTAGGGACAGAGCGGATCAGGTTGTGGAAAGGGGCCAAGGTCAATTACTGTTAGTTATACAAGAACACATAACTTTATTCCTGAAACCAATGCACAGTTTTCTCTCTAAAACAAGATAGATAAAGTCACGGCTGAGGGCCCAAGTAACTTCTGCAGAATAAGTTAAAATGATTCCTTTTAAAACAGCAGGACTTAGAGTAACAGCTGAAGGCCTTACTTAACTAAAATTTCAGTATGTTCTCAGCTAATGGCCGAAATAATATTTCAGGTCAGCTAAGGAAATTATTTAAAAGCCAAACATTTACAAATTTCGGCTAAGGCCATATTAAGGAAAATTCAAGATAATTCTTCGGCTGAAAGGCCAATGAAAAAAATTTTGCATTATAAAAGAGAGGCCTTAAAGGTAAGCTTTTGCACAGTACAACGGGAAAAATCTTAAGAAAACTTGAAATATCTTGTCGGTTGAAGACCCAAACAATTACTCAAGAATAATTAAAGACAACCTTAAAATAAACATTTACAGAATTCCAGATTATTAAATAGAAACCCTACATACAAAGTTTTACATAGTAAAGCCACAGACTCTGAAACAAACGGGACTGAAGTACTAAATACAAAGCAACAAGAATTTGAAATGAATCACGGCTAAAGGCCTAATTTTAAAACAGTTGTCATGAAGTTAGGCTGAAGGCCATATACTTAACATAAAACAGATAATATTAATACATGGCTGAAGGCCTGGCACAGTACCTGCGACCAAACAAAATGACAAACAACAAGGTAGTGCTCAGAAGTGTTCCAAGGGTCAGCCTGCGGAAGTAACTCTCACCACACTCTAGGTTAGACCGGCAGCCAAGCGTAACACAGAACAATCGGGTGCCAACACGACCTAGGGACGGCTGAGGAACCAACCACCAACCTAATCAATTCCCTTCCACCCGACACACTCGCTGCTCTATTTCAACCAACCGACTGACTACTCCAGTACGCAGACAGCATTCATCTATTCACTGGAAATAACAGAATCTACGCACAGTTCAACGTAAGCAAACTTGCACAAGAACCCAAACAATCACTGTGAAACAACAAGGACCAATCAATTCGACACACAGAGTGTTTCCACAGGAGGTCGGCGACCAAATACACGTCGTCCAATGAGACGATCGACCGGACGACCAATCCAGGTCGTTCCCACTCAATTTACGTGCGTCGGCAAGGGTCGGGCGAGTCTTGGCTGTCCGAAGCTGACTGCAGTTCCAACCAGACTCAACTCCACGTCCATTCGGAACTCGGAGACACGGCGACCAAGGAAAACTGGCTCGGATCCATCCATGCAGAGGTAACTCTTGCCCATTGGCCACGACATCCCTGCGCAAGAAAGGAATCGACCCATGTCCGGCACGATGACCAAGTGTCGAGGCCCAGAAACGGTCAAAAGACCAAATACACGTCGCCCGATGAGACGACCAACCAAACGACCGGCCAACGGTCGTCCCGCTCCAATCTCCTTCCGCCGGACAGTTCATGTGCGTCGCCAGCGGTCGGCGAGCACTGGCTGTCCGCACCTCACTGGCGCTCCGTCCCCACTTCACATGCTGCTACGTCCGGACTCCACTGCTGCTGCACCCCGATTGAGCTCCCAACTCCACTCCAGACATGACGACCCGGAAATACTGTTGGTTGCTCCAGAGACAGTAAGACAGTGCACTTATCGAGAAGCGCTGCTGCTGCCACTGACGTACAGGTAAGGCAGGAAGTTAGTGACGCCAGCAAATGGAATAAGAAAACGAGGCGGCAGAACGGTAAGAGAAGATAACAAACAATAAACGGGATCGAAACGAGTATGCACTGCTCAGGGTTAAGCTTGGATCGAATTGTCAATGTAATTACCTTTAGCGCAACGTTTAGAAACGTCGTTTTTCTTTCACTACCTTCATAGGCAAGTATCGGGAATAGTTCGTATGGACGCAAATTTTTGTACAGTCCTGACTGCTGAGGTCGGATTGTGGGGGTGGAGGTGCGTTTGAAGATCACTTTTGTATGTATTTCTCGAGTAACTAGAAAACTGTGGCTTCCAGCGACAACGTGTCCCAGCACAAAATTTACCCTACAAGAAAGTTCTGTTAGTTTTTTCTGTAGGACAAATACTTCGCGCGTAGCGAGCGACAGCATATGAAAATCTCACTTGTCGTTTTTGAAGGCCAGGTTACATTAAGCAACATCGGTAGGGGCAGCCTAATTACCCTGTATAATTTACTACCGCTAAGTAATGATGGGTGTCCAGTATATTTATATAATATATGTTCCATATTTAATTGGCGTTTAGGGAGACATCTCGTGGCAATGATACTAACTAGTTAGCTACAGAGGACGTAACATCTGACAAACAGCAGTAAACAGCCGCCACAACTCCAGAGCGCTGCGAATCTTGATCAGATTCTACACATATCTCCTATATATGGTATAAATCATATTCCTCCAAAGCGTTTTTCTGTCTGTGCATGAGGGGTAATCTCAGGAAATACTGCAGGGATTTTCATATGGGTTTTTACTACCAGAATTATTCACGAGGGTGGTTTGTGTATTTAACTTATTACCACTGGGGCAGACAAGTCGTGCGGCTCTAGATACTTACTGCTACCCTGCGAAGCCAGGGGGGTCGTTAGTTTATGTATAGTTTCGGAAGAATCCCAGTTCCGGCTTTTGTCTTACAGCTTTCACAAATCTTGGTCAGGCCTGGGAGAATAGCAACTTGTTTAGTCCTGGGACGGTATGTCCCAGAAGAAAATTCTAAATTAGGACTATCAAAGTGCTTAAAGGACTTTGGCATTCCCGAAAAATACGTTTTTGTTGACGGTTGTCACTATCGCAGTTATTGTGGTATGTCGGTTTCGGCTGTTATGAGCCATCACCAGAATCACTATCTTCTTATGAAGGTACCACTTCAAAAAATCAGCGAGCAGCCATCTTGAAGTTGATCTTAAATCGCTATGATGGGTGCTAGATGCTTATTTAATGTGTTACGTTCGTAGCGGACACTGGTTCTGACGATAAATCGTATGGGTCGAAGTAAACAAAGTGAGATCGCGACAAATGTGAACAAGTATGTACCTAAAACTGGATTTGTTTACTTTTTAGTTTTTTACGTACATTTTTTCTACGTTCGATGGTAACTGCGGGGTTAGAATTTTTTATTAAATATAAAAACAAGCACTTGTGTTTGTTTGTACGCGCTCGCGCGTTTGTGTTTGTTTGTGTGTGTGTGTGTGTGTGTGTGTGTGTGTGTGTGTGTGTGTGTGTGTGTGTGTATGTGTGTGTGTGTGTGTGTGTGACAACATCCAAACAATCCGTCTTCTTTCTATACACTATGGAGCATGGAGCACATAGTTGACATTTGTCTTTCACTGTTTAGTTTACCTTTCGTAAGGTAGTCGTTTTTGTAATCAGATGTGGTACTCGTTTTTCTCTGTTTTATCTAGGGTGTACATTTTACAGTTTGCTCTTACTCTAATAATGCTAAGCTGATTCCAACAATTGAGTTTGCGAAGAGTACTGTGTGCTCGTGTTCGTGTTTGTGCCTGTGTTTGTGTGCGCATGTGTATGTGTGTGAGCGTCTCTGTGTATGACGCTAGTGATAAGGAACGTATTCAGTGCTGGTGGTAGCTCACTGCTAGTAAGCATTCTCAAATAACTCACATTTCCGAGCCGCCATCATCCGCTGATGAAATATATCTGTATTAACTAACGGTTTTCCTGACCTGATTACGGTCAGGTATCATAAAATTGTTAGCAACAGTTCGTACTGCAGCGTTTTAAGCAGCGCCAAGAAAAAATAAGAAACATCATGTGTCACTACCGACAGCAGTAAAATTATTTTGCGGCTGACTATGGAAAAAATAGAAATGGGCGTTTGGCGTCATTGGCCGGAAGGCCCCTTACGGGGCGGTCCGGCCGCCTTGGTGCAGGTGTCATTACATTCGATGCCACAGTAGGCGACATGCGCATCAGATGGGGACGAAATGCTGATGAAAGCAACACAACACGCAGACCCTGAGCAGAGAAAATCTCAGACCAAGCCGAGAATCGAACCCGGGACCCTTAGGACGGCTGTCCGTCACACTGACCATTTTTTTTTTCTTTTTCTTTTGTTCGATATGGTTCGTTGCGTTTGGTCTGGGCGGACGTCACAAGACATCCGTTCAAGTTAATCATTGATGCCTTGACTCAGGGCGGACGCTGGTGACTGTGTAAAGTATTTTACTATTGCGGGCAGTGAAGAAGGATGGCTCTTATTGCATTTGTCGCACCAGTCAAACGTCTTAGTACTGACTGTTACTGATAATTTTATGAAACCCGACCGTAATCAAGTGAGGAATATAGGTCGTTAACAAAAATTTATTTTACCAGCAGCTCGTGATGGTCAGGAAACTTCAAATTTTTCGAATGGTAGGCAGTTCACTGTAAGTAACGCTTAAGCCTTGTGGGACTTTAATTACCGTCTTGAGGGCAGAGGGTCGTGTCACTATGGCAGTCAATGTCCTGTGAGAGCTCGGATTAAATGTGGAAACAGTTGCTACTTTATTTGAGCGTACTATTACTTATTCATGAGTCACAGATAATATGAGGCACTGGATTTTAAATGGAAGGGTCGCAGATGTTTGGATAATTAATAAACAAATATCCAGCCTAATAAACAGAACCGCGGCACCCATTATGTCGCAATAATAAACAGGGCACCAGACATTAAGCCATTCCCTGAATTAGTCACCACATGGACAGTTGCCTCCACAGTGCAAGTAATCGATCTGTGACACACCGAGAAGTTATAGCTCTTAATTTATCTGTCCGAAAAAAGAAGACAAAATATAATGGAACCTAGATGAAAAATCCTCATCACATTTAATATCAGGATTAAACATATTTGACATTATATGGTTTCTAGGCTTCGAGACCGGTCGTTAAATGCACTGTCGGAAAAAGTATCGCAACACCAAGAAAGAGTTGTGCGACATAAACGAAAGTTGGTGGGCGCGTTCCTACATATGAAAGATGATGTCGGTTGCAGATGGTTCAAATGGCTCTGAGCACTATGGGACTTAACTTCTGAGGTCATCAGTCCCTTGAACTTAGAACTACTTAAACCTAACGAACCTAAGGACATCACACACATCCACGCCCGAGGCAAGATTCGAACCTGCGACTGTAGTGTTTGCGCGGTTCCAAGCTGTAGCGCCTAGAACCGCTCGGCCACGCCGACCGGCGATGTCTGTTGCAGTTTCGCGCCAATCGCGTAGGAGAACTATAGTAGCGCGACTATGAGAATGAGCATCAGGTTTGCTTTAAATATTAGCTGCAACGGTCGTGAACGATAGTTACCTTTGAAATTGGATGTGGTGATTTGAGGTTAGTGAAGAATGCTTTTAAGGCGATAACGACTCCATTATTAACACCTCACTGAGTTTGAACGAGGTCATGTAATAGGGCTACAACAAGCTGGATGTTCCTTCTACGATGCTGGAGAAAACGTGGCAGGAATGTAGCCACTGTACATGAATGCTGACAGCGGTGGCCACGGAAATGTACAGTTGCAAGAAGACCAGTCCCCAGTAAGCCAGGGAAGACCATCGCGTTTCGAATATCGAGCTGGAGTATCGTACTGCATCTGCAGCAGCAATTTGAACATGAGATGGCACCACAGTGACACAACGAACTGTTGCAAATCGGTTACTTGAAGAACAGCTCCGAACCAGACTCCCTGTAGCGTGCATTCCACTGTCCCACACCACCGCCATTTGCAACTTCCGTGATATCAACCGACAGCTCTTTGGAGGGCAGGATGGAGGCCTGTTGTGTTTTCTAATGAAAGTTGATACTGCGTCTGTGCCAGTGACGGCCCTGTGTTGGTTAGAAGTCGGCCAGTTGAGGGCCCGCAACCAACACCTGTGCTAGACACACAGCATCTACACCTGGAGTTATGGCCTGGGTTGGTGTTTCGTATGCCACCATGAAGACTCCCGTCCGACGCACCCTGACTCCATAATTGTACGACAGTCTGGTGATTGGACCTGTTGTGATTCACTTGGTGAATAGCAATGGAGTGGATGTTTTCCAACAGGATAACTCTTGCCCATATATCGCTGTTACAACCCAGTATGGTTACATATTCTTATCATGTCGCCTTGGGCTGCTCTATCACCAAATCTGTCTCAAGTCGAGCACATAGGACACACCATCGGACAACAATTTCAGCTTCATCGACAACCAGCATTTAACTGTCCCTGTATTCACGTAGCAAGTTCAACAGGTACGGAACTCCATCTCGCAAACTGACATCCGACACCCGCACAACACAATCCTTAAACGTTTGTATGCTTGCATTCAACATTATGGCTGTTACAACAGTTATTAATGCAGCAGCATTCAACACATTTAAGGGCGTATCTCGTGCTTACATTAACCTATAATCTTGCAATACTAATCACTTAAGTATGTTATCTAGACATATGTATTCTCGAAATTTCTTTAGTCTAAGCATTTATTTTTTCTTGGTGTTACCATTTTTGTTTTCCGTCGGTGTAAATTAGTTACAAGATCATCCAAGCGGTTATTGTTCAAAACGCCGTAACAAATAAATTTTTGTGCTAAGAGGAAGACTTTATACCTGTATAAAGCGTAGTGTATCTAACAATAGGTAATTATAATTGTTGAATGTTGGGCTCCATAAGGTACCATTTCTGTGCAGCGACCGTGGAATATAAAATTATAAAGAATGTAGCAACTAGTCGCGGAAACATAATTTATTTATCTTGTTGCAAATCTATTTCGACTTATATCTGTCATCATCGGTGCATTTTTTCTAACCGATACATACCATAAGAAGAAGTACTGTCCTTGGAAGATTTCTATCATGAAGGAAGGTACGTCTACTTACGGCATGTATCGGTTAGAAAAAATGCACCGATGATGACTGATATCAGTCGAAATAGATTTGCAAAAACATAAATAATGTTTCCGCGACTGGTTGCCACATTTTTTATAATTATAATTGTTTCTTTAATTCATTAGGTATACGATTCGTCAGTCCCCTCTTCGTTACACTCGCTTGTTTACGCAACAATTAATAATATTCTACTGTACACAAAATAGTTGTAAAAACGACCTCAAAGAAGTACAAGCGTTTGAATCTCGCTGAAATGATGCCGGTTATTGATACCATGTAATATGTTGTGAAACATATCTACTGATAGGTACAACTTTGAGAGTTCTGTCAACCAAGCAGCCAAGATCCCTGAAGCAGAAACAACAAACTGTTGAAAACGCCTCATCAACAGGGAGGAAAAGAACTTGGCAACATTACTTTTAACAAGAAGCAGAGCTGATTCCATCTGTGACTCCAGAAGAGGCAAAGCCATAACTGGAAACGTACTACATATATCCTTAAAACCTAAGTGGGGGATGACGTAAATAAGGATTTTGTCACAAAGTATTGCGCCTGACCAAGCGTGCTAGTGTTTTAGATACTGTATATGAATAGCAGGTACGAAAGGTAGAGAGATTGTGACAGAAACGCGTAATATATTTGCATTACATTGATCGTTTCCTCTAATTTCAATAGTAACCAAGTTATTTTCGCAACAAAAAGAGACACGCATAATTTTGTTAAATTTGTTTACACTATCTACTTCTAGTAAGTTTGACTCACAGTTTTCAATTTCTGATACGTTGTAGAGTTAAGAATGATGTGATGTGGTGTGGATTATGACTATTTCAACGTTAATAATTCAGCCACAATCCATTTTTAAAACAACATTTATAACAGGGCAGGTATCTACAGTGTGTCTTTAATAAAAAATTATGTTTACCTTATTTCCGGAGATAAGCTAACACTTTTACTGGGATCTTCTCAGTATAAAATCGCTAGGTCACCTTGAAGTCACAAATAGGTGGCGGGGGGTGAAAGTTGGGGTAATGGTTACATCAGACAGACCAGGGTGTCCTCTACGCATCCTGTGATTGTGAACAAAAAGTGGCCCTGTGGACCAACAGCTCAGGAACTGCGCTCGTGACGTCTCGTTATGCTTGTATAGTGCTTGGTTAAATTCCTCGTAGTGAACAGTACCAGACTTTCAACATCACACCAGTCGAGTCTGAATATCTATTAACTGTCTCCTTAATGGCATCCACATGAAATACCATGGCAAGTGGATGTATTTGACGTGTAAAAGGCTAAGGTTGGTTAGTTGTGCAGTTTGCTGAAATGCCCATTAGAGTGAGCAGTAATGACTGACCATTGCTGACTCAACTTCTCCGACCTACTTAAAACTGCGAGTCCAATGAGTTCTCAGAGATAACTGTGAGGTGGAAACTTGAGCATAATTTCAGTTTTAAAACAAATTACGGAGATTTTGAAGGACTTGGACATGTGGATACGGTTCATTTTACTATATAAGTGCGTTAAAACATCTGACAGAATTTCTTTTTCCTTCTAGTAAAACCCTTAAATACAGATCTGCCGTGGCGTGGAAGTTGCAGGTTTGAGGCAAGACACCTGATATTAGCCAACAGCAGAAAGTCGTAGACCTGTGGGTCACTAGTTTTTCTCGGTTGCCATTACCAACCGTTACGTACTGTCACAGTAGAATGGGAAACATTAGTAGTTAACAAGATACCGACAAAAAGATTCCTGCAGACACTGCAGTGATGCAAACTAAACAAAAACTAATTCGTGATTCCATTCCTCCGAAAAACGTACGTCAACTTTTTTTAACATGCGTCGTGCAGTGTGGATAACAACAATACTACATATGCGTGAGCTGAACTGAAAAAACAAACAAATTACGAAAATAGTGGTAAGTGCAACACATTTCTATATAGTTCCCGGAGCTGGTATGCCACATTCGGTTAATGTAATTCACAGTAATTGTAGCTCTAGCGCACACGTATTTAATGAAGTATTCATTTGGTAACAATAATCTGTTATGAATTATTTACTCATAACTTCAAAATCGACTGCAGCATCGTTAGTTCTACAGAATAGGGCTTGTTGTTGCACCAAATCAGTCATTACAGATCCTTTGTAGAAATGTAAAATAAGACAAGAAAGAAAAAAAAAAAACCTGACACACGTCCTTGTTTCTCTCGCAGCATATTGGTTCCGCTTCGGACACTAGAGATACTAAACAGGTATACGTATTAACATAAAGTAGATCAGTACATGAAATCGTAGAAAAGTTCTGACATTTAAGCACACATTGACATAAATCTGATAAGCGCCATAAGTAAAGAAATAAACATCTTTGCAGTCATATTTATTTCTACCCATCGCTTTATCTTATAAACGTCAATGCCTTTATCAAATGCTAATTTATTAAAACTGACAAGCGGTTGCGTATTACGGCTTTTCAGCAACATCAGATCTAAAAATTACAGTGGCAACAAGCAGGCGCATAGTCCGTTTAGTCATGTGGGTGCTGTAGAATTGCAAATCCAACGTTTAATTTATTTGACATTAGACCTATTGGCCTGTATTAAATTTTCTTTGTGATCAGTTGGTGACTGGTCTCCTGATTCCTGCCAAAACTTCCTCTTTTGCGCCAAACACTTTATCTCAGAGTAACACCTGCACCCAATCTGCTAAATTATTTGTCAAGTGTATTACAGTTTCTGTCTTCCTTTGCAGATTTTAACCTCTACAACTCCCTCTGGTACCATGGAAGTGATTCCCTCTTGTCTTGACACATTTCCTATCATCTTGGCCCTTTTTCTTGTCAATGTGTTGCAAATATTTCTATCCCCGCCGATGCTGCAGAGAAACATCACTTCTTATCATTCCTCCTCATCTGAACATCCTTCTATAGTACCACATCCCAGGCGCCACCAGTCTCTTCTTATTCGGTTCTCCACAGTCCATGATTCGCTTCCATACGAACTTCCAAACTATGTTTTAGAATTTTTTCCCGAAAGTAAGGCCAATGCTTGACGCTGGTAGACATATTGTCTCAGTATTGTCCTATATGCCTGTGCTAGTCTGCTTTTTATGTCCTCCTCGCTACGTCCGTCGAATAGGAGGGGGGATGATGAGGGGTATGAAGAGGGGGTTAGGGAGCAGGCGCGAATGAAAAGTCAGATAGTTTAAAGATAGATATTTGAATCACTGAAGTTGTGCGCAATTCCTCAGACAAGTGAATGATCTGAAGGACAAATATCTTTACGTCTACTACCGCTTCGGATGTATATTTTTTATTGGGAACCATGCATATACAGCGTGTTTATCTATGACTGCTGTTTCTGCTTTACATAAATGATCTAGGTGATAATCTGAGCAGCCCCCTTAGATTGTTTTGCAGATGACGCTGTAATTTACCGTCTAGTAAAATCATCAGACGATCAATTTCAATTCCTAAATGATCTCGAGAGAATATCTGTATGCTGCGAAAAGTGGCAATTGGCACTAAACAAAGAAAAGTGCGAGGTCATCCACATGGGTACTAAAAGAAATCCGATAAATTTTGGGTATACGATAAATGGCACAAATCTAAGGGCTGTCAATTCGACTAAATACATAGGAATTACAACTACGAGCCACTTAAATTGAAAAGACGACATAGATAGTATTGTGTGGAAGGCGAAACAAAGACTGCGCTTTGTTGGCAGAACACTTAGAAGATGCGACAAACCCACTACAGAGACAGCCTACATTACACTTGTCCGTCCTCTGCTGGAATATTGCTGCGCGGTGTGGGATTCTTACCACGTAGAATTGACGAAGGACATCGAAAAAGTGCAAAGGAGGGGAGCTCGTTTCGTGATATTGCGCATTAGGGTTGAGAGTGTCACTGAATGGTTCAAATGGCTCTGAGCACTATGGGACTTAACATCTGAGGTCATCAGTCCCCTATAACTTAGAACTACCTAAACCTAACTAACCTAAGGACATCACACATGTCCATGCCCGAGGCAGGATTCGAATCTGCGACGGTAGCGTTCGCGCGGTTCCAGACTGAAGCCCCTAGAACCGCTCGACCACACCGGCCGGTAGAGTTTACTGATATGATACACGAGTTGAGGTGGCATTCATTGTAACAAAGGCGGTTTTCTTCGCGGCGATATCTATTTACGAAATTTCAATCACCAGCTTTCTCTTCCGAATACGAAAATATTTTGTTGACACCCACCTACGCAGGGAGAAATGATCATCATAATAAAATAAGAGAAATCAGAGCTCGAACGGAAGGATTTAGGTGTTCCTTTTCCCCACGCGCCATTCTAGAGTGGAATGACAGAGCAGTAGTAAGAAAATGGTTCGATGAACCCTCTGCCAGACACTTAAGTGTGAATTGCAGAATAATCATGTAGATGTAGGTGTTTTTCAATATGAATCACCTGCAGACATTGTTTTATCTGACAGACAGCTACCAGCGCTCTTTTCGCCTACTCGTAACAATGGAGATTGTTTAGCGCTGTTGCTGTAGCGAAGTTAATTAACAGCGACTGTTTTGACAGCTGCCATCACCCTAGGGGACCACCACGCTAACTGGGTCACTCGCCCTTTCTGTGCCCTTGCTGTCTCGCATTCCCTTACGCCTTGTAGTTAATGACACATGACTCTGAATAACTGAGATTATTGTACAAAGCTAAAGTATTAAAGTTGTACATGAAACGTATCTGCGAAAGAGAGGGTTTAGACACTGCCACTTTGGAGTCGATACGTTATAACGACATGCACTACTGCATCACTGGATGAGTGCCTGGAAAACTGTTATTGTCCCTGCTTTAACAATGTTTATAGTTGGAAACCTATCATGTTACAAACTGGAGAGCTGGTAATGGAGATCTTAAGAATATCACGTACTGAAATATTTAAGTACTAGAAATGAGAGCTGCCTTAAACAGTAGCACTAAGGAGAAAGAAGATGACGACATACTTTTGTTAATGTTTTATGAACATATAACAAAATGAAATGGCAGCACCGTCAGCCTATATAATGATGAAAAGGTAAAGGTTTGATGTTAGAATACTTTCAGCACAGTAAATCAAAACTGATTCCTTCTGTAGTAATCATCCCAAAATACTAAGTTCTTTTTCCAGGCATCGCTTTACGCTATGATGTCTTAGATTTGTTAGTATATATCCAAATTTTTCGCTGTCCCTCAATGGTGTAGCTTGGACTGTACATAGAAAGAGAATGTAATGAGACTATTATGTCCTGAGGGTCCTTTCATGTGTACCAGTTAACACCTTTTGGTGAAATACTATTTAAACTCAGTTCGTACCGTTGGGATTCTTTAATGGTGGATGAAATGGATAAAACATGGGCACAGTTTTCAAGTTGCAATATACACTCCTGGAAATGGAAAAAAGAACACATTGACACCGGTGTGTCAGACCCACCATACTTGCTCCGGACACTGCGAGAGGGCTGTACAAGCAATGATCACACGCACGGCACAGCGGACACACCAGAAACCGCGGTGTTGGCCGTCGAATGGCGCTATCTGCGCAGCATTTGTGCACCGCCGCCGTCAGTGTCAGCCAGTTTGCCGTGGCATACGGAGCTCCATCGCAGTCTTTAACACTGGTAGCATGCCGCGACAGCGTGGACGTGTACCGTATGTGCAGTTGACGGACTTTGAGCGAGGGCGTATAGTGGGCATGCGGGAGGCCGGGTGGACGTACCGCCGAATTGCTCAACACGTGGGGCGTGAGGTCTCCACAGTACATCGATGTTGTCGCCAGTGGTCGGCGGAAGGTGCACGTGCCCGTCGACCTGGGACCGGACCGCAGCGACGCACGGATGCACGCCAAGACCGTAGGATCCTACGCAGTGCCGTAGGGGACCGCACCGCCACTTCCCAGCAAATTAGGGACATTGTTGCTCCTGGGGTATCGGCGAGGACCATTCGCAACCGTCTCCATGAAGCTGGGCTACGGTCCCGCACACCGTTAGGCCGTCTTCCGCTCACGCCCCAACATCGTGCAGCCCGCCTCCAGTGATGTCGCGACAGGCGTGAATGGAGGGAGTAATGGAGACGTGTCGTCTTCAGCGATGAGAGTCGCTTCTGCCTTGGTGCCAATGATGGTCGTATGCGTGTTTGGCGCCGTGCAGGTGAGCGCCACAATCAGGACTGCATACGACCGAGGCACACAGGGCCAACACCCGGCATCATGGTGTGGGGAGCGATCTCCTACACTGGCCGTACACCACTGGTGATCGTCGAGGGGACACTGAATAGTGCACGGTACATCCAAAGCGTCATCGAACCCATCGTTCTACCATTCCTAGACCGGCAAGGGAACTTGCTGTTCCAACAGGACAATGCACGTCCGCATGTATCCCGTGCCACCCAACGTGCTCTAGTAGGTGTAAGTCAACTACCCTGGCCAGCAAGATCTCCGGATCTGTCCCCCATTGAGCATGTTTGGGACTGGATGAAGCGTCGTCTCACGCGGTCTGCACGTCCAGCACGAACGCTGGTCCAACTGAGGCGCCAGGTGGAAATGGCATGGCAAGCCGTTCCACAGGACTACATCCAGCATCTCTACGATCGTCTCCATGGGAGAATAGCAGCCTGCATTGCTGCGAAAGGTGGATATACACTGTACTAGTGCCGACATTGTGCATGCTCTGTTGCCTGTGTCTATGTGTCTGTGGTTCTGTCAGTGTGATCATGTGATGTATCTGACCCCAGGAATGTGTCAATAAAGTTTCCCCTTCCTGGGACAATGAATTCATGGTGTTCTTATTTCAATTTCCAGGAGTGTATTTACCATAAGAATAATAATTAAAAGTAGCAACTGGACTTAAATGCAAAGAAACATTTTAAAAGTAGGTGGCCTACTGTGCCAAGAGACTACAAATTTACCAATCTGATTTACACATCTCGAAAAAAAAAATTTTTTCATAGCGGAATATTGTATCAAGGATTAAAATTACGTAACGAAATTTTGTTGCGATTTTCAGTGCGAGGACTGGCCTGATACAGCTCACTATGTTAGGTTTTCTTCTCCTGACATACAACCTCCTCCGGAGAAGGCCTCGGCGGGACATCCAATTTGGCGAGTATTTTACCTCCCGAAGGAAGCATGAAAAAGGTAACAAACGTTATTTAAAACAGCAGTCAAGACGTACTTCTTCGATAATCCATGGCACATTACTAAAGTCACTTGGAGAACACAGAATACGAATTAATAAGTGCCATCCGATTATTTAACTTCAACTCTTGGCTGCCTGTGTCACCTCACCTTACGTTTGAGCTACCTTCTCAGGCCGAGCCATGGAACACTTCTGTGCACCGCTTGTTTGTTTTATATTGTGATTTTCATTATAGTTTGAAGTATTGTGCGATGCCTTCGGCCGTATATTAATTCAGTTCTTTTTAAATTTTACATGAAGGCCTTCGGCAGTGTTTAAATGTTTGAAGATTGATTTTATTTTAAAGGAAAAAATATTTTCCTTAAAATTTGTTCTATCTGAAATTGTGTGTAATTCAAGCCCTAAGCAATTAGTTGTTCGGTGTGTTGTGTGCGGTCTTCAGCCGAGGATTTACGTGAAGCCATGGTCGTAGGTTTGAATCCTGCCTCGGGCATGGATGTGTGTGGCGTCCTTAGGTTGGTTAGGTTTACGTAGTTCTAAGTTCTAGGCGACTGATCACCTCCGATGTTCAGTCCCATAGTGCTCAGAGCCATTTGAACCATTTGATTTACGTGAACCCCTTTTAATAAAGCCTTCAACCATGTGTATCTTTTAAAGGAAAATTTTTTATAAGAAGGAAGGGGTTTATTTTAAACTGATTGTCTGACTCGTTGAGGCCTTCAGCCGTTGTTTCAAATTTGTTTGTGGCCTTCAACCGTGCAATAAGTTAACATTTCATTAATTAGGCTTTCGGCCGTTCAGTTGTAAGTTTAAAAAGAAATTTCACGGTTACAAAAAATTGTTTCTTAATGTGTTTTAACTACAGTTGCCTTTTAGACGTGTAGTGTATGCCTTAGCCGCTAATTGTTTTTAATTTCATGGTTTTTTTAATTTTACTTTCTATTTTTAGTTGCTTTTGATTTCTAAGCCAGGCATTCAGACGTTCTTGTTTTTGGTGTGGTTTCGGGCCTTCAGCCCCGAAAGCATCTCAAGTTTCTTTAACTAGGCTTTCAGCCGTACTGTCTAATTGTAATCTGTAACAGCAATGTGTAAGTAAGTAGTTCCTAGAAAAATGAATTTGTGTGTTTGATTGCGCAACTCACAGTAACTGTTTACGGCCGCATCCACAACGTGATAGATGTAAACTACAAGCAGCAGAAATGTGATTTCTCTGGAAAATGAGACGTGTTACCAGGGAAGACCATATCAGAAAACGGGATGGTAGGAATGTACTAGACATTATGTCGCAAATACTGAAGAAAAATAATACAGTATGGAAACATCACCTATAAAGAATGGATGTGGAGAGAATCCCACGTCAGGCCATATTACACCAGCTGAAATACTGAAAACATTTTTCCAAAGCGGTTTCTCAGAGAAAGACGCGCTGCAGTTCCTTCTCTAAACCTCGCACGAACGAAAAAATGGCTGACATCGAAATACAATGAATAGAAAAGCAGAGGAAAGTGCACTATACCTGACGGGATACCAATTCGATTCTACACAGAGTACGCGAAAGACCTCGCTCCTCTTCTAACAGCCGTGTACCGCAAGTCTCTAGAGGAAGGGGAGGTTCCAAATGATTGGAAAAGAGCACAGGTAGTTCCAGTTTTCAAGAAGAATCGTCGAGCAGATGCGCAAAACTATAGACCTATATCTCTGACATCGATCTGTTGTAGAATTTTAGAACATGTTTTTTGCTCGCGTATCATGTCATTTCTGGAAGCCCAGAATCTACTCTGTAGGAATAAACATGGATTCCGGAAACAGCGATCATGTGAGACCAAACTCGCTTTATTTGTTCATGAGACCCAGAAAATATTAGATACAGGCTCCCAGGTAGATGCTGTTTTCCTTGACTTCCGGAAGGCGTTCGATAGTTCCGCACTGTCGCCTGATAAACAAAGTAAGAGCCTATGGAATATCAGACCAGCTGTGTGGCTGGATTGAAGAGTTATTAGCAAACAGAACAAAGCATGTTGTTCTCAATAAAGAGACGTCTACAGACGTTAAAGTAACATCTGGCGTGCCACAGGGGAGCGTTATGGGACCATTGCTTTTCACAAAATATGTAAATGACCTAGTAGATAGTGTCGGAAGTTCCATGCGGCGTTTCGCGGATGATGCTGTAGTATACAGAGACGTTGCGGCATTAGATAATTGCAGCGAAATGCAGGAAGATCTGCAGCGGATAGGAACTTCGTGCAGGGAGTGGCAACTGTCCCTTAACATAGACAAATGTAATATATTGCGAATACATAGAAATAAGGAAGCTTTATTGTATGATTATATGATAGCGGAACAAACACTGGTAGCAGTTACTTCTGTAAAATATCTGGGAGTATGCGTACGGAACGATTTGAAGTGGAATGATCATATAAAATTAATTTTTGGTAAGACAGGTGCTAGGTTGAGATTCATTGGGAGAGTCCTTAGAAAATGTAGTCCATCAACGAAGGAGGTGCCTTACAAAACACTCGTTCGACCTATACTTGAGTATTGCTCATCAGTGTGGGATCCGTACCAGATCGGTCTGACGGAGGAGATAGAGAAGATCCAAAGAAGAGCGGCGCGTTTCGTCACAGGGTTATTTGGTAACCGTGATAGTGTTACGGAGATGTTTAATAAACTCAAGTGGCAGACTCTGCAAGAGAGGCGCTCTGCATCTCGGTGTGGCTTGCTGTCCAGGTTTCGAGAGGGTGCGTTTCTGGATGAGGTATCGAATATATTGCTTCCCCCTACTTATACCTCCCGAGGAGATCACGAATGTAAAATTAGAGAGATTGGAGCGCGCACGGAGGCTTTCCGGCAGTCGTTCTTCCCGCGAACAATACGCGACTGGAACAGGAACGGGAGGTAATGACAGTGCCACGTAAAGTGCCCTTCGCCTCACACCGTTGGGTGGCTTGCGGAGTATAAATGTAGATGTAGATGTCAAGAGGAGAGGAATGTTGCGAGTTGTAGGGGAGCGATTTGTCTGCATGGAGTTGGTATGAGAGAAGTTGAATTTGCTTGTGCGGCTGAGGACTAGCTAAGCACGCCAGGGCGCATCGCGTTTGGAACCGACCACTCAGGTGCAGAGTGGAGTAGCGTGGCCGGGTGTGGGTAAATCTCAGAGCTGGTAATTTCTACCACGGTTGCTTCACATAGCAGAATGCAGAATTACCATCAATGGTGGCTTTGAAACCAACTGAAAAACGGCTTCTTACAGCTCTCTGGGGATGTATAATAATTTGCAGTCAAATATTAAAGCAAACCTGAATACATCTGCGACCTTAGAAAAATGAAGTGCATCCAATATGCACACAACAATATTTTCATTCTTTTCACTGCAGATATAAATATTTTACAGTGAATAAACGTTTTGACAATGAACTTTTAAATACTTAATGTGATTTCATTTACGATACCTCAGATGATAGCATTGCACTGTAGCTATCGTCTCTGAAAGCTACTTATCTGTATCTATTTTATTTCATAATTTATAGTGTTTCTTATAACTTGTTCAGTACGCAAGTTTTGTCACAGCACTGTATCCTGCACATTTACAAGCAACTGACTACAGCATTAACACGTCACATTTTGTCATACTTGTGTATTTACCAAACGCACACTATACTTTTTTGCCAGTAGTTTTATTTAAATGTTGGTTGCAAGTGCTGTTAAAAAACTGTGCTAATCTGAAAGTGGTCGATCGCATGTGTTAGCGCACATCACAGTTCAAAGAGAACCAAAAGACGCTTCTGTCCAGAAATCAAAGATAATTGTTTAAACAATATTAAACGACAATTCGTTGTTATTTATCGTGAATACAGATGCGCTAGAATACTAGCTTATATATTTATGAACAAACCTTTATTTGCAAATACTGTGAATGATCTGAGTGTTACCGAATATTTGTGACATTTCTTTATTTAAATATTGCTGCAATATATTACTTTATCTCGGGAAGTGGTCATGTTGAGCCAGATGACGTATGTAGAACTAAGAGTGATATACGTTTGGTGGGGATGGCCTTCAGCCAGAGATAACTGAACAGTGGCAGAAAACTGCTGAAGTCAAGTGGAGAGTGAAATTTCTCGAGATAAGAGCTCAAGCAAGCAATTCTGGACACATTTACACGAGTTCTGGTAGCACTGTGGTGACAACGAATGGTTTACGATCATGGGGTGTTTGATTCTGGGCAGTGAACGAATGCTACCATACTTTAACTTCTGAAGGAACTTTATATTTCGAGAGGTCTCAGTGTGCTCCAGAGTAGGAATCTAATTTTCTCCACTTGTATTATGAAACTCAGCAAAGACAGAATATGAGTTATTAAACAATGTATTGCGTGTGATAATTTGTAAATCATAAAGCTGAACTCTAACATATCTGAACTGGTGAATATTTTATATATTGTGATCACGAAACAGTCTTAGTTTTAGTATATCTTTGATGACTATTTAATTTGGCATTTTGCTACCATTCTCGTAACCCACTTAACGTAACTTTACTGCATTTAATAAGGGTATTTCCTGTCTGTATTTTAATTGACTAACGTAGGACCACTTCCCGTTTATTTGAGATGTCCTTTCTTGAATAAACGTTATTCATCATAATTCCCTGTCGTCTACATCAATTACGGTCGACATAATAGAACCTTCTTACAGAATTATTCATTTAACTTTTATTTTGTATTTCTGTACATTTTATAAACTTACAATTCTACCCAGGAAGTTTCATATCAGCGCACACTCCGTTGCAGAGTGAAAATCTCATTCTGGAAACATTCCCCAGCCTGTGGTTGAGCCATGTTTCCGCAATATTCTTTCATTCACGACTGCTAGTTCTGCAAGGTTCACAGGAGAGCTTCTGTAAAATTTGGAAGGTACGAGACGAGGTACTGGCAGAAGTAAAGCTGTGAGGACGGGGCGTGAGTTGTGCTTGGGTAGCTCAGGTGGTAGAGCACTTGCCCGCGAAAGGCAAAGGTCCGGATTTGGAGTCTCGATCCGGCACACAGTTTAAATCTGCCAGGAAGTTTCAATTCTACCCAATACTTAAACAATTCGACTACAGGATCACGGCAACAGGTTATTATCTGCAGCGAATTTAGCATTCGGGCATGAAAGCAGACGTGCACAGCTCAACCCTATGACTAAATAGAGATATTCATTTTAAACAGAGCAGTACATACCCCAAGTGCTTAAGATACGAGTAACCATAGGTAATGGCGCAACAGTTTCTTCGTATGGGATGCTGTTTTAAAGCGCAACTACACTAGCATTAACCGTTAGGTGCCGTCTTAGGTGAAATGGGCGTAGGAAGACCCAGGTCAAAGAGGTAGTTAGAAGGGAAGACAGAAGAGGCACATGTGCCTAAACCCTACGTGCAGAATAATAAGGAGAAAACGAAGAATAAAACGTCCAATGTAATCTCAGAAATGCGTAGTTTTAGAAACAAAATGAGCTCATCGCGTGTCAGACGATGCCAAAAACAAGCAGCGCGATAATCGCAGATTGAACGGAGAGCAGGAACAGCATAATTATATCTGAACTCTCACAGTCAACGTTACACACAATGTCCTCCGCGGCCACATCCCGCATAAGGACGATGTAATATATCGGCGTTGTGTACCGGAACGGGATTCCGACCTGGTCTCACACACTTCACGGGCAACTTTGATGTCGACCGAACTACTAGGACGCCCACGATGTAGACTAGTGCTCGCCACAACAAACTCTGTGCAATTGTTACAAAAATTTACTTAATTTTTGGTAACGGGACTGTTTAATTAATAGTATAACTCACATTCATCGCTCGAATTTCTTTTCAATAATGATCGCATGGGGTGACCAATACGATCATCGTAAAAATCATTATTGTATACTGGTGTCCAAAATTAAAGCAACAAATCGCTATTTTCCCGTCCTGTGTGTAATCCAGTATGTAATCATACAAACGGTCAACAAATGTTCGTACTATAGTGTTCTGCACGGAAGATGGCTCAACGGACAACCACGCCGAAAATGACTTGACAGCACCCATCAAACGGGGCGTTGAATGCCGGTTAGTCCTTCATTCACAATCGCTGTCTACACAGCCACAGACAGTACGGTACAGAGAAGATGCCTACCACACTCTCTGTGATCAAGAGCGGAGTCGCCAACATGCCACCTAGACAGTCACACAGTGGTACAATGTTTTTTCACGTATGAATCCCGATTTGGTCTGGAGAGTGGTTCTCGACGAATTCGCATCTGGAGGGAACATGAAACACGATTTCGGGAACGGAAATCGAGGAGGATCCCTAATGGCTTGGACAGAGATTTTGTTGACCACGCGAAATATCTGTTCATGAAATGTTACGGATGAATCGGAAATGTTTAACTGCTGTCAAGTATCGTGGCCAGATCTTGGGACCTCATGTGCTGTTGTGGCGAGGTGGTGTGTGCCTAGACTTTGCACTGATGGACGATATTGCTCGACATCATAGAGCATGGGTGGCTGGAAACGAAAATCATTGACACATGGCGTGGCCTGCTCGCTCTTCCAATTTGAATCCCATAGAGCATGTCTGGGATGCGCTAGGGAGACGGGTTTCATCACGTCATCATCCACCAACCACTCTCCAAGACTTGCAAGCAGCTCTGCAAGACGAATGGGCGTTATTATCTCAATATGATATTCATGGCATCACTCATAGGATGCTACGTCGTTGCCACGCCTGTAATACGGACAGAGGTGGTCACACCCTACAGTGAGCACATTAACTAGTTGTCGGAAAGTGTGTGCAAATCTGATAAGCGAAAATAAAACTAAAATAAATTCGTTTGCTGTTCTGCAAGTTGCAGTTGTTACGTTCTATATTCTTTACATTGTTTTACTTTTCTATCATTAGTTTATATTATTTTGTGGTAAAATAAACACAAACTTGCAAAAGTTACTTTAGTCGCTTTAATTTTGGCCACCAGTGTGGATTTTGCCTTAGCATTTACCTTTTCTGATTTTCTTGTTTTCCTACCTTCTGAGCACATTAACCAGATGTCGGAATGTGTGTGCAAATGCGTGTTGGAAGAAACGAAGATCGTTTTTGTCTACCGTTATGCATGTTTCAGTTGTTTACGTTCTGTATTCTTCACATTGTTTCTACGTCGCTATCACCTGTTTATACTGTTTTGCGGGAAAATAAAAGCAGCCTTTCAACATTTACATTTATTACCTTAATTCTGGAGACCAGCTCATGAATCATTAAAGACAGTGAAAGTAATAAATGATTTATAATTCAAGTAAGTTCCACGACAACTTTGAATTTATTATCTAATATGGTTTATTTCTCATACATCTCACTGTTGAAATCACATTACGGGCTACCATACACGTAAGTTCACTACCAGCGACATAATCTTCCAGTTATTTGAAATAATCAACTAATGATATATTTTGCCTGAATCTCTTGCGATACCACTTTGCTTCTTTCCAGTTAAATAACAGTTTTACGACGGGTGTTCAACAAGTAATGCAACAAATTTTTTTATCGGACAAATTAGATTAAAAATGTGGAATCTGTTGTGAAACGTCGTGGAATATTCCCGTATCAGCCCCTTTAGTTTCATGAAGTTCCGATAGGTAGCAACGCTACACGTAACCTTCAAATTAGCATCCGCAGCGTAGGTGCGTTTCAAGCAGAGACTTGTCATTGAGTTTCTTTTGGCAGAAAGCCAGAGCTTTGCAGTCATCCATTGGCCCTTGCATAATGTCCACGGAGACATGGCAGTGAACAAAAGCAAGGTGAGTAGTTGGGCGAGTAGTGGAGGAGGTAATGTAACCAATGCTACTAAGAATAACAGAAAGCAATTTAACATCTGGTATAATACTATGTACATCTCCCTCTGTAATTTTTATATAGTGTCCTGTAAAAATAAAAGTAAAGTTTAGTGTAAAATAGTAGTTGTTCAGTTAGTATAAAAACAATTTATAGGAAGCTCAGTCGTGGAAAAAGTAGGTTATTCTTTAAAATGGTAACATATGAAATATGCTGTGTAATGGAGTAAGTATAGATTTATTTCTATGGCTATTACATAATTTCTGAAATGTTACATATTCTGTTGGCTTCATAGCTGCATCCATGTTCACTCTCTCGCTCGAGCATTTCTTAACAGTTGTGCTGTGGTTTTATTGGTGTGAGGGACTTTTGGGAGAATTTTCGTATTTCTGTTGCAATGTTTAGCGATACGTATTTCTACAAGCACCATGTTTTACGTAATTAACTGCCATACAAGACAGAAATTCCATGTTTGTTACAAATATACTACAATAAGTCTGTTCACGATGTCTACACGAAATCTTCAAAAGTACACTCCGTGTCAACATTTTTACACGCCAGTGTAAGCAAAAATAATGTAATTATCACGCAAAAAGAACAGTTCAGCTACCTTGACCACTAACACCACCACAGATTGCATTGTGCAGACTGTGATACCTCTCAGACGATCTTTGGAAGATCGTTTGATCGATGTCCGTATCAGTTGTTCTTCAGACATAATAGTCTGGCGCATTATTGTTTATTGGTTAGCCGTTTCATATACCAGCTGTGTTTCATGGTAAAGAAATGAAAGTCTGCAATATGCTTATGCGTTTTAGATGTTCCTACTTTTACTACTGACAAATAAATGGCTCTGAGCCCTATGGGACTTAACTGTTGAGGTCATCAGTCCCCTAGAGCTGAGAACTACGTAATCCTAACTTAACTAAGGACAACACACACATCCATCCCCGAGGCAGGATTCGCGACTCGCGACTCCAGACTGTAGCGCCTAGAACCGCTCGGCCACTACGGCCGGCTTACTACTTACAGATCTGGCCCATATGACCAGACATGCTTATTCGACAACGACTTTAATTTCACACCAGTCTAATGTCCTTTGACTCTTAAGTAAGGTAAATAATGATGTTGTTCCTACACCATTTTTCATGGTTGTCCTGTTTCATGTTTCTAGTTTTACGATTTATGCTTCTATTGCTTATTCCAGTTTTTGTACTTGAAAATGGCCTAAGACCGAAATCTGGATCGTATAACGATAAAATAAAAATTATTATAGTCAAATGGAGACACCATCACTCAAAAAATTTCGCTTGACTGTGGCTCTACCCAAAATATAAATTGTCGACTTCAGCTTGTTCCGCTACAAAAATGGAAAGGTACTTATTCTCCACGACAAGGCAAGGCCTCAGACAAGACTGCGCCCTGGAAAGGAGCTCACAAAACTTCTTTGGACTGTTCTTCCTCATCGAATCTACAGCCCGGATCTTGCATCTTCCCGCCTACGTGTATTTGGCCCAATGAAGGATGCACTCCGCGGGAAGCAGATGTTGGATGATGTGGAGGGTACTGATGTACCAAGACGTCGGCTCTTACGTCAACCAGTAGAGTAATACCAGGCGGCCATAGAGGCCCTCCCTATGGGATAGCCTAAGGACGTGGTACTAAACGGAGATTACATTGAAAAATAATGTTCTGTAGCCAGAAGAGTGGGGAATAGAATGATGCATTGGAATCCGAAATAAAGCCGTTAATTCAACTAAATACCTAGGAATTACAATTACGAACCACTTACATTGGAAGGAACACACAAAGTACTGTGCGGAAGGCTAACAAAAGACTGTGTTGTATTGGTAGGACGCTTAGAAAATGTAACAGATCGACTAAGGAGACTGCCTAAACTACGCTTGTCCGTTCTCTCTTAGAATACTGTTGCGCGGTGTGGGATCCTTACCAGATAGGATCGACAGAGTACATCGACAAAGTTCAAAGAATTGAAGCACGTTTTGTATTGTCGCGAAATATGGGAGAGAGTGACAAATGAAACAGGATTTGGGTTGGACTTTACTAAAACGAAGGAGTTTTTCGTTGCCACGGAATCTTCTCACGAAATTCCAATCACCAACTTTCTCCTCCGAATGCGAAAACATTGACACCGACCTACATAGGCAGAATTAACCACCACCATAAAATAAGGGAAATCAGAGCTCGAACGAAAAGATATAGGTTTTCGTTCTTTCCGCGCGCTACATGAGTCTGGAATAATAGAGAATTGTGAAGGTGGTTCGCTGAACCCTCAGCCAAGCACTTAAATGTGATTTGCAGAGTATCCATGTAGATGTAGATGTAGATGCTTTCAGAAAAATAGTATGTTGTGTTAGATATTGAACGCCCCTCTTACATCCACTTTAAAATTTTTAATGCGACTACGCGCCTGACGCTCGCAGATTCCATGCTGTTAAAATAATGCCGACTGCTGCATAATGCAGGTTACAGGTCAGAGAGAATCAACATCGAAAGAAATAGTATACCAGCCCTGACTTATGTCAGTGGTTCACCTACATCACGGAGTGGATTTTCCGGAGTCGGAGTTATCACGACATTTCACACGGAACATCCTGCTCGCTACTGTTGGACAGGAGGTACAGAAAGTTGAGATAAGTGGATCGAGACGATTGATAACGTTTGGAAAGGTTTGAACGGTGATCCACTTAGGACGTGGCCGCGATATTTCATTTTGCTGCCCACGCTCGTTACCGAATGTAATATTATGTAATACCGTACTGAGAGGCCTACGATGTTTCTCGAACATTCTAGAAGACTGACGTATGGATACATTACAGACAAATCGAAACGGAGCAGACGAATATACTCACTCGTTTGTCTGAAGTGGACGAGATTCGAAAAGTCAGTCAGTAAAGGTACTCATTGGATAATAACCATGCGTCTTAAAATTATCAAAATAGTTAATCCGAGTGAATGTAAGCGTTCGTCACAGTTTGTGCTAACAAAAAGTGCATTGTTTGCATTTGCTATGAAACTGGACGTATCTGATGTCGCAGGCGGGATGAAGTTTACAGAAGTAGCTTGGTTTGAGAGTGACTGTGACGAGCTTTGGTCGAGAATAGACGATGACGATATTGGCGATTGAACCTCAGTGGTGGAATAAACTGAAATAGTGGTTTATTTGATTTTGCCAAATGAAATGTCTACTACTGCGGAGGAACTGATGTTGCCTAGTGAACAAGTTCTATTTTCAATGGTGGCAACTATTACGTACTTAACCGTGTTTAGATCAGATGATTAAAGCCCTCGACGTTCTACTGCGTCAGAGCTCTCCATTGTGATGGTAAGTAGGCCTGCGCTAACTGTGCTGCTACAAATACTCTAAAAGTGTTTGTTTTAGATAATTGCCGATGGCTCAGTAGCGACTGAGAGGGTAAGTGTGATAGGAGTGTAGAAAGCTCTGCGCAGTGGTGTCAGGCAGTATTTCAGTATCGCGGCGTTTAATGTATAAACTCCAACGTGCCTCAGTATTTTATATTGGTGTTGTTAAATTTATGTGTGTATCGCTCGGTGTTTTACCTTCCATTGCTGTCGCAAGTTGGTAGAAAGTATGTTGGGAAGACGATTAGTGTGAAGACTCCTGTGAAAATTTCGTTTCTTCTGATGCTATTACGCACCTATTGGTTTAGTCATGAATGTAATACTCACTTCTGCCACTTTAACTGCAGGACACAGGGCCTCAACAGTGTAGTCCGTTTTTACGAGTTTACAATTTATTTACGAGATTGCTATTTATTTAGTGGACAACCAACCTCTTTCATGGCCTGTCGTTCCATTCAAAGTATACGAATTTGTCACCACAAGGAGCATAACGTCAGAAACTATGCGGTGAAATTGAAGGGCGTACGTTTTACATTCCGCCACGTCGCTGAACTAGCCGATGTAAGTAGGCTGTTTAGGTTTTTATGTTGGTAACGCCACGCAGCGCTCTGTATGAAAATCACTGACTGTGCTGTGTGCACTCTGTGGCTGGTTTGCATTGTTGGAATATTTGCTATTGTAGTGTTGGGCCGTTGGATGTGAACAGCAGGTAGCGTTGCGCAGTTGGAGGTGAGCCGCTAGCAGTGGTGGATGTGGGGAGAGAGATGGCAGAATTTTGCCATCAGAAAGAGTAAATTTGTAAGACTGGATGTAATGAACATATATATATATATATATATATATATATATATATATATATATATATATATATATATATAATGACTTTTGAACGCTATTAAGGTGAATACATTGTTTGTTCTCTATCAAAATCTTTCATTTGCTAACTATGCCTATCAGTAGTTAGTGCATTCAGTAGTTAGAATCTTTTATTTAGCTGGCAGTATAGGCGCTCGCTGTATTGCAGTAGTTCGAGTAACGAAGATATTTGTGAGGTAAGTGATTAATGAAAGGTATAGGTTATTGTTAGTCAGGGGCATTCTTTTGTAGGGATTATTGAAAGTCAGATTGCGTTACGCTAAAATATTGTGTGTCAGTTTGGTGTTGATCAGAATAAGTAAAGAGAGAAATGTCTGAGTACGTTCAGTTCTGCTCAGCTGTTGGAAAATCAAATAACGTAAGCTGTTTTCAAGCACTTCCATTTATAAAATTTTTCTAAGGGGATGTTTCACCGATTCGTCGAACGAAAGAAAATGGGTTCGAGTCAGAGCATGAGTATTCGTTCCTCCAGTATGGCTCGCCGCTGCTGTAGATACCCCTTTTGCATTGGGAGGATGTATTTGTGGCTTTCAAATGGTTCAAATGGCTCTGAGCACTATGGAACTTAACATCTATAGTCATCAGTCCCCTAGAACTTAGAACTACTTAAACCTAACTAACCTAAGGACATCACACACATCCATGCCCGAGGCAGGATTCGAACCTGCTACCGTAGCGGTCACTCGGTTCCAGACTGATCCGCACGGCCACACCGGCCGGTATTTGTGGCTTTCACATAACTGATAGAAACTGTAACAAAACTAAGAAATACGCGAAAATGTTAAACACTTGCTGTCCCGAAGGCACACCGACTCACGACAAACCCGACCTGCTAACGTTACGTGTGATAACCCTCCTGTAATACGGAGTCGATGCAGCATATCTTCATTCAGCTGTGTATGCCACCGCCGCAGGACAGCATAACAAATGGGCGCAATAACGCTACATCTAGGCAGGTTCGATAGTCTGCCGGTGGTGTGGAGTTGGGTGACAGACGCAGAAGTCCCTTGTATCGAGTACGGCAGCCTCCATCAGGCAGCTGCTCGAGTCCGATGTCTGACACCGTCAGTCTGTTGAAGGAGTACAGTGAAAGCGGCGAAATTACGGCTAGCTACCGCCGGCTATGCTAATCTCAGTCGCTCCAACCTTTAACACTGTTGTAGCAGCCTCGTATGACCGCTACTACAGCGCTTTTTGAACGTGCTTCCTTAAGCCACCAACACCTTCACTACACCGGACACAAATATGCCACGAATCGACGCTAGGCTGCCACCACTAGACTAGGGCACGTCCCTGTATCTGCTCCACACTGATGTCAGAATAAAGAGCTTTCCAAACTCTGTCCATCTACCTGCGGCAGCGTTCACTTTTGACGGCCGACAGAAACATCGCCCAGGTGGGAAAGCACATAAGCCATGCCAACAGATCCAGGCAATAGTTTCCAACAGTGCTTCGATCGGCTGTGGAACAGGTACCATACAGTACACCACTATCACACCAAGCCACAGAACTTGCAGCTATTTAAACGTAACACATTGTGTAACAAGGAGTTAAGCACCCAGAGGAGGAGAGAGTTGTTGTTGTTGTTGTTGTTGTTGTGGTTTTAAGTCCTGAGACTGGTTTGATGCAGCTCTCCGTGCTACTCTATCCTGTGCAAGCTTCTTCATCTCCCAGTACCTACTGCAACCTGCATCCTTCTGAATATGCTTGGTGTATTCATCTCTTGGTCCCCTCTACGATTTTTACACTCTACGCTGCCCTCCAATACTAAATCGGTGATCCCTTGATGCCTCAGAACATGTCCTACCAACCGATCCCTTCTTCTAGCCAAGTTGTGCCATAAACTTCTCTTCTCCCCAATCCCATTCAACACCTTCTGATTAGTTATGTGATCTACCCATCTAATATTGAGCATTCTTCTGTAGCACCACATTTAGATAGCTCCTATTCTCTTCTTGTCTAAACTATTTATCGTCCATGTTTCACTTCCATACGTGGCTACACTCCATACAAATACTTTCAGAAACGACTTCCTGACACTTAAATCTATACTCAATGTTAACAAATTTTTCTTCTTCAGAAAGGCTTTCCTTGCCATTGCCAGTCTACATTTTATTTCCTCTCTACTTCGACCATCATCAGTTATTTTGCTCCCCAAATAGCAAAACTCCTTTACTACTTTAAGTGTCTCATTTCTTAATCTAATTCCCTCAGCATCACCCGAATTAATTCGACTACATTCCATTATCCTCGTTTTGCTTTTGTTGATGTTCATCTTATATCCTCCTTTCAAGACACTATCCATTCCGCTCAACTGCTCTTCCAAGTTCTTTGCTGTCTCTGACAGAATTACAATGTCATCGGCGAACCTCAAAGTTTTTATTACTTCTCCATGGATTTTAATACCTACTCCGAATTTTTCTTTTGTTTCCTTCACTGCTTGCTCAGTATACATATTGAATAACATCGCGGGGAGAGGCTACAACCCTGTCTCACTCCCTTCCCAATCACTGCTTCCCTTTCATGCCCCTCAACTCTTATAACTGCCATCTGCTTTCTGTACAAATTGTAAATAGCCTTTCGCTCCCTGCATTTTACCCCTGCCACCTTCAGAATATGAAAGAGAGTATTCCAGTCAACATTGACAAAAGCTTTCTCTAAATCTACAAATGCTAGAAACGTAGGTTTGCCTTTCATTAATCTTTCTTCTAAGATAAGTCGTAGGGTCAGTATTGCCTCACGTGTTCCAATATTTCTACGGAATCCAAACTGATCTTCATCAAGGTCGGCTTCTACTACTTTTTCCATTCGTCTGTAAAGAATTCGCGTTAGTATTTTGCAGCCGTGACTTATTAAACTGATAGTTCGATAAGTTTCACACCTGTCAACACCTGCTTTCTTTGGGATTGGAATTATTATATTCTTCTTGAAGTCTGTGGGTATTTCGCCTGTCTCATACATCTTGCTCACCAGATGGTAGAGTTTTGTCAGGACTGGCTCTCCCAAGGCCGTCAGTAGTTCTAATGGAATGTTGTCTACTCCCGGGGCCTTGTTTCGACTTAGGTCTTTTAGTGTTCTGTCACACTCTTCGCGCAGTATCGTATCTCCCATTTCATCTTCATCTACATCCTCTTCCATTTCCATAATATTGTCCTCTAGTACATCGCTCTTGTATAGACCCTCAATATACTCCTTCCACCTTTCTGCTTTCCGTTCTTTGCTTAGAACTGGGTTTCCATCTGAGCTCTTAATATTTATACAAGTGGTTCTCTTTTCTTCAAAGGTCTCTTTAATTTACTTGTAGGCAGTATCTATCTTACCCCTAGTGAGATAAGCCTCTACATCCTTAGATTCGTCCTCTAGCCATCCATGCTTAGCTATTTTGCACTTCCTGTCGATCTGAGGAGAGAGTAATGAAATGAAACTTGTTAGTTGACAGGCTATGCGATGTTATTTCAGTGATTACAAAATCGGGTAGTAAATTGTACCTCTCCCCCGCCCCCTTGGCACTGGTTGATTGGGGAGGCTGTCGTACAGCCATTGCACCATCAAGCCTTTGTGTGCACTCCTGCGACAAGCTGCCCCACAAGTATTGCAACTGGGCTTGATGTATCCTCGATCTGACAGTGGGACAACGTCAGAGCAGGTCCTTGACATGCTCTATGAGGGACATATTTCCGACTGTGCTGCCCAGCATCATCCAGATGTACGAATGTTGGATGGCCATATCATGCCTACTCCCCCCCCCCCCCCTTCAGCACTTTTACTATCGTTAGTTAAAGGCGAATTTTATACTTACATTCTGAAAGTCTTGGGTCCGAAAGTCTTGGATTAAGGCAAAGAGATACATATTTCTTGACTTCCGAACAGCATTCGATACTGGACCCTACATGCTTAGGAACGAAAGTATGATCACATGCTATATGAAATTTGCCACGATTGTGCATTTCTTGGCAGGAAGACGCAGCATGTTACCAGGGATGGAGAGTCATCCATAGACGCAAAAGCAACTTTTTGCGTTTCTCACAGAAGTACGTTAGGACCCACGCTAAATGCAGTTAAACATAATTGTGTACTGTCGAAAAATACTGCACAAATATTCAGGCTGCACAAATATTCAGACATCGTTGATAAGATGTCGAAGTGATGCACAAATTGGCAACTATCTTTAGATGCACAGAAATGCAAAAGTGAGCAAATCACAAAACGGATACACGCAGTATCGCGTGAATACAGCTGCGATTGGTCATCTCATTTGGGTACCTCAGCGTAGGAATTTGTAGAGTTTTAAAATGAAACGATCTCATAGCTTCTGCTATTGGTAAAGAAGGTGGCAGACTTCGGAACATTAGGACAACCAAATCACGTCACTGTATCTTAACTGATTTCATCCCTATCGATACACTCACATCATTTCAGTGACTTTAATCTCTATCGTATAATCCATCCGTGTTTACCAATTGGTCAGCTGTAAGGCAGGATGTTCCAAGACAGCGGAAAATGAGGGAAATACCATCAGTCTGAAAAAGGAGATTGTTTACAAAAGGGTCGTGGAACCGACTCTCGAATATAGTTAAAGTGTGTGGGACACGTACCAAATCATACTAATTGAGGAAATTGAACATACGCAAAGAAAAGCAGCATGAAAGATCACAGTTTTGCTTGACCCCAGGAAGAACGTCACAAAGATATTGATAAACTTGACCTGGCAGCAGCTTGAAGACAAAACTAAACTGTACCGGTTAAGTTTACTTAAAAGTTTTATGAACCAACTTTCAGTAAGTAATGTAGAAATACACAACACCACTTCTGCGTATAACTCCCGTATTGATCGCGAAGTCTAGATTGGAATAACTACAGTTTACAAAATGCTCTGTAAACATTCATCCTTCTCAGGATAACAGTACTGTCCCATATACGAATGGAATGGAAAGACACAGCTACACATTTCACAGTGGTTTGAAGACGATGGATGTAGATACAGAAGTAGAATAGATATACCAGTGGCAGTTTATAGGGGTCATAGAACGAAATAACTGTCGTTATCAGAACACGTTTTGTTTAGGCACAATAACTGTAATGGTGCAGCAGAAGAAATAAAGGAAAACTGCTGACAGAGTAGTTTATTTAGTTTGTATATGCAACAGTCTATATAACACTGCACCGTACGTGTAACTACCCAGCGGGGTACGAGAATGTGGTTTCTACACATGGCCGTCTGTTTTTTCAGTAATCAGGAACTTTCTCTTGCCAAAAACCTGTACCGTACCTTCACGAGTAATTACGGGATGCCCATCGAGAATTCGAACTGCTGGCAGTTCCGTGTGATGAGAATTCCCTCTGCCCTCGTGATCTCAGCGTAGCGCAGGTTAGTCCACATGAGGGAGCAAATGAGCAGCAGGGAAATGACTTCCCCGCAGAAGACGAAACGAGAGTGGGGGAGCAGAATTAAACGCCTAATCAACAGCATCTACTCCTAGCCCAACCCAAAAAATGTGTATACTTCATTCAGCCAATGCAAACGAGTATCGTAGATCAAGAAGGGTCGTTTTGCTTGTTAAAACCCGAAACCATTAGTAAACTGAACAGTTCTGCGAGGTAATTAGCCGACATCTCCGGAGGAGAAACCTCATTTTTCTTTCTCATGCCGTAACTGGCTATTGCGTCTGTCACCGTAGTCATTCAGATGAATGTGGAGCAGTGTGCGATAAAACAGTACTTCCTTCAGATTTTCATTGATGCTAAAGGTTACGATCGAATAGTTTAATCTTTCTGTGATCTTCTGCAAGTCAGGAAGTTCAAATTAAAAATGTTAGTCAACCATTAACAGTACAAATTTGTCACACTGGAGAACTACAGATGGTACAGAATTGTTACCAGATGGTCATGCGACTGACTGAGCTCATGGCAGTGAAGTGCACATATCACAGTCGATTGTATGAAATAACCACAATAAAGATGGATCGACGTGATGACGCGACAGAATGGTGGAAAGAAGCTTTCGTGTTTCGACTTGCTCATGACTACACTGTGAATGAAGTCTGGTTTGTTGGTGTTCCAGTGAGGATTGTACAATGTGTCTGCAAGAAATGACTTATCACTCGCAGATATTCGTGTTTCAAGTGCTCATGACTACAATGTGAATGCAGTTGTCCCGTTTGTTGGCTTACCAATGAGGACTGTACAATGCGTCTACAAATAATGGCGTACCAATCGCAGATAATCGTTTTTGACGTGCTCAAGACTACACTGTAGATGAAGTTGTCCGGTTTGTTGGTGTACCAGTGAGTTCTGTAAAGTGTGTCTACAAGGAATGGTGTACTACTTGCAGTAATGTAAGACAGCGTAAGAACGGGTTCGTAATTAGATCCTAACCGTCAGGGATCAGAAAGAGTGTCATTTCTTGTTTTAAATTCGACACTAATTACTGCTGGAGTGAATGCAGGTCAATTGGAACCATTTCAGAGTGAGCATTACGAAGTGGGCTGATTTCAGCAGATATTTGTATTTACGTACTTCACACTGCCGCATAACCCTTCACGTTTTCAATGGGTCAGACAACTCTAGACTGACGGCAGTGTTGCAAGGGTGTAGTCCGACACGTCGTGATTTTGCCTCATTTCAAATGGCGCAAGGCATCAAATGTAGCGACGGTATAATTTTGCTTTCAGCCCACATTGTGTGAAGAGCGTAATGAATTCAAGAGATTTTCCTGCAATGTTTTGGTGAGACAGGTTCAAAATGGTTCAAATGGCTGTGAGCACTATGGCATTTAACATCTGAGGTCATCAGTCCCCTAGAACATAGAACTACTTACAACTAACTAACGCAAGGACATCACACACATCCACATCCGAGGCAGGATTCGAACCTACTTCCGTAGCGGTAACGTGGTTCCGGACTGAAGCGCCTACAACCGCTCGGCCACAGAGGCCGGTGGTGAGGGAGGAAGGACGTTGTTCATACCCTTACTTAGACTAACTCATCGTCACCGTTAAAATGAACTGGACTATTTATTTTAGCATTCTCTGTCGTCAGCTGTTGTCCTTTCTTCTACACCTCCATGAGTTCACTGCAGCAACTCCATCTTCCAAGATAAGTACCGCAGTGTTCTTAGGAACGCATGGGTGCATTTCTAGTTTGACACACATTCAGGCACTGTAACGCTCTCCGAGTAGCCTGCTAAGTCGCCTGGTCTGAATCTCACAAAAAATGTTTATAACTTCTGGAGCAGCGGGTAAGATGTAGCAATCAACATCTCCGTGATTTAGTGTCTCTATGGGGATGTAACCATCTATGCATGGCATCAGCAGGAATCGGAATACATGAAGCAAATTGCGGATTTTCATTCTCTGAAAAATGTGTCCATTATGAAGGCTAGAGGAGGCATTACACGGTATTAGTGGTGCGTCGCTGATAAACTACAGTTTTTTAGTCCTATGTTCATTCGGCATGCACCGTTTATGGTGAACCTATACTCGGCCTAGTTATGTACTTACAAACACAATCACAACAGTTTTCTTTTTGTTTTCCTTCTTAAAAGAAAGTAAGGATAATTTAAATGATTAGCGATGCATGCAGTGTTTCTAAATTGTGCACTTGCAAGGCAGACTCGTGTGGTGCGTACAACAGGGTTAATCTAAATAAGGAAGAGTACCAAACCCGCACTTACCTGTGATCGTCAAAATTAAGTGGACAGATATTAGAACAAGTTTCGACGAATACCTTTGGGCTGATCAAGAGTCGATATAAACAGATGCAGGGTGGTATAACATGTTATTCGGCATCTTGGACTTGTAATTTCAATGGAAAGAAGAGAAAAATCAGAAATACTGATGCTAGTGAAATGGATGAAATATAGATTTTTGAGGAAATTAAATGTAGTTACTACACACGTAGAATACGGGAAACATACGACATGGGCACACAGGACACCAGAAAAAAGTAATGTAAAGAATAATAAATCATAAATCACAGTTACCTTCAAATTATAACCTTTATCAATCGATTGTTTCAAGAATGACTCAGAAGACAGTTGTAATTACGAAATACATGTCTTGCCGCTAAAACGCATGAAAAATATGGTCTACAGTGCACATATTTACTTATTCCTAGCAACGAATCCAACAACGCTGATAAATATTCCATACCCCTTCTACACTTGCTGGATGAAGACATACGCTTAAGCAAGCCAGAGTTACAAAAATAAAGTAGGTATCTTTCATGAGGGCAAATCACAAACCCTGAAATTTGCTTTATCAATACAGGAGGACTTCCAAATATCCATTCCATAAAAAACTAGTCAAATGTGCGTTAATGTAAACAGAAGAAATCGTCGGCAACATCTTTAAAACAATATTCATTACCCCTAATTCCACATCGGATAATACCGCAACACATAATCTGGATACCACATCGTAACCACCCCGTGCTTACACTAATAGGTGGACGGCACCCAAGGAGCAGCACACAGCAGTCTCCTAAATTAAGTGGGTATGACTTATATTTTCTGACTTGTCACCATCTTGGATTTATATGGTATGTAAGGAGCTTCCAGCGACCCGCCAGGTTAGCCGAGAGGGCTAATGTGCTGCTTTCTGGACTCGAGTAGGCGCGCCGGTCCCAGATCGAATCCGCCAGGCGGGTTAATGACGAGGGCCGGTATGCTAGCCAACCTAGATGTGGGTTTTAAGCGGTTTTCCACATCCCACTAGGTGAATACTGGGCTGGTCCCCACGTTCTGCCTCAGTTACACGTCTTGCAGACATTTGAAACATGTTCCTGATTTACACTAAAAGCAGACAGCTAGGGTACACTGATTCCATCCTACAGGGTAGGGGATGGCGGCAGGAAGGGCATATGGCCACCCCTTAAAATTAACTATGCCAAATCCGACTGTAACAATACCGATTGTAACAATACCGATTCTGCGACAACTGTGGGACAAAGGCACAAGCGAAAGAAGAAGAAGAAGTAGTAAGAAGCTTCTGGAAGTCCGATGATACGTCGCCAGTCTCGTACATGTTACACACCACCCTGAGAAATCAATTTGTTGCCATAGGTGGGAATTGACAACAAAAACATTTTTCACGTTGGTGTGTAGAATGCGTCAGACTGGTGATATACCATTAGGCTTCCGGAAAATCACCGTCCACACAGTTACAGAGACTGCAAGAGCTGACAAGTGCCAAAATGTCACACAATCATCTTAACAGCTCATGAAATCAACCTGATGAGATGAATAATCTACAAAAGAATGGAAAATAAAATCGAAGATTTTTTAAATAACGATCAGTTTGACTTTGGGAAAGCCAACTGCATTAGACAGGAAGTTCTAGCGTTGCAGATCATAGTGGAAGCAAGACTGAAGAAAAATCAAGACATATTCACAGGATTTGCAAACCTGGAAAAAGAGTTCGACACTGTAAAATGGCACAAGATGTTAAAGACTTAAGTTACAGGGGATGACGGGTAATACTATATGTAAAAGAGCCAAGATGGAACAATAAGGCTGGCGGACCAAGAACGAAATGCCCGGATTAGAAAGGATGTAGACAGCCCCTAATATTCAGTCTATACATTGGTGAAGCAAGAAATAAAAGAAAGGTTCGACTGTGGAATTAAAATTCAAGGTGACAGTATGCCAGAGAGAAGAAATGCGAAAATAATGAGAATTGGCAGAAATAAGAACACAAAGAAACTTATCATACTTTAGGATCACCAAGTATACGAATTGAAGGCGTGCTGCTATACATGGAGCAAAATAACTAATGATGGGCAGAGCAAGAAGGAGGTAAAAGGCAGACTAGCACTGGCAGAAACGGTATCCCGCCAAGAGAAGTCTACAGGAGAAAGAAATTGCTCCTTTACGTGCATTCAACCTATTGTGTTTCCAAAAGAAAACTGGAAATGGATAGGGTGGAAGTCAAAAAAAGAGAACTTAAGTCTGTGGTGAAAACAGTACCAATGAAAAGGGATATAAACTGCTAATGGAAAAAGAATAAACTATTGCAGATGTGCAATCATTGCTCTGAAAACAGTGATACAGAGAAATCTCAATATTACTAGCGAATGCAAGATACCAGAATATTCTGTAATTTAATAGAAGAAACAATACGTTGGAGCACTTGCAAAAAATTATGGATCAAACGACATTTACTAGTTTAGAACAAGTACAAGAAGTGATTTTACAAATCTCCATTCCTGTTCATATCTACTTAAAAAGGGTGTCTACATTGCATCTAAGTGAGATGGCCTCAACATTCTGCGTGTAGCGAAAAGTGGTAAAATTAAAATTCAGAAAGGGTATGTATGAGAAGCCGTGGTACCATACAGAATGTGGAATGCTTTAAGAGTAGTGTAATGCAGAAAATAAATGACAAAATTAAAACTTGCAAAAGCATGTGGCTAGAAGAACTTCAAGAAGTGAAGGAATAATTATTAAGGATGTACCGGAGGTAGAACTGACACTTATTCCTACAAAAGTTATTAATGGTCAAAATTAGAAGAAAAGTGCCTATAGTGATATGTCTTGAAAGCAGTGTCTATTAAATATGGGGCTATCCTTCCTCTCATACCCATCTATGTGTTACCTCAAAGTAGGCACTATAGGCACTACTGCTTGTGTTTGTCATGCATCCTGACAAACCCTTCAGCCGTTAATTGCAGTGAATAATGCGCTCTTTCAGATATACCTGCTTGCATTGGGAATGCATCACATGCATTAACTACATGTGCTCCTGTAATGTCCCCACGATGGTGATGGGTTAGACATACACCAAAGACTTTAAATGTGCCCACAACTAGAAATCCAACCAGATCAGTTCGAGTGACTGATGAGGTAATGCTGCTTGACTTCTGCGATGAATCCATCACCCATGAAACGTTGGGGTGAGGTGCTATCATGCTGCCTATAGAAAATGGAGTGATGTCAGGTAGTGAATAAAACACATTCACTGTCTTTCTGAAGGGGTGACATACCACAATTGTGTTAGTAATTCATCTCTCAGGAACAGGTGATACACAAACCTGTTAGTCTGTTTTGTAAACTGGATGGTCTATGAACCTGTCTGCTGTAATTACTACCCATACATTGATCCTGAAGTAACACCTGTACCTCAGTCCGGTGACTGCCCACACAGAGGTGTGCCATCTCTTGTGAGTCGTACCTCATCAGCCAATAAAAAGGAGGCTATTAATCGTATGATCTGCAGATAGACATATACAGACAGGTATTTGTTTCCCGGCATATCATTATAGGAATTTTTTTCTAGTTTTGACCAGTATCATCTCCGGTGGTAATATGGAGCACTTTTCTTTACCATCCTGAATTTGTAATGGACTTCGAGAACATAGCTTGTTTACAAACTGCCTATTTGAACCTGTCTCTGGTTTCTCGGCCGACGTTCTTCTGAGGGTTTTACTAACCTTTCGCCAGCACGAGTAGCTGGCATTGTCAAAGCTTCACCCTCTACTGCCGCTGGTGAACTGGAACCGAACCCGCGGCCGCAGACTGTATGCACCTGGCGCGCCAACGTCCGAGGGCTTCTCCGCGGTCATTTCCAATGCGGTTCTCTTGCTATTGTACCACTAAATTTATTTTTCTATACGCTAGGCCCCTCCCTTGCAGTTGGATATCCTGAAAAAGCCTCCAGACTACGATAATGTAGATCCGTCTTTTGTACGAAAAGTAAGTGAAAGTAGGTCAAAGATGGAAATGCTTGTCAGGCAGTAACAATATTTGCAGACGTTCTTCTACAGCTCCTACTTCAGCTATGATTATCATTAGATAAGAACATATTTTATCCATTCTGGTGAAACATAAACTCAAGGAGGCCTAAAATCGAAATGTAATATAAAGCTATCTTTCTTTCTTTCTTTGTCTGAGCCTCGTCCCGCAGTTGCGCAGCGTCGGCCTTGGTTAATCGGATGTGGCATGGTAAGTTTAAGGGGTGGCCGGAAGCCCTTCCTGCCGCCACCCCGTACCCCCTGGAAAGGAATTAGTCTACCCCAGCTGTCTGTGTCTAATGTAAGCCATGGAATAGTGTGAACGTGTTGCAAATGTCTGCGTGTCGTGTAAGTGGAAAGTGGGGACCAGCCCGGTAGTCACCTAGATTGATGTGGAAAACCGCCTAAAAACCACATCCAGGCTGGCTGGCACATCGGCCCTACATCGTTAATCTGCTGGGGGGATTCGATCCAGGGTTGGTGCGCTTACCCGAGTCCAGGAAGCAGCGCGTTAGTGCTCTACATCTACATCTACATTTATACTCCACAAGCCACCCAACGGTGTGTGGCGGAGGGCACTTTACGTGCCACTGTCATTACCTCACTTTCCTGTTCCAGTCGCGTATGGTTCGCGGGAAGAACGACTGCCGGAAAGCCTCCGTGTGCGCTCGAATGTCTCTAATTAAACATTCGTGGTCTCCTCGGGAGGTATAGGTAGGGGGAAGCAATATATTCGATACCTCATCCAGAAACGCACCCTCTCGAAACCTGGCGAGCAAGCTACACCGCGATGCAGAGCGCCTCTCTTGCAGAGTCTGCCACTTGAGTTTATTAAACATCTCCGTAACACTATCACGGTTACCAAATAACCCTGTGACGAAACGCGCCGCTCTTCTTTGGCTCTTCTCTATCTCCTCCGTCAGACCGATCTGGTACGGATCCCACACTGATGAGCAATACTCAAGTATAGGTCGAACGAGTGTTTTGTAAGCCACCTCCTTTGTTGATGGACTACTTCTTCTAAGCAACCTGGTACCCGCCTTACCAACAATTAATTATATATGATCATTCCACTTCAAATCGTTCCGCACACATACTCCCAGATATTTTACTGAAGTAACTGCTACCAGTGTTTGTTCCGCTATCATATAATCATACAATAAAGGATCCTTCTTTCTATGTATTCGCAATACATTATGTCTATGTTAAGGGTCAGTTGCCACTCCCTGCACTAAGTGCCTATCCGCTGCAGATCTTCCTGCATTTCGCTACAATTTTCTAATGCTGCAACTTCTCTGTATACTACAGCATCATCCGCGAAAAGCCGCATGGAACTTCCGACACTATCTACTAGGTCATTCATATACACTCCTGGAAATTGAAATAAGAACACCGTGAATTCATTGTCCCAGGAAGGGGAAACTTTATTGACACATTCCTGGGGTCAGATACATCACATGATCACACTGACAGAACCACAGGCACATAGACACAGGCAACAGAGCATGCACAATGTCGGCACTAGTACAGTGTATATCCACCTTTCGCAGCAATGCAGGCTGCTCTTCTCCCATGGAGACGATCGTAGAGATGCTGGATGTAGTCCTGTGGAACGGCTTGCCATGCCATTTCCACCTGGCGCCTCAGTTGGACCAGCGTTCGTGCTGGACGTGCAGACCGCGTGAGACGACGCTTCATCCAGTCCCAAACATGCTCAATGGGGGACAGATCCGGAGATCTTGCTGGCCAGGGTAGTTGACTTACACCTACTAGAGCACGTTGGGTGGCACGGGATACATGCGGACGTGCATTGTCCTGTTGGAACAGCAAGTTCCCTTGCCGGTCTAGGAATGGTAGAACGATGGGTTCGATGACGGTTTGGATGTACCGTGCACTATTCAGTGTCCCCTCGGCGATCACCAGTGGTGTACGGCCAGTGTAGGAGATCGCTCCCCACACCATGATGCCGGGTGTTGGCCCTGTGTGCCTCAGTCGTGTGCAGTCCTGATTGTGGCGCTCACCTGCACGGCGCCAAACACGCATACGACCATCATTGGCACCAAGGCAGAAGCGACTCTCATCGCTGAAGACGACACGTCTCCATTCGTCCCTCCATTCACGCCTGTCGCGACACCACTGGAGGCGGGCTGCACGATGTTGGGGCGTGAGCGGAAGACGGCCTAACGGTGTGCGGGACCGTAGCCCAGCTTCATGGAGACGGTTGCGAATGGTCCTCGCCGATACCCCAGGAGCAACATTGTCCCTAATTTGCTGGGAAGTGGCGGTGTGGTCCCCTACGGCACTGCGTAGGATCCTACGGTCTTGGCGTGCATCCGTGCGTCGCTGCGGTCCGGTCCCAGGTCGACGGGCACGTGCACCTTCCGCCGACCACTGGCGACAACATCGATGTACTGTGGAGACCTCACGCCCCACGTGTTGAGCAATTCGGCGGTACGTCCACCCGGCCTCCCGCATGCCCACTATACGCCCTCGCTCAAAGTCCGTCAACTGCACATACGGTTCACGTCCACGCTGTCGCGGCATGCTACCAGTGTTAAAGACCGCGATGGAGCTCCGTGTGCCACGGCAAACTGGCTGACACTGACGGCGGCGGTGCACAAATGCTGCGCAGCTAGCGCCATTCGACGGCCAACACCGCGGTTCCTGGTGTGTCCGCTGTGCCGTGCGTGTGATCATTGCTTGTACAGCCCTCTCGCAGTGTCCGGTGCAAGTATGGTGGGTCTGACACACCGATGTCAATGTGTTCTTTTTTCCATTTCCAGAAGTGTATATTGTGAAAAGCAATGGTCCCATAACACTCCCCTGTGGCACGCCAGAGGTTACTTTAACGTCTGTAGACGTCTCTCCATTGATAACAACATGCTGTGTTCTGTTTGCTAAAAACTCTTCAATCCAGCCACACAGCTGGTCTGATATTCCGTAGGCTCTTACTTTGTTTATCAGGCGACAGTGCGGAACTGCATCGAACGCCTTCCGGAAGTCAAGAAAAATAGCATCTACCTGGGAGCCTGTATCTAATATTTTCTGGGTCTCATGAACAAATAAAGCGAGTTGGGTCTCAGACGATCGCTGTTTCCGGAATCCATGTTGATTCCTACATAGTAGATTCTGGGTTTCCAAAAACGACATGATACTCGAGCAAGAAACATGTTCTAAAATTCTACAACAGATCGACGTCAGAGATATAGGTCTATAGTTTTGCGCATCTGCTCGACGACCCTTCTTGAAGACTGGGACTATCTGTGCTCTTTTCCAATCATTTGGAACCCACCGTTCCTCTAGAGACTTGCGGTACACGGCTGTTGGAAGGGGGGCAAGTTCTTTCGCGTACTCTGTGTAGAATCGAATTGGTATCCCGTCAGGTCCAGTGGACTTTCCTCTATTGAGTGATTCCAGTTGATTTTCTATTCCTTGGATACTTATTTTGATGTCAGTCATTTTTTAGTTTGTGCGAGGATTTAGAGAAGGAACTGCAGTGCGGTCTTCCTCTGTGAAACAGCTTTGGAAAAAGGTGTTTAGTATTTCAGCTTTACGCGTGTCATACTCTGTTTCAATGCCATCATCATCCCGGAGTGTCTGGATATGCTGTTTCGAGCCACTTACTGATTTAACGTAAGACCAGAACTTCCTAGGATTTTCTGTCAAGTCGGTACATAGAATTTTACTTTCGAATTCACTGAACGCTTCACGCATAGCCCTCCTTACGCTAACTTTGACATCGTTTAGCTTCTGTTTGTCTGAGAGGTTTTGGCTGCGTTTAAACTTGCAGTGGAGCTCGCTTTGCTTTCGCAGTAGTTTCCTAACTTTGTTGTTGTACCACGGTGGCTTTTTTCCCGTCCCTCACAGTTTTACTCGGTACGTACCTGTCTAAAACGCATTTTACGATTGCCTTGAACTTTTTCCATAAACACTCAACATTGTCAGTGTCGGAACAGAAATTTTCGTTTTGATCTGTTAGGTAGTCTGAAATCTGCCTTCTATTACTCTTGCTAAACGGATAAACCTTCCTCCCTTTTTTTATATTCCTATTAACTTCCATATTCAGGGATGCTGCAACGGCCTTATGATCACTGATTCCCTGTTCTGTACATACAGAGTCGACAAGTTCGGGTCTGTTTGTTATCAGTAGGTCCAAGATGTTATCTCCACGAGTCGGTTCTCTGTTTAATAGCTCGAGGTAATTTTCGGATAGTGCACCCAGTATAATGTCACTCGATGCTCTGTCCCTACCACCCGTCCTAAACATCTGAGTGTCCCAGTCTATATCTGGTAAATTGAAATCTCCACCTAAGACTATAACATGCTGAGAAAATTTATGTGAAATGTATTCCAAATTTTCTCTCAGTTGTTCTGCCACTAATGCTGCTGAGTCGGGAGGTCGATAAAAGGAGCCAATTATTAACCTAGTTCGGTTGTTGAGTGTAACCTCCACCCATAATAATTCACAGGAACTATCCACTTCTACTTCACTACAGGATAAACTACTACTAACAGCGACGAACACTCCACCACCGGTTGCATGCAATCTATCCTTTCTAAACACCGTCTGTACCTTTGTAAATATTTCGGCAGAATTTATCTCTGGCTTAAGCCAGCTTTCTGTGCCTATAACGATTTCAGCTTCGGTGCTTTCTATCAGCGCTTGAAGTTCTGGTACTTTACCAACGCAGCTTCGACAGTTGACAATTACAATACCGATTGCTGCTTGGTCCCTGCATGTCCTGACTTTGCCCCGCACCCGTTGAGGCTGTTGCCCTTTCTGTACTTGCCCAAGGCCATCAAACCTAAAAAACCGCCCAGCCCACGCCACACAACCCCTGCTACCCGTGTAGCCGCTTGTTGCGTGTAGTGGACTCCTGACCTATCCAGCGGAACCCGAAACCCCACCACCCTATGGCGCAAGTCGAGGAATCTGCAGCCCACACGGTCGCAGAACCGTCTCAGACTCTGATTCAGACCCTCCACTCGGCTCTGTACCAAAGGTCCGCAGTCAGTCCTGTCGACGATGCTGCAGATGGTGAGCTCTGCTTTCATCCCGCTAGCGAGACTGGCAGTCTTCACCAAATCAGATAGCCGCCGGAAGCCAGAGAGGATTTCCTCCGATCCATAGCGACACACATCATTGGTGCCGACATGAGCGACCACCTGCAGATGGGGGCACCCTGTACCCTTCATTGCATCCGGAAGGACCCTTTCCACATCTGGAATGACTCCCGCCGGTATGCACACGGAGTGCACATTGGTTTTCTTCCCCTCTCTTGCTGCCATTTCCCTAAGGGGCCCCATTACGCGCCTGACGTTGGAGCTCCCAACTACCAGTAAGCCCACCCTCTGCGACTGCCCGGATCTTGCAGACTGAGGGGCAACCTCTGGAACAGGACAAGCAGCCATGTCAGGCCGAAGATCAGTATCAGCCTCGGCTACCCTGGCGGGTTAGATGTAATATAAAGCTATATCAGCTAGTAAATAAGATCAGTTATATTTTTCTAGTGTCTAGCACATTCGCTATCTTCTTTCCCCTAAATCGGTGTATCTATAGTGAGGTGGGTCATTACTGAAAAAAAAAATGAGTTGATGATAGTTGTTTATTGTACTCAAGTGATGTTATGCAAAGTTTCACATTCCAGGCAAATTCTGTGTCCAGAGAAATGCAGATACTGTATCAGGGAGGAAAACCCCCGTCGCTGCATATGCTGTGCCCTGCTCAACAGATTCTGAGAGTCGGTGTTTTAGAGGGTGTTTAACGTACGACAAAAGTGCTGTGTCCAGCGTTGTGCGAGTTGCAGTATTGGAGAGACAGACTTTAATACCTGGATATGTTGACCCCTGATTGTCAGAGTCTGGAAGGTGGCATATCAGTTTTAGCCAAATCTACACGAGTGAAGAGCAATCTTGAAAGCAAGTCTGAGGAAATCATTGTGTCATATAGCAGTACGATGTAGCTGGTGTTCAAACAAATATCTACCGTTGTAACATCTTTGGGGATCAGAGATCGGACTATTGCTACCAGACGGCGGTGCAGAGGACAGAGATCGAACCGCCACTGTAATATTTGTTGGTTTCCGGGAGCAAACAACGATAACAGGATGAGGATAGAGCAGAAGTGAAGCATATAATCAAACCTTATAACATGCTGTGTACACAGACACACACACACACACACACACACACACACACACACACACACACACATACACACACACAAACAGCCTCCCGTTCTCTATCTCTCTCTCTCTCTCTCTCTGTCTCACTCTGTGTGTGTGTGTGTGTGTGTGTGTGTGTGTGTGTGTGTGCTGACGAAGCTGTGAGGGCTCTGCGAATGCTGACAAAGCTACCCACCACACACACTGCAGCAGCCTAGCTCCTGGCTGTAGGCAACTCAAAGGTGAATGATCAATTTCTATCCAAAGTACGCGTTGCATTCTCCTGGGCATGGTAGTAGTATATTACTACCACAACGTGATTATATCGCGGCTAAATAGTCTACAAACGTGGCTACCAGACCATCCTTTGGGATCTCCTGGTAATTCAAACATGCAACGAAGCGACCAAACGAACCATTCCTTTCGGAACCATCCGACTAGAAGATTGGGACCATCAGTCCGGGTCCGCCAGCTAAATATTGAGGGAATTAGTCGATCCAAATCTGAATATCTTTCAAAGCTTCTATTCGACAATAGCATCGATGTGGTACTCCTTCAGGAAACACATACCGACTCGCAGGAAGACTTGCAAAGAAGAGGACGTATTCAAGGATTCCAACAAATAGGCGCAACATATCATGACGCCTATGGCACCGCCACATATGCCCGATCAGATATTGAACATGCACACCTGCTGTCCACAAGCGCAGAAAACAACATCCATGTTGTTGATATAAAAGTAGACAACATAAGACTTATAAATGTCTACAAACCACCAAACCAAATCTGGCCAAGTATTGTACTACCCGCACATGAACACCCAACGATATATGCCGGTGATTTTAATAGCCATCATGAAATGTGGCGATACACCCAAAATAATGAACACGGAGAAGCGCTGGTGGAATGGGCCGACGAGAACAATCTACATCTTATATTCGATGCCAAGGAGAGGGGCACATTCCACTCGGCCGCCTGGCGCAGGGACTACAATCCGGACCTCTGCTTTGTAACTACCGATAACGAGGGAAAACCAGTGCCTATACATAGAAGGGTTGCACAGAATTCCCACGCAGCCAGCATAGGCCTGTTATTCTAGATATCGGTGTCAATATACCCCTGATACGGTCCTTCCCTCGACCTAGATGGAATTTCCAAAAAGCTGACTGGGAGAAGTATTCAGCGGACCTTGATAGATGCATCCGGTTTATACCGTCACTACCTAAATGCTACGATCGTTTTAGGAAAGCTATAATTATCACAGCTAAAAAACACATCCCTAGGGGGTTTGGAAAAGAATACATCCCAGGATGGGATGCAAAATGCCATCAGCTATATGAGGATTTTACTAGTAGTGGTGACCAAGAAATAGCTGATGACCTCCTCCACAATCTAGATTCCGTAAGAAGACAACGAAGGACTGAAGCAACTGAAAGAATGAATTTCACTCAATCAAGTAGGAAGGCATGGAGTTTGTTACGTAAACTCGGGGGTACGACAAGACCAGCCCAGAAAAATCCAACCATAACACCAGAGAAAATTGCAAATAGCGTTGTCGAAATGTCAAGAGCTCCGAGAGACAAACCACATACCAGGATGATTAAGCGCGAACTCAGAACACTAAAAAAGAATACTCCAAATATATCAGAGCTTTCCACCCCATTCACTGAGGATGATGTCATTACTGCCCTCAAGGGTATGAAACCGGGAAAAGCCCCAGGTTTTGACAACATACATCCAGAATTTCTAACCTGCGCTGGAAAGAACGTAGTCAAATGGCTGGCAAATTTCTTTTCGAACATTTTGACTACAAACTATCTCCCTAGAGAATTCAAAAAGGCAAGAATAATAGCTTTGCTGAAACCAGGGAAACCAGCAGACCAACCGCTAAGCTACAGACCAATAGCACTTCTTAGCTGTACATACAAACTTCTCGAACGACTTATCCATAATCGAATTAGCGGCATTATTATGGAGAACTTACCTATAGAACAGGCAGGCTTCAGACCTGGCCGTAGTTGCTGTGACCAAGTTCTGGCATTAGCATCCTACATAGATGCTGGCTTTCAACAGAAATTGAAAACAAGTGCTGTATTTCTAGACTTAACATCTGCATATGATACTGTTTGGAGAGATGGAATAATTTACAAACTCTTAAGAGTGATTCCTTGCCAGATTTTAACATCCTTAATACATAATATGCTGAGTAACAGAACCTTCCAGGTCACCCTAAACGGAAAGACAAGCAAAACAAAACTTATTAACAATGGGCTTCCGCAAGGCTCCGTATTGGCCCCTCTTCTGTTTAACCTCTATATAGCAGATCTCCCAAACACGAAGTCAAGAAAATTTTGCTATGCGGATGACATAGCACTGGCTACCAGAGACAAGTATCTCTTCAATACAGAGGAAATCCATAATAATGACGTTGAAATACTATACAATTATTTCAAGAAATGGAGACTCAAGCCAAACCCTAAGAAAACTGAAGTATCTACATTCCATCTTAATAACAAAATGGCAAATGAAATTATTAACATAAACCTCGGAAACACCAACCTCAAACATAATAAGTTTCCAAAGTACTTAGGTATAACATTGGATCGCACTCTTTCTTACCGAAAACATCTGGAGAACACCACTGCAAAAATTGGAACACGGAATAACATCATTCAAAAACTTAGCGGTACTACTTGGGGAGCTAACGCAAAAACATTACGCAAGTCATCTATCGCCTTAGTGTTCTCTGTGGCTGAGTACTGCGCTCCAGTCTGGATTAATAGCTGTCACACCAAACTTATTGACAGGCAATTAAATAACACAATGAGGTTGATTTCTGGAACTGTTAAATCAACGTCCACGTACTGGTTACCGGTGCTATGTAATATCCTGCCCCCGGACCTGCGTAGAAAAGCGGCCCTACTGCACGAATTCAGAAAGATTGAGACAAAACCAGAACTACCAATTAAAGAAGAATTCTCACAACTGCGACACACTCGATTGAAATCAAGAAAGCCACTCATACGTACAGCTGAGCAGCTTCAAAATAATAACTATGACCACACGAAACAATGGAGACTAGATTGGAACCAAAAGACAAATGACCAACTACAGACCTGGTTTGAGAGCTATAACTGCCACATCTCTGGAATGGAACTAACACGGAAAACATGGTCCGCATTAAATCGAATACGTACTGGACATGGCAGGTGTGCGGATTCACTACACAAATGGGGAAGAGCGATGTCACCAGAATGCGACTGCGGTGCCCCTAGACAGACGATCCAACACATCCATGGTGAATGCTCCTTGCGAGCATATGCAGGGAACTGGTCCGACTTCCTGGAGGCATCCCCATCGGCGCTAGAATGGATCTCATACCTTGATATAACCTTTTAACTGACCAATATAAACATAAATTATATTCATGATTGTTATAAGATTTTAGTGTCTAACACTTGATGTATTAATGTTGCATGTATAGCCATACGCTAAATAAATAAATAACCACAGTATTTTTTGTACACTTAGTCCTCTACATACAAAATTTGTTTGAAACTGATTCTGTGTTATCCCTGTGAGTGTACTGTCAAGCCACCTTACGCAATATTTGATCATTTATGCTGCGTGCCGGAGCTTGTAATTAGATTTGAGCCATTGTCGCCGGAAGCGGTCATTGTCGCCATCACGGGAACGAGACAGTCGGCGTGCGCTGGAGGCCGCTGAAGCAGCTGGACAGAGCCGTATCATAATGTGAACCACGTTACACGAAACACAGTGATGTTCCTGCTAATGCTTAGTTGCAATGTTCTTCGAATACATGAAGAATCGGACGAAAGTATTGTTATAGAAGTGTATTGGGGCGTTTGAAAAGTCCGTGCAAAGTCCGATAGATGGCACCACCGGCGCGTGTCGAGGTGATGCTTAGTTAGTAGCATCTTTGGAAAGAATGCACACCAAGTTTCAGCCATATTGGTCTATTTCCTTGGCATTCGTGTGAATCAAGGAAGTCAAGCGATTGTCAAAAAATGGACCAAAAAGAATTTCGTGTGGTAAAATGGAAATTCCGTGTGGCTAGGGCCTCCCATCGGGTAGACCGTTCGCCTGGTGCAAGTCTTTGAGCAAGTCTACTTCGGCGAATTTGGAGTCGATGGGGTTGAAATGACGGTGATAAAGACAACACCACACCCAGTCTCTGAGCGGGGAAAATCTCCGACCCAGCCGGGAATCGAACCCGGTCGGTTAGGTATGACATTTCGTCGCGGTTACCATTCTTTTTCGATAATGTTCGTTGCGTTTGGTCTGGGCGGACGTCACAAGACACCCGTTCAAGTTCATCGTTGATTCCTTTACTCACTTTTTTATTACAGAGCGGGAGCTGTCTTCTGTCCAAACACGCTGAGCTACCGTGCTGGCACCACTCAGCTACCAGGGGCGGACATTTCGTGTGGTGATTAAACATTACTTTATTAACCCATTTCACAGCCCCCCCCCCCCCCTCCGCCCTTCTTCTCCAGGCTTGGTTCCTCGGACTACTGTTTGTTCCCCAATTTGAAGACATGGCTGGCGGGACAAAGACTTTATTCAAACGAGGAGGTGATTGCAGCAACTAATAGCTTTTCTGCAGACTTGTACAATTCCTATTATTCGCAAGGGATCAACAAATTAGAACAGCGTTGGACGAAGTGTATAAGTGTATAACTCTAAAAGGAGACTATGACAAAAAATAAAAACGGTGTACCCCAAACTCGTAAGTAGTTTTCATTTTTGCACGGACTTTTCAAACGCCTCTCGTATGGTACCCACTAACAAATGGAAAGTACACACGGACACGAATTAGAATCACGACATTTGTGACAATGTCAGTGAGAATCTTCAGTAACATAAAACGTGCTTACCGAGAGTATGAAGTCAGCTCTTATAAACTCCGCTTCCCTTAAACAATGACCGGGGAGGAGGGTAGTAAACTCGTAAAATCCCAAGTATACTCAGATGTAATGTAATGATCAATATTCACATAAAGACAGCATACTTCTTGTGAAAACACAATCCCGCAGATTTTACAGTCCCACCAGATAAAATAGATACAAGAAAATCACAGCATATTGTTATTAGTCTCCAACTCGTGTCAGCATTACTCCCCCAAGATCGCTTGGTCGCGAGTTCCATTTAAAGCCTGGTCGGAGATCTTCTTCGCTCGGGACTGGGTATTTGTGTTGTAATAATCAGTTCACCGCATCTTCAAGACAAAGGTCAATGTTTAATTTCTAAATCCCTCCGTCCAGTCATAAAAATCAAAGTTTCGATTTTTAAAAACTTGTGACTTCTGCTCGCTACATATCGGCACAAGTAGGTGGTCTTTGTGACTATGACGGCTTGTCTTCAACTGCCGCCAGCCGCAACATTCAAACAGTACCACTGAAGCTGTTCGGTCAACATATCTAGTACGTATGTGTCCGCAACGGGGAGGGTTCATGGAAATGGGGGCATTTGAACCTTCGGGAAACCTGTGAATACGCTTTTTATTCGTTACAGAATTCTCTTGCTTTCTAGCTATGCTTAATTATCAACGACCCTACTAAATTGTAGGTTTAGCACGACTAGTCCATCAGGAAATACTATGACTTCAGCAGTCACTGTATGCAGAATGGCCATAATGAAAGTTTCAGTTTCAAAATGCTATAGAAAGAGAACACAGCTCAGAATGACGTCTAATTTGGTCTAGTATTGGCGCTGGAGGAAACGACATGGAACATAAAATAAAAATTTGACCGGTAGATGGCGCTGTATTCGTGTGAATATGCACACCAACAGACTGTCTCCATTGAGGATCGCGCACTGCTGGAAAGGATGCTTTACAATAGCAATGGTTTTCCACCAGTAGCACTGCGGAAGATCTGGACACTCAAGGGCATGAAAAAATTCATATATGTTGGCAGGTGGGGATATTCAGTCACCAAAAAATTATTAAACTTCGTGGTGAAACCTTCAGCTATCATTTATTTTGCACAAATCGCTACTAGTGTCGGTCAGTGACCATTATCAAGCTCAGCTGGCATAAACGGCAGGAAAGTTGTAGCATAATTTGAACGAAAGTAATTTGCTTTTTTAAGTCCACCATCGTACGTAAAATATTTCTGCAATAATAGCTGTGTGCGATAATTTTCGTCAAGTAGCAAATTCACATCGACAGGTAACGACACACTGTGCGTTACTAGCTGTAGATAGGAACTTGCTGCTCTGGTAGAATTAAAAGAGAAAACTACTTTTGTACGAATTATGGTACAATTTCCCTACCGTTTATGCTTGACAATGTTCACTGACAGAAAATGGCAGCGAACTATGCAAAACAAATGACAGCTGAAGGTTTCACCATGGATTTTAACAGCTATGATAACAGGCATTGGCCCGATGTCTGCTAAGGGTCAGGAGGAAATGATTACAAAATTTGAAAATACAGGTTCCTTTGAAGTGCACTGTCATAGAGAGAGGAAAGCAGTTCCGATGTCTGTCAAAGATGTCGTCACAGTATTGCAGGGCGGGGGGAAGGGATGGTGTGCAAATATGCAGAGCGTGAGAAATTTTCCGAACTTTCAACGTGCCTGCGAGCACAATGCGTAATATCCGACGAAACATACTGCGTTTCTATCTATAGTAAAACACCCTTGTTCAGGAATTTCTTCCTGCTCACCTGCTGGCAAGACAAACGTTCATTCTCGAATTTCTTGCTGGTATGGAAGCAGACAATGAGTGGTCGTGGAACATGTGGACGGACGAAGCCCATTTCTACCTCCAAAGACATGTCAATTCTCAGAAATGCAGGATACGGACAATGGAAAATCTGAACGCACATCAACCGGCAGCAATTCATTCTGCTAAAGTGACTTTGTGAATTTATCGTAAGACCATATTTTTTCAAGGGTATGAGGCCTGCGGTTTCCGTTACATATACCTTGACTGGCTAACGCTATGGCGGTCTTTTGCGCACCAACGTCGTTCTAAACCTTCAACAGTGTGGATGCGTGGTAAGATGACGCTCCTCCGCAAATTGCAAAGCCTGTGAAGTGACTACTGCAGAGGCATTTCGGAAAAGCTGGAATTATCAGGCGTCATTTCCCTAAGCCTGGGCGTCCAGATTATTTGGCCTTAATCTGTATGGCTACTTGCTGTGGGGTTATCTGGAACACGTCGCGTTCAGTGCTTGAATTACGAACGTAGCTGAACTGAAGACACGCATTGCGAGAAGCATTATGAACGTGGCCCCCGAGACATTCCGATCTGTATTTCTCGATTTCAACAGAAACCGGTGAACAGCATTCTGAAAACATCTTGCACCAACCTCAAGACAGTTAGACAATGATGTCATTTTGCTTTTTAGATTATTTTGGCCCCAGAACAATTAGAAATCGATTATATTTTGCTTTTTTCTAGTTTTTGGTCTCAGAACAAACGAAAACCGTTTTTTCCCATCAGATGTGGTATGACCTTGCCTTAGTGCATGGGCTCTAACTGTGCCACAACTGTTGACTATCGAAATTTAACGGTACTTTTGGTGTAATGTGAAACTCAAACGACAGCCTTTGTAATTCGATTCATACGTGATTTTTAACCAATACTTCTTATCTTAAGACGCTTACAGCTTCGTCTATTGGTTTTTAATTTTTTATTTATTTTCAATTTATTTATTTATTTATTGTTTCATGATATTTCTCCCTGCGCCAATAATATGCTGTCCATATTTGACGTCATTTGAGCAAAGGTTCTCCTTCTACAGCGTTTTGAAACTGTACCTTCAGTTATGATACCCTTCATTTTGAATCTTTTTGTTTACAGTTGTGTGAGATGAGAAAATTCGAGAAATTAGAGCTAATAATGAGGCTTCTCTACAGTCAATTTTCCCACACGCCATTCGCAAAACGGAACGGGGAAGGAGGATCACTTAGTGGTGCATGAAGCACTCTCGGCCACATATCTTCTGGTCACTTGAGGAGCAGTGACGTAGGTGTAAATATTACGGGAAGTTATGACGATCGCAGGAGCAGTGTTGTCTACCTTCCAAAACGAAATAAGCTAAATCCGTCTACAAAGAAACCAGAAGAAAGTTGAAGAAAGTATATCATTGTGCAGTTTTATTTTTGTAATTATTATAGTGTGTAAGTTATTTAAAAGGGAAGGGGTATGGATGCATACGAAAATATCAACTGTTATACATAGACAAGCAAAAATGTAATCAACGCTGATATTATTTCGATGGAATCTTTTTTTATTTTCCAATCAAGTTCTTGAAAAATTATTTACTCACATTTACACATATTAGTGCAGTGTAACCGAGTTTAAAACAACTTCAGGAAATAACTGTTCCACAGGAGTTTGCACAACATCTTAAATGCGGGTATAATGCTTATAAATAATTAGAAATATAAAGCTTCCGAAAAGCATAAAAGGATAAAACTTTAGAGGCATGCCTTGGTCATCTCATTGGAGATTTATGGATGCATTTGTAATTCGAATACAGATATAACAATTTGGAATTTTATTTCTATCAAACAACAGAACTCTATGAAACAATTGGAATTTTTGAAACCTCGATGTTTTGACGTGAAAATTTATTTAAAGCAAAAATTCTTGATGTTAGTTTCTCATCTACAACTTTCTGTTTCTCACAATAAAAATTGAAATATGGTTTCTGCTAAGTTCTTGTAGGACAAAATTCATATTGTAATGTTATATTATTTTTTACACTTAGCAGACTACTGAATTAAGTAGAAGTTTGCTGTTCATCCCCGCAGTTCAGTCACTGCCGCACTGTTTATAGCAACTGTGAAGCGTATGATTTCTGTTTCGTCCTGCATATCGGTCTGCTTTGCTTAGAACAGCTTCGTTCATTATAGTAGAGTTTCGATACTTTGCTGATGTCAACTACGCTTCAACAGCGTTTCCAGTAAGATTCACATTTGTTTAAATTTCAGAAATAATTATGTTTTAGGTCTTTCGTGTGTTCATGCTGAGATGCCCAGAACACATACCCACACAGCTTTAGCTGCTTTGTTGCGCTCTTCAATTTCATCTAATAATAAATTTTCATGGAATACTGAAGCACGTTGACAGACCTTGGTTCAGTGCAAATAATTTTCCTTTAATGAAAATGGACTTTAATGCTTTCGTATAGTCAAGCAAAACAAGCTAGAAAAAATTCTAATGGCCATGGAAAAAAGCATATTTCAGGACCCCAGCTAAATCATCCATTTGTCACCGATATATTATCAAAATGAAGCCAGAAGTAGCTGTAAAAAAGCTGATTGGCAGCGCTGAATAGGCGTCCGCAGGAACAAGTGGGGGAGGGCGGTGCGGAGGCAAGAAAGGGATTTGAACCGCTTGACCCTCTTCTCAGAATCTGTGCTAAAGGGTATTTTGTTCTTCATAATACACCGTAGCCTATGGGTCTGCTGGAACTGTAGCTCAGCGTGTTCGGCCAGAGCGCTCTCTGCAACAAAAAGACTGAGCGAAGTATTCAATGATTAAGGCCGAAATACTGGATTCGAACTTCCGAAGTTGTTTCACCGTGGAAGATGGTAACTCCGTCCCTCCTTTCAATCGTCGTGCGAACGTCGAAACGTCAGATATTGAGATAAGTGAACGCTGAACTGAAAAAAAAAAAATTGGCTCAAATGGCTCTGAGCACTATTGGACTTAACTGCTGAGGTCATCAGTCCGCTAGAACTTAAAACTACTTAAACCTAACTAACTTAAGGACATCACACACATCCATGCCCGAGGCAGGATTCGAAGCTGCGACCGTAGCAGTCGCGCGATTCCAGACTGTAGCATTTAGAACTGCTCGGCCACACCGGCCGGCGCTGAATTGAAAAGCAACTACAGTCGCTTAGTAGTGGAAAGGCTTCAGGACCAGACGAGATACCTATAAGATTCTATAAAGATTAGGCGAAAGAACTAGCTCCCTTTCTACCAGTAATTTATCATAGAGCGCTTGAGCAACTACTGAACGACTGGAAAAAAGCGCAGGTCATTCCCGTTTTTAAGAAAGGTTTTAAGACAGATCCATACAATTATAGACCTATATCGTTGACGTCAATCTGTTGTAGAATTATGGAACATTTTTTATGCTCAATAATTATAACGTTCTTGAAAAATGAACATCTCCTCTACAAAAATCGACAGTCCGCAAACAGAGATCCTGCAAAACTCAGCTCCCTCTGTTCCTCCATGAGACCCACAGCGCAGTGGGCAACGGTGCTCAGGTTGATGCCGTGCTCCCTGATTTCAGTAAGGTGTTTCACACCGTCCCTCCTTGCCGTTTAATGAAAAAAATACCGGAGCAGATCTGCTATTGGATTCTAGACTTTCTTGCAGATAGAACTCAACACGCCGCTCTTAACCGAACTAAATCGACAGGTGCAAAGATAATATCCGGAGTACCACGGGGAAGTGTGATAGGACCGTTGCAGTTTACAATATATATAAATGATCTTGTAGAAAGTGTCGGATGCTCTTTAAGGATATTCGCAGATGATGCAGTTGTTCATACCAAAGTAGCAGCGCAGAGAACTGATGAATAGTGCAGACTTTGGCTGTTGACGCTGAACGTAAATAAATGGAACACATTGCTCTTTCATAGGAAAATAAATCCACTACCGTTCAGCAACACTATTCATGACAAACAGTTGGAGACGTAACTACTCATGGCGACCTTAAGTAGAATGACCATATAAAACAGACACTGGGAAAAGTAGACACAAGACTGAGACTCATCGGAAGAATCTTAAGGAAATGTAACTCATCCACGAAAGAAGTGGCTTATAAGGCGCTTGTTCGCCCGATTCTTGAGTATTGTTCATCTATCTGAGATCTCTATCAGGTAGGACTGATAGAGAGGATAAAGAAGTTCCACCGAAGAGAGGCGCGTTTCGTCACAGTATAGCTGGCGAGAGAGCGTTACGGAGATGCTAAACGAACTCCATTGGCAGAACTTACAAGAGAAACATTTTACGTCACGGAGAGATTTACTACCGAAATTTCGCGACAGCACTTTTCAGGAGGAGTCAGACAACATATTACTTCTCCCCACATACTTCTGCCGGCCGGTTCTAGGCGCTACAGTCTGGAACCACGCGACAGCTATGGTCGCAGGTTCGAATCCTGCCCCGGGAATGGATGTGTGTGATTTCCTTAGGTTAGTTAGGTTTAAGTAGTTTTAAGTTCTAGGGGACTGATGACATCAGAAGTTAAGTCCCGTAGTGCTCAGAGCCATTTGAACCATTTTTGAACCCTCATACATCTCGCGTATTGACCACGAGGGGAAAATTCGAAAAATTAGAGTCAATACATAGGCTTACCGACAATTATTCTTCCCACGCACTGTTCGCGAGTGTAACAGGGTTGGAGGGATCAGATAGTGGTACCGAAAGTACCCTCCTCCACACACCATTAGGTGGCTTGCTGAGTATGATGTAGATGTAGATGAACTGCAAGGAATGTCATGTGACATCCGAACACACCAAACGCCAAGAACAATAGCGATCAAAATGAAGAAGGGAAATGAAAAACTGAGTAGCGTCTTTGTTTAGTAATCAGAAGTCCTCGGTCCCGGTTTCAAACACTGTTACAGGATGCAGAAAGCATTGGAAACCACAGCATTATAGATACGTAATGCATATCCACAGGACAAGTTCCATGTAACTGAAGGTGTGTCATGAAGTTCTCTCCATTGCCAAAAGATTCCGTGTTAGTTCCCCATTCGGATCTCTGGAGGTGGCTGCCAAGGGGAAGGTGGCCATGAGAAGAAGATTGAATAAGCAACGGAAGGATAACACCCGACGAGTAGGGGCGTGGATTTCAGACGTTTAAATGTGGTAGGGAAGCTAGAAACTCAGAAAAGGGAAATGTTAAGAGTCACTCTACAGATAGTGGGGGTCAGAGAATGAATTGAAAGCAAGAAAAGAGTTTCTGGTCAGATGCGATAATACGAACAGCAGCTGAAAATGGTATAATGGGAATAGGATTCCTTTTGAATAAGAAAGTAGGGCAGAGTGTGAGTAACTGTGAACAGTTTAGTGATGCGGTTGTCCTCATCAGAATCGACAGCAAACCAACACCCACTACGATAGTTTAGTTAGATGCAGAAGATGAAGAGATACAGAAAGTGTATCAAGATAGATAATTCAATGCATACAGGGAGACGGAATGCCCTTGTATTGGAGGGAGTAGAAGAAAGGTTTACGGGAGAATATGAGCTTGGCATCAGGAATGCGAGAGGAGAAAGACTGAGTTGTACAATAAATTTCAGCTAGTAATAGCGAATACTGTCTAAGAATCATAAGAGGAGGAGGTCTACTTGGGACAGGCTGGGAGATTCAGGACTATGTTAGATTACATCACGGTGCAGAGATAACGAAATCAGGTACTGTATTGTAAGACGTAACCAGGAGCAAATATAGTCTCAGATCACAATTTAGTAGTGATTAAGAGTAGGCTGAAGTCTAAGAGACTAGTCAGGAATAATCAACGCGCAAAAAAATGGGATTTGTAAGTACTAAAGGATGAGGAGGTACGCATGATATTCTCTGAAGTTATAGGTACTGCGATAAGAAACAGCTTAGCTGGCCGTACAGTTGAAGAGAAATGGAGAATTCTAAAGAAGAGGTAATCACCGATGTTGGAAAGAGAAACGTATGTGCAAAGAAGGTAACTGCGAAAAACCATGGAAAACAAACGAAAACCTTCACTTAATCGACAAAAGAAGGAGGTACAAAAATGGGCACGGAGATTCAGGAACACTGATACACAAATCCCTTATAAGCAAACTATATTGGAAATGCAGGCCAGCTCAGGTGAAATGGCTACTTCAATAACATGAAAAAATCTAAAAAGAACTGATTGCTGGAAAGACTGACTCAGCGTTCTGAAAAGTCAAAACAATCCTCGATGCAGTTAAAAGCAATGGTGGTAACATTAAGAGTGCAAAAGGAATTCCGCTGTTAAATGCAGAGTAGAGAGCAGATAGGACGAAAGAGTACAGTGAAGGCCTCTATGAGAGGGGAAACTTGTCTGATGGTGTGACAGAAGAAGACACAGTAGTCGATACAGAAGGGATAGGGTATCCAATATTAGAATCAGGGGAGTTCTGGAAGACTTAAGATCGAATAAGGCATAAGGGATAGACAACATTTAATTAGAATTTTAAAAATTGTTGGGGAAAGTGGCAACAAAACAACTATAGAATGTGTAAGACGGGCGATATACCATCTGATTTTCGGAAAAACATAAGCCACACGATTACGAAGATTGCAAGAACCCACAAGTACGAGAATTATCAAACAATAAGCTTAACAGCTCATGCGTCCAATTTTCTGACAAGTATAGTTCACAGAAGAATGAAAAAGAAAATTGAAGACGTGCTGGATGTTGTTCAGTTTGGCTATAAGAAAGGCAAAAGCACTAGACAGACAATTCAGACGTTGCTGTTGAAAATGGAATCAAGAGTAAAGAAAAATCAAGACACTTTCATTGGATTCGTCGACTTAGAAAAGGCGTTTGACTTTGTCAAATGGTGTAAGACGTTCGAAATTCTGAGAAAAATAAGGATTAGCTATGAGGAAAGACGGGTAATACACAATTCGTATAAGAACTAAGAGGAGAGAGTAAGAATAGAAGATCAAGAACAAGGTGTCCGGATAAGAAAGAAGGATGCAGTTCCTGGCCCCTACTGTTTAATGTATACATCGATGAAGCAATGACGGAAATAAAGGAAGGATTCAAGAGTGGAGATAAAAGTTAAGGTGAAATGATATCAGTGAACGCTAATGCATTGCTATCCTCAGTTAAAGGCAAGAAGAATTACAGAATCTGCCGAACTCAATGAACATTCTAATGAGTAAAAAAATATAGACTGACTCTAAATCGACGAAAGACGAGAGGTAATGGGAGGTAGCAGAAACAAGAACAGCGAGAAGCTTAACATTGTAGCTGGTGATCACGTAGTAGATGAAGTTGAGGAATTCTACTACCTGGGCAGGGTAGCAAAATAACCCATGTCCGAGCAAGGTGGACATAAAAAGCAAATTAGCTATGACAAAAATGCATTTCTGTTCAAGAAAAGTCTACTAGTACCAAAATAGGTCTTCATTTGAGGAAGTAATTAATATGAAGGTACGTGTGGAGCACAGGACTGTGTAACAGTGTAATGTGGACTGTGGGAAAAGTGGAAAAGAAGGGAATTAAGGCATTTGAGAGCTTGTGCTACCCAGAATGTTGAAATATTGGTGGACCGATCAGGTATGGAATGAGCAGATTCTCCACCGATTTGCGAGGAAGGAAATATACGTAAAACAGTGACAAGAAGAAAGGCCAAGGTCTAGGAGATTTGTCAAGACATAGCGGAATAGCCACCACGGTACTAGCGGGAAATGTAGTGGGTAAAAATTGTAGCGGAAAACAGAGATAGGAATACATGCAGCACTTAACTGAGGTCGTAGTTTGGAAGTACTACTCAGAGATGAAGAGGTTGACACCGGAGAGGATTTCATTGCAGACCGCTTGAAACTTGTTACAAGAGCGATGACTTAATTTTTTTGTGTGTGTATAGCAGACAGCTGATGCAATTACCGGCTTCACATTTAGAAAACAAACAACTCCTTTATTGACTTTTTCGAAGTTATGTAGTCAAATTGTCTGCAAAAGCGTTTCCGAGTTCTTTTGGAATGAAATTCCCCATCATAGTCCTCTTAAAGTAATCAACGATAGCTTAAGGCAGCGCTTCCTGGGTCACTGTTTGGTTTCACAGAATGCCACGCGCTGTACAGTGGGCACAACGCAACGAATTAAAATTTGATCTTGCATTATCACTTTCGAAGGAGGTTAGTCAAATGCTCTTTATGACTTGCTATTTTTGTTTATAACCAACAGTATTCCCGCTTCTGATTATTTCCTTCTCCAGACATTTGACATTCAGTATTAAAAAATATTATTAACACAATGAAGCCCCAAAGAATTTGGTATAGGCATTTGAATTCAATTACAGGGATGTGTACACGGGGGGGAATACGAGGCTGACGTAGGCTACGCCAGTATAACACAAAAAGTGTCTTCCGCATTTGTTAGATCGGTTACTGGTGCTACAAAGGCAGGTTGTCAAGGTTTAAGTGAGTTTTGAACGTAGTGTCATAATCGGCGATGGACACAGCATCTTCGAGGTAGCGATAAAGTGGGGATTTTCGCGTACGATCATTTCACTAGGAACACGGCAAAACATCAAATCTCCATCGTCGCTGCGGCCGGAAAAAGACTCTGCAAGAACGGGACCAACGACGACTGAAGAGAGAATGCAAACCTTACGCCAACTACTGCAGATTTCAATACAATGCCATCAGCAAGTGTCAGCGTGCGAACCATTCAACGAAACATCATCGATATGTGCTTTCGGAGCCGATGGCCACCTCGTGTACCCTTGGTGACTGCATGACACAAAACTTTATGCCTCGCCTGGGTCCGTCAACACCGACATTGGGCTGTTGGTGATTGCAACCGCGTTGCCTGGTCGGATGGTCTCGCTTCAAATCGTATCGAGCGGATGGACGCGTACAGGTATGGAGATATCCTCATGAATCCATGGATCTTGCATGTCAGTAAGGGCCTGTTCAAGCTGATGGAGGCTCGGTAATGGTAAGGGGCGTGTGCGGCTGGAGTGATATGGGACCCCTGATATGTCTAGATACGACTTTAACAGGTGACACGTACATGACCACCCTGTCTGATCACCTGCATCCATTCATGTCCACTGTGTATTCCGACGTACTTGGCCACTTCCAAAAGGGCAATGCAACACCCTATACGTCCAAACTTTCAACAGAATGGCTCCAGAAAACACTCTTCTGACTTTAAACACTTCCACTGGTCACCACACTCCCCAGACATGAACATTATTGAGCATAAATGGGATGCCTTGCAACGTGCTGTTCAGAAGGGATTCGTGGTGCCGGTTCTCTCCAGACTCACTTCAGACATTAGTCGAGTCCTTTTACGTGCTCACGGCGGCCCTACACAATATTAGGTAGGCGTACCAGTTTCTTTGGCTCTTCAGTGTACATGAATAAAAATATTTTTTCGAACATTTTGCGTAGTGGTCAGCACGCTGGACTCGCATTCGGGAGGACGGCGGTTCCAACCAGCATCCTGTCAACCTCATATAGGTTTCCCGTGACTTCCCTAAACCACTTAAGGCAAATGATGGGAAGGTTCCTTTGAAAAGGTCACGGCTCATTTCCTTCCCCATCCTTCTATAACGCTAGCTTATGCCCCGTCTCTAATGACCTCGCTGTCGACGGGACATGAAACACTAATTTCCTCCTCCCACACATTTCAAGATACAATGCTCTCATAATCAGTCTGTTGACACTCAATTTGCGGTGTTCATAAAATAAAATGACTTGAAGAACACCGAACTTCTTCTCATGAATGGCTTCTTATAATTGTTACAGGAAGTCGATTTTTCTTCCTTTCTTTTTCATGTGTAGGGTTTCCCAGCCACCTTATGGAATTCCTCAGTCTAAAAGCGTCTTTTAGTTCTTTGTATCGAACCGAAAACGTCCTTTGTGCGTGTCCAGTACATTTTTCATCACTGTATGTGCTCTGTGATTTATACCGGTTTTCCTCCTAATAGCCATCAGGAGTATTATCCGTTATGTTACGGCCTGTATTTGTACTTTCATTTTCAGTATGTAGCTGGGGGCAGCCGAAAAAAATACTCCTCACAAGGTGTTTGACGCGACGACAAGTGTCGACGAAAAGCTTCGTTTTGTTTCCCGATACAAAAAACAAGCCGCGCGGGATTAGCCGAGCGGTCTCAGGCGCTGCCGTCATGGACTGTGCGGCTGGTCCCGGCGGAGGTTCGAGTCCTCCCTCGGGCATGGGTGTGTGTGTTTGTCCTTAAGATAACTTAGTGTAAGTAGTGTGGAAGCTTAGGGACTGATGGTCTTAGCAGTTAAGTACCATAAGATTTCACACACATTTAAACATTTTTTTTTTTTTTACAAAAATACAAGATGTTTAAAGTGCAACTTTGCGTTTCTATTTAGACAGAGCGGTCGCAGTTCAGTCTAGTTCGATATTCGTTTTGTCCCTATGTACTAACAGAGACAATGGAACACGAGGTATAACCAGTACATCAGCAGCGACAACACAGCCCTGACTCACACTGACTGCTTCCACTATGCAGCAGCGCTAGTCAGTCGCTGCTGTGTTGGAGTACTAATTATCCTTACTTTCCCTCTTACACTGCCTCTTAAATCATATCGAGAAAACGAATGTTGCAGTAGACCAATTAGCGGCCGCTCTGTCGAATGGGCACGTCACTTGCTGCTTTAAAGATCGTTTTGTTTGTTATAACGATGCAAACCGACGCTTTTGGTCGACACTGGACGTGGCATGAAAGGCGTGATCAGCTTCAGCTACATATTGCAAAAACTAATTTGCGAATATCTGCCGCAATACGAGAAAACATTCGCCTGACTGTTCTTACAGTGGCATTTTACATACTGCTGAATCTTCAAATTTGTGGAACTCCTTATCGATATCATGTTTCAGGTTGTGTCACACTAAATTATTTGTCTGGAACCAGTGAGAAGCTAAAATTTTCGCACATTTGAGAAAACAGGATACCATTTAGTTTGCATTGCTTTATCGAGGCAATTGGATTTAGAGTAAACAGTCGAGATTACGTCATCGTTCGCTCTTAATTAAGTAGTTGAGCCGTAGGACATGAATTTAGCAAAAACTAAGCTATATTGCAAACAGTGCCGTAATGAATGTGTCTGCACTTATAAATGTGTTGCGTATGACAGCATGTAACAACCAGTAATTATTGATATTTTTCTCAGCCCCTTTTTAAATACAGTTTCTGCAAAAGTATGTCAGGCGCCATTTCATGAACTACAGTTGTCTATTTTTCTCATTAAAACTTTCGAAGCTTTGAAACTACCTACTCGATACACAACACGGAAAATTCTAAGAATCGATTTATCGCTGAATGTATACGAATTTCGAAAGATAGCTAGTAAAATGTTCAACTGTTTTCAAAGACCTGAATAGTTAGAAGTTGTAATCGGGACAACCCGATGACTGGTGGTAATTAACAAGGATTAACGCGGGACGGAAGTGTCGCAGATTAAGTTCATGAGATTCCCGTTCTGGAATTTAAACTGATGGTGCTTACAGCAAGTAATGTACTGCAGTGTTATGTTACAACGCCCACGTATCGTATACAGGATGTCCCACAAATGTTGCGACAAACTTTGAGGGACTAAAGGGGATTTCGCTGACGGAAAACGGGACGATCGTCTTGTTATGTTGTTCCCTATTCAGTGGTCTTGACTGATTGCCACGATAGCCATAGGAGAAGATGTATTTAGCAGCTGCGTAGACAGGCCCTGTCTCCTCTTAATGCGGTGGTGTGTTGCCTTGGTTACAGGTACAGGTTTATTTTTCTCCTGTCTATCGAAAACTATTTATTAAAAACTTCACAAAATACCACATCTTTGGAACTGATACATACAGAATGTACACAAGCGAATGGCAAAAACTAGGACTGCCCTACTCACACAATCTCGTATCGCTGCACGACAGAATTAATCCCACGGATATCGATAAAATCATCCAAACTGAATTTCCCAATCCTCAAGATGATCCGGAACTGTACGACACAATAATAAAAAATCATGATTCAAGGGCCATGCGTAACGTTAAACCTTAATTCGCTTTGTACGAATGATGGAAAACGTACAAGGAAAAAAAAATACCCAAAACCATTCTTACACGACAAACAACCAGTAATTCACGGCTATACCAAATACAAAAGACGATCACCCAAAAACAGTGGCTTCACAGCAAAAATAGGAATACAAGTCTGCGATGAAACGGAAATAGATAATCATTTGGTAGTACCACATAACACACTACTTTCCAAAATATTCCAAGCACACAGAAATGTAGAATACTGCAATTCAGTGAAATGCATCAAATACGTCTGTAGGTATGTGAACGCAGGCAGTGACATAGCAGTATTTCAATTAGCCAAAGGCAGTGAACAACTAACAGAAACGAGATCCTCGTGTACCAAAGGGAAAGATACATCAGCAGTAACGAGGCAGATTGGTGGACTTTCCCTTTTCCCACAGACGAACGTGAACCAACTGCACAACATCTGGCAGTACATTTGGAGAAAGGACAGAGAGCTTACTTCACAAAAGACACCGCCAGAAAGAGAGAACACACCATTAAGAGACTTTTACTATAAGTCGACGTCCCTATCTATCATACACGGAAAACAACAAGAAAAATCTTTCAACTTCGAAACAAGGATTTCTAGCAGAATATCATCGAGGAAACATGAAAACTGTCGCACTAGGTCGAGTATACACCGTACATCCGAACAACGCCGAATGTTTCTATCTCCGGATGATGCTACACGAAATAAACGTACCAAAAATTTCACATATGTCAATACTGTTGATGGTTACCTACAACAGACGTACAGAGAAGCATGCCAACGCTTAGGCCTACTACTAAACGACAACCACAGGGCACTAACACTACAAGAAACCTCGCTCACTGCCTCAGCTGAACAATTGAGACACTTACTCGCCACAATTCTAACAAAATTTAGCTCATCGAATCCAAAACAGCTATGGGACTTTTTGGAAGAGAGTACGAGTGACGACATACTGAACTGACAATCGGATTCAACAACGTCGTCTTTAATGAGACATTCACTCGCCTAGAAGATGAATGTTTAGCATTCCAAGCATGTGTGTCACTTTTTGCCTCTCTATCTACATTATTCCGTGGTTTATTAAGTTTTCAAATTTATACTGACTTTTCGATCACTCGGTATAATGCATGTACCACTAAATATAATTAACATGCGATTTTAGTGGATAAAGGTAGGGATTATAAGCTGTTGCTCTCATGGAGAGGGTGCCAAACTTCCGGGCACATCAGGAAGGCGCTAGCTGCTTGCCGCCGAGCGATTGTTCTCCTGAAGTTGCCTTCAGAGCCGCCAGAGCGCAGCTCCGCTGCTGTTGCAACCACCGCCTCTTACAGCTGCCGTAACGTAATTTGGTAATCAGATTCTGGGGTCAGAGCTGCGGCAGTGCACTTAAGCCCTGTAGCCTCTGCCACCGTGGGCGTGGCTTCAGTTCTGAGGCGAAGCTCCTGCGACGTCGGTCACGGGTCGTCGGGAAAAGCGGGCAACTGTGGCTCTTGGCAAGTCTAGACTCACTGATGCGAATCATGGTCTCAACGAGACACCTCGCCAATCTAGTGTTAACACACATATGGTAACTGAGTTCACGTCTCTAACAATAAATTATAGACTTACTTCCTTTTGTTGCAAGTGATCCACTTCAGTCTTCCTTAACGTTTGTCTTCAATAACATTAGGTTGGTGCAGAAGTTTGTAGCATTTCTGCTTTACATTTTGGTATTCCGGTTGCTGTGGGTTTGTTTATTGATTGTCGCTTTTATTTGTACCTCGCTGTTGCTGTTTAAGTTCATGTATTGCCGTTTTGTCATTTGGAGATAGCTGAGCTGTGCTTAACAAAATGTTCAAATGTGTGTGTGAAATCTTATGGGACTTAACTGCTAAGGTCATCAGTCCCTAAGCTTACACACTACTTAACCTAAATTATCCTAAGGACAAACACATACACACACCCATGCCCGAGGGAGGACTCGAACCTCCGCCGGGACCAGCCGCACAGTCCATGACTGCAGCGCCCCAGACCGCTCGGCTAATCCCGCACGGCTGTGTTTAACACCAATAATCGATAGTTTTATGTACACTATGTGATCAAAAGTATCCGGACACCTGGCTGAAAATGACTTAGAAGTTCTTGGCGCCCTCCATCGGTAATGCTGGAATTCAGTAAGGTGTTGGCCCACTCTTAGCCTTGATGACAGATTCCACTCTCGCAGGCATACGTTCATTCACGTGCTGGAAGGTTTTCTGGGGAATTGTAGTCCATTCTTCACGAAGTGCTGCACTGAGGAGAGGTAATCGATGTCGGTCGGCGAGGCCTGGCACGAAGTCAGCATTCCAAAACATTCGAAACGTGTTCTAGAGGATTCAGGTCAGGACCCTGTGCAGGCCAATCCATTACAGGGATGTTACTGTCGTATAACCATTCCGCCACAGGCCGTGTATTATGAACAGGTGCTCGATCCTGTTGAAAGATGCAATCGCCGTACCCGAATTGCTCTTCAGCAGTGGGAAGCAAGAAGGTGCTTAAAACATAAGTGTAGGCCAGTGCTGTCGTAGTGCAACGCAAAACAACAAGGGGTGCAACCCTCTCCGTGAAAAAACACGACCACACCACCGCCTCAGAATTTTACTGTTGGCATTACACACGTTGGCAGACGACGTTCACCGGGCATTCGCCGTACCCACACCCTGCCATCGCATCGCCATATTGTGTACCATGATTCGTCACTCCACACAACGTTTTCCAGGGTTCCACCGTCCGTCCAGGCAAGGCGTTGTTTGGCATTTACTGGCGTGATGTGTGCCTTATGAGCAGCCGCTTGACCATGAAATCCAAGTTTACTCAGTCGCGGTCAGGCTAAAACCATTCTCAGAAGGTTGACGTTATCGGCGATTGCCAATTAGGGAAAGGGCCGACAGTGTTACATGTCCATGCCAGAAAATTGAACAATCGGTACTTTTCCGACATATAACTTCGGTGTCCTAGTAGAGGGGTGACAAAAACAGAAGCGGCCAGAAACATTTTCGACATGTATGGAGATAATGCCGCTGGACAGAGCACGAAAAGAAAATAATTTTCTCTTTTTGAGGAGGATCGTTTTGACATTAGTGACTCTCCACGTTCAGGAAGATCTTCGGAGTTTGAAGGAGATCGTTTAAACGCATTAATCCTCAATGATGCACGTAAGTGTTCTCGAGAACTGGCAAATGTGATGAGCTGTGATCATTCGCCCATTGTGCGAAAGGAATGACTGAGACTCGTCAAAGCAGAAACTCACCTATAAAGACCCACTCGCGTAAACAAAAGGTAATAGTACGCATCTGCTGGAACGGCGACAGTGAATTTCATTTATGTAGATTTTTTCTACAAATAATATTGATACTTTATGATTCATTTATGTTTGTTTTGAACTTTCTTTTGCTGGTTATTTGTGTTTTAATCTGTGCAACTTTTCTAATTTTATTGGAGCGAAAGGTTTTAGGCTATATTCGGGTCGCAGATTTTATTTATTTCATTTATTTAGTGAATATTTTTGAAAAACGTTAATAGAAGAGTTAAACTTGTAGTTTTATGTTTTCAGAAACAACTATGCTTCTCCTAGCCTAATTAACTTGTTAATTTTATTACTTAATTAACTGGTCTCATGCGTTTGCAACATGAACATTAATTAAGATGTACACTACGAATTGCTGATCGGTAATATGTATGTTTGAATTTAAGTGTGGCTATGAGGTAGATCCACGCTTGGAAATCGATACTTCATAATGAGCTACATTGTGGTGACCTCTTACCAAGCTTACTAAAAACGGCGCAAGCTCCATGATTTGCCCAAGCTGAAACCACTGTCTCCCTTGATGAAGTTTTACGCCAAACGAATTTCAACTCCTTCTTTCACCACCAAGTCCCAAAGGGATAATGTCGACGCTAGATTTATACATATTCATATAGCACAGCGGCGTCGATGCAATGTTCTGCTACCGGGGTTGAGAAAAATCTAGGTACTGTACATAAAAAAACAGGGAATTACATTGAATTTTTATAGGTTTTATTGTTTTTTTATGTTTTCCGTCTTGATCGATAACTAGATCAATTTAAACTTTATTAATATATTCAAAACACTAACCCAGTGTTGCAACTACTTTATTAGTGCTACATTTCTTGCCCTGCCAGAACTGCATCCATTGATAGAATCTTTTCCCCCTACGGGCTTGTTTGGTCAAAATTAAGAAATTATTTTGAAGAGAAAAGACCTGAAAAAGTAGAAAAGATCTATACATTTTTGCTTGCTTCCAAAAAGGATTAAATTGTGTTCTACAGTCATCACGATTCTATATCAAGCTTTTCTGGAAGTTTAAATCTTACTAAACAGTGTTTCTTACATTGCAAGAAAAGTAAAAATACGATGTTAGTAATTTAAATTTTTGGGACAAGAGTCGTCTGATGTAAGAAATGCCACACACGCTCAGAAAATATTTTAAACCCCAGCCCGTTGCAAAGACGTCGCCATAGTGCAGCCCATAATGATACATAGATTTCCCGGAGATGATGGACAACGTAGGTAAACATTCAGTCCATTCATCCTTCTTTGCCGCCAATCAACGTCTCTGGCGTTTGTGCAACTGTAACCACACGCACAGTGACGCAGTCCGAGGGTTTAAAAGTTGAAACAAATGCTGTAGAGTCCAGCCTATACTATCTACGAACTCGACTCCAATAATCCTATAGTTTCCCCTCTACTTCCCAAAACTAGTACGCTGCCACGCGTCTGCCAGTATACCCCGCCAACTCTGCACCTACCCCCTTTTTTCCTTTTCCATCTTTCTTTCCCTATACCCTTTTCCTCATCAGATTTTACCGTCACTAATACCCCCTCTAACCCAACCCCTCTTGTATCTCAATAGCCGTTTCTACCCATCGACACATCTGCATTAGTCCTCCATACATATACTACCTACCCTCCTCAACGACCTACATTTTCCCCTTCAACAACAGCTTGCCTACCCCAGTGTAGGCCTTTGTAGCCTTACTACCACTAAAGTGCTGTTTTTAGCGTCGGTATTCTGCGTCTAGGTTTTTAGGAAGTATTTGTTAGTCTTTTTAAATGTAATCCGATTATGTTTCTTTTTGTTACCTTCGGTTACAATTGTTTTTAACCAATATTGAAGGAAGTAATATGTCTTACAGTTAAAAAATTTCCATTTTACTTTCAACTTTAAAAAGTTTTAAATTCGTTGCAAATATCTGACCATTCTTTTTATTGTTATTTCGTTACTGTTAGATTTTCTTATCAACTGGCTGAAGAGCAGGTCCACTGTACCATTGACAGCTTACAACCCGCTAATACAGGGCGACGGGGCATGAAATCACAATAAAGGAAAGAAATCTCTAGCGTCAGTCTTTCAGTTCAGTGTGAAGAAGGCCAAAAGTTATAAGAAGGAATAGAATTTAAGCGACTGGATGCCAGAAATTTAATGGATCAGCCACTGCGCTGCGAAAACATGAAGATGATCTTAAAGTAACTGTGTGGTGCCCATTACCATGGTATGTTACTATGATCTGTTACCAGCTATTATGTGTTATCTATGTAGTAATGTAAATTACTGTAATCATCAGTATATCAGCCAACCCTTCTTTTGTGATCATATCCATATTGCTGTATATCACTGTTAACGTACAACCAGCACTGTTTGATAAACAAACCCGAAACATAACCGAGCAGTACTGAATGCAGCCTTCAATATGAGCAATGCTATCCACAACAGCAATCGCCGTGTGTGAATGTTTCCACGCATCGCATTCCGTCAACATCTGCAATTTTGTACACAGTGCAATACAAGAAAAAGGTTCAAATGGCTCTGAGCAATATGGGACTCAACTGCTGTGGTCGTAAGTCGCCTAGAACTTAGAACTACTTAAACCTAACTAACCTAAGGACATCACACACATCCATGCCCGAGGCAGGATTCGAACCTGCGACCGTAGCGCCTTTAACCGCTCGGCCACTCCGGCCGGCAGTGCAATACAGATACAAAGATAAGTGGGGGTATGAAATAAAACGGAAAGCAATGAGTCCTGGGAAGAGCTAAACGAGATCCCCGGTCTCTTACAAAAAAATACCGGAAAATATCTTTGAAAAACCAATGAGTTCTTCTCAATCGGCCGGTCGACTAAATTTTGGAGCATCTCTTAATTGTTTGATGTAGGTTCTCATGCCTTCTCGTAGGAGGTGATTTTAGAGTTTGAATTCCTGTTGACAAAGTCATTAGAGGCGGAGCACAAGTTTGGATTGTTTGGAGGATAGAGAAGGAAATCAGCCGTGCTCTTCGAAAGGAAACATCCCGGCATTTGCTGGGAGCAATTTAAGGAAATCACGGAAAACGTAAGTCAGGATGGCCGCACGCGAATGTGAACCGTTGTTTTCCCGATTGTGCCTACTCCATAAGGAAGTAAATTCTGAAACGATAAACTAGAACTGGCCGAATTTGCGTCCCCTATTTTCTTTCACGTCGTCATGAGTACCTCAGCGATGTGTCATAGGACAGTTACTGTCACTATCTCTCTCTGTCTCTCTCTCTCTCTCTCTCTCTCTCTCTCTCTCTCTCTCTCTCTCTCTCTCTCACACACACACACACACACACACACACACACACACACGGCCTGTTCAAAAAGTAAGCTCCGATTGATTGCCAAATTGAAACCACAGTGAACATCAGAAATGTTTTACTTGTAACAATTAGCTACACCTTTCAGCTACTTCTCTACGTAGTCGCTGTTCTGACTTAGACTTTTGACATAGCGTTGTACCAACTTTTCAATAGCCTCATCATAGAAGGCAGCCGCCAGTGCTTTCCGCCAATTCTCCACGCTGGCCTAGACCTCGTTGTCTGTGTCAAAATGTTGTCTTCAAAGACAGCGGTTCATGTGACCAGAGATGAAACTCAGGGGGAGACAATTGCGGACTGTATTGTGGGTAATCTAAGATTTCCATTTGAAAACGATGCAGGAGCATCTTCATTGCCCCTGCAGAATGCGGCTGAGAATTGTCGTGAAGACGAAACAGCACGACAGTTATGTAATGTTAGCTGCATAGCTTCAGGCGAAATTTCTCACCAGGCCCTCGTACTTGGCGGCAGACACTATTTTCTAGACATCTTTACGCACTCACTGCGAGCTCAGAAATGAGAAGAGAGACGTGATGCTAACTGGGGTTATACTAGAGACACTACCCAACACATCTGTGCAAAGCTTTATCGGATTTTCATAGTCGTTTCCATTTCGCGACCGATCGGAGCTTACTTTCTGGACGCCCCTCGTATATATATATATATATATATATATATATATATATATATATATATATATATATATATATATATATATAAAAAATGGTGTGTCATAATAAATGGCGTAAACCGTAAACTCATACAGTACACGATACTAGACGCAAAAAAGTCTCAGTAAACATAGGTCGAAAATGCATACCTTCTAACTGCAAGCAATTTTTCACCTTCGATATTGTGAAACAAATCTCCTCTACTGCAAGTTCTTTGCTTTCCATATTTTGGGAAGTGGTAGTAGGGATTAAAATAAGAAAAAAAATCTAGCAAACATGTGCTCTAAATGGCATACCTTAAAAGTTACGTGCACTTGGACATTAGAAGAGTTGTGTTTCAAAGTAGCAAAGATGAAGAAGTGGTCATAGCTCTAAAGCAATTCGATTTAGAGCACATGTTTACTGGACTTGTTTTCTTGTTTTGGTCCATACTACCAGATCGCGAACTATGGAAAGCAAAGAACTTGCAGTAGAAGAGATTTTCTTCACAGTATCGCAGATGAAAAATTGCTCGTAGCTCTTAAGCTATGCATTTCCGACCCTATGTGTACTGAGACTTTTGCTGAGACTTGATTCTGGGATCGTGTACTTTCAACTGTATGCGCTTACGCCATTAATTATGATATCCCCTGTATATAAGGAGTGGTCCATTGATCGTGACCGGGACAAATATCTCACGAATGAAGCGTCGAACGAAAAAACTGCAAAGAACGAAACTTGTCTAGCTTGAAGGAAGAAACAGGATGGCGCTATGGTTGGCCCGATAGAAGGCGCTGCCATAGGTCAATCGGATATCAACTGCATTTTTATAATAGGAACCCACATTTTTATTACATATTCGTGTAGTACGTAAAGAAATATGAATGATTTAGTTGGACCACTTTTTTCACTTTGTGACAGATGGCGCTGTAATAGCCACAAACAATGGCTCACAATTTTAGACGAACAGTTGGTAACAGGTAGGTTTTTTAAATTAAAATACGGAGCGTAGGTACGTTTAAACATTTCATTTCGGTTGTTCCAATGTGACACGTACACCTTTGTGAACTTATCATTTCTGAGAACGCATGCTGTTACAGTGTGATTACATGTAAATACCACATTAATGCAATAAATGTTCAAAATGATGTCCGTCAACCTCAGTGCATTTGGCAATACGTGTAAAGACATTCCTCTCAATAGCGAGTAGTTCGCCTTCCGTAATGTTTGCACATGCATTGACATTGCGCTGACGCATGTTAGCAGGCGTTGTCGGTGGATCACGATTGCGAATATCCTTCAACTTTCCCCACAGAAAGAAATCCGGGGACTTCAGATCCGGTGCTTCGACAACCAATCCATCTGTCATGAAATATGCTATTCAATACCGCTTCAACCGCACGCGAGCTATGTGCCGGACATCCATCATGTTAGAAGTACATCGCCATTCTGTCATGCAATGAATCATCTTGTAGTAACATCGGTAGAACATTACGTAGGAAATAAGCATACATTGCACCATTTAGATTGCCATCGATAAAATGGGGGCCAATTATCCTTCTTCCCATAATGCCGCACCATATATTAACCCGCCACGGTCGCTGATGTTCGCAGCCATCGTGGATTTTCCGTTGCCCAATAGTGTATATTATGCCGGTTTACATTACCGCTGTTGGTGAATGACGCTTCGTCGCTAAATAGGACGCGTGCAAAAAATCTGTCACCGTCCCGTAATTTCTCTTGTGCCCAGTGGCAGAACTGTACACGACGTTCAAAGTCGTCGCCATGCAATTCCTGGTACATAGAAATATGGTACGGCTGCATTCGATGTTGTTGTAGCATTCTCAACACCGACGTTTTTGAGATTCCCGATTCTCGTGCAATTTGTCTGCTACTGGTGTGCGGATTAGCCGCGACAGCAGCTGAAACATCTACTTGGACATCATCATTTGTTGCAGGTCGTGGTTGACGTTTCACACGTGGCTCAACACTTTCTGTTTCCTTAAGTAACGTAACTATCCGGCGAACGGTCGGGATACTTGGATGATGTCGTCCAGGATACCGAGCAGCATACATAGCACACGCCCGTTGGGCATTTTGATCACAACAGCCATACATCAACACGATACCGACCTTTTCCGCAAATGGTGAACGGTGCATTTTAACAAGGGTAATATATCACGAAGCAAATACCGTCCGCATTGGCGGAATGTTACGTGATACCACGTACTCATATGTTTGTGACTATTACAGCGTGGTCCAACTAATCATTCATATTTCTTTATGTACTACAAGAACATGTAATAACAAAGGGGGTTTCCTATTTTAAAAAAAACGCAGTTGATATCCGTTTGACCAATGGCAGCGCCATCTAGCTGGCCAACCTTAGCGCCATATGGTTTCCCCCTTCAAGCTAGACGAGTTTCGTTCTTTGTAGTTTTTTCGTTTGATGCTTATCTTTGGCCCGGTCACTATTTTCGGGCTGTTTGCTGACGATGACGCTATGGTGTAACGATGAAAGATAAATCTCATTTTTGTTCTGTCTCAGTTACACACTTTTAATTAGGTTTCCTGTTTCGATCACTCAGTATCATATTCAGACATAAGAAGGTGCCTCATTCAGTTTACAAACAATTTTTAAAATGGACACTCCGAAAGTTTCTGTTTGCGAGCGTTGCTGCACCGTTTATGCAACTCAGAGTGACTTCGATGCAGGTATCACCAACTAGGGAAGAGGTTAGTGTGGCCTTCGAATGGAAACTTTTTGACCCTCCTTATATGTCTGGTTCAAATGGCTCTGGGCACTATGGGACTTAACATCTGAGGTCATCAGTCCCCTAGAACTTAGAACTACTTAAATCTAACTAACCTAAGGACATCACAGACATACATGCCGGAGGCAGGATTCGAACCTGCGACCGTAGCGTTCGCGCGGTTCCAGACTGAAGCGCCTACAACCGCTCGGCCACACTGGCCGGCTCATACGTCTGTTTTACCGATCTTTTTCATAATGGAAATGACCTGCGCCTGCCCCTCTTTTTTTCCGTGTGATGCCCTTCCTAGCTAGTGTTAGAAGGGGAGCAAATCCTTTATCATTACATCTGTAGAATCTTACACGAACGCCATCCGGTCCAAACGTCTATCCGCTATCGCAAAAGTCTACGTGCTTTTCGTATCTCAATATCTGCCTTTTCAGAGTTTATGCTATGACTGAAAGTATCATCTGTATTACGTCTTTTTGCGATGAAAAAGTTTCCGAAGACCACATCCAATATTTCGTCCTCCATATCTTCGTAGCGCCGCAGGTAGTCAGTAATTCGTATCACTGGTTGCTTTAGGCCCCCAAAAAAGTCTGTGTGTGGGAAGGGGGTGGGCTTGGAGGAGAGGTGCAAGAGGAGTTTAGGTGTGTCCGAGGCGCTAGTTCGACCCTCCGACCGGCAGAACACCTGCTGCCCAGGGGCAACGCCGCCTGCGGCAGTGGTCGACGACCTCAGATCGCCGCCGGCAGGCGGTGCATTCATTATGCATGCGACACCGCTGCTTCAGAGTCGCCGCTTTATCGGAACTTCCAGCGGCAACACCTGGAGCTACAACCAATAACCCTCCACCCCTGTCCCTCCACCTCTCTCTCTCTCTCTCTCTGTCTCTCTCTTTTTACTGCCACTCGCACTCTGTGCCATTTTCTTTTTTTTTTTTTTTTTTTTTTTTTTTTAATTTCCAGTCACGGTCTGTTATGCATTGCGTCCACCGATGGCGCAGCCAACATCCGCTCACGTGCATCACGCTCGACTTAGCAGCCGACAGTGAATAAATAAATCCGACTGATACTGATTTGTGCAAGAGAAAATCTCAACGTCCTTCACCAGCTGACGCTACGATATATAGAGGAGAAAGTTAGTTTAACCAAAGCGGCTGAAAATTCTAAATCTACCCTACATAACAACAAGAGTTCCTATTCTTTCATCTTTCCTTTCCCAGTGAGTTTGCAACTTCTCCTACTAAATCTGATACGATCTGGAAAACGTGGCGGAACGATGGCAGTAGAGAGCAGTATTTTTTCAGAAACCAAAAGTCTTTGCAGGGATCAGATGTATTTTACAAATGGTTCAAATGCCTCTATGCAATTATCGGACTTAACATCTGAGGTCATCAGTCCCCTAGACTTAGAACTACTTAAACCTAACTAACCTAAGGACATCACACACATCCATGCCCGAGGCAGGAATCGAACCTGCGACCGTAGCAGCACCGCGGTTGCAGACTGAAGCGCCTAGAAGCGCTCGGCCACAGCGGCTGGCTGTATTTTACAATATGAACGCTCAAGAATTCTGTATGTGTGAGAATCTCCTGCTCTCGTGCAGTTCTCTCTCATGCGAGAGCGCACTTCTTTCCAAAGGGATCAGAGGGGAAGAAACAGGAGAGAGAGACAAGGGGAAACCGGAACAAACTGCTGTATATGGTGGCAGCCTGTGAAGGAATATTTTGTGTTGTTGCTGTGGTATTCAGCCCAGAGATTGGTTTGATACAGCTCTCCTTGCTACTCTATCCTTTCCAAGTCTCTCTATCTCCGAATAACTACTGCAACCTGCATCCTTCTGATCCGCTTAATGCATTCACCTCTTGGTCTCCCTCTACGATTATTACCCTCCACGCTTCCCTCCAATACTAAATTGTCGAGCCCTTCGTGCCTCAGAACGTGTCCTATAAACCGATCCCTTCTTCTACTCAAGTTGTTCCACAAATTCCTCTTCACTCCACTTCTATACAGTACCTTCTCATTAGTTACGTAATCTACCGAACTAATCTTCAGCATCCTTCCGTAGCAGCGCATTTCGAAAGCTTCTATTCTTTTCTTGTCTAAACTATTTGTCGCTCAGGTTTCACTTCTATACATGGCTAAACTCCACACCTATATTTTTAGGAAAGACTTCCTATTACTTAAATCTATACTCGATCTTAACAAATTTGTCCTCTTCAGAAAAGCTTTCCTTGCCACAGCCAGTCTGCATTTTGAATCCATCCTACTTCGACCGTCAATATTTAAGGGAATTAGCTTACAAAATTTATTTCAAAGGTCCAGTCAAATGTTTACAAGTTTTCTCCCAGAGGAACTTCGGCTGTGCCCGCGTGGTGCAAGTTGCCTGCCTTTCAGAATAGAGACAGATCTGTCCAGTGGAAGCTGCTGAAAAGAAACGCCACTGCTGAAAGTGCTAGCAAATTAATGCCATTGGTTTTAGCCAATACCGAGCGTGCGATACTGGTCACAAGTGGATTTCGGAGGATTCTGAAGTGCAGAACACAGCTGCTTCGCTCTCTTGTGATCCAGATCTCTAGCAGAGCAGACGTATTTTTGGGAGTCAGAGCCTCCGGCTCTGCATTCCATGACCGGACACTAACACATATTAACATGAACCGCCTCAGCTTCCGTTGCCCACTCAATTACACTACTGGCCATTAAAATTGCTACACCAAGAAGAAATGCAAATGATAAACGGGTATTCATTGGACAAATATATTATACTAGAACTGACATGTGATTACATTTTCACGCAATTTGGGTGCATACATCCTGAGAAATCAGTACCCAGAACAACCACCTCTGACCGTAATAACTGCCTTGATACGCCTGGGCATTGAGTCAAACAGAGCTTGGATGACGTGTACAGCTACAGCTGCCCATGCAGCTTCAACACGATACCACAGTTCATCAAGAGTAGTGACTGGCGTATTGTGACGAGCCAGTTGCTCGGCCATCATTGACCAGCCGTTTTCAATTGGTGAGAGATCTGGAGAATGTGTTGGCCAGGGCAGCAGTCGAACATTTTCTGTACCCAGAAAGGCCTGTACAGGACCTAGAACATGCGGTCGTGTATTATCCTGCTGAAATGTAGGGTTTCGCAGGGATCGAATGAAGCGTAGTGCCACGGGTCGTAACACACCTTAAATGTAACGTCCACTGTTCAAAGTGCCGTCAATGTGAACAAGAGGTGACCGAGTCGTGTAACCAATGGCACCCCATACCATCACGCCGGGTCATACGCCAGTATGGCGGTGAAGACTACACGCTTCCAATGTGCGTTCACCACGATTTCGCCAAACACGGATGCGACCATCATGATGCTGTAAACAGAACCTGGATTCATCCGAAAAAATGACGTTTTGTCATTCGTGCATTCAGGTTCGTCGTTGAGTACACCATCGCAGGTGCTCCTGTCTGTTATGCACCGTCAAGGGTAACCGCAGCAATGGTCTCCGAGCTGAAAGTCCATGCTGCTGCAAACGTCGTCGAACTGTTGGTGCAGATGGTTGTTGTCTTGCAGAAGTCCGCATCTGTTGACTCAGGGATCGAGACGTGGCTGCACGATCCGTTACAGCCATGCGGATAAGATGCCTGTGATCTCGACTGCCATTGATACGAGGCCGTTGGGATCCAGCACGGCGTTCCGTATTACCCTCCTGAACCCACCGATTCCATATTCTGCTAACAGTCATTGGATCTCAACCAACGCGAGCAGCAATGCCGCGATACGATAAACCGCAATTACGATAGGCTACAATCCAACCTTTATCAAAGCCGGAAACGTGATGGGACGCATTTCTCCTCCTTACACGAGGCGTCACAACAACGTTTCACCAGGCAACACCGGTCAACTGCTGTTTGTGTATGAGAAATCGATTGAAAACTTTCCTCATATCAGCACGTTGTAGGTGTCGCGACCGGCGTCAGACTTGTGTGAATGCTCTGAAATGTTAATAATTTGCATATCACAGCATCTTCTTCCTGTCGGTTAAATTTCGCGTCTGTAGCACATCTTCGTATGTAGCAATTTTAATGGCCAGTAGTGTAGCAGTTCGATCTCGTAGATTGGCCTAACCCTAGTCACCTCCGGCCCAGGCGCATCCTTCGTACTCCGTATACTGAAACATTGAAATATATTCTACTGAATGGCTTGGATGTAGATTGGTTTCATATTTCATATTTATCAACAATACAAATCACAAATAAAATAAATTTTTATTGTTATTTAATTAATTTTCGCATGCTGAAGACATAATAAAAGTCTAGGTCTGGTACAAACATTCGTCATATGAACAAACTCAGACAATTTTGCAGTTTTTCTCATTCATGCAATCGCGAATTATTTATTTTCATGATTGAGAAAATCTTTTCACACACATATGTTGATCGAAACATTCTGTCACGTTTGCAAACTCAGTGTAGAGATGTGGACACTCTTCCGACAGTTTCACCGTAAAGGAATTTGTCTTTTGAACGGGAATTGTAGCGTACACCGGTTAGCGGGAGAGATGGAAGGGCGGGGGAGTGGTCTCCTAAGTGACACAGCAAACGGTCTCAAAAGCGGCTCAAAATTTTTCGATTCTTTGCTGTGAGCTCAGGAGAGAGGACGACGTTTTTGTCGGAATTTCTGTAAATGCAGTTCCACTGAAACAGAAATAAGTTATTTCTCGCACTGCGGCGTCTTACTGTAGGCAGCGCCCGGAAAATCCATTAAAAGGCGAGGTCTGCAGTCCATTCACGACTTTCTGAATTTTGCTCCTACATTCTCTTTTTCCTTCCGAAATTCAACAATAGTGGGTCTCAATTTTAAAAAATCATTCCAGGTTTACCAGTTGGATTAACCGACGTAATTTTCAGTAATATATAAGCTTTAAATACTGTCCAATTACTTGCATCGAAAACTGCTAAATCTGATGCTATAACAATGCGTGTTCCATTGCTGCGGATTTAGGATAAAGTGCTACTTGATGCGCAAACTGGAGAAAGTAGTGCCGACGGAAAATTCCGCTTCAAGTTGTGGAAGAAATAGCGTCGTAACGCACTGCTAAATAAAGTGCCACGCTGTATCGAGCAGTTCCGTGAAGGGGCGAGCAAAACTAAGATGTACGGTGTAGTGCCGAGATAAGCCGAACCTCGGACCGCACACGCGTAGTTCAAAAATGGGTTCAAATGGCTCTGAGCACTATGGGACTCAACTGCTGAGGTCATCAGTCCCCTAGAACTTAGAACTACTTAAACCTAACTAACCTAAGGACATTACAAACATCCATGCCCGAGGCAGGATTCGAACCTGCGACCGTAGCGGTCTTGCGGTTCCAGACTGCAGCGCCTTGAACCGCACGGCCACTTCGGCCGGCGCACACGCGTAGTACTTAGTACACACATACAAGTTTGCATGCTGTGGCTGACCCTGTTCCACATTAATGGTGGACTCGCTAGGTTGATAAGTGAGCTTGGCGGATCAGCTCGGTGCAGTTTAGGTCAATATTTCATGGTGAACGGTATAGTCTTCTTTCTCAAATGTTTTTTGGATTCCTTTGGATAAAATCCTGTAGATATCCAAATCGTAACGTGTCGTATGTAGTATCAAAGCTTTGGATAAACTCAATTGCAATCAATGTTAAGAATAATAATCACGGCTTTTTTCCGAACTGTAGGTTAGTTTACAGGTTCCTCTTCCACCTAGTAGGCTCTAGAAAGAAACAGGGAGAGGAGGAAAAAACGCATAGAAATAAATTATTTTTATTTTATGTGACATCATGATATGTCATTTTTTCGCGGTATAACGTTTTATCCCAATAGGGCGCCTCTATCCAGATTACAGAAAATAAGTATTTTTGGAAATATAGTATTAGCTGTGGATCCTTCTGTTATGTTTTCAGTTAGAAACGATACTTCAAAATGTTCAAATGGCTCTGAGCACTATGGGACTTAACATCTGAGGTCATCAGTCCCCTAGAACTTGTAACTACTTAAACCTAACTAAGATAAGGACATCACACACATCCATGCCCGAGACAGGATTCGAACCTGCGACCGTAGCAGTCGCGCGGTTCCGGAGTGAAGCGCCTAGAACCGCTCGGCCACCGCGGCCGGCAACGATACTTCCAAATTTCAAATGAATAGTCAATTTTACACCAAAAACCCGTGTGCAACTGTTACACAGACATTATGAACAGCAGCAATGAGCTTAGCGATAAGCTTAAGATCAAAATGGCGAAGCGAGAGAATTCCCGTGCCTTGGAAGAAAAATACGCATGGCGGAAGATACAAGGGGAATATAAGGAGGACGGACAAAGAGTGCAACAGTTGACAAAGGAAGTCTCCTAGTATCAGACATAGAACCTCATCTGTGGATGAAATTTATGAGAATGGGCATTTGGTGCTGAATATTATATGCTAACGAATTGTGGTGTATGGAAAAAGAAAAGAAACTATGCGTTTCTGATTTGGTGTAACAGAAGTATGCCAAAAATTAAGAGGACTGTTAAGATAAGAAATGAGATGCTCATAACAATCGATGAAGAAAGGAAAATGTAGAAAAAACGTACGAAAAGGGATAGAATGATAGCATACTTATTTTACCACAGGTAATAACTTCAATAGCGCTTAACAGAGTTGTGTAAGAGGACAAAGATAAGCATATCCTGCAGATAAACGAAGAAATGTCGTAAGTGCTAATCTGAGAGGAAGGGATTAGCTCAGGAGAATAAGTGGCGGTAGCTCACATCAAACCACTCAGAAGACGAATTACTCCAAACAAATTTTTCAAAAAAAATAATATTAATAGAGACAACAGATGTCACCTTTCAAAATTGTGAAACCTTTCTAGAAAACACAATCATATCAGCAAATTTAAAATGAAGAAATTCTTGATAAACATAATTTTAAAATGTAATGTATTCCAAGTCGATACTCTGCGGGTTTCTTAGCATATATATTGTTGAAGGAGTATTTTAATTTTTTTATTTTTAGGGAATTACGCGAGTACAGATCACTATAATAGCTGTGCATACGCAACAAGTATTCCAGTAACTGACGGGTAAAGCAGTTTTGTTAAAGCGTTTCAAGACAGGAAGACCAAAGAACACATAGATCCATAGCATTGGGCCCCGTTACCCATGGAACCAGTCAGATTTCGCCGTTGGTTAAGAGACAAAGGCCCCACATAAAGATATGCGTGTCTGATGCCATTAAGGCTTCAAATCCGCCTTTCAATTCTCATTCTGAAATCCGAGATCAAGCACCGACATCCGTCTTAACACAGTCGAGTGACATCATTCACGTGACCACCATGGGTGTAGTGAATAATTTTTGGCGTAACTCTTGTTGCCACCTTGATGGCTTGGCAGATGGCCTTTGCTAGGAAATTTCTGGGCCTGACTGATAGCTGTATACATGTCTCTATTGTACACGATGTGTGCTGGTTTATCTGTCACGCAGAACTGTAATTTTGTAAGTCATTAAGAAACAAAGAACGACAACACTGTCAGCAAAGGTGCGAAATATTTATCAAATATATGCTCCGTCGTACCAAAGGCAAACAAGCATTTACAGCTTTCTGGCTGCGAAGAACAAATGAGTTTAAACTTAAAACATTCGTTGAGGACCAATAACCAAGATATTTGCTTCAGAGTGAGAAAAGCCTCCCCATGCTGGAATTTCTATTGCTTTCCAGACAATAACCGATACTATGATGACAAAAAAAATATCGCAACACCAAAAAAATCGTCAACGAGGAGGAATGAAATCTCTGAAATATGTTTGTCTAGGTAACATATTTCAGTGATTAATATTGCAAGATCACAGGTCAATGTACACGAGAGAAAAGCCATTGCAAATGTGAAATGTTGGTTTATTAATAACCGGTGTAACCGCCAGAATGTCGGATTCAACCATGCAAACTTGCATGCGCTGTGTTGTACAGATGCCCGATGTCAGTTTTTGAGATGGAGATTCATGCCTCTTGAACTTGTTCGGTGAATATAGAGACGGTTAATGCAGCTTGTGGAAGACGCTGGCGTTGTCTGAAGATGTCCCGTTTGTGCTCGTTTGGAGACAGATTTGGTGATCGAGCAGGTCGAGGCAAAATGTCGACATACTGTACACCATGTTGGGTTATAACAACGGTATGCTGCCGAGGGTTATCCTGTTGGGAAACCCCTGGAATGGTGTTCATGAATGGTAGCACAACAGATCGAGTCACCAGACCGACGTACAAATTTGCACTTAGGGTGTGTGGGGTAACCACGAGAGTGATTCTGCTGTCATACGAAAACGGACCCCAGGTCTCAAGGGCAGGTGTAGGTCCGTTGTGTTTCTATCGCAAAGAGGTTGGTTGCCGGTGCTCACCTGGCTTCCATCTAACGAACACATAACCATCCCTGGCACCGAGACAAAACCAGCTTTCATCCGAAAAGTCTACAGACCTCCATCTTTCACTCCAAAGAGCTCTCGATTGACATCACTTTCACAAATGATCTGGTGGTTTGGGGTGAATGGAATGCACGCCACAGGGGTAGTACTCCGGTGCTGTCCTTGAAGTAACCGATCTATAACAGTTCGTTGTGTCAATGTGGTGTCAACTAGTGCTCACATTGCTGCTGCAGATGCGGTACGATACGCCAGAGCCACACGCCGAACATGATACACTACTGGCCATTAAAATTCCTACACCAAGAAGAAATGCAGATGATAAATGGGTATTCAATGGACAAATATATTATACTAGAACTGACATGTGATTACATTTTAACGCAGTTTGGGTGCATAGATCCTGAGAAATCAGAACCCAGAAAAACCACCTCTGGCGATAATAACGGCCTTGATACGCCTGGGCATTGAGTCAAACAGGGCTTGCATGGCGTGTACATGTACAGCTGCCCATGCAGCATCAACACGATACCACAGTTCATCAAGATTAGTAACTGGCGTATTGTGACGAGCCAGTTGCTCGGCCACCATTGAAGAGACGTATTCAATTGGTGAGAGATCTGGAGACTGTGCTGTCCAGGGCAACAGTCGAACATTTTCTGTATCCATAAAGTCCCATACTGGACCTACAACATGTGGTCGTCCATTATCCTGCTAAAATGTAGGGTTCGCAGCGATCGAATGAAGAATAGAGCCACGGGTCGTAACACATCTGAAATGTAACGTCCACTGTGCCGTCAATACGAACAAGAGGTGACCGAGACGTGTAACCAATGGCACCCCATACCATCGCGCCGGGTGATACGCCAGTATGGCGATGACGAATACACGCTTTCAATGTGCGTTCACCGCGATGTCACCAGACACGGATCAGACCATCATGATGCTGTAAACAGAACCTGGATTCATCCGAAAAAAATGACGTTTTCCCATTCGTGCACCCAGGTTCGTCATTGAGTACACCATCGCAGGCGCTCCTGTCTGTGATTCAGCGTCAGGGGTAACCGCAGCCATGGTCTCCGAGCTGATAGTCCATGCTACTGCAAACGTCGTGGAACTGTTCGTGCAGATGGTTGTTGTCTTGCAAACGTCCCCATCTGTTGTCTCAGGGATCGACACGTGGCTGCACGATCCGTTACAGCCATGCGGATTAGATGCCTGTCATCTCGATTGCTAGTGATACGAGGCCGTTGGGATCGAGCACGGCGTTCCGTATTACCCTCCTGAACCCACCGATTCCATATTCTGCTAACAGTCATTGGATCTCGACCAACGCGAGCAGCAATGTCGCGATACGATAAACGGCAATCGTGATGGCACGCATTTCTCCTCCTTACACGAGGCATCACAACAACGTTTCACCAGGCAACGCCGGTCAACTGCTGTTTCTGTATAAGAAATCGGTTGGAAACTTTCCTCATGTCAGGACTTTGTAGGTGTCGTCCCCGGCGCCAACCTTGTGCGAATGCTCTAAAAAGCTTCTTCTTCCTGTCGGTTAAATATCGCGTCTGTGGCACGCAATCTTCGTGGTGTAGCAATTTTAATGTCCAGAAGTGTACTATTCTTTCTCGACAGCACCACGTGGTCGTCTGGTGCCCGGTCTTCTTGCGAAGGTACATTATCGTGGCTACCGCTGCCAGCAATTACGTTCAGTGGTTATATTCCCGCAAACTCTGGCTGCAATGTCGCTGGAGGAGCGCCCAGCCTCTCGCAGCCTTGTTACGCAACAACGTTAAAACTCAAGTGAGGTGCCGGCAATGGCATATTCGTCGCCTTAGGCATTCTTGACCAACATCAACTCGCCATGTTCTATGGCAAAGGTGAATAACGCTCACGACCGTTACAGCGTGTATTTAAAGCACACGTGATTTGCATCAGTACAGTATCTGTACTGGCGTCACTCTTGTGCGACTGTGGAGAAATCTGAACAGACATCACCATCCAGATGCCCAAAAACGGCAACTAAGCTTCGTTTATGTTTCAGAACTCCATGTTATTGAGATTTTTTTCTCTGTCAGTGAATAGATCTAATGGTCATTGCATTAAACGAGCGAATCCTGCAATCAGCATTTACAATTATTTACATGCATTCACTTTACATATATTCTATTAGCTGAGAAAACCATACATTTCCATACAAGTAATTGAACCAATCCTGAATAGGATCTGCATTCTTATTTCGCTCCTTCTAAGCAGTCGCACTCGAATATTTCGAAGACATAGACATGGTACAGAGCTTGCACACCTCAATAGACTGTATCCTTTTTCATGGTTCAGCGCTGCAGAGTCACTCAAACCCACCCATGTGATCTTTCGACTTTTAAAAACATAGTCTGGTGTAAGAATCTCTGAAAAGCAGAGAGTTATCACTGGTAATAAACGATTACCGCTAATCATCTACCACGATCACAACGAGTTTCAACGTGTATCTTTCAGTTTATGCTGTAATGGTCTTCTTACGGTGATAACGTTGAAGTTATAAAAAGTCATTTACCTTACAGCTCCGAAGCAAGCACACCATCTTCAGAATATCTTACCTGAAAAAAAGGAAAAGAAACTTATTACTCCGGAGTTGAAAAAATTGGAAAACATAAGTAACGCTGTTCACAACTGTACATTTATAGTAGTGCTAACAACTTCTGAAATAATGGCTTGATTTGCGAACGCGTGAAGAAAATAATCCTGGATCTTTGCTTTTCAACTTATTCTTTTGACATCTTCTAGTCAGACACTACTCTGTTCAATACAGTTGTGCAGAAAAGTGCATAAACATAAATACATTACATTTTAATAAAGCGTCATTAGTTCCATGATCGTTACAGTGTATTTAAAGCAAACGTGATTTGCGTCTTCATAGTGTCGTTACTACTATGTATCCATTTCCTTGCGGAGAGAATGCACCTTTTCAGACATAAACTAAAGGCTATGCCAAATTTTTTACAAACGTGAGAAGTGTGCTGGAACTCAGAGATAAACAAAATGAAACTGCAGAGGCGAATGCACATCAAAATGTACTAGAGTTTCACACAACTTTAACAGTCAGAGTGGCTGCATGTAATGTTAATATTTCCATTAACTGTAAAAATAATAGCAAGACAAGTTGGGAAATGATCCTCTGTCGTTACTTGGAAGGTAAAACCTTTTATAGAGTTCAAACACTTTGCACATAACACCCCATATGAGGAGGAGAATACTTTGGAGAAATAACGCGGCATCTGCCGTAAGAAAAAGAGTCACCTATTCCTCGCCGGCTTTTTGACGAGAATATCTTTATCTGCAAATGTTGATTTGAATGCACACTGTCGACGTGTAAGACTTGGAAAAGTCTATAGCCGTAGTAAATCAAAATGACAGTTCAGTGACTGAAAGGAGGCCCGTGATTGCGCGCACTATCCATACATAGTGCTGATCTTGACGAATGAATTTCTGGGGCACGTTGATGATGAACTTGTACTGTTCATTATCTGTAGCGTACCGCCCGTGGTTTTTAGATAGAACGTTTTGGGTTCAGGATTCAGGATTCGATCGCAGACACTGCTTAATACCTTGAGCCCCAGTGAATGCCACCCGAAACAACCAACCTTTAATTTTTTTTACACACATCTAAAAAAGTTTTCCATCACCTCGGTTCCGAGAGTTCCGGAACCTGTACAGAAAATTGGAATACAAAAAAATGGCTTTGAGCACTATGGGACTTAACATCTATGGTCATCAGTACCCTAGAACTTAGAACTACTTAAACATAACGAACCTAAGGACAGCACAGAACACCCAGTCATAACGAGGCAGAGAAAATCCCTGACCCAGCCGGGAATCGAACCCGGGAACCCGGGCGTGGGAAGCGAGAACGCTACCGCAAATTGGAATACAGATCAACATAAACATCATTTCCGCCTTTGATATTGCTAATGAAAACCACACAGTACATGTTGTACCACCATACAGCGAGACCTTCAGAGGTGGCAGTCCAGATTGATGTACACACCGGTATTTTTAATATCCACTAGCACGTCCTCTTGCGTTGATGCATACCTGTATTCGTCGTGACATCCTGTCAACGAGTTCATCAAGGCACTATTCATCCAGATTGTCCCCTCCTCAATTGCGATTCGGCGTGAATCCCTCAGATTGGTTGGTAGGTCACGTCGTCCACAAATAGACCTTTTCATTCTATCCAGGCATTTTCGATAGGGATAATGTCTAGAGAACATGCCGGCCTCCCTAGTCGAGCGATGTCGTTATCCTGAAGGAATTCATTCACAAGATGCACGATGTGGACGCGAATTGTCGTCTATGAAGACGAATTCCTCGCCAATATTCAGCCGATAAAGTTGCACTATCGGTCGGAGGATGGCATGCACGTATCGTACGGCACCTTCCATGACCACCAACGGCGTACGTCGGCCCCACATAATGCCACCTCAAAACAACAGGGAACCTCCACCTTGCTGCAGTCGCTGGACAGTGTGTCTAAGGCGTTCAGCCTTACCGGGAGGCCTACAAACACGTCTCCGACGATTGTCTGGTTGAAGGCATATGCGACACTCATCGGTGAAAAGAACGTGATGTCAAGTCTGAGCGGTCCATTTGGCATGTTTTTGGGCCCATCTGTACCGCGCTGCATGGTGTCGTAGTTGCAAATATGGACCTCGTCATGGACGTCGAGACTGAAGTTGCCCATTATGTAGCCTATTGCGCACAGTTTGAATCGTAATACGACGTCCTGTGGCTGCACGAAAAGGATTACTCAAAATGGGGGCGTTGCTGTCGGTTTCCTCCGAGCCATAATCCGTAGGTAGCGTTCATCGACTGCAATTGCAGTCCTTGGGCAACTTGAGCGAGGCATTTCATCGATAGTTTCTGTCTCTCTGTATCTCCTCCATGTCCGAACAACATCGCTTTGGTTCACTCCGATACGGCTGGACACTTTCCTTGGGAGACCTTCCTTGCACAATGTCGACGCGATCGAACCGCGGTATTGACCGTCTAGGCATGGTTGAAGTTCCTGGTGGAATGACTGGAACTGATGGGTTGTCGGACCCCCTCCGTCTAAAAGGCGCTGCTTCTGCATGGTTGTTTACATCTTTGGGCGTATTTAGTTACATCTCAGAACAGTCAATGGGACTGTGTCTGTGATACAATATCCACAGTCAACGTCTATTTCAGGAGTTCTGGGAACTGGAGTGTTGCAAAACCTTTTCTTATGCGTGTATTTGTACTTTTTTAAGTACCACTGCGTTTCGCTTGAAACCACCGGTGCTATTGAAAGACCGAAAGTCCAAGCAGTACACTGTGGTACGTCTATGAATTTGGGCAAACGCTTACAGCATTCAGTGGAACAGTGGATCAGTCTGAGCGGAGTCTGGTAGAAATATGTTTTTTTTTCTTTTTTTTTTTTTTTTACATGTGGTTTTTGCATGGTGATCATATTTATGTGATAACTAACATTGAAAATAAATATATCTAAAGTTGTTATAACGTAAATTTCAGTTTGTACAACAGCTATTATGACTGGATTCGACAGGAAACTACAAGGGCTGTATGTAGTTTCACAGTTAATTTCTTACTCACATGTAAGTTAACGACATTTCAGCCCTTTTTTGCTTGTTATTTATGGCTATAGCTTGTTTTAGGCATTGTGTGTTTATGGAAGTTTCGAAACTCTGCATGTGATCTGAACGTCCGTTTTTTGTAGGAAGAAATTCCAGGGGATTTGGATTCAGTGACATCTAGGCCAAAAGTGGCCCTGGGGACGATTCTGTGAATGTTCTCCTCATTCGAGTACATCAGAAACTTCGTCTCCTTTACCGGGCCCTACACTACTCATTGTTAATACAATTCATGAGGTGATGATGATGACAGTGAAGATGAGGCTGTTACGATAAACTCACTAATGATGTGGTATTGATCGTACACAGTAGCATCTGTACATGGCTTCTCTGAAGAGGTCGGACCGAATGTTGATGTTAACTGTGAATCTCACGTGGAAGTGTTACTGAGATTTTTTTTTCACGCGTAGTGATGGCAGGTTGGTAACTGTACGGCCTAGTGGCTCCAAAGTGAAACCATCTCCATAAAATAGTCAGTTGTTTACTTTTGGACGATTTCTTTGTATTAGTTCCTTACAATTACATTAATTGTTAATTTTGTGATAGAATTAAAATTATATTTTTCCATATTGTTTGAATTATAATATTCGGCAATGGCAGCCGAAGACTACTGGCAAGAACAGTCATCCTCTTTTTGCCAACGGTCTTGTCGAAGAGGGCGGATGACACGGCCGAGTTTCTGGACAGTCTCTTCTCCTTGGGGTGAGAAACTGCCCATAAAAGAAAAGAAGAATCAGCTATGATCAGCAGCATGAGGATGCAGAAGGCAGTGGGAATCACTGCATTAAGGGTAACTAATGTGCATCCACACGACGTGGCATATAATTAAAATAGTAAGAGATTCCGGATTGGTCCCCCGTTTGGATTCCCATAATGGCCTGCCAGTGGGGAAGTAACTACGAGAAAAAGATGGAATAACCAACGAGAGGGAAACATTCAAAGTTTCGGAACGTGAAGTGTCAGAAGCCTGACAGTGACTGAGAATGCTGAAAGTCTGCAAAAGGAAATGGACGGGCTCTCTAGACACTGGGGGTCAGTGAAGTGAAATGGAAAGAATAAAAGGAATTCTGTCAAACAAATATAGGTTAATATCAACAGCAGCAGAAATGACGTAACGGGAATAGGGTTCGTTATTAACAAGAATGCTGGGCAGAGAGTGACTTACAGTGAATAGTTCACCGGTAAGGTCATTCTCATCCATATCGACAGCATATCAATAGCAGTAATTCAGAAATACATCCTGACGCCAAAATCATAAAACTAACAGGCAGAAAAAGTATATGAGTATATTTGAATGAGTTATTCAACAAGTTAAGGTAGATGAAAATCTAATAATTCTGGAAGGTAAGACCGCTGCAGCAGAAGAAAGTGTAAAGAATTGAGGGAGAATATGGTTTCGTGTTTAGGAATAAGAGAGAAGAAAACTAAATAGCTTCTGCAATAAATTTCAGCTAGCAATTAACCTTCAAGAATAGCTAGAGAGTGAGGTGTAGTTGGAAAAGGCTTGGAGACACGGGAGACTTCCAGCTAGATTACATAATGGTCTAAGATTCCGAAATCAGATACGGGTTAGCATGGCGTAAATGGAGCAGAGCTTGTTGCGTGTTGACTACTCGTCGAGTGTGGAAACCTGCTTTCTAGGATCGCTAGACAACAATTTAAGCAAATTACAGTAATATCAATGGCAATACTTAACTTTGGGAATTTACAATGGTGTTGCGCAAGCAATTGGCGACACTTGGTGTTGCGCAAGCAATTGGCGACACTTCATATAAGAAGTCTCTTCAGTATAGGCAATACTTAATACAAGTGAAATTACACAGTTCTCAAGTCGCTGCTGCAAAGGTCGTAGATCGGCTATTCTTCCAGTGAGCTGCGGCCAGAAGAAACAGCGCTTATGTTCTCTTCGCCTAGAGGCCGCTGTTGTCTCGGTGTCGTTCTAGAGAGGGGTCGCTTAGCGTACTATTATTGTCTGACGTCGTCTCACAGCCCTCTCTTCTCTAACGGTCTAGACCGTCGTGCAGGCGCTTGATTTTACGCTGGAACACAGCTCACAATACAGTAACGATGAAGAGTATATTGAAGCTTAAGAGAATCACCTGGAAGAATTAACTCGGAAAAAAACAGGGTTTTTAAGAAGTGAGTATTGACGATAAAAAGCTATAGAAAGAATAATTTAAAATTAAGAATAGAATTTTTGAGGGGATAATAGAGTAGAATCAGAGTTCTGTAATTGCAGATCAAAATTATAGTATATCAGCAAGTAGTTTAACATCTAAGTACAGCAAAGCCAGAGAAGCTCCGTCATGAAGAAGGCAATGACGTTAAACTCCTGTGATGAAAAACCTATAAAAAGGCCTGATCGTCATTATTGTCGCCTTTTTTCCCTTGATTGTTTCGTTAAAGGGTGGGGAACCCGCGTCAGTCAGCGAGATGATAATTAGATTGGACTTTATCGTGTTAAGATTCACGATAAACTGTTAGAATATTACGGAGATTAAAAGTGATGTAGTGTACGATCTCTGACTGATGGTAGCAACGGAGTATTAAGGGTTTTTTAAGACTTTAGTGCTAGATTGGAACTTTACGGACATATTGACGACGAAACTCAAATTATCTGCTGATACGAGTGAATTCAGAGGTATCGGCATTCAGATATTATCGTGTGGACTTTTGAAAGTGTCGTGTGCCGTTAGTTGCGAATCTGGACGTAGAGCGCTGGCATATCGGCATTTACGGACTATTTAGATTCCTCCAGGCTAGGAACCTTTTAAATAGACCATCATCCATCACCATCTTAATCCTTGAATATAGAGTGAAAGTGAAATACAAGAGTGTTGTACTTATCTCATTTACCTGGTACTAATCAGTGAAGGTTTTACGGAACCAAAGCTATTCAGCAGTAAGTCAGCACCATCTAGCGGAAAGCGTAGGCACTAACAAACACGGTAACTGAAGTGAACGTTTACGTGCTTTACGGACTGCTTAATATGAACTTTTGTGACTCTTTGACGTCCCACTCTCTCCGAAAGGTAGCGCAGGCTGTCTTAATCAGAGGTAAAGCCGGAAAACCGACGATACTATAGCAGACGTCGACGTGGAGTACCTAAAAGGGGAACCACAAGAGAGTTGGGGATGCTTCAAGCTGGACAGCACAACATAGACACAAGGCATGTAACACCCAAAAACACCTCTGGTAACACAAGAAACCCTTCAGCTGATCAACGTAAGAGGAAAAAAATCTGCGAAAGCCGGGAATACAACGGTAAAGCTCACTAAGAAATTAAATAAGTAGGAAGTATTGGGAAGCCAAGGCGAAATGTCTGAATGAAAAATGTAAAGGAATCGAATAATAAATTGTCGTCCCAAGGACTGATACGGAAAACGCAAAATGAATTTCAGTGAATTTAAGAGTAAGAGTGACAGCGCGACAACACTAGGATTGCAAAGCAGAAGAGAAAGTGGATAGGTTAATATAGTACATTGAAGGCAGTACAGGGGCGAGGATATGTCTGATGACATGAAACAAGAAGAAATGGGAATCGATGTGGAAGACGTAGGGGACCACACTATTGGAGTTAAAATTTAACAAAGCTTTGGAAGACATAGTAAGTAAGGCGGAATGGGTAGATAAAATTCCTTCTGAATTAATAAAATCACTATTGGAAGTGGAACCACATTACTGTTCTAGTTGATGTGAAGAATTTCTGAGAGTCGAGACATTCCATCAGCCTGTTTGGAAAAATTTCATCCACATAAATCCGTTGACACGAACAGCAAATATATCTGAGAAGTATCTGACAATCAGCTTAACAACTCACGCACCAAAAGCGTTGACAAGAATAATATATAGAAGAATAGAAAAGAAAAAACTGAGGATCTACTACGTGACGGTAACGGCACCCGGGTGGCCGTTGTCATGTTGTACTTGAGATTTGACATTAGATTAGATTAATTATTCATTCCATAGACCCACAACAGAGGGGATCCTCCTGGGTGTGGAACATGTCAGATAAACACATTACAAAAATGTAATTAGAAAAACTTGAGTTTCATTAATTTTAATGATTCTCAGTCAATCAACAGTAGAATTATGTACATGAATAAAATTTAAACGTCTAATATTTACAGGTTTAATACTTACATCTGCTTTCATTAAATCCATCATTCACACAGTAGCTAGTTACCTGGCTATTACAACCAATTGACAAAATAAGAGAATAGTGTATATGTTTAGAGCACACCATTATACGGTAGTGAATCATGAACTGTATGATAAAGAGAAAAGGAGAGAACTGAATCGTTTGAGATGTGTCACAGAAGGATCTTGAAGAGTAGGTGGATTTATAGGCAATGAGAAAGTTCCCCGCAGAATCGGCGGCAGTAAGAAATGGAAACAAAAGGAAAATGCAAACTTACATTCTTCATAGATGGGTAGCATTTCTACATTATCTTCGTTGGTGTACATTACTCACCCAAACCTCTACCAGCAAAGGGCTGACTGAATGACCTTTGTACGTTTTCCTTGAGTTTCAATTTGTTTATTGTCAATTCAAGCAAGTGAACGATTTAAATTACCCCAGCTACCTGCACTGTCAACTAATACTTGATTACGTACTATGTAATTAATAACGTCATGTTTATGTGAATGGCCTAGGTTTTGAGGAGAAGAAACGGTTTACCGATTTAGTAAATTTTGAGTGCTATTTAAGAAAATAACTTTTGCTTTATATCAGCTTACCAAAGAAAGTTACGAGAAAGGCAATCACACTGGTTAATCTCCCCATGAAAGCATACAATATTTTCTTTTTTTATGGCTCTGAGCACTATGGGACCTAACATCTGAGGTCATCAGTCCTTTACAACTTAGAACAACTTAGAACAACTTAAACTTAACTAACCTAAGGACATCACACACATCCATGCCCGAGGTAGGATTCAAACCTGCGGCCATATCGGTCGCACTGTTCCAGACTGTAGCGCCTAGAGCCGCTCGGCCATTCCGGCCAGCAATATTTTCTTGATGTGGTAAATTTTTTAATTTTGCTTCTGGACAAAAACTTATTTGCAGTGATCAAGATAGATAGTTTATGCCCAAACTGCGAAGTGGTATTATGTTTCAGTTTATGCCCAAACCGTTGTAACCTACTAGTAATGTAATATGCAGATCCCACCAATCACTATAGTCAATTCTCCAACGCTGCATGAAAACTGCAGTCAGTATTCACGACTGCCAATAATTGCAGTGCTAATTACTCCCCCTTCTCATACAGTAAGAGAGACCAGTTATATCTGCAACATTGGTCGCTTTCTTTAGGTGACTCACGATAGGGAAGTTAACTTCGAAGAAACAGAGTACCATAAAACTGTTGCTGAAAGCCATCCCGATACTGGTATGGAAAAAATAGCAGTCTCTGCAATCTACGCAGCAGTAATGTAGGGGAGGGCAGACCACATTCCATAAAAAATGCATCATGGAAAACGCTAAAAGGACTTCTTTTTGTCTAGATAAGATCTGAATGCAGGCTGAAAGTAGAGAGATTCAGACCATTGGACCAGCAGTTGGATACTGTGCTGCCATGCAGGAATGTTCACTAACTCCATGTAACTTGTTCTGCGATTGGCTCACAACAGTAACTATTTCAGTAGCTTGCGCGATTTCCCGTACGTGCCTTTTTTTTTTTTTTTTGGTCATCAGTCTACTGACTGGTTTGATGCGGCCTGTGCTAACCTCTTCATCTCAGAGTAGCACTTGCAACCTACGTCCTCAATTATTTGCTTGATGTATTCCAATCTCTGTCTTCCTCTACAGTTTTTGCCCTCTACAGCTCCCTCTAGTACCATGGAAGTCATTCCCTCATGTCTTAGCAGATGTCCTATCATCCTGTCCCTTCTCCTTATCAGTGTTTTCCACATATTCCTTTCCTCTCCGATTCTGCGTAGAACCTCCTCATTCCTTACCTTATCAGTCCACCTAATTTTCAACATTCGTCTATAGCACCACATCTCAAATGCTTCGATTCTCTTCTGTTCTGGTTTTCCCACAGTCCATGTTTCACTACCATACAATGCTGTACTCCAGACGTACATCCTCAGAAATTTCTTCCTCAAATTAAGCCCGGTATTTGATATTAGTAGACTTCTCTTGGCCAGAAATGCCTTTTTTGCCATAGCGATTCTGCTTTTGATGTCCTCCTTGCTCCGTCCGTCATTGGTTACTTTACTGCCTAGGTAGCAGAATTCCTTAACTTCATTGATGCCTATGTGCAAGGATATTGGTTGGTCATTGCTGGAAATCTGTCATACGGTGGGAGAGTCTATCTTCCTTCTCTCCCGTGCCACATCATTATTTGTTAATGGGCGACTCATGAGAGTAGGAAATTGATAAAATTGTTTACGACGTCATTATTGGCCAGAACTCGCAAGTCTGCTCTAGCTGGCCAGCGAGATTTCTATCTTGGCAGGACCAGCTAACTTTGGTGGAGTAAAGTGAGAACACACTTGCTTGGGGGACGCCAAAGAAACCCTTGTTACAGTGACATCGAAGAGTACACTTTCACCAGTTTGTGGCAGAAAACTGCAGAGAGGAATGTCCCCGTCAAAAAGAGATGTACATAGGCCGATCGGGAATTTCGAGTTGTTTTGATAAGTGACTATGCCAGTGGTGCCTGACCGTTCGTGTCACTTGACTCTGGAGACTGCAGATTTTGCAAATGCCTTAACACAGGTCGTTTGTTTGAACTGTAGGCGAGGCTACTTCAGCAGTTTCTTAAATTTCTCTCCTGTTGAGTTAAGACCTTTTGATAGTGTTGGTGCTAACAAGGTGATTATAATTAAAGTTAAACTTTCAAAACGTTGTAGACGTAACACTACTGGTCAGAATGACGTCAAATTGCAACGGAACAGCCAGCCGCTGTGGCCGAGCGGTTCTCGACGCTTCATTCCGGAACCACGCTGCTGCTACGGCAACGGGTTCGAATCGTGCCTCGGGCATGGCTGTGTGCGTTGTCCTTAGGTTAGTTAGATTTAAGTAGTTCTAAGTCTTAGGGACTGATGACCTCAGATGTTAAGTCCCATAGTGCTTAGGGCCATATTTTTGCAACGTAACATTATCGGAGACGGGGGAAAACGTATGGCAGAAGAAAAAATGTGGTGCGAAAGTTGATCAGTAGATGTCAAAATAAGTAAATGAAAATACCTGTCACGCACACGACGCACTGAAGTTCGTATAAATCTGCCGAGTAAACGGCTTTTCCTCCTTTGACGTCTGCGATGTTCGCCATGGATGTCTCGATGCAGGATCGCGCTCCGCTTGCAAAACTGTATTACGAGAATGATGACCGTGCACACGTCGCTCTGCAGAAGTTCCCGACACTAAAGTGTTTGAAAAAAGGCGTTGGTCTAATGACTGCCGTGGGTCTTGAGAAAATGACTCCAAAATTCGAAAAGATGGCTTCTTTTGGTGTGCAACCTGGTAGAGGGAGGAAACGAACTGATTGGACGTCAGTGGGAGCAATGGCTATAGCAATGCAGGAGGAGACGATTGGTGGTGTGCAAACGTGTAGTGCGCGGAGAATCGCCCGAACATTGGACATACCCGTGAGCACGGTGCGTAAAATCCTACGAAACATCCTTTTTTCCTATCCATTCAAAATTACCCATGTACATGAGTTACTTTCTGTTCACCTGCCAACAATTTCTTGCTCCCATGGAAGTGGACGACGATTGGCCTTGGAAGATTTTGTGGACAGACGAAGCCCACTTCCATCTGACACGATATGTCAATACGCAGAAGTGTCGAACATGTGCAACGGAAAATCCACACCCAAATCAACCAGTACCACTTCATCCTGAAAAGGCCACTGTGTGGTGCGGGTTTACGGCATCATTTATCATAGGGCCATATTTTTCCGAAGAGACAGGTGCTTCCGGTCCTGTTACCTGTACTGTCACTGGTAAGCGCTGTGAGTGTCTTTTGCGCAACCACGCCATTCACGTCATTACAGCTCTTCAACAACATGGATGTGTGATGCGATCATTTTTATGCAAGATGGCGCATCTCCCCACATTGATAATCCAGTTGAGCAGTTGCTGAGTCACCATTTCGGAAATGCTACAATTATCAGCCGCCATTTCCCTATCGTCTGGCCGTCTCGATCATCTGATCTTAATCCGTGCGACTTCTGGCTGTGGGTCTATCGGAAAGATGTTGTATTCAGTGTTCCGACTGCTAACTTAGCTGCATTGCAAACTTAGCTGTATTCTGAACGCGAGCCCGGAAACATTTCGATCAGCTGGGGAACATGCTGATTTTAGATTTCAACTTGTTGCAGAAAACGGTGGACAGCATATTGAACAGGTTTTGTGGCACTCAAACGGCTATTAATAATCCGATTGATGCTTTTCATGCGGTTTTTGGCCTCAGGACAATTAAAAATCGATTTTTTGCATCCGATGTGATATGACCTTCTCGTGGTAGATGGGCTTACATAACCGACAGAATCACACTTGTACACCTATCCACACTTAGTAGTACATTTTGTTTAACGTCAAGCGTACATCTTAGGCGTTGTTGTATGATTCATTTGTTATTTGTATTCTACCAATATTAAATTGTGATGCTTACAGTGCCATCTATTGCTACATTTTGTAACTATTTATTTTCCTTCTGCCATACGTTTTCCCCCTTCTCCGTTAATATTCTGTTGCAATTTGACGTCATTCTGGTCAGTGGTGTTATTTCTACAGTGGTTTGAAAGTTTAAGTTTAATTATAATCACTTTGTACATCACCAGATAAAAGAGATCCGAGTTACACCAAGTGTAAACAGAACGGCAGGAATTCCGAGAGAACTAGTGGGTAGACATACATAATACTTCCAATGTAAAGCTAATTTTCAAAACATTTTCCTTTGCCGTGTACTGCTGCGCGTTCCAAAATTGGTAATCGGTCAAGTTCAGATACAAAATACGTTTGGATCAACCAGTAGTAACAAGGCAGGTGTTGAAGGCCGTGTCGACCAGCCAATTCCAGGTGCTGTGCGCTGCGTCCATCAATCACTGTAGGTGATTAATTGCTTCGGACTCTGTCGACCGCAATCTGACAAAGACAGGTTGCTGTGTAGCTGCTATTGACTCGAAGATACTATGTAACGGAACACGTATTAACACGGAAAAATTCCCATAGTAAACTGTAGTGTAAGACATTCTAATAATTGAGACGTCGCAGGTTTCTCAAACCGACAATATCTCAGCCCGTCACAAAAGCTGATTTTCATAAAATAAATAATTCTTTATCGCATGTAATAAAACCATCGTGTCTGTTTTGTGCTATAATTTCATTGTCGACTGTCTATCACTGAAGTAAAATTGATCATCACCACTAGCAAGAGACGCTTTGACCCTAAACTAAGTTGGTATTATGAAAATTCTTTATTTTATGCGTAATACCTGTTGGAAATAACTGTAGTACATTTCTGAGACCTTACTGCTCTCACATGTACCACCCAATCTTCCTGATATGGTATTTTAGTATTCACGTTAAAAGTTCCTATTTAGAATGTTGAAACAGCCAAATTCATCACTCCACAATTTGATGCCATGAAATGAGTATCTACAACACTTAAAGACCATAACATATTTCATGGGGGCTTATTTGTTTGGCTACTTCCAAAATAATTGTGTCGAGTATCAACGAGAGAATATATGATGCAGTATGTGAATTCATTTAACGATCATTTTCAAAAGTAACCTTCTTTCAACTGGTGCCAGAGAGTAAAAGATCACATTTAACACATACAATTGTATACCAAATGCATCAAGTGAACTAATAATTTTACTTCCCTGTAACGTTAGAAATGTTATATCCTCGCAAAATCTACGACCAGTTTTGTAATCAGCACAAAATTTCCTTTAATATGAAACATCATTTCACAGTCGTTTTATCTGTATAAAAATTACATACATTACGTTGCGCGGCAATGGCAGAACGAAAGTGGAAGGAATGTCTGACTTACATATTAATATTATGATTAATTTAATGTACAAAGGATAAACTCTTCCATGTAAAAATTATATACATTAAAACACTGCTAGGCATCAGGTAGCTTAATTCCACTAAAAAGTACATATTTGTACTTTGTTTTTATGATCTCCCATCCCTTAAAATGATGAGGAAAAGAATGTTCATACATTTATTTTTAAGGGGCACCACAGGCACTTCAGAGTGAGTTAATGTTGTGGTAGGTCGTTGTAAATGACAATACCTGTACTTCTGTAATTTTCTTTCAAAGTTAGGTTACCGTCACAGTGGATGGTGTGAACGTGTGCGTGAACTATGCTTACACATTAAATATAATTATATCTATACACGTTTCGGCTTCGTGCTTTGTAAACGAGACACAGTGCCAACGTACGCGAATCCTGAGACAAAACTCCTAAAAATAGACAAAAATCAGTTCAATCCATCGTTGGAAGCAATAAATTCCACAACATTTATTTGTGGAGTAATAGTGTGGGGATTCAGAATTAAACTGTTTATTAACATTTAGATTAGAAGACACCACAGTATCTTCAACTTAATGATTCCACATGGTTGTAATCACTCACCTTTTACATCCTGAAATTTATTACAGTATTTGTCTTTAGCTTAAACAAAAGTACAATGAATAATTTTCATGTGTGAGCGTGTGATGTACTGATATACACTCCTTTACCTAGCTAGGAACGCATCAGAGTAGTCTGAATTGTAAATTCGTGGCTACGCAGTTTAGTGTTAGGGTCGTGTTGTTTTCTATGATAATCGAAATGACAGGAAAAGAAAATAAGTGCCATAACATATGCCACTCTTCTCGAACAAACACAAGGACGCTTAAAGTGAGCCTTCGATGCATATTACGTTGTCAGTAGTGGAACATGCCTTCATTTAATGAGATTATGGAAATACGTTGTCATTAAACTTACGTCTATCGTCGACTGTCTGACAAACAGTGTTTGTACACCACAACGTCTCTTGCCAATGATAAACTGACAGTGACAAAAAAAAAAAAAAAAGTTCTTCGTCAGGCTACGAATCAGCTATCCCTACATTGAGAGTTACTCATTTATCCTTCAGTAACTACCTCGGTTACGGAAACGTTGACGATAAATTTAGGAGGTTAGAACTATAATTAGTGCGTTCAGGCATGTAAACATCTCACATTACCCGGTGTGGTATACTGTTTTCCGATATTCAATCGGAGTAAATTTAGAGTATTTCTTTTTGGTTAGTATTTGTCTAAGAAATTTTGTCTAAAATTCATTACACTGTCTCAATTGGACACAGACAGTTATTTATTTACATACACATTGAGCACTTATGATATTTTCTCATCACTGAATTGGTATGAATAGCTGTGGGAATGCTATGACAAACCGTTGAGTATCTAAATTACACACCAAACAGAAGCGAGTTTAGCGACTTAATATGTGTTTATTTCGTCAGAGATATTGGCAGTGGAATTAATTTCAAATTCATTTGCTGACTGCTGATATTTTGAAATAATCTATAGCACTCGCCTTAACCATTTTGGCTGTCGGTTCAAGCTCTGCGAACCGACCCAAACTGCCATATCTCACATTCGCTACATCCCAATATATTCATAACCTAATGGTCACCAAAATTTTTAATTGGATTCCAACCAGCTATAAACGGGAAATGTGGGTTCGAGTCCAGTCCGGCAAAAATTTTCACATGTCGCTAATCGGTAGTACTCCCGTATCTAATGCTGCTTATGTCAACGAATTCCCAGTCAGCAAATAAATTTTGAATTATTCCGTACAGCTTTGTATCATCAACAAGGTCTGTTCTTACAAATGTGCAGGTTACGAAGGACGTTATTACGCAACGCAAGACATTCTTTTGTAGGCCAGTTACTCCTGAAAAAATGCGGATCCATTTTGTGGGGCATCGTGGAATATTCTCGCTTCAGGCCCTATAGTTTCGTGAAGTTTCGATAGGTGCCTTCAAAATGGGATTTGTGTAAGAAGTGTGCGTTCCGAGAAGAAAGCTACCACTGAATTTCTTATGGTGGAAAACCTGAGGGTCATAGGTATTTAGAGGCGCTTGCAGAGTATCTACGGAAACCTGGTGGTGAACAAAAGCACGTTGAGCAGTTGGGTGAGGCATCTGTCATCATCGAAACAAGATCGCGCTAACCTGTTCGATCTCCTGAAACACTGGAAAGTGCTCAATAGCACATCGCTGCTAGTAGTGCTAACACGCTCGTACAACAGTTGGGGTACTCAAAAGTGTGTTCCTCGTGGCCTAACAGAAGACCATAAAGAACAGCGAAGGACCATCTGAGCGGAATGGTTTGCGCGTTACGAGGCTGATTGTTACAGTTTTTTCTCGGACGTCGTTACAGGCGATTAAACATGAGTTCATCACTTCGAACCAAAATCAAAACGACAATCCTTGTAGTGGCGCCACACCATTTCTCCTCCCAAGCAAAAGTTCAAACGGCTATTCAACCGTTAATGGTATGGCGACGGTCCTGTGGGTCTCTGAAGCGGTAATTCTGTTTGATGTCCTCCCTCATGGTGCAGGGATCAGCTACGAAACGTATTGTGCAACCATCAGGAAACTCGAGAAACCACTTCAGCTGGTTCGTCGACACAAAAATGAAAACTAAATTCTTCTTCTCTATGACAATGCAAGGGCTCTCACAAGTCTGCGTACTTCACTGGAATGTTCTTCCCCATCCAAACTACATCCCGGGCCTCGCACTTTCCATCTGTTTGGCTCCGTCAACGGTGCACTCCTTGGGAAGTAGTATGTTGATGATGAGAAGGTTACTAATGCAGCAAGGCATTGGATGACGTAGGCCAGTAGAGTGGTACCATGCGCGCATACAGGCCCTCACCGTAAGGTGGCAAAGACCGTCCCACAGAACGGAGCCTATACTGAAAAACAGGGCGTTGTAGTGAAAAGAATGTGGAAGCATATGGTGTTTTGTAATCTTGAATGCCGGCCGCTGTGGCCGATTGGTTCTAGGCACTTCAGTCTGGAACCGCGCGACCGCTACAGTCGCAAGTTTGAATCTTGCCTCCGGCTTGGAAGTGTGCGATGTCCTTAGGTTAGTTAGGTTTATGTAGTTCTAAGTCCTAGGGGACTGATGACCCCAGCTGTTAAGTCCCATAGTGCTCAGAGCCTTTTGAACCATTTGAATCTTGAATAAAACCAACTTGCTTTCCAAAAGAAATTAACTGAACGCCCCTCGTATGTGTATTTCCAAGTAGAAATTGACAGTGACATAATAGAACTGACAGTTTTATGAAACGGTTGACAGAAAAGCCCAAGAGGAGTGATGATTTGACTTTACATGATCAACTTCGACAGCTGTCGTATCTAAGGGGTATACAAATTTGTTTCAAAACTGGTTACTACTGAATGTCATCAAGGATGCACGTTGATTGCACCTACAGGGTGTTTCAAAAATGACCGGTATATTTGAAACGGCAATAAAAAGTAAACGAGCAGCGATAGAAATACACCGTTTGTTGCAATATGCTTGGGACAACAGTACATTTTCAGGCAGACAAACTTTCGAAATTACAGTAGTTCCAATTTTCAACAACAGATGGCGCCGCGGTCTGGGAAACTCTATAGTACGATATTTTCCACATATCCACCATGCGTAGCAATAATATGGCGTAGTCTCTGAATGAAATTACCCGAAACCTTTGACAGCGTGTCTGGCGGAATGGCTTCACATGCAGATGAGATGTACTGCTTCAGCTGTTCAATTGTTTCTGGATTCTGGCGGTACACCTGGTCTTTCAAGTGTCCCCACAGAAAGAAGTCACAGGGGTTCACGTCTGGCGAATAGGGAGGCCAATCCACGCCGCCTCCTGTATGTTTCGGATAGCCCAAAGCAATCTCACGATCATCGAAATATTCATTCAGGAAATTAAAGACGTCGGCCGTGAGATGTGGCCGGGCACCATCTTGCATAAACCACGAGGTGTTCGCAGTGTCATGTAAGGCAGTTTTACCGCCACAAATTCACGAAGAATGTCCAGATAGCGTGATGCAGTAATCGTTTCGGATCTTAAAAACGGGCCAATGATTCTTTTGGAAGAAATGGCGGCCCAGACTAGTACTTTTTGAGGATGCAGGGACGATGGGACTGCAACATGGGGCTTTTCGGTTCCCCATATGCGCCAGTTCTGTTTATTGACGAAGCCGTCCAGGTAAAAATAAGCTTCGCCAATAAACCAAATGCTACCCACATGCATATCGCCATCATCAATCCTGTGCACTATATCGTTAGCGAACGTCTCTCGTGCAGCAATGGTAGCGGCGCTGAGGGGTTGCCGCGTTTGAATTTTGTATGGATAGAGGTGTAAACTCTGGTGCATGATACGATACGTGGACGTTGGCGTCATTTGGACCGCAGCTGCAACACGGCGAACGGAAACCCGAGGCCGCTGTCGGATCACCTGCTGCACTAGCTGCGCGTTGCCCTCTGTGGTTGCCGTACGCGGTCGCCCTACCTTTCCAGCACGTTCATCCGTCACGTTCCCAGTCCGTTGAAATTTTTCAAACAGATCCTTTATTGTATCGCTTTTCGGTCCTTTGGTTACATTAAACCTCCGTTGAAAACTTCGTCTTGTTGCAACAACACTGTGTTCTAGGCGGTGGAATTCCAACACCAGAAAAATCCTCTGTTCTAAGGAATAAACCATGTTGTCTACAGCACACTTGCACGTTGTGAACAGCACACGCTTACAGCAGAAAGACGACGTACAGAATGGCGCACCCACAGGCTGCGTTGTCTTCTATATCTTTCACATCACTTGCAGCGCCATCTGTTGTTGAAAATTGTAACTACTGTAATTTCGAAAGTTTGTCTGCCTGAAAATGTACTGTTGTCCCAAGCATATTGCAACAAACGGTGTATTTCTATCGCTGCTCGTTTAGTTTTTATTGCCGTTTCAAATATACCGGTCATTTTTGAAACACCCTGTAGTTCGTGCATGCCGACGTGGGTAGCACTAAGAGCATTTGATTGTTCAATCATTCGTTCTCACATTCATCGTTTCCATGCATCCCAAGATGAAAGAGGGCTGTGATGGGGGTGTTGGGGTGGCTTGGTGTAGAAGAGTGGTTCTTTACCGGAGATGGATGTTGCTGCAGGAGGAGATATCTTGGGCACACAAATACGGTTTTGGGATGCTTAGAGTGTTGGCTGGAACCTTGGCGAGAGCGGCGAATACATTTTTGGCACGTCGACCTCTCAGCACCGGCGTCGTCGATACTTGCGCCTACCGAGCGCTTCAGCAGCTGCGTCGGGACTCTGGCCACGTCTGCAGTAACCGACCGATCCGTGTGCCGATCACACGCGGCGCTCGTTGTTGTCTTTGAGCAATCTGCATGGCGACCCAGTACCTCTGACTCACGAGGAGAACACAGCAAGTGCTATAGCCTGATTTATCAGCAGCTTCGCTCACTGCTAGAGGTGTCAAAATATATGAACACTTGTCTCGGCTTATCTGTAGACAGTCTACCGTTTCTGAGGAAACGACGATCAAAGTTTTCGACCAAATTTAGTGGCGTTTTAGCGAGCGGTGATCTGAGCCGAAATGTTGGCACGGTGGCTAGCGTCACTGCCTGTCACTATTTCTCCCCGTGTTCGAAACCCGATTATTGTTTTTGTTTTAATTTATTTTATTTTATTTTGATTTTTGTTCCCATGCCCGTAGAAGATTACTACCCGAATGTGTATTATCAAGTTAGGGAATACAATGGCATTATATTACTTATAAAATTACAACTGGATTCCACAATGTTACATACTATACTATATAAAGGGATTAAAATTTTTGACGTTTCTCAGTCTTATATATCAATTATTATAGCAATTCTTATATTTTATTCTTATGTTTATTTTTCAGGACGATTTGATGCTTTTCCTTGGGTCATGCCAATCGCAGAAACATTGGAAACATAGAAATTCCAAACACCACGAGCAGTGCTCGAAGACAGGTTTGCCGGCCGGAGTGGTCGAGCGGTTCTAGGCGTTACAGTCGGGAACCGCGCGACCGCTACGGTCGCGGGTTCGAATCCTGCCTCGGGCATGGATGTGTGTGATGTCCTTAGCTTAGTTAGGTTTCAGTAGTTCTAAGTCCTGATGACCTCAGAGGTTAAGTCCCATAGTGCTCAGACCCATTTGAAGGCAGGTTTGCCACAGTAGCATTTCTTCGTATGTATCTCACTCAGGGAAGACACGTCGTTAACATTGCTGAATATCAAGAGTTGGCAAAAAGTTTCACGGCGAACCAGGCGTAATGGATTCTTTTCCGAAAACTATCGCTCGGAGTTGATTATGAATCAAGATACACTTCAGGAACTTCACTGAAACAAAATTTAAATAATTTTATCAATAATTTTCTTTAAATTCATTCACGAGCCATACAGTTATGTTATGTTAACCGGGGACCTAGAAACGACGGAGAGGCTTCGTCCCCGCCGCAGCCGCAGTGGTCAGCAACCCCACTATCACACGCGCTTGTTCAGAGAAGCTGTATAAATCCAAAAACACGCGAACAGTTTCGACAAGAAAGAGGAAAGCCTTAAGGTAAACGGATCCTGGCTTCCCGTACTGCAGTGAACGACCGTCGCAGGTAGCAAGAGGAGAACCGCACCGGAAATGACCGCGGAGAAGCCCTCGGACGTTGGCGCGCCAGGTACATACAGTCTGCGGCCGGGAGCTCGGCTCCAGTTCACCACTGGGAATGGAGGGTGAAGCTTTGACAATGCCAGCCACTCGTGCTGGCGAAACGTCAGAAAAATCATTAGATGAACGTCGGCCGAAGAACCCGAGACAGAAGCCAATAGGCACGTGTGATTATTGCCACAACGTGTTTCGGGACAATATTATCCCCTTTTCAAGTGCTTAAAAGTGTGATAATGTCCCGAAACATGTTTTGGCAATAACAACACGATAGACAGATGGGCTCAATATCCTTAGTAGGATTTGAATAACAGTTGAATGGTGGCTTCACAACAGTTAAATGTACGCTAAATGAGAGCTATCTCGGAAACAATTTGAAATAGGGCTTCTGTCCATATGAAGTTTTTTGCTTCAAATGAGCATTCCTCCTATTTCCCTGAATATTAATCGTTCTTCCTGGGACTCTCGGTGCATGTTGGAAGCCACTCTGATATCCGCTCCTTCCCACGTGCTCACAAACGAGGAAGTGACTGACATCGGACAGTGTAAATTACGAGCTAAAAGTGCCAAGCACTAGCGAAACAGCAAAGAAAGTGTAAATAGCAATAAGTGTGATCGCGATGTTCATCCCCGGAAGTTATAAAGAATAGAGTACACTAAGAGGACACAAAGTGTATATAAATGTAAATATTGCAGAGCTTTTATTGCAGTCCGCTTTGAAACAGGAATTCGGAAACCACACCACAAGGGGCACACACGGCAATCGGAGTTTTGGAAGATAAAAAGCTTTTCGTAGACAGGATCGCATATGTTATTCTTTTTATTCGACAGCCGGTATCGACAGAGTTCGCTGTCATCTTCTGTCTTCCAAAAATTATTTTTGCAAGATGAAAAGCTGTCTGCAACCAAGATCACATAAATACTCCTTTATTTTCCACAACCGGGTTTCACAGGCTTTGCTGTCGTCTTCGGTGCATTGTGAGTTGGAACCTCATGCCAAGTTGTCATAATAGTGGACAAAATGTAGCACATTATACAAAGTTTTTTTAATCAAGTATAACAGGTCGCTCCTTATCATTTCTCAACAAGAGAAAATTCAATTTGGTATTTGTAATTTTTTATGTTTATAGTACATGAGGTGTTAATGCCCCAAAATGGTTCGATGTAACATTGAAAAATTCTCGAAAATATCGATTCTTTTGAAGTTTTTCGTCCGCCCGTAATATGCAGAGCAGGTCGTGTGGATACGTGGTAGAGTGCTCAGTTACAAGGTTTGTGCCCCGGATTTTGTTACGACTCCTAGCAAAATTTTAAACACAGGTGCATGTTCCATGAACAATTTCATGAAGCGAAAAATATGTAAAGGTGAAGAATAATTTAGTCTCTAATGTCTTTTTCTTCAATTTAAACAATCTTTTATACAATATCGTTAATTAAGAACTGATATTTGCAATCTTAACTTAATTTTTGTGTGTGATTTGTAATTAGAAGTAATAAGACGTGATTTTTCATAAAAATAGCAATTAGATATCTCATAATTAGCATATATTGATGAATTTTACATTTAAAAGGCATAGGTATTCGAAGTGCACAAAAAAAACCAAAAAAATAGTAGCGGAAACGAAACTCGAACTAGCGATTTGCCAGGATGGAGCGCTGCTGACTTCTTTCATCTTTATGTACTTTAATCTTTACGGCATTGCTAGTAAAACTTGTACCACTGTTTAAAAATTTACGCCAGCCGCAAATCGGGCCAGTCCAGAATTTGGCAGGCGAGCATTCCATCGCACATCTGCATGGCCTGAACACAGCAGTAGAGCTTGCCTTAGCATATTAACGACGGCCTAAAATCATGCAAGTCTATTTTCTCGAGAATTTTGAGAGTTGCATCTAACTATCAAACTGTTTTGGTGGATTAATGTTTGAGTTCTGTACTTCACGTATCAAAAATACATTGCCATGTGGCCCCTTGTGGTGTGGTGTGCTTGCCGAATTCCTGTTTGACAGTGGACTGCAACAGAAGTACTGTAATACTTACTTCTGTGAGTACGTCTGGGGATGATCATTACTTTGAGTATTACTGTCTCTTTACACTGTTTACACTTTCTTCACTGCTTCACTAAAACTTGGCACTAATACAGACGTTTTAGCTTGTAATTTTCACTGCGCTATGTCAGTCAGTTTCTAGTTGGTGAGCAGCTTTTGGCCCCCCCACGGGGAGCAAGCGGCAATCAGAATCGTTTCGTAACACTACGGTTATATTTACACAGTGTGTCCCGGGAGGAGTGGTTAGTATTGAGGGATATGGCAGGAGCCGTCATTTCAAGTAACAAATTTTATATGGAAATTCAGAAGAAAAATGTACTTTCGTTTTTGGGCTAGTGGAGCTCACTTACGTGTCTTACCCTAATGGCTGGATTAGTCGCGGTATTACAATTTACTAGTTACCAAGACCGCCAGACCCTACGACAATACTTGTTTATGAGGCTGGACAAAGTCTGAGGTATACAAAACTAAAGGTGAATATGCAAGGCAAGCTGTCTGATTGCACCACATTCGCTGATGTCCTCCTTTCCTTCTTTTTTTTAAAGGGTCTTGTCCTTTCAGCCTTCTCACTAATGGACAGACAATACGACAGTGCATTGGAGTTGAAACGAAGGTAAGGGCAACACGACACTCAGTTTCCCAGTGGAGAAAATCTCGGGCCCGGTCACGAATCGAACTCGGACCGGTTCGGTTAGCAATCTGCAGCGCTGAACGTGCAGCTACCGTGGCGAACCGCTGCCCTCATTAGGGAACATGCAGAGCCTATCGCTCAGACAAGCAACACAACATGTGCACAAACGCTGTGAAGTTGACGGTGGGATATTCGAACATTTATTGTGAACTGTACAACAGCTGCAATGTGTCATGTGTGATATTGCTTTGCGGTGAATGTGTTAAAAATACGTATTTATCAACTGATGCTTCGTAAAATACAATTGTAATATCTGATTTGATCCATTATAAATGGTTTTTGAAAGCCTGCGACTGTAGATACAATAGGTTTGTTTATAGATAAATAAATCTTCTGCTACCAGTCACGATTTTCTTTATTTTACTATTCGCACGACGCGTTTCGAGAAATAATTCCCATTTTCAAGTGCGTTTTTTTGATGTGTGTTAAGCCATTTCTTTTGATGTTGTCAGTGTGTGTGAGTCTGCTTAATTTTGTTGACTTTTACTGTAGTACATAAAAAACGCGATTTTTTGTTGGGTATCAATTCTTTCTGTGAGGTTAATGGCTAAGGTTTGAGAACAATTTGTACTTACAGTTTTCTAATGGTCCATTTGTGTAGAGAGTCACACATACTTAACATCACACACAACTTGTACATTTTACACATCGAAAATATCTTATATAAACAAAACAGTTACAACTACTTTACCTTTAATGACAACATTTATAAGCAACCAAATGGCCTAGCAATGGGATCATGTATATCCGGTACCATAGCTGACATATACATAAATCACCTAGAACAAAAATTATTTGACAGCCAAGAACCTTGCCTAAGGAAAATAGAATTTTATAGGAGATATGTAGATGACACACTACTGTTAGTGAAAGGAGATACCAAAGACATCACAGACATTCTTAATCATTTCAATAATCTAAATGAGAAAATCAAATTTACAGTGGAACATAAGCAAAATAAAAGTATCAACTCTCTGGACCTAAATATTACAAGACACAACAACACATGCACATTCAAAATTTATAGGAAAAACACAATGACTGACACCACAATCCCTGCAACCTCATGTCACCCAAATATTTATAAACAGACAGCTTACAGGTCAATGCTGCATAGAGCAACAAAAATACCATTGAACCAAGAAAATATGCAACAAGAAATAAACACAGTGAAGAAGATTGCAGTTTCCAATGGTTACAATGCTTCCATGGTTGACACAATCTTAGACAAAGTGAAGAGAAACCCAGGTACAAACTACACCACAGAAGAAAAAGAGAAAAACAAATATATATCTAGCATTCCATATGTAGGCAATGTATCACAGAAGATTGCAAATATTTTCAAAAATCACAGAGTAAAAATTGGGTTTTCTAAATCCAATAAACTACACCAAAAACTAATACATAATATAAAGTGTAATCATGATCCATATTCAGACTCTGGAATATACAAGGTAACATGCCAGGAATGCTCCAAGTTCTACATAGTACAAACAGGCCGAAATATCAACACCAGGGACACAGAGCACATTAGAGTATACACACACAACAAACACACTACATCAGCAATAGCAACACACATACATAATACAGGACACCCATTTGGAAAAATAGAGCAAAATGTCAAAGTACTCCACCGACTAAATAAAGGACATAAAATGGATTTGCTTGAAGAACTGGAGATATATTCACATTACAGAAAATATGAAGATAAAATATTAAATGAAAAACTTGAAAGTGAATCAGTGAATTTCTTCAGATGTTTCGATAATATACTTCAATAAAAATAGTAATACATAGGTATAAGCACAATTGTAAAATCAGTATAAGTAATTCATGAGGAAAATTGTAAAGATAAATTAACCTCTGTACAAAAGCATATCATAATCTGTGGAAGACCTATAATGTTATCTCTGTGAACTACCTATAAGATCTCTGTATCTGTTTTGTTTATATAAGATATTTTCGATGTGTAAAACGTACAAGTTGTGTGTGATGTTAAGTGTGTGTGATTCTCTAGACAAATGGACCATTAGAAAACTGTAAGTACAAATTGTTCTCAAACTTTAGCCACTAACCTCACAGAAAGAATTGATACCCAACAAAAAATCGCGTTTCTTATGTAATACAGTAAAAGTCAACAAAATGAAGTAGACTCACACACACACTGACAACATCAAAAGAAATGGCTTAACACACATCAAAAAAGCGCACTTGAAAATGGGAATTATTTCTCGAAACGCGTCGTGCGAATAATAAAATAAAAAAAATCGTGACTGGTAGCAGAAGATTTATTTATTTATAAACAAACCAATTGTAATATCTACTAACTGTTGTACATGTGTAAACGTGAGAAATTACTGAAGAATACAGAAAATCGATAACAATGTGCATTAAATGTTTTCTATCTTGGAAATCATTCGGCATAAGGCAAATGTCCTTACGCAGTTTATTTGCTTCAAATGATCGTTCCTATAATATGCATGAATACTGACGATTCCTGTATTTATCTATTCCTCCCCGCATCATCTTCTCGAAGCTTAATTTAACAATGACCTACCTCTAACGACTACCAAATACAATACACATACTGTTGAGAAGAAATGTACGTGACAGCGATATGTCCACCAACAGTAGCCGGCCAAGCGGAATATTCGACATTGCGGGAAAGTTTTATCAGACACAAAAAGAATTAAGGAGATTTTTATGTGGGACAAATGGAGCTGTTATAGCGCCTGTAGCTTTGTCAGTGATACTGGAGAGTCACTGAAGTGCGCTGGCTAGATAATTCTATTGGAGAGAGAAGAGTTAATAAAAGAATAATTAAAGAGCATTAAATGTAATAGCTTAATGAATTTCTGATAGAATCCCCAGCCACAATGTCTTGAAACCACAACTAAAGCAAGGGTACCATGGATTCGCTACAGTTATAAGTAAATTTTTACTACCTCTAAGGTATAAAATACGTAATAATGGAGCACTGCACAAACTGCAAAGTTCCCAACCGCCAGTACTGCCAAACCACAGTTCAGAGCGCCTTCATAAACCTACGGCAAATAAAAGTGACCTACGCACACTGAATTGCACATTCTCTGAACTGTGGTTTGGCAATACTGGCGTTTGTGAAGTTTGCAGTTTGTGTAATGCCCCATTATTACGTATTTTATATCTTAGTGGCTGAAAAATTGATCTATAACTGTAAGAAATCCACGGTGTCCTTACTTTCGTTGCGCTTTCAGGAGACTGTGACTCGGGATTCTATCAGAAATTCAATAACCTACCACACTTAATTCTCTTTAATTATTCATTTATTAACTCTTCTCTCTCCAAGAGAATTATCTAGCCACCCCACTTCCGTGGCTCTCCGACATCACTGACGAACCTACAGGCACTATACCGGTTCCATTTGTCCGTATAAAAATCCCCTTAATTCCTTGATGTCTGACAAAACTTTTATGAAACGTCCCCTTTCAACAATTATACAAGACTGTGCTTAAACTGACACACAATATTTTGTTAGCGCAACGCAATCTGACTTTCAAAATTCCCTACAAAAGAATGGCCCTGACTAACATTAAACTATACCTTTCACAAATCACTTACCTCACAAAAATCTTCGCTGCTCAAGCTACTGCAATACAGCGAGCGCCACTACTGCCAGCTAAATAAAAGATTCAAACTATGGAAAGCACTAACTACTGATAGGGATAGTTAGCAAATGAAAGATATTAATAGAGAACGAACAATGTATTTACCTTGATATCATCATATATAAATATAGCAGTTCATGACAAATTACAAATCTCCGCCATCTCTCTCCCCACGTCCACCACTGCTGGCGGCTCACCTCCAACTGCGCAACGCTACGCGCTGTTCACATCCAGCTGCCGCTGCCCAACACTACAATGGCAGACAACAATGCAAACTAGCCACAGACTGCACACAGCACAGCCAGTGATTTTCATATTGAGCGCTACGTAACGTTGCCAATAAGAAAACATAAAACAGCCTACTTACATAGAGAAAACATAAACAGCCTACTTACACTTTCTCTCTATGTCGTACATTCCGCTTGGACGGCTACTGTTGGTGGACCTACCGCTGTGAAGTACATTTCTTCTCGATTGTTCTGGAGTGGTTCATTTGATGGCGTCTCGCTGAGTGACTCGTCTTGCATCACAGTGCTTTTGTTGTTTCAGGCACGGTCGCACAGTGTGAATAGAGTAAAATCCAACTAAACAATAGCACTGCCACTCTTGTTCTAACTCACTACGTGTTATACCACGACCTAAACTTACCTAATGGAGCTAAGTAGTATCTGTTAAGTATTAGTTTGGTGCACAAGTTCGCAGCGTTTAACAAAGACAACAGATACACGTAAAAGAGACTTTAGTCAATAATGTATTCTCCTTCAGTATTTACACCATTCTGCGAACGCTGAGATAACTTTTCGATTCGGCGACTGTAGAAATCAAGTGGGTTTAACGTCAAGATCTCGCCGAGCCATGTTCGGGGCGCATTTTCATCGGGAAAGGACGATCCTTTAGGGTGGTTCGATAGAGAGCGGCGAAGGTGAAAACATGAATGTGTAAGATTGGTTGGTTGGTTGGTTTGTGGGATTAAAGGGACCAGACTGCAACGATCATCGGTCCCCATGAATGTGTAAGATCTTGTGAATAAGGTGGGTGACGAATGACTTGCCAACCCAACTGCTGTATAATGATTTTTGTGAGTCTAGCAGAATGCAGGCGGGCGCTATAGTCGAATAGCGGTCGTTGTACTTGGATTTCGTCTGCAAGATGTCTGATTTGTTCACAGCAAATGTCGTCAGTGATGGTTACACGTCGGGGAAGCAATTCGTGGTACACTATAACGTAGCTGTTCCACCAGATGTATCAGATTATGTTTTGTGGATGCGAGTAGGTCTTTGTGCGGGGAGCTGCCGCTTTGTTTGGACTCAAACAATCCGTTCTTTTTCTTGTTTTTGTTGTGGTCTTCAGTCCTGAGACTGGTTTGATGCAGCTCTCCATGCTACTCTAGCCTGTGCAAGCTTTTTCATCTCCCAGTACCTACTGCAACCTACATCCTTCTGAATCTGCTTAGTGTATTCATCTCTTGGTCTCCCTCTACGATTTTTACCCTCCACGCTGCCCTCCAATACTAAATTGGTGATCCCTTGATGCCTCAGAACATGTCCTACCAACCCATCCTTTCTTCTCGTCAAGTTGTGCCACAAACGTCTCTCCTCCCCAATCCTATTCAATACTTCCTCATTAGTTATGTGATCTACCCATCTAATCTTCAGCATTCTTCTGTAGCACCACATTTCGAAAGCTTCTATTCTCTTCTTGTCCAAACTATTTGTCGTCCATGTTTCACTTCCATACATGGCTACACTCCATACAAATACTTCCAGAAATGACTTCCTGAGACTTAAATCTATACTCGATGTTAACAAATTTCTCTTCTTCAGAAACGCTTTCCTTGCCATTGCCAGTCTACATTTTATATCCTCTCTACTTCGACCATCATCAGTTATTTTGCTCCCCAAATAGCAAAACTCCTTTACTACTTTAAGTGTGTCATTTCCTAATTTAATTCCCTCAGCATTACCCGACTTAATTCGACTACATTCCATTATCCTTGTTTTGCTTTTGTTATCATAAAGACACCATTTATCGTCACCAGTAACGACACAGGATAGGAATGGTCGGTGTTGTTCACGAGCCAATCGATTTTTGTGATACTGGCTTAGAGTATGCCGTACCCAGGCAGCGGATTTTTCAACCTTCCCCACTGCATGCAAGTGTCGCACGATGGAGGAATGACCACAGTTCATCACATCAGCCAGTTCTCGAGTACACTTGACCCGTGGTGCGCCTTTAAGTGCACACCAGCTTATTGGCAGTACTATCGATTACCCGGCTGTACTACTATCTTTGCCCCTGTTTTTATCTGGCGGCGGGTATTTTCGGTAGTGGGGTTGGCCGCCGGGACTCGCTACGAGGCGCTAGGACGTGCTTGAGGGGACGACAGAGCAAACACGCGGGCTCGGGCAGCGGTGGAGTGGCCGGTCTACCTTGAAAGACGGTCGCGAGTTAGTGGAGAGCCTGTCTGACGTCAGCTTCGGGTGCTGCTCGTCGCATTGCTTTGGCGCTTGTTTTCTCGCAGAGACCCATCCCTCGAGACCATCTCGAACAACGCTCTCCATCGTACGTGTAAGTGGTTTGGTGCCTTGGTTTCGTCAAACGATTTGCGTTGGAGCGAGTGAACTTCTTGGTCGGTTGGCAGCCGGCAGAGTCTGTGTGCCTGTACGCAGACCAGCGGTTACTATTCGTTTTAAAAACCGTTTTTTGGATGACTATTAAAAGGCAGATTAGCACGAAGGCGTGCGTGTGATATTGGGTTTATTGCCATCAAGCTACGTCGCTGATATATTGCAGTAAAAAAAAAATTCAACCAATTATTCTGTTATTACTAAAACTTGTATTTGGTAAAGTACTCACTTATATATACTTCTTTGTATACGTTCACTTATTTAATGCACTCACTCAACAGTAATTGGTTTGTGTATTTTATAGATTTATTGACGTATATTGACTGATCTTTGATTGGTGTTTGCCGTGTCTTCTGAGGTTTGTTTGTGTTCCAGTTTCTGCGACTTGGGGAGCGTGGGTGCGGCGCCACGTTCCGCTTCGGTGCACAGAAGCTGTGGTAAATAACCTTCATATTGTAATTTTTTTTAAAAAAAAGGTGCCATTTTTTTGTAAATCAGTTTCATACTCTAATTTGTCTCTGTTGGTAATTGTTATCTGCTGTCTTGCTTGGGAAGTAAGATATCTGTAACATCTTATAAAATGAATGCCCACGTCGTCTCTTACCTGTTTTGAATAAAGAATGAATTTGGTAGCTGTTTTTCAAAGAGTGACATTACAGGGGGCTTGACCTTCTATTCTAGGTGTACCCCTCATCCCCACTTCCTTAGTAACACTTTGACGTGGTTCATTTTATGTTAACGGCTTTAAACGCCGAAGGTCTTCGAGTACATGGAGTCACTAATGTGGAAACGATTCTTGTTAAAATGGAAAACTACGTCCCCAGACACGGCGCAAATGTTTGTGGTTGCCTCCGCTGCTGTCACACCAATATTAACTCAAACAGAAGACTATGTCGGAAATGTTTTGATTTCTTTCCGGTGACGTTCCCAGAACATTACGGCGTGTGAGTATGTGCGGAGCATAGAGTCCAGGGAAATTGCACTGACTGTTCGTCATGTCACTGGTGTTACGTAACTTTCAAGCATTTGTAGCGATTAAAGGCATAGTTTGACGGAAGTAAAGCAAGTAACACCAATTTAAGTTGCTTGTTCTATTAAATTTCACTAAACGTATTAATACTATTTGTGCCTATGATATCATAATTAACTCACATTGCAGCGTCACCAGATTGTAGCGCTCCACTCAAGTAAACATTTTCCCTCTTTTTAAATATTTTCTTCAGTTTATCACCATTTCTCTTGAAACGGTACAGTAGTTACCGCTCCAAAGGCAGCAGGTTTCGCTGCTCCCTCGCACCGGGAACGCAAACTGAAGCGGCTCCAAAAATGGTTCAAATGGCTCTGAGCACTATGGGACTAACTGCTGAGGTCATTAGTCCCCTAGAACTTAGAACTAACTAACTAACCTAAGGACATCACACACAACCCTGCCCGAGGCAGGATTTGAACCTGCGACCGTAGAGGTCATACGGTTCCAGACAGAAGCGTCTAGAGCCGCTCGGCCACAGCGGCCGGCGAGGCAGGTCCGCCGCCAGTTTATTTCACGACGCGGCCGGCCGCGGGTGCAACGGAACACCATGTGGACGGGTGGAGAATGTGTTAGATGTCGTGGATCATCTATGACTTGTACTTGAATGCGAATCATGCACTTGAACATTCCTAATCTTCCTCCCACCTTTCCATAAAGCATGGCCAATTGGTGAACAGCAGAAAAGTTCTGTAGAATAATAATTCCAACCTTACTCCTGGATAGGGGATCAGAGATACAGCACAGGCAGGTCGATGTCAAAGACTTTCCTGTATCATAAGATATGGGACGGAGTGGTTGGTCACGGCCAAGTGGTTCGGCCATCCCCTCCAACGGGACCCAGGAAGACCTCCGGGTGCCCGCCATATTCTAGAAATTCTACAGAAGATGGTTAAGTGAGCAGACGTGCCCTCAGTGCGTCTGTCTCGGTGTTCACAGGAAGAACTGATTCTTTGTTATTTCCAGCTTCACATTATGTAGGGGAACGAATGTACGCAATGACTGCTTTTTCGTTTATTTCGGAAATTTTGTGTGGGAACAGAGCAGGCTCCCATCCTTTGTACAAAGCCACGTGGTGTTGTAAGCTACAAAGTCTCATCAATAGTCCCAATGTATAAATTCTGTCACGCAAATCGAGTGCAGCGAAGTATATTCAAACGCGAGTGATTTATTTTGGTCGAAAAATTGAACCGTAAAAATGTTTTCTTGTGCGAAGGGGTCTTAGAACAAGTCTGCCCCATGCTAGTAATAGTGAACGTAGTTCATTGTTGTGAAACCAAATTATGACATCGAACGGTTACATAGCAATTCGCCGCCTCACGGCACAGTTAAATTGATTGTCGTTTCCACTCCCTTTGTAGTTGGATGAACTGTAATTCCGCTTGGTCGATCGTTCGTTGTCGGAGGGCACGAGTTTCAAAGAGCGACAAAACAGATATCGCTCCACTAAACTCCTTCGAGCCTCTGTGTTAACGTGCCTGGTCCCCAGGCTGTCCCTTATGCTCCTCTCACAAAGTGGATGTTCTATGTAAGGTAACGGTAGAATTTGGTGGTATACGTTTTGGCCAAACGCAGTTCCATCTAGTACGTGAAGCAATAATCTGCGTGGGGATTAGCACGCAAGATAGCCAGGCTATACGTTGTAAAATTGTAACCTATGTAAAGTGAAATAATTACTGTAATTTCTGTTAAGCGGAATGATTATGTTTAAAATAAATAGGTTATGAATGATCATCAATCTTTAACATACCCTGAAATCACAATGAAGTCAATTTAAAGAGAATTCATTTATAGAAGGAAATGCGTTATAAAATAAAAAAAAAAGTATAGCATGCAGGGACCCACACATCAGCGTGTGAGCCCTTCAGCCCTTTGCTTAGTAAGGTGTAAAATAAGACACGCTCTGTTCTTAAGTACCCCTCCTTCAACTATCCGTTGCGCTATTTCCATTCAGAGCTCGTTGCAATGAGTACCTCTTTTATTAATGCCGATGTCAGGTGTCGGTTTCCGCCTAGTTGTGGACCAGTATAGAAACAAGAAAATGCACAAAAATCACGAGGGCTGCGTAAAGCAGAAATACGACCGTTGCCAGAGGGTTTTAAGAAAGTACAGGGAAAAGCATAGTTTTCTCTCCTCCCAATAATACGGTTAATTTTCATATGGTATCCTCTGCTAGGTTTCTTGCAAGAAAGTTTGTTTAATTACCACAGTACGGTTATCTTTCACTATTTTGAATTTTAAAAACTTTACATTTAGTTCAATTTTTACAACTCTGAATGTAATGGACGTGACGTCAGCTCTGACGCTGGTGGCTCACAATGAAATCCAACTTTTGTTTGCGTCTGCACTCATACCGCTCAAACGGTAATAATTACGACAAACAGCGATATGTCCATTGAAAGAGGGATGCAGCGCAATTTGATCGACGTGCAGATCTCATTGGACTCTATGTATATCAAAAGATACAACACCGGCTATTGTTGTATAGCCGTAATTCAGTAGATGATTTATAATTTGTGTAATGTTTAAAGTACCTCACATAGTGAGCGCTTAGACTCGACGTCTTGGTGACAGGTACCGACTGCTCTACTATTATAATTTGTATCTTAATTAATTCAGCAGTAAACCAAATTTTAATAGGAATTTTATTGACACTTAATATAAGAAATTACCTCTATACAATTTCACATACAGCAAGGCAGTGTACATTGAAGGAGGTCGTATTAAACGTTTTACTATCGTAAGTTCTTAATAATTGTATTTTTATTGTAAGTTTCTTTCGTTTCTCGTTAATTTAGCGTAGTTTTGTCCACGTCATTTGGCCGCCCCTGGTAACTGAATGGTCAGCGTGACGGATTGTCAATCCTTTGGGCCCGGGTTCGACTCGCGGCTGGGTCGGGGAATCTTCTCCTCCCAGGGGCTGGGTGTTGCGCTGTCCTCATCTTCATCCTATCATCCTCATCGACTGCAGGTCGCCGAAGTGGCGTCGAATTGAAAGACCGGCACCCGGCGAACGGTGTGCCCGACAAGGGGCCGTAGCCATACGATTAATTAAATAAATTAATGATATGTAAAGGCTATTTACAATTTGTACAGAAACCAGTTGGCCGTTATAAGAGTCGAGGGGTATGAAAGGGAAGCAGTGGTTGGGAAAGGAGTGAGACAGGGTTGTAACCTATCCCCGATGTTATTCAATCTGTATATTGAGCAAGCAGTAAAGGAAACAAAACAAAATTTCGGAGTAGGTATTAAAATCCATGGAGAAGAAATAAAAACTTTGAGGTTCGCCGATGACATTGTAATTCTGTCAGAGACAGCAAAGGACTTGGAAAAGCAGTTGAACGGAATGGACAGTGTCTTGAAAGGAGTGTATAAGATGAACATCAACAAAAGCAAAACGAGGATAATGGAATGTAGTCGAATTGAGTCGGGTGATGCTGAGGGCATTAGATTAGGAAATGACACACTTAAAGTAGTAAGGGAGTTTTGCTATTTGGGTAGCAAAATAACTGATGATGGTCCAAGTAGACAGGATATAAAATGTAGACTGGCAATGGAAAGGAAAGCGTTTCTTAAGAAGAGAAATTTGTTAACATCGAGTATTGATTTAAGTGTCAGGAAGTCGTTTCTGAAAGTATTTGTATGGAGTATAGCCATGTATGGAAGTGAAACGTGGACGATAAATAGCTTAGACAAGAAGAGAATAGAAGCTTTCGAAATGTGGTGCTACAGAAGAATGCTGAAGATTAGATGGGTTGATCACATAACTAATGAGGAGGTATTGAATAGGATTGAGGGTAAGAGGAGCTTGTGGCACAACTTGACTAGAAGAAGGGATCGGTTGGTAGGACATGTTCTGAGACATCGAGGGATCACCAGTTTAGTATTGGAGGGCAGCATGGAGGGTAAAAATCATAGAGGGAGACCAAGATATGAATACACTAAACAGATTCAGAAGGATGTGGGTTGCAGTAGGTACTGAGAGATGAAGAAGCTTGCACGGGATAGAGTAGCATGGAGAGCTGCAGCAAACCAGTCTCAGGACTGAAGACCACAACAACATGTAAATTCTGAATGGTTCAAGACAAAGAGAGGTAAAATTCTTATAAGGCAATGGTACCGTATTAATGATTGTGATACTATTTAACGGCACTATGAGCAAAAACCATTTTTGGCATTTGCAGCAACCTTTGCACTTACTTACGGTTAATTTCCGGGTGAACTATTCCACTTCCTATTTAACGTAATACACCAGATCATAAAATTTTCAGCGCCCAGCCAGTGACGCAGTCAAATCTGTGATTGCTGTTTCGTAAAAAAAATGTAGACTGGTGTAACTGCGAACTCTTTAGACGACGCAGACACGGAAACTTTGCGGAGGAGGTAAACCTACACTATTTAAGGGTGACGGTCATCCTTATTTTGGCAGTGTCCAGTGCACTCTAGAGGAGGTAGGACCTGTGTTCGTCTGAGTGGCGATTTTCATTGCGCTCGCGAGAAAGAGATAATATTTTTTTTTTTTTTGGTCCTATAACTGGGTCCGTAACCCGTGGTCTTGCGAAAGCGTTCTGGTTCGATTCCCGGCGCGGTCAGCGATTTTTCCTGCCTCGAGATGACAGGGTGTTGTGGTGTCGTCTTCATCATCATCATTCATTCCCATTACGGTCGGAGGAAGGCAATGGCAAACGACCTCCGCTAGGACCTCGCCTAGTATAGAGGTGCGGGTCTCCTGCATCGTCCCCTACGCTCCCCGGAGTATAGGACCTCATCACAAATAACTGGACTTAGAATAATTTACCACGACGGATTCGTGGATTTGTAAAATTTCGCGGCTTGTTCGGACTTGTGATTTGCGTTTGCAGTGGGTTCGGGACACTGTTTCTGAACGTAGAATTGCTCTTAGCCTCAATTTCGACTGCAAGGAACTGTGATGATTTGCTTCCGGTGATCTGCAATTAGAGGTTAGTGTCGTGTATCGCCTGGATTCTAATACGTGTGAATTAGCTTGCAATTTATTTTTGTTTCAGAGAAAAGCTGTGAACTGGGTGAAAGATTTATCAGTTTTCATCAATTTATTAAAAATGTTTACAGCGAGTTTGCGTGTGCAATATTGCGGACTCGAGCCCGTTTTCCACGACATAGCTGAGTTTATACTTGTCACCTCCTTTCGAAGTTATATGAACAGTTTTAACTGTATTTAGTAAAAACCTAAATAATGGCTGCGGATCGTCATTTCACGAAGTTTCCACCAAGTTAATATTTAGCAATAAATTAACTCTACAGTTAATAACACCAGGAGTAAATCACTTACTATTTATAATTATTAACGCGCCCGAGTAGGCTGAAGCAGATATCATCGTCCTCGAGGAGGACAATGAGAATCGCCTGTTTTATTTACAGCCTCCTCCCTCTCCCCATCCCCATTTTCTCGGCACCATCGCATTCTGCGACTACCATTCAGCAGTTTTTTCGCAATGTAACGCAGTAATGTAACGCAGTTTATGTCACTACTGACTCGAGTTACTGCCCGCCATCCATGTGGAGGACGTGTTAGTCTCACCGCGAACTTCTAGTAATGAGCCACCACAATTGATTTTATCATAGTGTACGGGCCTGAGGATGGCGTTGATGCAACGTCGAAACTAGCAGCCATGGGAATACAAAATCTTAAGTACAGCTGGAGGAGTTTCATTTTTAATAAAAAAATATACCAGCTGTGTCCCACCTTCATCCAATTTAAATATGGATGTAACAAAGTTTTTTGACGGTCTTTGTTGTTGTTGTGATCATGATACTGAATGCTGGTTTGATGCTGTTCTCCATGTTACTCTATTCTGTTCAACGCTCTTCATCTCTGCAATACTATTCTACCTACATTCATTTTAATCTACTTACCGTACTCAAGCCTTCATCTCCCTCTACATATTTATCGCCAGAACTTCCCTTAGCTACTAAACTGACCCTTTCTCCATGCCTGAGGACTGGTTCAATCAGATGGGATGAGATTTTCCCCATTTCAATACAGTACGTCTTCGTTAGTTGCATGATCTATCCCTCTGATTCTCAGCATTCTTCTGTAGAACCACATTTCGGAAAGCTCCGCTCTCTTCTTGCCGGAACTGTTCATCATGCATGTGTCACCCTCAAAAAAATCCTCCCGAGCACTTAACCCTCCGTTGCTCGCGCGGATGACACTCGTCATGCACATGACTTTCCCGCTCAATTTTGTCTGACAGGGCTGGATTGAGTTCGCGCCATTTTCAGTACCTTTCTGTTAACTCTCCAGTAGTTAGCTCCAATCATTGTTGGCTTTCAGTTTTGAAAGATACATTGTTTATGAAACATTATTATAGTCTGGAGGACACCAGTCATCCGCACGAGCTCTGCTGCCACGTTCTGAAACAAAGTAAGTCTGTATTACTTTATTGCTTTCCTAGATTCAATCGATCTTTCATGTGCGTAAATTTGGACTAGTTGAAACTGACAGCAGTTACCTTCCATGTTACCTAGTATTCTCTTTATTTTTAAATTGTGGAAGAAGTGTCAAAAAAAAAAAAAAAAAAAAAAAAAAAACACGGACAGAGTTTAGTAGAGATCCTTATGTATGGTTGGAATGGTTGGAATGGTTCAATGAGCTGAGTGATGAAGATGCTCACAGTGATAGCGCTGAATCAGAGACTGAGGACTGTGTTCATGAAAGCGATCATGATTCAGGAACAGAACAAGAAGTGCCAGGGAATGATGACTATGAGTCAAAGGAAGAAGTAACCAAGGAGGATGCATTTATTTTAGGGAAAGATGAAATAACTAAACGGGGGAAAAATAAATATCCTGCCACTGTTAGAAGCAGGTCTTGTAATATTATTACGCATTTGCCTGGATCAAAACATCAAGCTCGTATAAAAAAGACGGAAATAGAAATTCTGAATTTGTTCTTGGATGAAAACATAATAAGCATTATTGCAACAAGCACTAATATATCCATCAGTGAAGTTCATGGTAACTTCTCTAGGGAAAGATATGCTCAAGAAAGAGATGCGATAGAAATCAGAGCTTTCATCGGTTTGTTATATCTGTGTGGATCTTTGAGATGTTCTAGGAAGAGTATATCGAAATTGTGGGATAACTCAAAGGGAAACGGACTTGAATCATGTTATTTATGCATAAGTGAAAACCGATTCAGATTTCTGTTGAGATGTCATAGGTTTGATAATATCCGTGATAGAATTGTTCGCAGACAGACTAACAAGTTGGCTCCTATCAGAGAGGTACTTAAACTATTCACGAACAATTTCCAAAAATATTTTTCACGTAGTGAATATCTCACTGTTGATGAACAGGTTTTGGCATTTAGAGGAAACTGCCCATTGCATTCAGGCAATATATCCCTTGCAAACCAGCAAAGTATGGGTTAAAAGTGTTTGCTTTGGTTGATGTAAAAAAAGCTTACACTTTGAATTTAGAACCGTACGTCGGCAAGACCATGTAATGCCAGTAATTTCGCTGAAGATATTGTTCTTCGAGTGGTCGAACTGTCTCAAACTTTAGAATATATTATACTGTGTACGAAGTGCACGAATATTAAATGTATTATATTTAGAATTAATAAAAATCATAAAATCTTTCATAAAGACCGTTCAAAGTATACAAATAGACCGCTTGCTTTGTGAATTACGCCTGTCATCCACGCGAGTGACCATGTCACGAATTTTCGCGTGAGTAATAGAGGGTTAAACCGACGAAGGGCATTCAATAAGTAATGTATCACTTTTTTTCTGAAAGCAGGTTCGTTATTTTTTCAGAATTCCAACACATCATATTATTTCCCGAACTTATGGCTATAAAACCCTATTTTCCAAGATAAGCTCCGCTAAATGCGACGGCTTTACACCAAATTGCTGGGAAGGCCTGAATGGTGCCAGTCTACTGGTCGACGTCAGAACTTACGTCTTGCTACGTTACTAGCATCCCCATTGTCCACGAACTGCTTGTCGCGGAATGCATCCTTCATTGGGCCAAACAGATGGAAGTCGGAAGGTGTGAAATACGGGCAGGAGGGTGGATGAGGAAGAACAGTGCAGTGAAGTTTTCTGAGCTCCACGCAGCTCCTGCGCAGACTTCTGCTGGGCCTTGGGTCGTCGTCCAGATAGAGAAGTTCCTCTTTAATTTTTGTGGCGATGAACACTCTGAAGTCGTTTCTTCAGTTTCACGAGTGTAGCACTACTGTGTGCGGGCGGCCTGCACGCAGGAAATAGGACAGTTTGAGCGACCTTGTTACCATGATGACGGATTCAGTGCCCGCCGACTCTCCGCGCTTTTGTTCACTGCCAGTTCTCCATAGATTCCAAGCGCCTCTGAATATCTCTAACGCTCTGGTTTTCCACTGTAAGAAACTCACTGACAACTCTCTGCGTGGAACGCATCCCCGTTACGTTTTGTAGGCTACCTATAGCGACGCCTTCTACAGGAGCTTCGTGAAACTACAGGAAATGACGCGGGAATATTCCACGGTGTCCAACAACAAATTTCGCATTTTTTCAAACGAAATCGGAAGAGAAAAAAATGTGTTGCATTAGTTATTGAATAGCCATTGTATAATCGATCTTGGCAAATATCCCTTTTTCAGAAACACATTTTTTTGTTTTTTGTTTTTGCTAGTTAATTACATCCCATTACCCATATTTTAGTTTTGCTGATATTCATCTTATAATTACCTTTGAAGACACTGTTCAATTCAGTGTAATGATCTTCCAAGTATATCGTTGCCCCTGACAGAATTACGATGCCATCGACAAACCTTAAAACTTTTATGTCTCCTGTATGAACACTAATTCCAATTCCAAATTTATCATTTCAGACAAATAATGTTCATAATTTTTAGTGGGTAAAGAAATGTTGGAATTGAACGGAAAAGTGCTAATTCTTTCTGATTTTAGTTGAGTAACTCCTACGACATTTGTTATTCCACCGAGTGTGCCGAATGGGATGTGTGAGGAATCTTGTATGTGGAATTGTGAAAAGAGGAAAGTAGGTGTGGGCAGCTGGTGTTTGAAGTGGACTGTACTAGACTCATAAGCCCCTGGAGAGTCCGTGTATCCACTGCGCCTTAGTGGTCGCTTAGACGATGACCCTTGTCGCAGCCACGTCTCGGGTTTCGGCGCTAATGCCCCTTCGGCTGCCCCCCACCCCCTCCATTGTGTCCACAGTATCAACTTCGTCCACTCGCTTGCTACAGATATTGCCCGGAGTGCACGTGTTGCAGACTCAGCTTTCTAGCGATTTCTGCACAGCAAGGACAATGTATGTTTGTGCAAAAGTTAGTAAGAAATGCCCAGGATAATGAACTCAACACAAAATAAAGGCGCCACTTGAGAATATTTTAGCTTGACAATTATAGTGAACAACGTATCACGATTAGTAGTGTAAAATCAAAGTAGGCGCAAAAAAAAGCAGTAAGAATAATTGTTATAAGAACTGCAACTTGCATAGTCATAAATGGTAAAACACATGAGTAAGAAATACACACAGACCTTATTGTGTCCCCAAAACCCTGTTAGAACCGTTAAATTCCACATTTGTAACAGATTGAAACATTTATTAACAAGTAGTCAACCATAATTTTTAAATTAAAACAACATATTTCTATTTTAATTACTGGTCGTGTGGATATAAATTAAAATTTTATTTATCAACGCTTTACACCTGATGGTTACACACAAAAAAATATACACGTAAATAATACTATTCAAAAATATTTTCTTTTCATATAGACGTTCCGCATTTATGAACCAAATTCTAATTTACTGTGAAACTGCCATTTTCATGTGATTAGAAATAAAACTAATTAATATTTGGTAATTAAGATTTGTAATCGGTAATACATACAAAACAGAAATAAAAATAAAATATTTATTTTATCAAGATTCGACTGAGAGCCTGTATAATCAGCTAGCCTTAATGCTACTTACTGAACTACTGACACCTGTGTTAATACTTTACAAAACGCTAATACATCTGCTAATATTTAAAGAATTTCTTCTTCCTTTTGAAAACTGGATCGTACCACTTTAAGTAAATGACATCCAGCCGATGAGATTAAAGTTTTGTAAATGCAGTCGAAACCTTTTATGACGACGTCATTTCGCGCGAAATACGTAAGAGGAAGCAATATATTGGTTGCCTCTTCTAGTAACTCTTTTTTTAAGTCATCAGTCTTCGATTTGCTTCGAAGCGCCCACCATGAATCCCTATTCTGTACGAACCTTTTGATCTCAGAGTAGCACTTGCAACCTATGTTCTCGGTTATCTGTGGATGTACTCCAATCTCTGTGTTCCTCTACAATTTTTACCCTCTGCAGCTCCCTTTAGTACCATGGAAGCTATTCTTTGAACCCGGCCGAAGTGGCCGTGCGGTTAAAGGCGCTGCAGTCTGGAACCGCGAGACCGCTACGGTCGCAGGTTCGAATCCTGCCTCGGGCATGGATGTTTGTGATGTCCTTAGGTTAGTTAGGTTTAACTAGTTCTAGGTTCTAGGGGACTAATGACCTCAGCAGTTGAGTCCCATAGTGCTCAGAGACATTTGAACCATATTCTTTGAAGTCTCAACTTCTTCTTGTAAGTTTTTCCATATATTCCTTTCCTCACCCATTCTGCGGAGGACCTCCTCATTCCTTATCAGTCCATCTAATTTTCAACATTCTTCTGTATCACCAAACCTCAAATGATCCGATTCTCTTCTATTCCGGTTTTCCCCCAGTCCATGTTTCACTATCATACAGTGCTAGGCTCCAAACGTTCATTCTCGGAAATATCTCATTCAAATTAAGGGTAATGTTTGATACTAGTAGACTTCTCTTGCCCAGGAATGCCCTTTTTGTCAGTGCTAGTCTGCTTTTTATGTCCTTTGTGGATTATTTTGCTGCCTAGTTAGCAGACTTCCTTAACTTCATCTGTATTGTGATCATCAATCCTGATGTTTAGTTTCTCCCTGTTCTCACTTCTGCCACTGCTCTTTACTTTAGTCTTTCTTCGATTTACACTCAATCCGTATTCTGTTGTGATTATACTGTTCACCCCAGTCTGCAGGTTCAGTAGTTCTTTCACTCAGGTTAACAATGTCACCAGCGAATCTTGCCACTATATCCATTGACTTTGATTTTCAGTACCGCTCTTGAACCTTTCTTTTATTTCCGTCGTTGGTTCTTCAATGTGTTCGTTGAACAGTAGGGGCGAAAGACTACATCTCCGTCTTACACGCTTTTTAATTAGAGCACTTCGTACTATGATCTTCTGGGAACGTACGCTGTAGAAATTTTAGCAGTGCAACTGTACACCATACAGTGACGCAGAACACATCTCTTGTAGCATTTGCCACGGCAGTTTTCTGATTACTACCGTGACGCATTTGCGCTTTTAAGTGAACCTGTAACGTACTGCTCTTCTTTGGGTCTTCTCTATTTCCTCTATTAGTTTCATCTGGTACGGATCCGATACCGACGAGCAGCATTCAAATACTGGTCGAAAAAGGTTTTGTAGGCTACTTCTTGTGTTGGTTACATTTCCTGAATTGTGCAGTGTCCGAAATGCTCGTGCCGAGCCTACGGGCCATGACAATCTGCCCTCCGTCAAAGCCAGACAAATCGCACGTCTTCCTCGTTCTGCACACGGACAGCGCGCTCACTGATAATACACGCACCGTGCAGCGGATTTATATCGATGGAAGGTGGGTGGTCGTAATGTTCTAGCTGATCAGTGCCGGTTTGTACATTTTCTGGGACAATTTGTCAGTAGAGGAATAACATCCCACACTTCCTCCAGAGCCAAAACCACAGAAGCGACTGATGTCGTACTCTGGGTTTTGGAGCGAATTCGACGTTCTGACACGTGCCAAAGGTGTTCCACTAGGTTCATTTTGGAACTCTGAGCAGGCCAGTCTGTTTCAGGAACGTTATTGTACGCAAACCATTGCCTCGCTGGTGACGACGATGCTGACAATGTTTGGTTTGTGGGTCATCAGCGCCCGTACAAAGTCCCAATTTTTTCACAGTCCAGTTTTGTTCAAAATACAATCTAGCCACCGTCACAAATGATGAGGATCATGATGAAATGACGAGGACATCACGAACACCCCGTCTCCGGGCAGATAAAATCCCCAACCCGTCCGGGAATCGAACCCGGGACCCTGTGATCGAGACGTAGCAACGCCAGCTGCTAGAACACGATTTGCCTCGCTGATGCTGTTTTACGCCAGGAGTGCTGCCACACTGATACAAACAGTCATCACCCGTTTTTCTAACGTATGGTGAACACAGTAGTGTAAAATGTGTTCATATCCTTCGGCGTTAAGAGATTTCTGAAGTGCAAGAAGAGGAAGACACCCTAACCGAGAAAAACCCCTCTATACCATAACAACATATCCTCTGCATTTCGCTGGTGGTCGGTAACGTTCTCCAGGCCTTCACCAAATCCAAACCCCTTCCATCACATTGCTACAGGGTACAGCGCGATTCATCGCTCCAAATCACTTGTCCATTGGCGTCCCTCTTTACGGAACACCTACCGTCGGTTAGCACTACAGAAAATTGTGTCCTAGAAACAGTTGCTCGCTCACTGTACAACATTCTTTTTAACTCGATACGCACGGTCATTGTGCTAGTTCGACTGTTGGTAGCACCTTTAAACTCACCAGTAATAACTCCCTTGTTTTCATGCAATATTTTACAACCACCCTCCGCATACTTCGACGGTCCCTTTCCGTCAGAACGTAAGTTCAGCCTAGTCTTGAATCAGCTGTGGATAATCTGTCACGCTCCCACTTCCCAGTCATCGGTTCTGGACTTACTCCTTCTCTACTGGCAACACGGTACTCCCCACTACTTTTCTACTGGGGGTCTAGTTGTGAAGTCCGCATTACACAGAGGACTAGGGACAGTTTTGATTAGACTGCTGACCAATGCCTCGAACGGTAGATGAAGCATACGCTGACGATGGAACCATGACACAGTTGTTGATGAGTGTTCGTTATGTTCTAGAAGTACTTGTCGTGATCACATGGCTACCGGCTTTCCGTGAGACGGCCCCTGTGTCCGAGAAAATCGATATTCACGTTTCACGCGTATAACCTATACCTGTAAAGGCAATATTTCTTGTCCAGCAATTAAATACAATGTAAGTTGAATAACAAGGAAACAATAGATTTCTACTTCACATAATCAGCTATGCACAACAACACAGCTCACGAGATATTCACTTCTAAACACATATTACATCTTCACTGCAGAAGCCAGGGAAATCTCACAAGTGCACAACCACGTGCAAACTGCTCAAAACTCTCCAAGTATTTCCCATGACCATCCATCGTGCCTTCCTGTCCAGCACTCCCCGTGTCCTGCGTGCTCCCCAAGTTCCTCTCCCACTTCCATACAGTCTCCTCATTGACTACGGTAGTCGCCTACCATAGCAACGAGCGCTGTGATTGGTTAAATCGCTCCCGCCATGTCTCCAAGCAAACACACACTCACAAACATATTGGAATACATACTAAATACTGGATTTACATTTAAATAACTTGAAATTAAATAAATATTCACCTTGACCATAAACAAGATCTAACACACATTATTAAATACATGAACAAATTAAACAAACATATATCAAATGAATACAGACAAATGACCAATTGTCTATATAGGGTATAAACAAAGACATAGACAATTATTCCATTTAATTGTGTAACTGTGGAGTTTTTATGGCCTTTCACGATCAACAGTAATCGCCCAATTGGACCTCCAATAGCTCATGTACTATTGAAGTTAAATGCCTGTAATTCATACCAAATTTGGGATTACACTAATAGCTTTCTAAAGACACGTCGATCGACAAAATCGGATGAACCGTTTAGATTTTGGAAATTCGTTTTTGAGTGTTACTTGTATAATTTATAGTCAGATACTTAAACCTTTAGCTTATAAAGATATTGAAAATCTGATTACACCATCAGAATCGTCGTGCAGATAATGGTAATTACGGTAAGAAAAATAAGAATAAACGTGAGATAGTGTTAACACTTTCACCCTTCTTTACCTCCTCTGCATTACTGCAGATGACGTTTCACTGAGCACATTTGTACTGTGCATGCAGTACACGTGAGGTGCCTAGTTGTTTCCGCTGCCCTGTGTGAAATACGTAAGTTCTTGTACACTTCACTAACCTGCAGTCTTCGTGATGATGATGTCCCCAGCGCAGAAAATAGCACGCAGGTCGTGGATTACTTTTCTTGAGGCTGAAATTAACTTCGCAAGGAACTGCTGCTACGAATAAACTATAACTCATTTGGGATGCCACTAGCGTTTTTATTAATATAGACACGAGAAACTATTCTTGATCACAACGTATTGACATATCTTTCCACAGTCATTGTATCTGGATGATGATGATGAGCGTTTGGCGTCATTGGCCGGGAGGCCCCTCGCGGGGCAGGTCCGGCCGCCATATCGCAGGTCTTATTACATTCGGCGCCACATTGGCCGACCTGCACGCCGGATGGGGATGAAATGATGATGAACACAACACAACACCCAGTCCCTGAGCGGAGAAAATCTCCGACCCAGCCGGGAATCGAACCCGGGCCCAGAGGACGGCAATCCGTCACGCTGACCACTCAGCTACTGGGGCGGACATTATATCTGGATAAAATAACATGAAATACATCCTGCCACAGACAACATGTCTGTCTACTGGAACCGTCAGAACTGGAGAATAAAATTACATGAATCAAATACTACTATTACAGACAACATATTTGTACCTAGCGACGGTCGGAATTGTAGTAAATAAAATTGCATGAAACAAATACTGCTATAACAGACAACATGTCTGTCTACTGCAATGGTCAGAACTGGAGAGCCGCACTGCCAGAGACAGACTTCGCGCGCCAAGCCAGCAAGGCGTGAACCGAATGCCACCGAAGTGCATCGGCGGTAATATCGGCAGTAATATCGTCAGTCTTTTGTTTTAGTAATACTTTGATTTTAATTACTTTGAAATGACTGATTGATAGCTGGCTGTTGAGAGATGTTTATTTAAAAAATGAAGTAATTTGGACGACAGGTTTAATTAATAATAGCAACTAAAGTTTAACGTTTTGGCGCCCTACCGCCGAACACAGCAGCCAATCACAGAACAGCAACATCATGCAGGCGGTACCGTATGGAATGGTACCGAATCTAACATCTGTCACCGGTACCTCATCCCACATTGCGTCATCTCCATGCCTTTCGCATCTCCACTACCCTGGGAATAGCTTCCTGGAGCCCAACATGATGGCTGAATAAGCCAGAAATATTACATAATGTACATGTTTCTGTTTAAGGTATTATGATTCTTTTGGCTATTATTAATTTCTACATGAACTATGAAATGTCTGCCATTATTGTTTCACAAAGTCCGCCATCTTTGGCACTCCCGACATACAAATCTCCTTTATCAACACAAAGCACAGTCCTCGACACAGCGTCAACATGCAATTCTCAGTCACGCGGTCGGCCTGGACCATGCACCTCTTGCTCCGGCTAATGTTCGACACTACACGGTTGCTGAGGAGGCCCGGATTGCCGAGCGGCCCATGCTGCCACACCAACTATGCACTTAGAATATTTTCAGGGCGCCTCTTATCTCACATAGCTACTCATGTCATTTTTCTTCTTCAGTTTCGTTACGCACAGTGTCATTAAACAGTATGTCATCGCACATAAACACAAAAGTCCTCATCTGCACTTTTTACATCGAGTATGTCATTAATACTAAACAAACCGGCTGTCAATACCAATCGATCTACAACAGACCCCTTTCCGAAGAAGGAGCGACAACCGCGCAGGCCAGGGAAAAGGTCTGAACAAGGTCTGTCATTACTTCACAGCACTGTATATTATAGCCGCTTCGGGAATGATATTCATTTACGTTTTCTTGTTTATGCAAGAATTACTTGGAAAATTTGGGCGACTTTTTCGAAAGAGAGTTGTCTAGTATGCTCCCAGATTAGGAAATGTAATTGTGACCTGCAAGAACTCACAGAATTTTACCAAATAATTTTTAAAAAGTGTTATTCCGCCGTATGTGGGATAGTAAAAATTTATATATGTTATTGATTCATGGGGAGGACAGGCAGATCAAATACAGATCTTTGTAGATAAAAGACAAGTATGCGCCTGCAATGTAAAAACCGTCCCACCTAACTGTGCAGCATTTTGCCAGTGATGTTCATTTTTCCATGCAGGTTAAAATTTTGACGAAAATAATGCAAAATTCTCCTGACTTGTTAAAGACACAGAGGAATCGCTTCAAGGGAAGACTCCATTAAAACACGTATTTCATTCTGCAGCATTTTGGTGCTTCTGGTTTCACAGGACTGATAAAATACTTGCGCTCCGCATAGAAGTTGATCGAAGAGAGCAATATTTTAGAATCCAGACGAACTCTGCTTTTCCGATTCGCTTCTGAAAAATCCTTGTACCTGGAAAGCAGTAGCTTTCACTAAAGATACCTGATGCCCGACTAATTTGCGTTTATTTCGATTCTGCGACATAACATATCTGGAAATCTGCACCAGTATAAAGTGTGATATCAGGTAAGATTTTTCTGTGATCTATTCTGTAACAAATGGAATAGACATTTGAAAAAAGTTTGCTGTAATTATTGTTTTATTACTGGAACTACTATGGCGAAAGTGACTACTTTCGAATAATACTGCATGACACGTCCTATGTGCTGATATTCTGTGTGATGAAAGTGATAAAAAAAGGACAATGGTTGGATATGTACCCGTTTCGCCAGCGTCGTAGCAGTGAACCTTCGCCGCTCCGCTACACTCGATTGCTCGAAACAGTGCTCATGTTACAGTGTAGGTAGTAAGCATAATATTCCATCATCGATTCTTCTTGGAAACTGGGAGCCATTGCATGAAGCCACTATCCATGTATTCCGGACAGGGCCCCATGGAACATACCTAAGACTAGTCAAAATCAGTGATTAACATGTCTACTGGGCCTGTTGTGAATGTGTATACCTAGTGAACACGACAGAACTTTATAAGTGGTTCAGCGATATTTTTGAGTATTTTGGTATAAGGGTCAGGTAGTCTTCGTTACAGACTAATAGCGTTCTGATCTTCTTTCGATCATTTAACTCTGTATCTATACCCTCCGCAGAAGAAAATCGCAAGGTGTGAGGTCTGATGACCTGGGAGGCCAAAACCAATGAAGAAGATCCAACATTATGGCTTGATCTTGTTTAAATGTTGCACGAGAATAGTCAACCACCTTTATAGGTTCTGAGATATTCGTTTCTACATCTACATGATCACTCTGCAACTCACATTTAGGTGCTTGGCAGAGGGTTCATCGAACCACAATCATAATATCTCCCTACCATTATACTCCCGAACAGCGCGCGGGAAAAACGAACACCTAAACCTTTCTGTTCGAGCTCTGATTTCTCTTATTTTATTTTGATGATGATTCCTACCTATGTAGGTTGGGTTCAACAAAATATTTTCGCATTCGGAACAGAAAATTGGTGACTGATATTTCGTGAATAGATCTCGCCATGACGAAAAACGTCTTTGCTTTAATGACTTCAATCCCAACTCGCGTATCATATCTGCCACACTCTCTCCCCTATTACGTGATAATACAAAACTAGCTGCCCTTTTTTGCACCCTTTCGATGTCCTCCGTCAATCCCACCTGGTAAGGATCCCACACCGCGCAGCAATATTCTAACAGAGGACGAACGAGTGTAGTGTAAGCTGTCTCTTTAGTGGACTTGTTGCATCTTCTAAGTGCCCTGCCAATGAAACGCAACCTTTGGCGCGCCTTCCCCACAATATTATCTATGTGGTCTTTCCAACTGAAGTTTTTCGTAATTTTAACACCCAGGCACTTAGTTGAATTGACAGCCTTGAGAATAGTACTGTTTATCGAGTAATCGAATTCCAACGGATTTCTTTTGGAACTCATGTGGATCACCTCACACTTTTCGTTATTTAGCGTCAACTTTCACCTGCCACACCATACAGCAATCTTTTCTAAATCGCTTTGCAACTGATACTGGTCTTCGGATGACCTTACTAGACGGTAAATTACAGCATCATCTGCCAACAACCTAAGAGAACTGCTCAGATTGTCACCCAGGTCATTTACACTCCTGGAAATGGAAAAAAGAACACATTGACACCGGTGTGTCAGACCCACCATACTTGCTCCGGACACTGTGAGAGGGCACAGCGGACACACCAGGAACAGCGGTGTTGGCCGTCGAATGGCGCTAGCTGAGCAGCATTTGTGCACCGCCGCCGTCAGTGTCAGCCAGTTTGCCGTGGCATACGGAGCTCCATCGCAGTCTTTAACACTGGTAGCATGCCGCGACAGCGTGGACGTGAACCGTATGTGCAGTTGACGGACTTTGAGCAGTGCCGTAGGGGACCGCACCGCCACTTCCCAGCAAATTAGGGACACTGTTGCTCCTGGGGTATCGGCGAGGACCATTCGCAACCGTCTCCATGAAGCTGGGCTACGGTCCCGCACACCGTTAGGCCGTCTTCCGCTCACGCCCCAACATCGTGCAGCCCGCCTCCAGTGGTGTCGCGACAGGCGTGAGTGGAGGGACGAATGGAGACGTGTCGCCTTCAGCGATGAGAGTCGCTTCTGCCTTGGTGCCAATGATGGTCGTATGCGTGTTTGGCGCCGTGCAGGCGAGCGCTACAATCAGGACTGCATACGACCGAGGCACACAGGGCCAACACCCGGCATCATGGTGTGGGGAGCGATCTCCTACACTGGCCGTACACCACTGGTGATCGTCGAGGGGACACTGAATAGTGCACGGTACATCCAAACCGTCATCGAACCCATCGTTCTACCATTCGTAGACCGGCAAGGGAACTTGCTGTTCCAACAGGACAATGCACGTCCGCATGTATCCCGTGCCACCCAACGTGCTCTAGAAGGTGTAAGTCAACTACCCTGGCCAGCAAGATCTCCGGATCTGTCCCCCATTGAGCATGTTTGGGACTGGATGAAGCGTCGTCTCACGCGGTCTGCACGTCCAGCGCGAGCGCTGGTCCAACTGAGGCGCCAGGTGGAAATGGCATGGCAAGCCGTTCCACAGGAGTACATCCAGCATCTCTACGATCGTCTCCATGGGAGAATAGCAGCCTGCATTGCTGCGAAAGGTGGATATACACTGTACTAGTGCCGACATTGTGCATGCTCTGTTGCCTGTGTCTATGTGCCTGTGGTTCTGTCAGTGTGATCATGTGATGTATCTGACCCCAGGAATGTGTCAATAAAGTTTCCCCTTCCTGGGACAATGAATTCACGGTGTTCTTATTTCAATTTCCAGGAGTGTATATAAATCAGGAACAGCAGAGGTCCCAGGACGCTTCCCTGGGGAACACCTGATATCACTTCAGTTTTACTGGACGATTTGCCATCTGTTACTACGAACTGCGACCTTCCTGACAGGAAATCAGGAATCCATTCGCACAACCGAGATGATACCCCATAAGCCCGCAGCTTGATTAGAAGTTGTTTGTGAGGAACGGTGTCAAAAGCTTTCCGGAAATCTAGAAATACGGAATCAACTTGGGATCCCCTGTCAATAGTGGCCATTACTTCGTGCGAATAAAGAGCTAGCTGCGTTGCACAAGAACGATGTTTTCTGAAACCATGCTGGTCACGTATCAATAGATCGTTCCCTTCGAGGTGATTCATAATGTTTGAATACAGTACATGCTCCAAAACCCTACTGCAAACCGACGTCAATGATATAGGTCTGTAGTTCGATGGATTACTCATACTACCCTTCTTAAACACTGGTGTGACCTGTGCAATTTTCCAATCTGTAGGTACAGATCTATCGGTGAGCGAGCGGTTGTATATGATTGCTAAGTAGGGAGCTATTGTATCAGCGTAATCTGGAAGGAACCTAATCGGTATACAATATGGACCTGAAGACTTGCCCGTATCAAGCGATTTGAGTTGCTTCGCAACCCCTAAGATATCTACTTCTAAGAAACTCATGCTAGCGACTGTTCGTGTTTCAAATTCTGGAATATTCCATTCGTCCTCCCTGGTGAAGGAATTTCGGAAAACTGCGTTCAATAACTCCGCTTTAGCGGCACAGTCGTCGGGAACAGTACCATCGGCACTGCGCAGCGAAGGTATTGACTGCGTCTTGCCGCTTTGTACTTTACATACGACCAGAATTTCTTCGGATTTTCTACCAAATTTCGAGACAATGTTTCGTTGTAGAACCTATTGAAGGCATCTCGCGTTGAAGTCCGTGCCAAATTTCGCGCGTCTGTAAATTTTAGCCAATCTTCGGGATTTCGCGTTCTTCTGAACTTCGCATGCTTTTTCCGTTGCCTCTGCAACAGCGTTCGGACCTGTTTGTAGTCGACAGGGCATATGGTGTCTATGATGATACACTATTGGCCTCTGCTTCGCTTGTATACATTCATGAACATTTAAAATTGCGCCCACGATGGGAGCAACGGATGAAATGAAATTTATTAGGCTTTGCGATACGGATAAACTTTACTACAAAATCAGGACTTGTAAGTAAATACGGTGAGCACAAATGGACTACATCAATAACTAAGTGGACCACCTTCTGCTGCAATACATGCCGCAACACAGACCAACATCGAGCTGATTAGACGTTTGGCGTTGTCCTGAGGCAGATAGACACGCAAATCTGAAACAGCCGCCTCCATATCGTGTATAGAGTGACATGGCGGCACCTGTCGTTTCACACATAGGGGAGAAGCCCCCGGGAGCAGGTCTGAAATGGAAGAGTCGGAACATGACGTAGGAAATGTTGGGCAACTCGAGCTGTACCCGAAAGAGTATCATCTTCCTGGGAAAGTGCCTCTGGTAGACCATGTAGGAAAGGTCCCCCAAGGTGTTGAAAAACGTAATCAGTATACGAGGTGCGGCTAGGAAAAAACCGGACTGATGCTGGAAAAAACATTTATTTACAATTATTTACAATTTCATGTTATCTCCTTCAATGCACTCTCCTCCTCGGTCTCTACACCGCTCCATACGAATTTTCCACTGTTCATAGCAATGCTGCAGATCATTTTCGGTAAGTCCATACATTACTTCCGTCGCTTTTTCTTTTACTGCTTCAACAGTCTCAAATCTAGTTCCTTTCAAAGCTGACTTGACTTTAGGGAAAAGAAAAAAGTCACAGGGGGCCAAATCAGGTGAGTAGGGTGGATGATCTAAGATGGGAATGTTGTGTTTTGCCAAAAACGTCTTCACTGACAACGCACTGTGAGCTGGGGCATTGTCTTGGTGAAGGATCCATGACTTTTTTCTCCACAAATCGTTCCGTTTTCTCCGTACTCGCTCACGTAGGGTAGGCAGGACGCTAATGTAGTAATGCCGATTCACTATTTGTCCCTCTGGTACCCAATCAATGTGCACAATCCCTTTGATGTAAAAAAAAAAACAATCATCATTGCTTTGAATTTCGATTTTGACATTCGTGCTTTTTTTTGTCGTGGAGAACCAGGAGTTTTCCAATGCATCGATTGGCGTTTAGTTTCGGGATCGTAAGTAAAAAACCACGATTCATCGCAAGTAATAACATTTTGTAAGAAGGTGGGATCACTTTCAATGTTTTCCAGGATGTCAGAACAAATCATTCTTCGGCGTTCCTTCTGTTCAATTGTGAGACACTTTGGAACCATTTTTGAACACACTTTGTTCATGTTGAAACTTTCATGAAGAATCTGCCTAACACTTTCCTTGTCAAGTCCTGTTAACTCAGACACTGCTCTGATTGTTAAACGGCGATCTTGTCGAACAAGTTTACCGATATTTTCAATGTTTGCATCAGTTTTTGCTGACAATGGTCTGCCAGTGCGAGTGTCATCACTGGTGTCTTCGGGCTATCTTTAAATCGTTTAAACCACTCAAACACTTGTGTTCGCGATAAACAATCATCGCCGTACACTTGTTGTAACATTACAAACGTTTCACTTGCAGATTTTCCTCGTTTGAAACAAAATTTGATGTTAACACGCTGTTCTTTCTGTACACTCAACATTTTCCGACGCACAGACAAAACTTCAACTACTTAAAACAGACGCCACGGGCAGCCTGAGTGCAGGAGGCAGTTGAAACTCGAGCAGTAGGCGGATCGAGAGTCACCTGACAGGCCACGCGACTTTCAGCCTTATTGCATTCGTTTTATTGTTTCACCAGAACTAGTCCGGTTTTTTTCTAGCCACACCTCGTAATACTGGGCCGTTAAAGTTTCACGTATCACAGAAGGTTATGCCCCTAGACCGTTATATCAGCTCTGCTGGTTGGCTCGTCCGACAGCGTGTGTGAAGCCGTACTGTTCTCCACGTAGCCGCCACACCCGTATGCGGTTACCATCCATCCGCAAAACGAATCGGGATTTATCTGCCTTCGTACCACTATAGCCGGAGTCGTTTGTGTCTCGGTGTCAACGGCAGTACTTCACGAGGGCTCTGGATGTCGCATTCGCATGCGCAAGACATGTGGAAATTGTTTGTGGATTAAGTGGCACCTGTGCATCTGCTTGTATCGTGGAGCGAGCCACTGTAGGATCCCTGCTCTCTTTTCGCACGGGCTTACGATCCTCTCACCTCGTGGTCTTCCAGGTTGTTCCAGATCCGGTACTTCGCATGTGGGTGCCATCTCGTGTCCACTGCTCCCAACAGCGTCTGACGGAACACTCCCAATGATCGAAGTGGCGAGCCACACGGCGTGTCGACCTGCTTGCGGGTTTCATCTCACCCCTCTAATACTGGCTTAGCAGTGAAGAATATCGTCTAACATGCCTACCTGGCATTCTGTGTCTACTAACGTTCTCCTCGAGACGGGATGTGGCCGCCCACGTGTACGACTCGTCTAAAAAATGGTTCAAATGGCTCTGAGCACTATGGGACTTAACTGCTGAGGTCATCAGTCCCCTAGAACTCAGAACTACTTAAACCTAACCAACCTAAGGGCATCACACACATCCATGCCCGAGGCAGGATTCGAACCTGCGACCGTAGCAGTCGCGCGGTTCCGAACTGAAGCGCCTAGAACCGCTCGGCCACTGTGACCGGCACAACTCGTCTACTATACGTCGTTTAAATAGAGCCTACTGCTGATAGCAGCGTCACAGTGGTGTATGTGGGCTTACGCTATGCCACCACGCTCGGATTATTTGTATTTTTTCACAAAGTTTCAAGTTTGTACCCTCCTTCATTCTGGGTGTGCTGTTTTCAATGTTCGTCAGTGCACTTTACTTACCGCATCACGAGACCGCAAATAAAGCAGGAGGCATTCAGTGTAGTGGTAGGCAGTAATCATAAACTTTCGGTTCTTTAGTGTATATGTTTGTCCCTTATATATATATATATATATATATATATATATATATATATATATATATATAATAACGGCAGCCAACAATTTTTCGGAGTGTTACTACCTGACTTAATCACAGCATGACAGCGCTAAGAGCCTAATTTAGCATTCTTACTCTGTGACGTCACCTTGTAACACGATAACTCTAATGATCTGCTGATTTATTTTGCATTTTGTTTTGGTTTAATGTTATAACATTGAGTATCTGTAAATATGTTTGAATCGATAACATAAAATTGTATACTCCTTTCTTTGTTAAAACTTTGATGTCGTGGTTTGATTCTATGCAATGTAGTGTATCTGTCATTTAAATTCTTTGTCCCATTTGGGGGGAACAATACTTACTGTATATAATTGTAATTTCTGTGTGAATAATTTTTGGTAGAAATGTCAATATGTGCAAATGTTCTGTTTTATTTTATGTATTTGATTACTGTTATGTAAACTGCTGATCCTTACTTAGGGTTCTTAGTTAGTTTGTATGTAAAAGTTGTAGTGGTTCCCCTCGGGAACGGAATTGTGTAGCGCGCGCAAATTGTGGCTGGCCTAGGTCGAAAAGGTGGAACTATGAGTCAGTCGGGGACGAGCTACCAAACTGTGCACTGCCATGTTAATGTTGTATATTGTGCTGGTTTCGAGAGAGGCTTTTTCTGCCACTTTCCAATGCCTCGGATGGATGGATAAATAGCTGGAACGATTCTGGAATTGGTATCCAACATCACCACCTAGAAGGGACAGAGTCCAGCAATTCTGCCTGCAAATCCACCTACCAACATGCAGTTGCCACCTCATTGCGCAATCACTGTAAAGGAGTACTATAATAATGTACAGTGAAGGATCAGCTTATTGTGCGATTTAGTGTGCACAAATATAAGGTAACTTATAACTGAATCTATGTACCTACCGTGATTTTTTCCTATCACAACACCTCTCAGGTTCCTCTCCATTTGAATTATGATTACCGAGTGTCCTATTTTGCGGAAAAAATGAAAGCCTCGAAGTTAGACAGTTAATTTCATAATGTTATTTGATCTTTGATGAGAAGGGCATGTTCAGATTTACTGTGGATTTAGTGAAATTGTGGGAGGCAGTAAATGTAGTTTTGTGAAGTTTCAAAGTCACCTATTTAATCATTTACTTGAAAATAAAATTTGCTGTTCCTTTTATAAATTAAAGTTCTTAAAATTGAGGCTTATAAAGTTTTGCTTAGTTAATGATCATAGTGTGCTACCTGTAGTAAATTTTAAAAGGTGAGTCAGTTTCTCGCAATTTTGTCAACATTGTGTTTCACTGTAGTAAAAGTGGAAAACTGCAATAGTAGAAAATTATGTGTTCATGATTGCTAAGTGTTTGTCTCTCTTTTGTATTGGAAGTGCATATTAACAGTATAACAGGATCCACAGTTTGTCTATTATGCTAATGCTAGGTAACAAGTAATGGGAAGACCACTGCTTATGAAAACCATAATTTCTTTATTCAAAAGATAGTAAGAAGCAACCTATTAGTGGATTCCAATTAACTTCCATTTCGAATAGTAAAGGATTTAACTGAGAGAGACTTAACCTATGTCCAGTTTATGATCCTGCAGCGAATGTTAATAGTAATGTTATAAAGACCATATAGTTTGAACAAGTCTTGAAAGTAATAGAGTGTTTCGGTATCTATTACATTTTTGCTCATAGTTTGTGCTGCTCTAGCTGCTAACTTCAATCTTACCGTAAACATATGTATGTGTCCGAGTTCATTGCACTCGCGTGTGGCCAAGTATAGGTTGTGTTTATCCGCTAAAGGTACTCATACCTACTTTCTTAAACAAGAATGTTAATCATTCTCTTGCCTAATTAGGCTGGCGACCGTTATCTTTACTCTCTAAACAGTATAGCTAAGTAAAATATTATTTGTTACTGTTTAAATGTTTACCGTAATTCTGACTTCCACTTCCGATAAGCCACTGCCATTAGGTACAACACGGTCAACATAACAAAATTCCTCTCAGAGGGTAACACTGCTCTGTTGCTTTATACCATAATTACTCTAACAAAATAATTCTGTTTTACAAACTGCCTCCAGCTTCGAGGTTATGGTATAGCAGTAGCGGACGGGTGTGTTATACGTGGCTTTTCCGTGACAGGACTATTTGTTCTGTTGGGGTATACTACGTAATAAACCAAATTTGGTATTTTATTACACAAGCTACGTAAATGCTGCGGTAGTGTTATAACCTGCATTTGTATCTGTTTTAGCCACTTCATTTTCTGCCACTGGGGGGCGAGGGAGGACATCCAGTTAGGCTAATGTGCTACTGTTCACGGCCGACAGTAATTACGAACAGAAAGAAGAGCTTAATAGAAATTAGAGAAGGGTGGATTAGAGTCGCGCTTCGTCTGTCATGTCTACAGATGCAGAGAACAATCCTACAGAACTGGAAGAAGGCGTCTCTCGACAAAATTGTATACGGTTTAACTGAGAGATTGGCTGCTCTGCTCTGGAAGACGATCTTCAAGAAAATGTCAAAGGGGAAGTAACGCGTCACAGTAAGAAGGGTCGTAGTTCACCGTCGTGAAATAAGAGAACTAAGCAGTTTTACCACCCAGTAAAGAAACTCCTCTCGCTGTGTGCAAGATACACTCGGCAGTACAATGAAGATGATTATTTGATAATCTCTAAACAGCTGTTTCCAGAATTTTTCGAAATTCGCACGTGATAGCAAGGGACTTCAAAACAAAAATTACACATTATTATCGCTGGCCAAGTAGCTTTTCCTGAATGCTACGCTGAACTTCAAACTAAAGCAGATAAATGAAACTATTTTTCTGTACAAGGTGATTTTTTCCACCGAGTACAAACTCTAGAGATTGATCGACGAGAGGATAGAGAACAGGAAGGGCCTAATGATCTTATGTCGTGAAATGCAGGGTTTCCGTACTGTAAACCATTTATTCAATCATAGACTGCGGTCTAATACGGACAGTACCATGTCGCCATAGTTACAGTATTTGCTGTAAATGGTTTTCACGTGCCACAACGCATGTGTGTAAGCCTCTTTCTCACACGCTCACATTGGCAAGACTTCATACGAACAGTGTCAAAGTCAGTATGAATGCGCTACTCTAGGGTCTCCACATCTGGATTAGGTTCTCCATACATGATACTTTTGAGATAGCCCAAAACCAGAAATTGCAAGGTTTGAGATCCGATGAACGAGTAGCGGTGCAACTGGACCCCCTCGTCCGATCCATCGACGAGGGAAGATACGATTTAGATGCGTCCGGACGTTAAGGGCGAAGTGGCTGGAGCACCACCATGTAGCAGCCACGTAACCCTTCGAATCACCAATGGCACTTCTTCCAGCAGTGGAGCAAATTTACCTACAAGAAACACTCATAGTTCCGTCCTGTAAAGCGACTTGGAAGGAAGACTGGTCCAAAAATACGGTCGTCGATTATCCTGGCCCACACATTCAGTCTGCAGCGATGGTGATTACTTGCTTTCATCACACCATATGACTCTGCATACCACACAACAGATGACTGAGATGACTGTAATGAAACCTTAAGATACCACTCCACGTAAAGGTGGCATCATCTGAGAATAGGATGGATGACACAAATCCCGATATCTTGGTTGCCTGGTGAGCAAACCAGTAACAAAACTGCTCCCGATGTGGAAAGTACTGTAAGTAGGCTGTTTAGGTTTATATGTTGGTAACGCCACGTAGCGCTCTCTATGAGAACCACTGACTCTGCTGCGTGCAGTCTGTGGCTAGTTTGTATTGTTGGAATTTTTGCTAGTGTAGTGTTGGGCAGTTGGATGTAAACAGAGCGTAGCGCTGCGCAGTTGGAGGTGAGTCGCCAGCAGTGGTGGATGTGGGGAGAGAGATGGCAGAATTTTGAGAGCGGACGATCTGGACGTGTGTCCATCAGAAAGAGTAAATTTGTAATATCGGATATCATGAACTGAGATATATATATATATATATATATATATATATATATATATATATATTTACCTTAATAATGTACAAAAGTCATCACACACACACACACACACATATATATATATATATATATATATATATATATCATGACTTTTGTACATTATTAAGGTAAATACATTGTTTGTTCTCTATCAAAATCTTTCATTTATAACCACGCCGATCAGTAGTTAGTGCCTTGAGTAGTTAGAATCTTTTATTTAGCTGACAGTATCGGTGCTCGTTGTATTGCAGTAGTTGGAGTAACGAAGATTTTTGTGAGGTAAGTGATTCATGAAAGGTATAGGTTATTGTTAGTCAGGGCCATTCTTTTGTAGGGATTATTGAAAGTCAGATTGCGTTGCGCTAATAATATTGTGTGTCAGTTTATTGATGATCTGAATAAGTAAAGAGAGAAATATCTGTGCACGTTCAGTTCTGGTCAACTGTTTGAAAATCAAATAACTAAGAGGTTTATCAGCACAGTAATTCATTAATTTTCTAAGGGGATGTTTCAGTACGTCACTAGTAAGCGCTGCACAAGCTGTAAGTGATAAGGATAGCAGCAGCTGTCTTGGAGATTATTCCACACTGTCGTCTGGCTGACTCTGCACTCGTGGGCCAACTGCTTGGATACTGACACGGCGGTCGCCTTCCACAGTGTTAATAACATATTCCTCCAAGTCTGGTGTCCGAACATTTCGTGTACGTCTTTCATGATTTCGTTCTTCCTGAAACGACATTGTCTCAGACAAACGGCGAAACACTGTAGCAAACTGTGCCGTGGTTGTTCTCGGCGGGATAGGTCTCGTGCCACAATCTTGATGCCCGCCACTTGTTCCCATTTGCCGTTTCGTAAATAAACACCATGTCAGCAAGCTCTCGATTCGAATACGGAACCACCGTGTACAACGTTGTATCACATCCAATGCAAGGTGAGTCAGCAAGAGAAGTGAATCTGACAGAACATGGCAGGAGAGAGTGCTAGGACATATACACTCCTGGAAATTGAAATAAGAACACCGTGAATTCATTGTCCCAGGAAGGGGAAACTTTATTGACACACTCCTGGGGTCAGATACATCACATGATCACACTGACAGAACCACAGGCACATACACACAGGCAACAGAGCATGCACAATGTCGGCACTAGTACAGTGTATATCCACCTTTCGCAGCAATGCAGGCTGCTATTCTCCCATGGAGACGATCGTAGAGATGCTGGATGGGGTCCTGTGGGACGGCTTGCCATGCCATTTCCACCTGGCGCCTCAGTTGGACCAACGTTCGTGCTGGACGTGCACACCGCGTGAGACGACGCTTCATCCAGTCCCAAACATGCTCAATGGGGGACAGATCCGGAGATCTTGCTGGCCAGGGTAGTTGACTTACACCTTCTAGAGCACGTTGGGTGGCACGGGATACATGCGGACGTGCATTGTCCTGTTGGAACAGCAAGTTCCCTTGCCGGTCTAGGAATGGTAGAACGATGGGTTCGATGACGGTTTGGATGTACCGTGCACTATTCAGTGTCCCCTCGACGACCACCAGTGGTGTACGGCCAGTGTAGGAGATCGCTCCCCACACCATGATGCCGGGTGTTGGCCCTGTGTGCCTCGGTCGTATGCAGTCCTGATTGTGGCGCTCACCTGCACGGCGCCAAACACGCATACGACCATCATTGGCACCAAGGCAGAAACGACTCTCATCGCTGAAGACGACACGTCTCCATTCGTCCCTCCATTCACGCCTGTCGCGACACCACTGGAGGCGGGCTGCACGATGTTGGGGCGTGAGCGGAAGACGGCCTAACGGTGTGCGGGACCGTAGCCCAGCTTCATGGAGACGGTTGCGAATGGTCCTCGCCGATACCCCACGAGCAACAGTGTCCCTAATTTGCTGGAAAGTGGCGGTGCGGTCCCCTACGCCACTGCGTAAGATCCTACGGTCTTGGCGTGCATCCGTGCGTCGCTGCGGTCCGGTCCCAGGTCGACGGGCATGTGCACCTTCCGCCGACCACTGGCGACAACATCGATGTACTGTGGAGACCTCACGCCCCACGTGTTGAGCAATTCGGCGGTACGTCCACCCGGCCTCCCGCATGCCCACTATACGCCCTCGCTCAAAGTCCGTCAACTGCACATACGGTTCACGTCCACGCTGTCGCGGCATGCTACCAGTGTTAAAGACTGCGATGGAGCTCCGTATGCCACGGCAAACTGGCTGACACTGACGGCGGCGGTGCACAAATGCTGCGCAGCTAGCGCCATTCGACGGCCAACACCGCGGTTCCTGGTGTGTCCGCTGTGCCGTGCGTGTGTTCATTGCTTGTACAGCCCTCTCGCAGTGTCCGGAGCAAGTATGGTGGGTCTGACACACCGGTGTCAATGTGTTCTTTTTTCCATTTCCAGGAGTGTATATTCAAATGTTCAAATGTGTGTAAATTCGTAAGGGACCAAACCGCTGAGATCATCGGTCCCTAGACTTACACACTACTTAAACTAACTTACGCTAAGAACAACACACACACCGATGCTCGAGGGAGGACTGGAACCTCCGGCGGGAGGAGCCGCGCAATCCGTGACATAGCGCCTCAAACCACGCGGCGGCATGTTTGAGGAGCAGCACCAACCTCTAGGAGGATACCATGCATATTGTAACTGTGGTTGCATCGTACAGTTCGTATTTGACCGCAGTCTCTGTAACAAAGTATGACTGAATAAATGGCCTCTAGCATGGAAACCGTCAATTTCCGGATATAAGTTCATTAGAACTTTTTTGCTCCGTATCCTAGAGTTTCTACGCGGTGTATAGTCAATAATCTCTGTAAATAACGGTCGGCACGGCCTACAAATTGTTCATTTCCTCGACGATAAATATCCGTTCTTTGATGTTAAAGCCATTCGAGAACAAATGTGTGAATATCTTTAGCGTAGAAAACTTTGTGATTGCTGTGGACCAATACCTTGACTGCCTAGATGTTGTCATTTGTGGTCGACGTCGATGGTCCAGATCACCATCACCCATGTGTGTGCGGCCTCGTTCAAATTGTTGGCACTATTTCACTACGGCTGGAGGCATTGTTGCACTTAGTCCATGTACCGCCAGAAATTCACGGCGAATTTTTATGCAGTTTACACATGCAGCCCAGAAGAATCGTACTGATTCACGTGTCTTAACTTCGGAACACATTTCCACTTGCCACACCACTTCCTTCAGCACTGTGACGTGCGTGTTACCTGTATGACTGCTAATCGGTGTCTGATAGAAACCCAGGATACGTATTCTCTTCTGACAATGAGCTATTCTCATTGTGCAGTGGTCTTGGCATGGGACATTTCAAGATGCGAGTATCGGGAGGGCGTACGAAGAGTTGGTTCTGTGTCAGGAGAAACTCCCTCAGCTTACCATTTGCCAGTTTCCCTCGGAAACGTGATAATGATCGGCGGTCGCCGGTAGGCTCACAACGGGAGGCCGCCAATTGTGAAATTCATATTCGATTCATACTGCGCATAATAAAAGCTCATGGCCAGAGGCGTAATGTGGCAAAGCACCAAGATGAACTTCTCAGCCGTTGTCGAGAAAATCGACAGTTAAAAGAAACCGTTGCGGTGAAATACTCTCTACGATTGGTAATTTTCTACAGCGTCGTGGCGCAGCGGTAAGCGCTCGGGTTTGTAACCCGAAGGTCGCCGGATTGAATCTCGCGCCATGTAACTTTTTTTTTTTAGTAATTCAAGTGTGTGTGTATATATATTTTTTTAGTATTTGTTTTTTGTAATTCAAATATATATATATATATATATATATATATATATATATATATAAAATTCCCGGCAATCAGTTGCAACAATTATGCATATAATAAGTTGTTGAAAGTCGTTTGTCGTGGAAAAACTGGTGACTTCGAACGTCATTATGTTTTCCGCAAACAAAGTTGTATTTCACAAATGTTATTAATTGTCTTCATAATGTTAACCACGTATAGTTAACGGAAGACGTAGAGACGATATTCCCGAAACGAATACGTATAGCGTAAGTGAAACGTTCGAATTAGAATAGAGACCCCACGAACACAAATTTGCCGTGGCGGGTATGAAATATAAACTCCGTTACTCGCTCGTTACACTTGAAGGACAGATGTTGAATGGGCCGAAACGAGCCGCCGCATAACAGCGTAGTTACCCGCTAGCTTCGAAAGAAGGTAGATGCGGTCCCTAGCGCAACTTATAACATCATCGAAAATCAGTGCGGACGGGAGAGCTTTGGTACACCCTGTTAAACAAACGTAAAACTGGAGGCGGTACAATTGGAGAGCGATCCGCCTTCACCAACATGCATAAGCAATTCATTAATAGTTTATATACATCCATCCATATATATATATATTTGAATTACAAAAAAGTTATAATAAAAAAAATTGCATTGCGCGAGATTCGATCCAGCGACCTTCGGATTATGAACCCGAGCGCTTACCACTGCGCCACGACGCTGTAGAAAATTGTTAATTGTAGAGAGTATTTCACCGCAACGGTTTCTTTTAACTGTCGATTTTCTCGACATCGGCTGAGAAGTGCATCTTGGTGCTTTGCCACATTACACCTCTGGCCATGAGCTTTTATTATGCGCAGTATGAATCGAATCTAAATTTCACAATTGGCGGCCTCCCCTTGTCAGTCAAAGAAGATTCAGAGCGTCATGTGTTTCGCCGGCCGGTGTCGCCGAGCGGTTCTAGGCGCTTCAGTCTGGAACCGCGCTACCGCTACGTTCGCAGGTTCGAATCCTGCCTATGGCATGGATGTGTGTGATGTCCTTAGGTTAGTTAGGTTTAAGTAGTTCTGAGTTCTAGTGGACTGATGACCTCAGATGTTGAGTCCCATAGTGCTCAGAGCCATTTGAACCATTTTTTTGTTGTATGTTACCATAAAAGTACAGGTAGAGTCTTGACTCTTGGTTGACATTGTTAACGCCCGCTGATGAATGGTGTCGGAAGCGGCCTTCAGCCCGGTGGAGGTAGCTGATACCGTACACTGTTCCAGCCGGCAGCTGCTCTGACGGTCCGCCACTTGGCGGTGGTCCCGCACCAGCAATAAGTGGATCCGCGGCAGTAGTCACGGCGGCGCCTGTACTGAACTGACCCTCGCCAAATTGGGAGATGCTCTGCCCCTTCCGCTCATCACCCTTCTTCTCCATCCGTCGTACCGCGCGGTCGCTGTGTTACCGTGAAGTTCGACGACATTCCCATAAAGGGTGATTCCGTAATAGTGTTACAAACTTTGTGGAATGACGGTGATTGGTAAATATGTCAGTCTGAAGTAAGGGACCCTGGTCCCAAAACGACTGGGTCGATAGTTATAAGCAAACAATTTTCTGATACGTCTGACAGTGGAATACACGTACCGGCACTGTTGTTACTATGATAGGTAGGCCCTGTTCAGTCCGCCGGAATGTCTGGAACGCTGGTGTCCTGATCCTGTTTGGAAGGAAGGAACTCCAGGTCCTCCCTTCTATGACAGAACCAGACTGTGCTGTTGGACTACGTGATTACGGTGAGGTAGCCATTTCTTCTAGTAGCGGCCACCGAGCGTCGTGGCGCAGTGGTTAGCACACTGGACTCGCATTCGGGAGGACGACGGTTCAAACCAGCGTCCGGCCATCCTGATTTAGGTTTTCCGTGATTTCCCTAAATCGCTTCAGGCAAATGCCGGGATGGTTCCTTTGAAAGGGCACTGCCGGTTTCCTTATCCGTCTTTCCCAAATCCGTGCCTCTGCTTCGTCACCGTTGACCTCGTTGTCGACGGGACGTTAATCACTAATCTCCTCCTCCTCTAGTAGCGGCTGTTGTTGTGCGCAGCACAAATCTACTACACACTTGTGCCCGATGTCACTTCGCTGCAATCATGGTATCGAGGTCAAAGTCTTTTATGTCATTGACCCATCTGGCCGACTGTGTTGGTTGTTTGTGGGAAGAGACCAGACAGCGAGGTCATCGGCCTCATCCGATTAGGGAAGTATGGGAAAGGAAGTCGGCCGTGCCCTTTAAAAGGAACCATCCCGGCATTTGCCTGGAGCGATTTAGGGAAATCACGGAAAACCTGAATCAGGATGGCCGGACACAGTATTGACCCGTCGTCCTCCCGAATGCGAGTCCAGTTTGCTAACCACTGCGCCATCTCGCTCGGGCCGACTGTGTTACATGCTGTACTGCGGGGGTGTTTATGGAGCAAAGCAGTGCCTAACGCCTACCCGACGCCATTCGTCATAACCACATAGGGCTTGCTTTTACGAAGGTGTCAGCGGTTTTCCTTCTGCCGTGCTTGCTTAACATGTTTGTTATAGTGGAGAACAGGTTCGTAACAGCTCTTGGTATCAGTTGTTGCGTTCGGCTTAGTCCTTGTTTCACACATAACGAAAGTGACGTGACCCTATTTGGTTTTTCTGACCCACTACATTCGTGGCAATCTCTGTGGCGAAAAGATTTCATTGCGGCCGCTTCGTGTCGAAAAAGGTCCAAATGGCTCTGAGCACTATCCGACTTAACTTCTGAGGTCATCAGTCGCCTAGAACGTAGAACTAACTAAACCTAGCTAACCTAAGGACATCACACACATCCATGCCCGAGGCAGGATTCGAACTTGCGACCGTATCAGTCGCTCGGCTCCAGACTGTAGCGCCTAGAACCGCACGGTCACTCAGGCCGGCCCTTCGTGTCGACATTGCAGTAGTGAGCGAGATAGCTTCGCTCTGGGACCTTGAAAATTTTACTCGTTTTACTGCCCTAGACAAGGTTGACATGCAACATTAGTTTCTACGAGGATGATAATGCGTTTATTACTCAATCTTTATAAGCGTTCCTGTGATAATAGGTATACTTTGCTCCTACTGACTACGTAATATATGATTATAATGCGTTTATTATTCACTCTTTACAAGACTTGCTGTGATAATAGATATTCTGTGCATCTACTGCGGCCGAAGTCTATCCAGCCAGACGTTATCTCACCTAATTTTCGTTTTGTACCCACTGATGAGACTTCGCCTCAAAAAACGACCGTCATTTTCTTCGTGTTTGATTGCTTGTAAAGAAATAAGGGACAAGATCAATTATGAAAAAGGTTCTTTTCTTTTTAACGATTACTTCAAGAATTTCCTAATTTTTTCCCGTTTTTTTTCTTTTTTGTTAATTGTGTGCGTATACTCAGTTTGTCAAGACAGTGGTTGTTACAGCTCTCAATACGTCATGTCCCAAGAAACTGGCAGAATGTATCGTATTGCGAGTATCGAATCGTGATTGGTACAGTTAACGGAGGAGAATATATGGGTAGAGGAATTTGGTTTGAGAAGATGGAGAGGTACAAGAAATGATATTGGAGTAAGTAGACTGATTTGTAAGAAACACAAATAAAGAGGAAAAGAAATAAGTTTGCGCTACATACACGCAGAAAAGAAATTTACTGTTTTAAATGCGACAAAGCGATCGAAAATCTACGATTGAAGAAAGTGAAAAGGAAGAAGTTATGTGGGAGAAACAGTAACGAACCATTGAGCTAAGAAATAGTAGAACAGACTGCTCTAAAATCGTTAGAGTTGAAAGACGGGGCTGTTGTCTTTAACAATCTCTGTTTCCTATAAAGGGTGATTCCGTAATAGTGTTACAAACTGTGGGATGACAGAGAATGTTAAATGTATCAATTTGAAGTAAGGGACTGGATCGAAAGTTAGAAGCAAACAATTTTCTGATACGTCTGACAGTGGAATACACGTACCGGCACTGTTGTTACTAAGTTCGTAGAATAAGCAATTTTCAGAGATGGACGTATGGATAGTACGGACCGAAGCACGAAGAAAAGACCAGTAAATATGGGTTCTCAAATGCATATCGTAAAAGCCACGGGCTCTAGTTCAGCATACGAATTTCACAGTGACGAAAACGAACAATCATTTTAGAACCCGTGTTTACTGGACATTTTCCTTGTTTTGGTCCATACTACGTCCTCCAAAAACATGGAAACCAAAGTTCTGTTTGTAGAATATATGTTTATCACATCATCGAAGATGAACAAGCGCTCATAGCTCTTATCTCTTATAGTATGCGTTTTAGAGCCCAAGTTTCCTAGATCTTTTTTCTTGTTTTGAGCCATACCACTGCCTCTGAAAGTTGTCTACCTTTCAGTTTTAGTAACAAAAACACCGGTAGACGTATACCACTGTCAGCGGTGTCAGAACGATTTTTGCTTGTAAGTGTTGACTTTGCCCTTTCCGGACCATGACCATTCTCTCAGATTCATACACGTTCCCTTCTCCATCTTCCCTGAAAGTCTATATTAGCATCACGGAATTAACCTGCGTGCAGGATGTCCCAAAATAATATATATACTCTTTGAAACTGATTCTGCCTTCAAGTAAGGCATAATGATTCAGAACAATGAGAAAAACTTACTAACTATTCCATTTGATGTAGGACTGGAAATAAACGTGGCGTTACTGTCTGGAGCTCGGAATTGATAGTAGAAAACACAGAATGAATGACTCAGATATGGAAGTATTACCTTCGGACAGTTATCCATATTCTGAAAGAGGATCATTCCGATATACGAAATGAATTTTGTAAGTAGTTTATCAATATGTATGAAGAATATGAACGTTTGTAAGATCTAACGTTTTGATCGGATGACGAGGCCTTTAAGCTTAACAGAACAATCAACTGCCAAATTACGCGTACTGTGCCAACGAAAATTCATACATTGCTGTTGAAATACATGTTAATCTACCAGGAGCATCAGTCTGGTGTTGTCTGTCGACTATAAACTTAATCAGGCTGTACTTCTCTGAATCGACTGTTACAGGTAACTCTTGCCTTAAAACGTGGCACATCAGAACTCCAGGTCTTAACGACATTTGACAGAGTTGGCCGTTACATTTAACAAGATGGGGCATCACTTCACTTTTAAGTTGATGTGTTGATGTGAGGAAATTTTCCAGTCAGACATTTACTTAGAGATGCATAGGACGATGAGAAAGTTCTGTAATCCATCCAGCTCAGTCACCGGATTCGACCCCTGTAGACATTTGTCACTAGAGTACCGTAACGATCATACTATATGCCACGAATCGGCAAACAGCAGATGATGTTACAGTGCAAACTGAGATAACCAACGAAGGAAAGAAGCAAGTTTAGGTTTGTATGTCCGGTTGACATCGAGGCCATTGTAGACGGAGCACAAGCCCTGTTTGCTTCAAGGTTGTGGAAGGAAATCGGCCATGCCCTTTCAAAGGAACCATCCCAGCACTTCCTTGGAGCGATTTAGGGATATCACTGTAAACACAGATCAGGATGGTCGGAAGCGGGTTTGAACCGTCGTCCTACCGAATACGAGTTCAGTGTGTTAACCACTGCGCCACATCTTTCGGTTAGCAAGTCTGTGACACCTCCATTACGAACAACACAATTGTTATGTCGCTCTGTTCTAAGTCATTGTCGCCGATGACTGCAGTGGAAGGTGGTCATTTCGAGAATCTACGAGCGTAGTTTGTAACTTAATTTGTACAAAACTAAAAACTTTTCGTTGCTCTCCTCTATAATTAAAGAGATATTCAGTTTCAGTTAGCTTATACAGTATTTCGGGGGACCCTGGATGTGGATGATTTGCTAATGAAGACGCTACAAGTATAGATGGAAGAAGAGAGCATAACGGATGGAAGATCAACTGCGTTAGTTTTGTAGATGACATGGTACTACCTGGGGATAAAACAGTATTTCTTCAAAGAACACTATTCAGACTTGAAGAATCGCAGTAATACACACTATCAGCACAAAACTAATTAACGTGATAAGACTGGATGAAAAAGAAGATATGAAAGATAAAATATCAGAAGATCCAACTGAGCAAGTTTCACAGTAAATATATATGGGGTACATGCTAACTTTGAGTGGACAAGTGGAAAAGAAATAAAACCTGGAATTCCAATGGCCAAACAAACTTTCCAGAGAAAAAAACCTTGTTATATAGCAAAATGAGATTGAAGCTAAGAAAAAGAATGGTTAAAAATTTTGTGTGTAGTGATTATCTGTACTGTTGAGAAAACTGTACAATGAATAAGGGAGAAAGAGAGAAAACAAGCTTTGGAGATGTGAGGTTGGAAGAGAATGGAGAAAATGAAAAGGGCACATAAAGTGAAGAACAGTGAAGAAATAGAAGCTGTAAAGGAACAAAGAACGCTCGTAAACCTGAACAAGAAAACGAAGTCAAACGGGTTGGGACATACAGCGCGAAGAAAAGGAATTATAATATCAAATATGGAAGGTACAAGAGAAGAAGAAAATAACAAGAAGAAAAAAGATTATCGATGAAATGAAAAGAGGAAGTTATCAGACCATGAAGCAGCTGGCCCGAAATACAATGAGAAGGAGCGTGCAACGGTGTCAGGAACCTACCTGCTGGCAAAACGTCGTACAAAGATGCAATAGCTGGAACCAAGCAATAACCTTGTAAGGCAAAGTTACGTAAGAAGGAATGCAATTTTTCATTTAAGTACAGAAAAGTAATGTGCAAATTAGGTCAAAGTCTAATGAAAATAATGTAATTTAAAAGAAAAATGCTTAATAATATGTTCAACTATGCAATAAATTATAATACACTTTTATATTATGCTTTGCAACAAGGTAAACCAAAGTTATTGTGAGGTTGAAGGTATCATAAAACGTAGCAACGTCGTCTGACAAGTTAAACTTTTTTGCCCTCACCCTGAATTTCATCATACTACGTTTATATGGTAACACACTTGAATAACAGCAAAAAGATGTGGTGGGTATCAATGTAATAAGGAGCAAAGACTGGCTGCAGTATTACAAGGAAATGTGGACTGATGAAATGAACATAGAAAACGATGAAGATCTTGAATCAAATCCAGATCACCTTGAATTCCAAGAATTAGAACATGCTCTCAAATATACAAAGAGCTGAAAGGTAGCAGGAGGTGATAGCATTAACAGCGAATTAATAAAATATTCTTTAGCAGCATTTAAAAAAAGGTTCCTCTGATTTTTGAATCTTTGCTGAATAAGAAAGGAAATACCAAAAAAATGGAAGATCTCACGTATAAAAACTAATAATTAAAAAAGGAAACAGATTAAAACCCGAAAATTATAGAGCCATAGCACTATTAAATACAGTGTATAAGATCTATGCTAGAATAATAACCAAAAGACTAAAACCCATAATGGAGTTCCTGCTGTAAAAAGAGCAAAATGAATTCAGAAACGGGAGCAGCTGTACAGACAACATATTTATGTTTCACCAAATTATACAAAAAAGGTAAGGGATACAGTAAAGAAACCCACACCCTAGGCAAAGGCCTTTGATATAGTTAACAGACAGCTGTGGGAAATTTTAATAAGAAGATCTATGCTAATACAAGAATCTAAATAACTGGGGATACTGAAGAAACAACACAGGTTATTAATTTAGGAGTTCGACAAGGTTGCAGCCTCTCTCCACTGATTTTTAATATATACACTGGCGACACTATGCGGCAATGGAGAATGCAACTGAAGAACTATACATATAACTTCAATCAAAAAATTACATTATGACTTTGTTATTTGCACATGACCAAGTGCTAATTTCGTACAATGAAGATGGACTGCAGATAGCTGCCTACGAACTATACCAAACATGCCAGATATATAATACGTCAATATCAATACAAAAACAAAAGCCATGACTTTCTGTGGAAAAAAATTCAATAAGAAAAAGATAATTATAGACAACAAGTTTATAGAGCAAGTAGATAGATTTAAATTTCTAGTAACCATGCTGTCATACAGGGGAGACCTAGATCAAAAAGTTAAAATTGAGAAATTTAACTACTTAAATGGCACTATCAGAAGAGCTCTCCAACGTAAACTAAGAAAAGAAAAATATCTAAAATTTTATAAAGTTGGGTCAGTACGAACATCACTACATAGAAGTGAATCTTGGGTAATGAGAAAGAAAGATAAAATAAGATTATAAGCCAATGAAATGAAATTCCTCAGGCACACAACAGCATACACCATGCTAGACTACAAAATAAATACAGATATCAGGAACGAATTAAATATTTTCGATATAAACAGTAAGGTTGACGAATAATGACACAAATGGATATCGCATCTGTTAAGAATGGACAAATCAAGATAACTACTACATTTTGTGTGATATACTCCGCAAGGTAAAAGATGCGTTGGAAGACCTGCGAAACGATGTAAGGACCAGGTGTAGCTGCAACAGGCTGAGGGAAAGCTTAACGCATGACGGAAGAATAATAAGAAGAAGAGGATCATCTGCTGCGTTGTCGAATAATGGCGTCACTTTAAATGCGGTTTGTTCCAAGTATGAATAACGTTCGATTTCAGACATGGAATAATGACTAAACCAGTCCTCGTGAAGGTAAGCTTCCCCCAAGATTTAGTGTTCGACTTCCAAATCCTGAATAAGCCATAAATAGATGTATTTTACAAAGCTTTTGGATTTTCTAAGAGCTGAACGAAGAATGATTAAAATCACCAGGTGCTTTAGCGTCAACCATCTTTGTCAATCGATCTTTGGCGGATTTAAAACCTGGAAAGGATAGGTTTCTCTTAACATGCAATAGAAGTCCTTTTAGGCATATTCTTCTGGAACAGAATAGCTTCATCTACGTTGAATATAGTTTGGTCTCAAGTTTTCCTGGATGGAGAGAAGCAGTCCTCGCCGTCTCTCAATTTTCTGTGATGCTACGCCTTTTACAACGATATTGATTAGGCTAAACTAGCCGTTATTAGCTTTAAACGTTTAATCTTTAGCCGCCTCCTCAGCTTCTTCTTTCTACCTTTCAAAAATCTGCTTAGCTTGCGGGGACACAGTGTCCTGATTAGAATGACAAATTTTCACAGGTACTTGATTATCAGATCATAATATGAACATTTTTCTCCATCTGAGCCACAATACGATGAGGTTTAAGAATGATACTTGAATTCAAGGACTGAGCATTTTTCACAGCTTCGAGAATTTTTTTCTTTACCTTTTATAACTGTTCTGAGTGTAGATTCCGGTAGAGCAAAATTCTTTGACTATTTACAATGGTTAATTCTTGAATCGAAGTCTTTGATAATATTAGGTTTACATTCCAAAGACAATGATTTTCTTTTCGTGCAAACAAATGAGTTCTGCTTCTTTGCGAAGGCATAGTTATAATCTGTCTCGATCAAGACAGCTCCATGAACAGAACGATTCCGCACGAAACATTTCCGAACCTGTCGTGGCCCGAGTGGGGTAATAGAGGGGTGCACCGCTCAGAAAGACGAACTGTGTAACTTCGGATATGCGTAAAGCGTGGTAGCGTAAGTTGGAATGTTACTACATTTCAGTTCTGATACGTCATGGTATGGGAAAACTTAACCGAAACGTAAGGTAAGCAGAGCTCAAAGGCTGCAGGGAGCGAAAGCGTAGACCCAAATTAATTTTATTAAACATTAAAAAACACTTGTTCACTGGTATATATATAATCACAAAAAAAATTTTAAACTCCAGGCCTGAAAGGAGGATGACAACCTTAAGATTCAACATAAGGAGATAATCACGGTCTGAAGGAGCCGACACCTTTGATTAATTATTGGGTTCAAATGGTCCTGAGCACTATGGGACTTAATTTCTAAGGTCATCAGTCCCCTAGAACTTAGAACTACTTAAACCTAACCAACCTAAGGACATCACACACTTCCACGCCCGAGGCAGGATTCGAACCGGCGACCGCAGCGGTCGCGCTGTTCCAGACTGTAGTGCGTAGAACCGCTCGGCCACCCCAGCCGGCCTGATTAATTATTGACCAATACAATTAGTTACTGAAAGGAATGACTTTAATCATTCGGTCAGAAAGGCTAATCAAATATAACCACACATGCTGTTTTGATAATGCTACAAGAATGCAAAACCAACAGTTAATTTACTTCGTCCAAAGGAGCATTAAAGACCAAAAGACAAATTCATATACCAAAGGTTTTCTTTTTAATGAAACAAGCTAACAAGATAAAATTAATAACCAAAAAAGTGTAATGACGTCGCCACTCGGACTGAAGGGCCTGAATATCAGCAGTAATAAATATTTGAGAATGGTTGACGTTAGTGAGTTACCACTTAAAACCAGCCCGTGCTCCTCACGACTAGGAAAAATTTACAGTCAGCTGTGCTAGGACTGCCTGCTTTAGCAATGTGGCACAGACCAGCAGAACAACTAGAAACTTCACCAACGCGGCGAATCGTCCACATAGAGCATGACAGCTACTCTCTATAACACATACAATAAAAATTACTAAACTTTGAAACACATGGTTCAAAATATTACGCCTATCTAGGCAGGAACTGTTCATGACGCCCACTGGCCTTCATAAATCTTCGACTTAGTAAATGTGACGGCCAGTACTAAATAATAATAATACCACTCAACAAATTGTAAAATACAATATCGTTATGGCACCTGGGTCAGAATAAAATTTCAACCACAGATAATATTTTAGGTTCAGTTATTAAGGCACAGAGAGTTAACAATTGACAATATAACAGCAGATCATTGAATCGGGCCGGCCGGAGTGGCCGAGCGGTTCTGGGCGCTACAGTCTGGAACCGCGTGACCGCTACGGTCGCAGGTTTGAATCCTGCGTCGGGCATGGATGTGTGTGATGTTCTTAGGTTAGTTAGGTTTAAGTAGTTCTAAGTTCTATGGGACTGATGACCACAGCAGTTGAGTCCCTTAGTGCAAAGAGCCATTTGAACCATTTTTTTCAACCATTGAATCGGGATTTCGGGCACGCCTGAGCCTACTAAAATTGCGAAACACCATGGCACACGACGTTAGAGCAAAACACACCCGACGACGCGGGCAGAAATTGAGTGAGACACATCAAGTCAAGAAATTCTCACCGTTAATCCAGAAGGCAGACAAGCATTCGGCGACAGGTTGCAACCAGCACCAACTCAAGTTATGTCAATCGCCCCAGTTCCGCCATAGCAACACGGACACGCCGCGTCAACAGTTGCCACGCCGAGCTTCCTCATCACACAGCCCGTCCAGAACGACTGCCGCCGTCCCGAGTACACACGTTCGTAGCAATTATGTGGGTTCCCGCAACATTGCGCTGCCACACAACCGGAAACTAAAATCCCCGTCTCACTCCAGCAGCACCAGCACTCGATACTATCGTCGTCAGCAGGTCTCTCCCCAGAACGCAGCACCCTCCGAAATTTAGAAGCTAACGGACCAATCGCGGCAGAGAAAAGCCAAGGCTCCGGAAGACGACACACCACACCTAGGCAAAGATGAACATGAAACGGTTCCAAGTTCAGTAGCTACTGAAAGAGGCACAACGGACGCAGGGCGTCATTTATTTCAGACGATCAGGAGACTGCGTTGAGAGTGTTAGAAAGTGGAGCAGCTGGAAGAGGATCGGCCGGGGCGGCGATAACGAATGCCGCGCCCTTCACACCCGGATGCCCGCCACTCAGTACTCCCGGGAACCCTTCGCCTGGCGCCTGGCGCCTCGCTACCCGCATCACGTTCCACGCTGCTGCCTACGTCGACACTTCGCCGAAACGACTTCTGCCGCCGACGCAGCTCTTGAGAGGGATTGTCGCTTCCGATATCACACGCGAAGGAAGGTTGGACCGACAGAATCCTTGCCATATGCAGAAAAGCAGTGTATCAACATCCGAAACAACTACACATTTTTAAGAGATACATTTTGTCATCTATTTCGTAAAATATTTTCTGATTTATGAGTAAATGTGACATTTACACCAAAAAAGTTTTAGATAAAATAAGCATGGTGAGTCAAAATTTCTTCATAATTTGGAAGATTAAAGGCAAAATTGAAATGTGATGATGGGAACATAGGTTAGATGTGGGGCCGCAACTTTTGGAGTGAATGTCATTCATTGCCGCCATCTTGAAATACGCCATTTTGGATTCAAGTAATTTTTTTCAAATGTGAAGGGGGGTGTATGACACATCAAATAACACTCATTTGAGCTCTGGAATTGAGTGGTTTAATTAGTTTTGTCTATCTTGTACAGTTTAGAAGTTATTAATGTAGTTGCGGCAACTACAGTTGTGGATTGCACGGGATGGACAACACGAAGATCATCCGTTGTAGCAGTCGGTATGAAGGTAAATTTCCCAACTTTGAACATTAATAACCTCTAAACTGTACAAGATAGACAAAAAAAATTACATCACTCGATTTCAGAGCTCAAATGAGTGTTATTTGATGTGTCATACACCCCCCTTCCCATTTAAAAAAAAATGACTTGAATCCAAAATGGCGGATTTAAAGATGGCGGCCATGAATGACATTCACTTCAAAAATTGCGGCTCCATGTCAAATCTATGTTCCCATCATCACACTTCCATGTTCCCTTTAATCTTCCCTGTATATATAAACGAGGGTTGGAACTTCAATAGTGGTAACTATTTGTTCACTACCAGTACAAAAGAATTACATGTTTGCACCTGTTACTGTCCATCAACGTAGTCACCAGCGTTGTGTAGAACCAGTTGCCAGCAATGTGGAAGGCGTAGTATACCGTTAGCAGAGCCTCTTCTGTTGTGGTGCAAATGGAGCGGTATACTGCCTGTCGAATCTCTGGAACAGTTCTGAAGCGAATGCCACGAATTCAAAACTGAAACGCCAATCCAACGAATGGCGTCATTATGGGTCGCCCTGAAAGTCGAAATTGCGTCAGAGCCTCAGTATGGTCAAAGTTATGATGATTCTCGTGTACGACTGTGATAGTGTTATCCTAACGCATTACGTTCCTCCACGGCAGACCGTCAGTGCACAGTATTACTGTTCGTTTTTGGAGCATCACCTGCGATCAGCTTTGCGAAAGAAGCGGCTGCACTTTCTGCACAACCCACCCATCATTTTTAACGACAATGGGCGGGCGCATACAGCGCAAGCTGTGGCTGCTCTGTTCGGTCGATGGGACTGGGAAGTATTGTACCATCCAACATACTCCGCGGACTTAAGTCCTTATAACTTTGATTTGATCCCAAAGATGAAGGAACCACTTCGTGCCATTCGCTTCACAACTGTTTCAGAGATTCCACAGGCGGTATACCGCTCCAGTCGCAACATCAACAGAACAGGCTCTGGTACCGGTATACTGCGCCTTCCACATCGCTGGCAACGGGTTCTACACAACACTGGTGACGACTACTTTGAAGGACAGTAACTGGTGCGAACATGTAACTCTTTTTTATCAGTTGTGACTAAATAGTTGTAACTACTTCAGTTCCAACCCTCAAATTACATATGTATCCGAATAAAAGAACTTATTTTGTAGTGCATAAATCTGCACAGGATTCGACATGTAGGTCTGCATCAGCTCTCTGCAAACCACTGTGAAGTCCAAGGCAGAGGGTACTATTGTACTAGTTATTAGGACATTTTTCAGTTTCATTTACGAATGGAGCACGGGAAGGAGGAGGAGGAAATTAGTGTTTAACGTCCCGTCGACAACGAGGTCATTAGAGACGGAGCGCAAGCTCGGGTGAGGGAAGGATGGGGAAGGAAATCGGCCGTGCCCTTTCAAAGGAAAGGAGCACGGGAATAATCATGCTTAAACACCTACGTGCATGATATAGTTAGTCTAATCTTCGTGATCGATAAGGAATAAATATTACTAGATTCATCACATGATGTTAGTTCTTTAAACACTATGTTAGGCTGTTATGGGATAGTTTGGACTATCTTCATGCGTTCACCGGTTCAGTTGAGGGTCCCCATAACAGTCTTCCGTAGGTCAAACCAGCCTACGTCCATTCGTGTTGCCCATCTATGTATGTATGCAGTATCCACTGTTAATCGCGTTTGGTACTATTCACAAACTTAAAAAACATCTAGTACCTGTTTTCTTCTGCTAAACCGGAATCGAAAATGTTTAGCGACTGGATTAATAAGGAATAGAGAAAAGTGAAGATGGTGATGTTATTGCTTCATGTGTTCTTCATATTCTCCCCCCCCCCTTCTCCCCTCCCCAGCCCTCCTACACACTGGAGTAAAACGCAAGGACGTTCATAAAACCAGGTGATGCCATTAGAAAAGCCGTTCCTTCGGATCTTGCTCAACTCGTTCTTCGGACTGGTTTTAATATCGATTATGTCGCCAGATCGTTGGCCATTCATGTAAATCCCTGCACTTCGTCGTTTTGTGGTAGGTTCGTTTCGAAAATACCAAGTCTTGTCCTTTTCTAAGTAAGGTTCACGTTTCGCATTTCAGTTAAACTGCGCCAGCCATCCACTGTCACTCGTTTTTTTCCGGAATTCATGGTGTGCAGGACAAACTTTGCACTCGTTTTCCTCCTCTTTAAAATATTCTAGAGGCTGTATCGAACGCTTGATTTAAATATATTGTGCCTTGGAGATTTGTGATGCAACAACGTTGACAGATTACGGCCGCACGTCCACTACGTAACATCACCACTTCACAACTGATTAGTAGAATGCACATCTGTAGTTTACAGTTCTTCTTAAGATCTACCAACTTGGGATGCTGCGCTGAGTCAATTAAAGCCAGGAATAAAACCAGTCTCGGAACTTTCTGCACTAACAATCTTGACCGACCCCAGCCGTGACTAATTATGTTCGTCATATGACACAAAGCGAAAATTTTATAACTATGTACATTTAAAGTACTACTTTGAACACGTATCAAGATTGGACTGATTATCTGTGCAACTTTTTATGGCAGTACTTCATTATACTTAGCTGTATCATCAGCGAAGACTCCGAGGTTGGCGTTGTCCACAAAATAAAGAATGAATACATAAAATGAAAATGGAAATTTAGAATGTTAACTTTTCTAGAGATGGAACACATCACATTGACGACAGCAGGAGCATAAGAAGATCATCAAAATGCAGAATTTTCCATTATTTTTCATTTTGAAATCCTGCTACGTCCAGTAAAGACTTGTATATCCGAACTTCGAATTTCTTCTAAAAGTCAGGTTCAGATGTTGTCACTGGAGAGTGGACAAACCTTGTCAATAAGACCGTGATTATATTAAATTGCAATACAATAAATGATGTGCTTAACAAAAGCGGTGACTGTCGGATCCCTTAAAAGGAAAGTTAGATTATAGATTCGACTTGTGAAGGACATAGATGAACATCCGACAGCGCGCTGACTGCGCACGATAATCGCGTCATCAAAGCATCCATTTCCAACGGCTTAATTAGCGGGAATATTTAAACACATACTTCAAATAATATTAGTAGAAGGAATTGAGTACTTCGACAAAGAATAAAGATATGTTTAACTTCGTTGTGTAAATTATTAAAATCAATTTACAGAGAATAAATTATACGGAACCTTTCTGAGTGTCGGCCTGGAGACAAAAGAATGGCAAGAACAAGACTTCACTCACTACGTTGTTTTTACAATATATAATATGCTTAATTTCACAGATATGAGTTCTGCTTTAATTCAGAATCACCCGATAGCTGACATTACGAGGCCAGTGATTGGTTATAATATTAATATTCATAGAATGAAGGCTTTCACGACCGGATGGTACTGTTGTTGATAATTCTTCCGGGTTATATGGCCATGGTCCATGGAATTCTTCTATTCCTCACGTTTCGTCCAATACTACGTTGGACATCTTCAGAGGTATGGCTGTTCCTGCTGAGTCCTACCGACTGACGAGTCGGGCGTCGGAGAGCGGCCTAAATACCGAGGAAAGTGGGCGTGGTTCAAAATGGTTCAAATGGCTCTGAGCACTATGGGACTTAACATCTATCGTCATCAGTCCCCTAGAACTTAGAACTACTTAAACCTAACTAACCTAAAGACAGCACACAACACCCAGCCATCACGAGGCAGAGAAAATCCCTGACCCCGCCGGGAATCGAACCCGGGAACCCGGGCGTGGAGTGGGCGTGGTCTAGCTTGCACATAGTAGCAGAGAGAAAACTAGTCAGAGATAAAATGTAACTATCGATAATAGTCCGTCATAGATAAAAATCACTTATCGATTCTGTAACGCCACTGTTCATATCTCGCTTAATTTCAAGGCCTCTTCTTTTCTATTAAAATTATCTTCACGTTTATAAATTTCGATAGCCTCCTTATACAGTCGTGGATAATAGTTCGCGGTAGCACTTAAAACTATAGTTTCAGAAAACTTAACTACATGGTCACCTGACTGAAGTGCATGTTCCGCAACTGCTGATTTATCTATTTTTCCCAGTACGCAATGACTTTTACTCCGTGTACTTGTGGCAAGGTCTATATTGGTACTACGAAAAGAAGTGTGAATACGAGGGTAAAGGACCATAAAACTCTTTGCCGACTGGGAAAAATAAAGAAATCGGCAGTTGCGGAACATGCACTTCAGTCAGGTGACCATGCAATTAAGTTTTCTGAAACTACAGCTTTAAGTGCTACCACGTACTATTATCCACGACTGTATAGGGAGGCTATTGAAATTAATAAACACGAAGATAATTTTAACAGAAAAGAAGAGGCCTTGAAATTAAGCGAGATGTGTACAGTGGCGTTACAGAATCGATAAGTGATTTTTATCTATGACGGACTATTATCGATGGTTACATTTTATCTTTGACTAGTTTTCTCTCTGCTACTATGTGCAAGCTAGACCACGCCCATTTTCCTCGGTATTTAGGCCGCTCTCCGACGCCCGACTCGTCAGTCGGTAGGACTCAGCAAGACCAGCCATACGTCTGCAGATGTCCAACGTAGTATTGGACGAAACGTTAGGAATAGAAGAATTCCATGGATCACGGCCATATAACCCGGAAGAATTATCAACAACAATCTTGACGTGAAACTTCTGGGCTGATAGGCCGTGGTCGACGTTTCGTCTCCGACTGCAGGAGACATCCTCGGAGGTAAAGCAGCGAACTGCGAAGAGAAATCGAGGAAGTGCTGATTATATAAGCAGTACAGAGGGCGCCACTGTCGATCACTTGATGTCGGCTATGAGATTGTCTCTGATAGTGCCAACATTCTCGATTGAAAGTAATCGATCGTCACGCTTGGGAAAGTTTTAGGCAAGTATGGGGTGGAAACTATTTTCAGACCCACCAGGAAAATAAAAGAATTTTTAAGGTCGGCAAAAGATGCACGACACCCTTTGGCTACACCGGGGGTATATAAAATTCCTTGTAGTTGTGGACAGGTTTACATCAGTACCACAAAGAGAAGTGTGAACACCCGTCTTGTTGAACATAAGAGAAATTGCCACCTGGATCACACGGATAAATCGGGGGTAGCGGAACATGTTTACCAGGAAGGTGATCATGAAATAAAAGTCAGCGAGACGAGCGTCATATCAGAAACCTCGAATTATTATGCACGCTTGTATAGAAATGCTATCGAGATTGATAAACATCGTAATAATTTTGACAGGAAAGACGCAGCTGTTAAACTGGATAAAATTTGGATGCCAGCGTTGCACCTCAAGCGTGACGATCGATTACTTTCAGTCGAGAATGTTGGCATTACCACAGACAATCTCATAGCCGACGCCACATGATCGACAGTGGCGCCCTCTGTACTGCCTATATAATCAGCGCTTCGAGTTCTCTTCGCAGTTCGCTGCTTTACCTCCGAGGATGTCTCCCGCAGTCGGAGACGAAACGTCAGGAGAGAGTTTTAAGTGAAGACAATATCGGCCGTGAAAGCTTACATTGTACTATCAACAACAATATTGTCTCCAAGGTAACTAATTTACAACATGAACAGCATGGTTCCAACAAACATCCCTGGGTAATTCACAGAGTGGCTTCTATATTAATTGCCGAAGATTCTCCATTCAATATGACATGCTTTGGCCTCCTTACAAAGAAATTCTCATATATGTCAAAAACTACGATTGATATCCCATACGTGCATATTTTCAATAATAGTCTAGTCACAACTGAAAATTCGAGTCGGACTGGAACGCTAACACGGATTTTATACTGACCCCAAGAAGCTGCCTTAAGCACTCAGCCGGTCTATAATATAAGCGATCTTTACGTTTTTTTACGGGGGGCGGGGCACTAATGGCGCAATTAACATATATTTTTTTCACAACATTTTCTGATATCTTAAGAAATTCAGTCGTTAACCTCAACAGCCGAGTATTTAGAGTTTCTCTGCCCAAACTGAGGTAAGTCCATGACGGAAGCCCTGCAGTCCGCTAATATCATCTGAAATTAACGAAAACTAACAGTTTTCTTTCAGTTACGATACTCTATAGGATGTTGTGCACGGAGTAATTTCAGTTTCTTGAAATTTGAATGATAAGATAATCGGGGACGTTTGAAGAACATTTTGTCGTGTGTGTTTGGTCATGTGTTTTGCAGTAACTAATTAATAAATTGAATTTGAAGAAAGTTACTCAATTACTCCTTGCGGACATGCCCAAGAGGTAAATCATCCAAATTTCAGAGCAGAACAATATCTTTATTAGTGTGCCCACAGTCCATCCCTTAATCTTGAAATACAGTATATTGCTAGCTGACGGATTGCACTTCGGGCACACTAATGAATTTATCGTTCTGTAATTCGGCTGAATTACTCCTCGGGCAAGTCAGCAACGAGTAACAGGTTGATTTTTAATTGTAATTTATTAATTAGTTATTGCAAGAAAATGTGACCAAATGCTGATGACAAACTACATCTTTGTTTCAAATGTCGGCCATTATATTATTTTATTAAGTTTCAAAAAACTGTACAATTAGCGCAAAACAGTATCTTATAGATTACGAAAGGAGTTTGTTTTCTGATTTCAGATCGGATTTGCATACTCCAGGACTGCCGTCATGGAAAAGCCTCATTCTGGACAGAGCAACTGTAACACCTGGGGTTGGGGAGTGGATGGAGGAAGGGTGTATAACACTACCGTCTGCTGCCACAGCTATACCATAACCTTAAAGTTGGAGGCAGATCGTATAATGAAATTGTATTGTTAAAGCAATTATGGTAAAAAGCAACAGTTCCGTGTTACCCTCCGAAAGGAATTTAGTTGTGCTGATCGTGATATACCTAAAGGAGATGGCTTATCGGAAGTGAAAGTCAGAATTAAGTAAATATTTAAAAAGAAATAAACAATAATTTACCTATCCACAGTGTTCAAATGATAATAAAAACGGTCGCCAGCCTAATTAGGCATGAGAATGAGTAACATTATTGTTCAAGTAAGTGAAAATAAGTAACATCAATGGGCAAACACAGCCTATACTTTGTCACACGAGATTGCAATGAACTCTGGCACCTGCACATGTTCACATTAAGGTTGCAGCTGACAGAGCGGAACAAACTGTTTTCATAATTATAACAGATAACCTAGACACTATTTCTTTCTGTACTTAGTCAAGATGAATGGTATCAATAACATTACTATTAATATTCACTGTAGAATCATAAATTGGACATAGGTTCAGTATTACTTTTCAAACATTTTCCTACCTAACAAAAAAATTGTAAAGTTAGTTCACTGCAAAATTATAAACTGGGCATGGGTTAACTCTCTCTCAGCTAAATACTTTTCTATTTAGAGTTAAATGTGTTTCACTAACAAATACTTTCTCACTGACCTTTAAATAAAAGAAGTTGCTGTTATCATAGATAGTGGTCTTTCTATTAATCGTTATTTAACTCAGCACAATAGACAAACTTTAGGTCCTGTTACACTGGTAATAAACACTTTCAATGTACAAGAGAAAGCCAATACTGTACAGAACTTGACAGGAATAGCAAGAGTAATTGAAACTTTCTATAATTTAGTAACTTTGTGCATTTTGACTACTTTCAATTGGAGAGGGGGGGGCTTAATCTTGACCACTGTAGTAGAGCAAAATAAACGCACTTTCATTACATTAGTGAAACGAGCACTTAGCATGCATGAACATATAACTCTCAACAGTTGCAGTTCTGAACTTTTACTGCAGTGAACAACAAAACTGAGATATTTGTAAGATCCTTTCAACAAACAATATTAATTTTAGCACACTCTATCGCCATATTAATTTTAATGTGCTTTCAATAAAGGACACTCGGTAAGCACTTTAGCGTGGGATCGACCCTAAGTGGATATGTGACTGAGGATAAATCACGGTAGGTACAAGAGTTCAGTTAAAATTTACCTTATATTTGAGTACGCTATAACACCCTATGAGTTGATCCTTCACTATACATTACTATATTTCTTCTGTTCCATTACAGTCATTGCGCAATGTCGTGGCGAGTGCATGCTGGTAGGTGGATTTGCAAATAGAATTGCTGGACTCTATCATTTCTTGGTGGCGATGATAGATATCAATTCCAGAATAGTTCCAGCTCTTTATCCATCAATCCGAGGCATTGGAAAAGCGGCACGAAAAGCCTCTCTCGGCACCAGCACAATACACAACGTTTGCATGAGCAGTTGACACTTTGGTAGCTCGTCCCCGACTGACTCTTTGTTCCACCTTTTCTACCTATGCCAACCACAAATCGCATGCGCTACTAAGTTCCGTTCCGGAGGGGAACCACAACACATTTTACATACAAAATAACTAAGAATCCTAAGTGAAGGTCAGCAGATTACATTACAGCAAACAATCACTTTAAACAAAACATATTGTTTGCACATATTGGTAGTACTACACAAAATTATTTAAACAAAATTACAGTTATATACATTACGTTTTGTTCCCTCCAAATGACACAAAGAATTTAAATAACACATAGCATTTTATCAGGACATCAAAGTTTGCACAAAGAAAAAAGTAAACATTTTTATGCAGTACGGAATTAATCATAGGATAATTACAGAAGCTTAACGATGGGATGTTGAACAAAACAGAAAGGAAAATGAATCAACAAAAGGTATGTAGTGTCTAAACTATGGTGTTACAGGGGGGACTTAATGGTGAATAAATTTCTTTAAAATATCAGAAAATGTTGCCCACGAATCAATAAATGGCGTGCAAAATGATTTGTTTCATTAGTTTTTCCAAAAAGATCTCAAAAATCGCTCATAATATAGCCTGGCTAAGAAGAATGGACCCGTAACTTTTGATTACCTGATCACGACTCCACGCCTCATTCAAATACTAACTGACGCTTCCAACTATGGTTTCCGAACACCACTGCCTGAAATTCAGTGACAGTGCTCAAATATTGTCTGCACACCAAGTTAGAGTACACCAGGGAAGTAAGCCACACATCACGCCAATAAATGCCAAACGACGCCTCGCTTGGTGTAAGGAGCGTAAAAATTGGGCGATCGAACTGTGGAAAATGATTGTGTTGACTGACGAATCACAGTACACAATGTGGCGATCCGATGGCGGGGTGTGGGTTTCGTGAATACCCGGTGAATGTCATCTGCCAACTTGTGTAGCGCCAACAGTAAAATTCGGAGGTGGTGGTGTTTTTCATAGAGGGGGCTTGCACCCCTTGATGTTTTGCGTGGCACTATCACAGCACAGGCCTACATTGATGTTTTAAGCACCTTCTTGCTTCCCACTGTTGCAAATCAATTCGGGGATGGTGATTGCATCTTTCAACACGATCGTGCACCTGTTCATAATGAATGGCCAGTGGAGGTGTGGTTATACGTCAGTAACATCCCTGTAATGGAATGGCCTGCACAGAGTCCTGACCTGAATCCTATAGAACACCTCTGGGATGTTTTGGCACGCCTACTTTGTGCCAGGCCTCACCGACCGGCATCGATGCCTCTCCTCAGTGCAGCACTCCGGAAGAACGGGCTGCCATTACCCAAGAAACCTCCCAGCACCTAATTGAACGTATGCCTGCGAGAGTAGAAGCTGTCATCAAGGCTAGGGATGGGCCAACGCCATACTGAATTGCAGCAATACCGATGGAGGGTGCCACGAACGTGTAAGCCATTTTCAGCCCGGTTTCCGGATACTTTTGATCACATAGTGCATTTCGTTCATCTTTTAGTTCAATTTCTGGTAAGTTAGCTACCCCGTCAATAAAGCGATGTTGTCAAACGTACATATGCTGTAGGCTACGGTGTATTTGGTATTCATTTTGGCAATTGGCTACACATCGATGAAGCAGAACTGGGGACTCGTCTGATTCGCAACGAGACCAGATGCCGATTTAATGCAATATGGGGCGAGCGCTGGCCTTAAGAAATTGGTTTCCGATGAGATCGAAGGCGCTCTCGTCCAAGGCGCCGTTTCCTCTGCGGCAGCTCTAACTCCGAGGGGGCGAGTACGACAGCGCCGAAACATCTCCATCACACAGCAGTACGAGTACAGAGTATAACAGGTTCCGTCGTGTTACCGCCCAACAAGACGCGTGGATTAGTACGAACAGTGAATGAAAATGATAGTGATGGTGAATGGCATAGCACAGCTGGCACAATTCCACCAGGTGACGACTATTATTTTGAAAGAAGACGTTTAAAGTTTAAAAGTCAGAGACGAGAGTCTCACGCAGGGACTGGGCCCCAGAACGACCATCTATGGAATTTTGTCTCATAGTTTCAATACACAGACGGAATTACTCTCCGTCTTGCTTCAATTTTACTCTCTCTCCCAGTATTTCGGTGGCAGTCGTAAAGTTTACGGGTATGTCGCTACACTTACGGAAACCAACTCCTTCTGATACGCAGACCATTTTCAGATCTCACAGGTGGTAATGGAAGAGGGTGGTGGTAGGAATGTTCCGATGCCATCAAAGTATTACATTACTCATTTGAGTACCGCAAAAGCATTAAAACCTACTCAGATCCATACTTTTTAATCTTTTTATGCAAATGAAGTAATTCTAAATACATATGAAATTTTGCTTCATAGCTAATTCTATGTACTCTACTAAAAACAATAAGTATTTTTATCGCTTTATGAATATAACCGTTAAACGAAAGAAATATTGGTGTGGGAATTTTGGATCGAACTTATTTCTCTTCAGAAACATCGTTGCACCATACTTTGAAAAAGAACTCACTAATCACAGACGTTACAACGACGGAATGATATTGATGGGCGTATGTGTTACAAACACGGAAAAATGATTTTCATGTCTTCCCATTCTGCAAATGGGTTGAAGATAGTATAGAAAAGTAGTAATTCTGTGTGACAGAAGATAAAGCAACATCTTCCTCAGGCTCACAAGGACTCCTTCGTTGCTCATAAGCCGTAAGATCTAATTTTTGTGTGGCTTGCTCGCATGTTCCTGGATCTTTAAAATGCTAGTTTTTTCAACCTTTGAGCCAATAGAATAGTAATAGTTGCATGGTCATTTAACTCAATTATCCCACACCTTTTCCTCAGCTGTATCAATAAAACATCCTTGCATTCTTTGACAACTGGTGAAGCTGACGAGATACTATGAAGTTCTGTGCACAGACAGTTAATGATTGCTACACTTTAGGACTATGAGACATAGTTTTGACAAAACGCTTCTTTTGCGACATATTTAAAAGTCTTTAACAAACGCGTTAGTTATGTGAGTGCTTCTGTCTCTAAACCATTTGAAACGTCAGGTGCTGAAACTCTATCACTACTGATCTTTCCTTCGTGGGGGCCACACTAAAATAGAAGTTTTTGAAAGAAATTTCCTCCATTTGACTGTTAATTGTTCATTTATTTCACACAATCATGATATCTGTGGTGGTTCTGAGCACTATGGGACTCAACTGCTGTGGTCATCAGTCCCCTAGAACTTAGAACTACTTAAACCTAACCAACCTAAGGACATCACACACATCCATGCCCGAGGCAGGATTCGAACCTGCGACCGTAGCGGTCGCCCGGTTCCAGACTGTAGCGCCTAGAACCGCTCGGTCACTCCGGCCGTCCATGATATCGGCATTTGGGGTTATTCTCGAGTGCATGTTGAAATTTTTAAATATGTTTGACCTGTCTGTGACATGTCATCGTCGAAACACCATGTTTATGGTCTATGAATTACGAATCTGTATATCGCTTTATCAAATGTGAGAAGCTCTAAAACATGAAAAAGGCCGAATTCTACCGTGTTTTCACACCTGCAAAAAGCTTCCAATGCACAAAGTACCACTGTCACAAGCAAACAGCCTCTCACTGTTAATATATGTTTGTAAAATCGATTCGATGCAAAGACTTTTCTTTCCATGCGAAGTAGCTATCGAAAGAATGGTTCGATTCTGAAAGTATTTATTTCAAATTCCTAGAACACTTAATTGAATTTGCTTGCAAAAGATCATTGTTAGGATAAGGAATACGTACATTTAAATAGCCCCCTTTTCTTACGTAGCGGAAACAGGATGGTGACGTGATCTTTATGCACTCTTCTGTCTTTCTATCACTGTGTTAGATGGTAATCGTAGGTTATTTCCTTGTACCTGTTTCTTTACGTGAATGTCTAAGTTAACACGACGAATCTTGTCAACTTCATGAAACATCATGCTAATACCGTGTAACATCGAATCTAGTCTTGATAAGGCTTCAGTACAGCGAGGGAAAGAATCCACAAATTCTTTACATATGCCTTAGCCAGCTGAATCAAATCATTGACGATACGATAGCGACTAAATTGTGGGGAGTTTGATTGGGACGTATCAGGAGCAGTTCCAGACAGTGCCTCACATATCTTAGCTGATAAAGACCGGATGTGTTAGGGGAACATTTGAGATGCGATAGCGTGCCTGGGCGTTCACCGGCAGTGAAAAAACTGCTGTAGTTGTCTTGGAAGACGAGGGGTTGCACAGCACATTCATCATGACGAAGTAGAAGGAAGGGCCAGAATGTTAATACACTCCTGGAAATGGAAAAAAGAACACATTGACACCGGTGTGTCAGACCCACCATACTTGCTCCGGACACTGCGAGAGGGCTGTACAAGCAATGATCACATGCACGGCACAGCGGACACACCAGGAACCGCGGTGTTGGCCGTCGAATGGCGCTAGCTGCGCAGCATTTGTGCACCGCCGCCGTCAGTGTCAGCCAGTTTGCCGTGGCATACGGAGCTCCATCGCAGTCTTTAACACTGGTAGCATGCCGCGACAGCGTGGACGTGAACCGTATCTGCAGTTGACGGACTTTGAGCGAGGGCGTATAGTTGGCATGCGGGAGGCCGGGTGGACGTACCGCCGAATTGCTCAACACGTGGGGCGTGAGGTCTCCACAGTACATCGATGTTGTCGCCAGTGGTCGGCGGAAGGTACACGTGCCCGTCGACCTGGGACCGGACCGCAGCGACGCACGGATGCACGCCAAGACCGTAGGATCCTACGCAGTGCCGTAGGGGACCGCACCGCCACTTCCCAGCAAATTAGGGACACTGTTGCTCCTGGGGTATCGGCGAGGACCATTCGCAACCGTCTCCATGAAGCTGGGCTACGGTCCCGCACACCGTTAGGCCGTCTTCCGCTCACGCCCCAACATCGTGCAGCCCGCCTCCAGTGGTGTCGCGACAGGCGTGAATGGAGGGACGAGTGGAGACGTGTCGTCTTCAGCGATGAGAGTCGCTTCTGCCTTGGTGCCAATGATGGTCGTATACGTGTTTGGCGCCGTGCAGGTGAGCGCCACAATCAGGACTGCATACGACCGAGGCACACAGGGCCAACACCCGGCATCATGGTGTGGGGAGCGATCTCCTACACTGGCCGTACACCACTGGTGATCGTCGGGGGGACACTGAATAGTGCACGGTACATCCAAACCGTCATCGAACTCATCGTTCTACCATTCCTAGACCGGAAAGGGAACCTGCACGTCCGCATGTATCCCGTGCCACCCAACGTGCTCTAGAAGGTGTAAGTCAACTACCCTGGCCAGCAAGATCTCCGGATCTGTCCCCCATTGAGCATGTTTGGGACTGGATGAAGCGTCGTCTCACGCGGTCTGCACGTCCAGCACGAACGCTGGTCCAACTGAGGCGCCAGGTGGAAATGGCATGGCAAGCCGTTCCACAGGACTACATCCAGCATCTCTACGATCGTCTCCATGGGAGAATAGCAGCCTGCATTGCTGCGAAAGGTGGATATACACTGTACTAGTGCCGACATTGTGCATGCTCTGTTGCCTGTGTCTATGTGCCTGTGGTTCTGTCAGTGTGATCATGTGATGTATCTGACCCCAGGGATGTGTCAATAAAGTTTCCCCTTCCTGGGACAATGAATTCACGGTGTTCTTATTTCAATTTCCAGGAGTGTATAAACTTCCTGATTCATTTCCACTGTAACCTGAATGAGCACCCCTCAGTCGTCGTACGAAGTACGCACCAAAGACGCCATAGCAGCACCTTCGGTCTGAGCTAGACCCTCCATGCACTGCAGATTATGCGCCTCAATGGAAGATCAATGCGCTCGCCGCCCAGCATCGTTTGAAATGAGCAAATTCGCAACTCGTCGGATAAGAATACGCCCTTCAGTTAGCTACAAGTTACTCTGTTGTTAGGCCCATTGAGGACGTATAGTTGTACCGTGTGGCTAGGTTATAATTCAACTGACGGTGTTCTGAGAGCTGCAATGGAAGCTGCATACATCGTAGGGCGCTGAAACAGCGTTGGTACGTTTATTAATCGGTTCTCTTGCGCAGTGTGCTGAAAACAATAATAGTTCCATTTTCTCCTACCAGATGTAAATAGGGCGTTTTAAGCAGTCAGAAAGTGAAATGTTTCCTGTTTTTACGGCAGTAAGCTGATTCTCGCCTGGCGGTGCGTGTTGATTTCCTTTGTGAAGCGACTGTTGGCGTAAAAGGGTTAAGTAGATCGAAGTTTTCCACACGAAATAAAGTAGCTATTGAGAAGAAACGCCGGGCACTGACGGTACAATTGTTTTATCAAAACGGCAGCAACAGCAGTCCGGGAATACTGCCGAAAAGAATAGCGGCATACAAGCCCCGTATCAATAAATGGGCTTAAGAATATGATCAAAAAATTTCAAGAAACAGGTGAATTAAGTGGTGCAGCATGGAGAGGGAGGCAGCTCGTTTCCATGGCAACTGTTGAAGTTGCTGTAGCTGTAGACGACAGTGCAGCACACGCCTCAAATTCTGCAGCCAGTGTTCGAGCGGTGTTACGGGAATTCTCTCTCCCCTGGTCAACAGTTCAAAATACTTAGCGGCGCATTTTACAGTGGTATCCCTACAAGATTGAGAACGTGCACCAAATCAAGCCCCAAAGTAGGCTACAATGCTGTGACTTTGCCTTTTTTTTTTTTTTTGGTACACATGGAAATTGATGAGATTGTAAACACGCCTCTGGTTGGTGATAAGTAAATGCTGTGTTTGCATTGTGTCCATTCCCTGTAATTGTATTTATAGGAATCACTTTTCCACACGTTGGGTCATTACAATGCACAAGGGCAATCTCAGGTGTCGCCCGTTTAGACAAGGGGATTCTGGTATTAAATTTCTCAAATATCATAAAAGATCGATAATATCACAAAAGTCGGGACAGTTAGTTATTTTAACCTTAGAAGCACTCTCTGGTGGGAAGACTATTCTAGTGTCGAGCCGAACAATGTTACCAGCTCAAGAAAATTTTATTACTTCCCTACAAATATTAACCAACGTGGCCATCGAGCGCACAGCGGTAATACGGGTACGTTAATTTCGGGAATTACTACAAGGAGGGCAGGTCTTCCTACGTTGAGCTTCGTATGACTGGAGCAAAAACTGGCTTGTGACACGACCTTTACATTTAATGGCGTGCTGCGTTCTTTAGCCTGTGAGGGACAGTGGCATCGGCTTGTTTGCTGCCGTGTCTTGTCGGATATGTAAATCTACCAAAATGCTATACAGAGCTTGGCTCATTCTATATCAGAAAAGTTGCCGTACGTTTCCGTGAAGCGAACATCGTTAACGGCACCCTAATATGCTTTTAATGGCTAAGGTTCGCAGCAGAGCTTCTGTTAAGTTTGGAAAGTAGGAGACGAGGTACTGGCAGAAGTAAAGCTGTGAGGACGGGGCGTGAGTCGTGCTTGGGTACCTCGGGTGGCAGAGCACTTGCCCGCGAAAGGCAAAGGTCCCGAGTTCGAGTCTCGGTCCGGCACACAGTTTTAATCTGCCAGGAAGTTTCATCTCAGCGCACACTCCACTGAAGAGTGAAAATCTCATTCCGGATACATTTTATATCATCTATACTCCGAGCATCATTAGTTATTTTGCTCCCCAAATAGCAAAACTCCTTTACTGCTTTAAGCGTCTCATTTCCTAATCTAATTCCCTCAACATCACCCTATTCAATTCGACTACATTCCATTATCCTCATTTTGCTTTTGTTGATGTCCATCTTATATCCTCCTTTCAAGACACTGTCCATTCCATTCAGCTGCTCTTCTAGGTCGTTTGCTGTCTTTGACAGAATTACATTGTCATCAGCGAACCTCAAAGTTCTTATTTCTTCTCCATGGATTTTAATTCCTACTCCGAGTTTTTCTTTTGTTTCCTTCACTGCTTGCTCAATATACAGATTGAGTAACATCGGGGATGGCAATGTCTCATTCCCTTCCCAACCACAGCTTCCATTTGATGCCCCTCCACTCTTATAACTGCCATATGGTTTGTGTACAAATTGTAAAAAGCGTTTCGCGTCCTGTAGTTTACCCCTGCCACCTTCAGAATTTGAAAGAGACTATTCAAGTCAACATTGTCAAACGCTTTCTCTAAGTCTACAAATTCTAGAAACGTAGGTTTGCTTTTCCTTAATCTATTTTCTAAGATAAGTCGTAGGGTCAGAATTGCCTCACGTGTTCCAACATTTCTACGGAATCCAAACTGACCTTCCCCATGGTCGGCTCCTATTAGTGTTTCCATTCGTCTGTAAAGAGTTCGTGTTAGTATTTTGCAGCCATAGCTTATTAAACTGATAGTTCTGTAATTTTCACATCTGTCAACACCTACTTTCTTTGGGATTGGAATTATTATATTCTTCTTGAAGTCTGAGGGTATTTGGCCTGTCTCATACATCTTGCTCACCAGATGGTAGAGTTTTGTCAGGGCTGGCTCTCCCAGGACTATCAGTAGTTCTAATGGAATGTTGTCTATTCCCGGGGCCGTGTTTCGGCTTATGTCTTTCAGTGCTCTGTCAAGCTCTTCACGCAGTATCGTATCTCCCGTTTCATCTTCATCTACATCGTCAACCATTTCCATAATATTGTCCTCACGTATATCACCCTTGTATACACCCTCTATATACTCTTTCCACCTTAGTGCTTTCCTTTCTTTGCTTAGAACTGGGTCTCCATCTGTGCTCTTGATATTCATACAAGTGGTTCTCTTTCCTCCAAAATTGTCTTTAATTTTCCTTTAGGCAGTATCTATCTTACCCCTAGTGAGATGTGTCTCTACATCCTTACATTTTTTTTTTTTTTGTCATCAGTCTACCGACTGGTTTGATGTGGCCCGCTACGAATTCCTTTCCTGTGCTAACCTCTTCATCTCAGAGTAGCACTTGCAACCTACGTCCTCAATTATTTGCTTGACGTATGCCAATCTCTGTCTTCCTCTACAGTTTTTGCCCTCTACAGCTCCCTCTAGTACCATGGAAGTCATTCCCTCATGTCTTAGCAGATGTCCTATCATCCTGTCCCTTCTCCTTATCAGTGTTTTCCACATATTCCTTTCCTCTCCGATTCTGCGTAGAACCTCCTCAATGCTTACCTTATCAGTCCACCTAATTTTCAACATTCGTCTATAGCATGACATCTCAAATGCTTCGATTCTCTTCTGTCCCGGTTTTCCCACAGTCCATGTTTCACTACCATACAATGCTGTACTCCAGACGTACATCCTCAGAAATGTCTTCCTCAAATTAAGGCCGGTATTTGATATTAGTAGACTTCTCTTGGCCAGAAATGCCTTTTTTGCCATAGCGAGTCTGCTTTTGATGTCCTCCTTGCTCCGTCCGTCATTGGTTATTTTACTGCCTAGGTAGCAGAATTCCTTAACTTCATTGACTTCGTGACCATCAATCCTGATGTTAAGTTTCTCGCTGTTCTCATTTCTACTACTTCTCATTACCTTCGTCTTTCTCCGATTTACTCTCAAACCATACTGCGTACTCATTAGACTGTTCATTGCGTTCAGCAGATCATTTAAGTTTTCTTCACTTTCACTCAGGATAGGAATGTCATCAGCGAATCGTATCATTGATATCCTTTCACCATGTATTCTAATTCCACTCCTGAACCTTTCTTTTACTTCCATCATTGCTTCCTCGATGTACAGATTGAGGAGTAGGGGCGAAAGGCTACAGCCTTGTCTTACACCCTTCTGAATACGAGCACTTCGTTCTTGATCGTCCACTCTTATTATTACCTCTTGGTTGTTGTACATATTGTATATGACCCGTCTCTCCCTACAGGTTACCCCTACTTTTTTCAGAATCTCGAACAGCTTGCACCATTTTATATTGTCGAACGCTTTTTCCAGGTCGACAAATCCTATGAAAGTGTCTTGATTTTTCTTTACCTATGCTTCCATTATTAGCCGTAACGTCAGAATTGCCTCTCTCGGCCCTTTACTTTTCCTAAAGCCAAACTGATCGTCACCTAGCGCATTCTACGTTATACAGGTTCCTAAAAATCTATATAGTCAATCTTCGAGGTGGTGTTGAGGGTATCATGAGAGATACACATTCGTGATAAGAACTCGTGTCCGGGATTGTCATCCAAAGACAGTAGGCAGCGTCGAACCTATACGCGCCAGCGCCTGCCGCCTAGGCAACCCTTTCGGCTACAAACGTGACTCCTACGCTGAACAGACAATTACGGAGACGTCTCGCAAATTCATTACCGCGGTAACAAAGGCGTGCGACGAGTTGGCTCAGTTCGGGAAGACAGCTGTGACGCTGCGCTCCCTCCAGCGAGAAGTGCTGGCAGCCGGGTGCTGGAAGCAGACAGAGGGCGCTGTCACAGTTTCCCGGGCCGTCGGCTCGATTAACCCAACAATTTGCCACCGCCAGCTCAGTGCGGCTAACCGCCGCGCCGGGGCCGTAGCGGCAGTTGGCGGCTTGCCGAAATCAGAGTGTGTCCACTGGGCGAGAGACGTAACGACCGAACTTCGACCCTCTCTGCGCCGTTTGAGGAGAAACATCGGTATGCGGCAGCACAATCGGAAATCTACTAAAGTCTCACAGAAAGAACGGCAATTTCATTCTGAAAAAATAAGAGCCTCTTGAAGAAGCGAATGATAAGGAAAGGTCAAAAAAATGCCAATTACGTAGTTTTCTTTAGCGCTAGTTATTTCAGTCGTCAAGGACAACCCTTTACCATTTTAAAAACATTGCAGAGCAACTCACGTTAGGTCAGCTGCATTCTCGGAATAGCTTGTGAGTTGCCGAGTGACCTGCTGTAATACATTCAGAGATCATATGACAGCCGGCCGCTGTCACCGAGCGATTCTAGGCGCTTCAGTCCGGAGCTGAGCTGCTGCTACGGTCGCAGATTCGAATCCTGCCACGAGCATGGATGTGTGTCATGTCCTTAGATTAGTCAGGTTTAAGTAGTTCTAAGTCCTGGAGACTGGTGACCTCAGATATTAAATACCATAGCGCTCTGAGCCATTATTATCATGTAACATTACATGCAGGCTGCTATCGATATCGACAATCACCGTCTACTTAACACAGTGGAACAGTGATATGTTATCAGTTATATTGCACTGATAACGAATCTCTCAAAGAAAATTGAAACACAGCTCCTGTTTTTGTTTTACAAAGTTTTTTACCCACGAAGAAAAATAGTGGAAATTTATTTTCAATGTGTATACAACCTTTACATAAAGGAAGGAAGGAAGATTAGGTTTTACGTCTCGACGACATCGAGGTCATTAGAGAGCGACCAGTTCATATGGCAAGAAAGAAACAATATAATAATATTACCCAGTGCTCCGGTTATACTTTGGTTAATATTGTAGGTGGTAGTAACTACGAGGGTAATCCCAAAAGTAAGGTCTCCTATTTTTTATTAGTACAGGACTCTGTTTGTGTGGCAGTTGGTCACACTGTTATGAAGAGTGCTTCACGCGCTATGTGTAAACATGTGCACGCCGCGCTGAGGCGCTCAGTCTTGGCTTGGCAGCCGTTGAGAATGGAGCTCCCGTTGGATGTTACCGCCAATTGCGAATTGCGCGCAGTTATTCGGTTTTTGAACGCAAAGGGCACTGCGCCGATTGAAATCCATCGCCAATTTACGGAAATATATGTTGAGTCGTGCATGGATGTCAAATTGTTCGTAAGTGGTTTAGAGGGTTTGCCGCTGGTCGGACCGAAATTCACGACGAACAAAGGAGGTGGAGACCGTCAATTTCTGAGGAGACAGTGTTGAAGGTTGAGCAAAGCATGCGTGAAGATCGGCTGATCACCCTGGATGATCTCTGCACGTTGGTTCCCGAAGTTTTCCGAAGCACCGCTCACAGAATTTTAACGGAAACATTGAACTACCGGAAGGTGTGCTCAAGATGGGTGCCACGCATGCTGACTGAGGACCACATACGGCAACGAGTTGATGCTTCCCGCGCATTTCTTCGCCGCCTTGCAGCTGAACAGGACAACTTTCTGGACTCGACTGTCACGGATGACGAAACCTGGGCAAACCACTTTACACGTGAGACTAAGCAACAATCACGCCATTGGCGGCATCCTTCTTCACCAAATCCGCGGAAATTCAAACAAACACAGTCTGCCGGTAAAGTCATGACAACCGTATTTTGGGATCGAAAAGGGGTGTTGTTGGTCGACTGTATGCCCACTGGGACCACATTTAACACTGATAGGTACTGTGAGACTCTGAAAAAACTCAAACGGACAATTCAGAACCGGAGGACAGGAATGTTGGACAAGGGCGTACACATTCTCCACGACAACGCTGGCCCACACATCGCTCGGTAAATTGTTGCTGTCCTGTAATAGCTTCAGTGCAACATAATCACCCACCCTATAGTCCTGACTTGGCGCCCAGTGACTATCACCTGTTCCCTAAGTTAAAAGAACATTTGGCCAGTAAGCGATTCACCTCCGGCGACGACGTCAAGAAAGAGGTTCATAAATTTCTGAACAGCATGGCGGCGAGCTGGTATGACATGGGCATACAAAACTGCCACAGCGTCTACAAAAATGCATCGACAGAAATGGTGGTTATGTCGAAAAATAGCTAAATGTTCAAGCTGTAAACTGGTGTAAACCATTGTAGAAATAAACAGGTCTATGTACTTTTAGGAGACGTGACTTTTGGGATTACCGTCGTAATTTTTCCTAATGTTTTGCTTTAGAGCAATTTGCAAAGAAAACATGAAGAATTGTGTGGAAAACCAGTACCAGAAGACGAGGCCTGTAACCACTTGAGGGACGAATTCCCACGACTACGAGAGGTCAAGAGACAATGAGGTTATCTTCGCTGATTCGAGAGCATTACATCATGCCCACCTCTCGTTCTTCCGTGAAAGTTTCGGATAATTGTTGAAGATCATGGCTAGCGTTTCCTTCAAGACATTCATGTTACAGAGATGCGGTAAGCAGGGTAATGGCCTTCTGATATTTTCCTAGATTACTTCAAAAAAATGGTTCAAATGGCTCTGAGCACTATGCGACTTAACTTCTGAGGTCATCAGCCACCTAGAACTTAGAACTAATTAAACCTAACTAACCTAAGGACATCACACACATCCATGCCCGAGGCAGGATTCGAGCCTGTGACCGTAGCGGTCGCTCGGTTCCAGACTGTAGCGCCTAGAGCCGCACGGCCACTCCGGCCGGTTAGATTACTTCTGCATTAATGGTAGGAATGCACCAGATGTAGATTATAAGCAACAAGCCAAATGTAGCCGCGCACCCGATTAATAGTTTGATCAAAACTTCTTCAAAATATCAGTCGTCAGACGGTAACAGATATCAGTCGCCAGAACACTAACGACGGTAAAAGTGATTTCTCACTGTCCAGTCACATGAATGTGACCACCTGTCAGAAGTCTGAATAGCCACCTTTGGCAGCGTGGACAGCCGTGAGACGTCAGTGAGGTTCTAGACATCACGGACATCAGGGATGTGTAGCCTTGACAACTCCATTGGCATGGCCAGCTTTGCCTGGTTTCTCGGATCCAAAGGCGGGAACAGTCCTGTGGAGATCGATTGGGTTTAAATTCTGAGTATGGTGCCTGGGGGAGTAGGATAAACTCATTCTGGTACTCTGCGAACTACGCACGTGCACTACGACCAATGTGACACGTTTCGTTGTCCTGCTGGTAGATGCTGTCGTGCCGAGGAGAAACAAACTGACCCTAGGGGTGGACGTGGTTCCCAACGATTGATGCATACTTGTGTTGATCCATTGTGCCTTCCATAATGACGAGATCTGCAATCCATAACACTCTCTCCTCCTGCAGTGACCAAGCCGACGATTGCTGCAATGCCGCACACTCCAACGGCCATCCATCCGATGGAACGTTTCACCCGAAGATCACCTGTCGCCAGATCAGTGAACGTGCAGTTGCGGGAATAGCATGCAAATTTCAGCCTTCGTCACCGATAAATAGCAGTCAGCATGGGTGCGTGAACCAGGCACCTATTGCAGAAGCTCCTACACAGCAACGTTCGCTGGACAGAGGAGACACTCTTGGTAGCCCCTTGGTTCATCTGGTCGGTTAGCTGCTCAAGAGTGCCCGTCTATACGCCAATACAAATCTCCGCAGCATTCGTTCACCCCTGTCATCTGTGACCCGTGGTACACCACAGTGGCCACAGGCGACAGCATCATATTGCCATGCATGGCGTACTTAAATCATGACGGCTCCCAAACTGTTTACAAACGTAGCCGTTTCGGAAACGCTTGCTCCCTTGGCCCAAAAGCCAATGATTGTATCCCTTCGGACGTCACGGTTACCGCATTATGACAACGATGCTCTGTTTTCCGCGTGACCCCAACTGGCTTTGGATACCCTTCGCCGGTAGTACCACCTCCTTCCGTCTTTGAGTGGTTTTTGCACTTTGATGTCGAACATACCCTGATGAACCAAAACGTTATGACCGTCTGCTTAATAGCTTGTTTGTCCGTCTTTCAAACAAAATACGACGGTCGTCCACAATGTAAGTTCCGTTTCTATTTCTATCCGTGGCAGCGCTACGATCACAGTTCCGAGCATTCGCGGCAGTTACTCTGACTCAAAGAGAACACATGTACGCCGTTTTCATATGGCTGCTGCTGACGTGTGCTTTGTGGTGCTCCTTTATAATGTCAGCCGTAATTGAAAATACCACCGCGTGTGAAATCAGAACTGTGATTCGTTTTCTAAATGCAAAGAAAGTTAAAGCAACTGAAATTCATCGGAAAATCTGCGAGGTTTACGGACACAATGCTATGAGTGATTCAGTGGTTAGAAGGTGGGTCAGATTTCAATGAAAGACGTGATCAAGGGCACGATGAAGAACGAAGTGGACGGCCGTCTGTGGTTACTGATGAACTGGTTCACACAATTGAAGAGAAGATTAAGCACAACCGTACGTTTGCACTTAGTGCCCTTGCTATGGAAGTTACGCAAATCTCACGATCACTAATTCACGAAATTTTTACTGAAAAACTCAAATTCCGAAAACTTTGCTCACGTTGGGTACCCAAAATTTCTTACTGAACAACACAAAAAACAACGGATGTGCAGTGCACTTCAGTTTTTGACACGCTACAATGAAGAAGGCGATGGATTTCTTTCTCGGATAGTCACAGGGGATGAAACTTGGGTATCGTACGACAGCCCTGAAACAAAACGGCAATCAATGGAATGGAGGCACACTTCATCCCCAACGAAGGTTAAGCCTAAGCAAATCTTGAGACCTCGAAAAGTCATGTGCACCGTGTTTTTTGGGACAGGAAAGGGATTTTTCTGATTGGTTTCTTACCAATAGGCCAAACAATCAATGCACATGGTTACTGCGAGACCATTAAGAAATTGCGCCGCGCAATACAGAAAAAGCGCCGAGGATTACTGTCAAAAATGGTTTCTTTTTTTTTTTCACCATAATGCCAGACCTCACACGGCGAATGTGACCAAAGAGCTCTTACGGGAATTTCACTGGGACGCGTTTGATCATCCTCCGTACAGCCCGGACCTCGCTCCTAACAACTTTCATCTCTTCTTACCCCTAAACTCTGTCCTTGGTTGTCAGCACTTCAATGAAGATGACGAGCTGAAAAAACATGTTACAACGTGTTTGAATACACAGGCGGCAACCTTCTATGAAGAAGGCATACCAAAACTTGTACCAAGCTATGACAAGTGCCTACAAAATTTCGGAAGATATTTAGAAAAGTAGTTTAACAGTTGTAGATTTTTGTACAATAAATATTTTCTTTGTATCTGTACACTTTTGTTTTATATAACCAAACGCGACTTACTTCGTGGAAATACCTCGTATATCACCGATTCTGCATATCACGGATCCGACAGTTTGTTGGTAGGTTTGTGTAGGTATGTGGCATTAGATGTCTACGCACGGGTCATGTAACTCACGTAAATTACGGACCGCTGATTTGCATATACATCGACGGAGCCCGATAGCAATCCAGATGGGTTCCATAGGTCTTACATCAGACGAGTATGGTCAGCAAGACATAAACGTGAGTTCACTGTAATGCTCCTCAAACAACTGTAGCACGGTTCTGGTTACGTGAGAGGGAAAATTACTTTGCTGAAAGATGACATTACCGTCAGGGAAGACATGAAGCAATGCAAGTGATTGGCAGCTATCAGCGTTTCTTCGATTACTACTCCAGGTACCATGCAACCGCAGAAGAATGTCTCCCACAGCATAATACTGCCCCCACCAGCCTGCATCCGCGGCGCGCTGCACGTTTCTAGCCGGTCTTCGCCTCGATGACGGCGTTTGTGGAGACGACCATCGACCCAGTGTAGCAGAAAAGTGATGCATCCGGAGAGCCGACCGTTCCCATTGGTCGACGGTCGAATTCCGACGGTTCCGGCCCAGCGAAACCGTTATTGCCGGCCGCGGTGGCCGAGCGGTTCTAGGCGCTCCAGACCGCAACCGCGCTGCTGCTACGGTCACAGGTTCGAATCCTGCATCGGGCATGGATGTGTGTGATGTCCTTAGGTTTAAGTAGTTCTAAGTCTAGGGGACTGATGACCTGAGATGCTGAGTCCCATAGTGGTCACAGCCATTTTTTTTTATTTTTTGAAACCGTTATTGATGATTTCATCGGGTTAACATGTGAACACTCAGGGGTGGTCTGCTGCGGAGCTCCACGTTCAACAATGTATGATGAGCAGTGTGCTCCGAAACACTTGCGTGTCCACAAGCATTGTACTCCTCCGGCAAAGGTGCTACAAATCACCATCTATCCTACTTCACTGACGAGGCAAGTCTGCGAATCCCACGTGGTGTAGATCCAAACAGTTTGGCGCCTAGTAGTATTTTCACTCTTATTCTACATCCTTCCGTAGATCCTCACGACATTAGTACGCGAACATTCGACCAGCTTCGCCGTTTTCGAGATACCGTTTCACAGTATCTGCGTAGTAACAGTCTGCTCATTGTCGAAGTCACTTATCTCAGTCGATTTGCCCAATTTACAGCCCATATCTCCGCTAGGGTGATTTCCGTCCGTGTCTGCTCCACTTGTATGCTTTTATTATCACGTCACGTGCCCGCAACGCCACCAAGCAGTATCCAGCGTAGCTGTGGGCAGTGGTTATCATGTTTTTGGCTTATCAAAGTAAGCGGTAGCTACAGCAATGTAATTGCACCGTGTAGAACTTAATATTATCTATTCTAGCGCTACCCATTGTTGTTTTCTGTAATCATTCTAATTAATGGATTACTTGTGTATGTTTCGCAAAATGTAACTGTAGACGCAGAAGCATTATCAGTTTCTTCTTGCTTGATTTTCTGAAATGATGTTTATGAAATTTTATCACTGCAAGTGTGACTCTTCATCCCAGGGGTTGACAATGACTAACATATTTGCTATACTATATATATGAAGAATGGAAGTATATTAGTAACCGGCTGCAGGTTCCAAATTGTCCATCTAAAGGCTTCCATGACGGTTTTAAGTATTTCATTAACACAAGTTACTGCAACCATTCCCTTTTGTTTTATTCTTCAAGTTTTATTTTTCATTACCGGTGTCAAATAGCCTAGCGATTCATCAACAAACGGTATATATTGACTACGTGTTTGCAGAATTTTGGGGGTAGTGTGTGTGTGATAAAATGTATAAACGAAACATCTAAGCACCTATGTGGAAGGAATCAGTCACATAATGAAATTTAGCTCTTGTTCTACAATATTATTTTTATTGCTAACCGGTTTTCGGCTTACAAGGCCATCTTCAGACATTTACTGAGTATTATCACCAAAGAAGTTAACTGTTAGCAGACAGCATTGGAATAGGAGTAACACATCTGGAGTGAAGCTGAAACACACAGTGACTAACATCTTTACAATGAAATAGTAAAAACTGAACAGTACATAAATAACAATGGAGTTGACAGGAAAACCTTTAGCACAAAATAGGAATAGCATGCATACATACCAGTTTCTATTAATAAACAAAACTAATAAGATAAGATAAAATTAGTACTAGACAAGGCTGCATCAAGAGGTATGAAACATGGAGAGTGATACACAAGCAATTAAAAAAGAAGAGACAGTTGTCAATGTAAATACAGAATACACGAGGAACTTAAGCAATAACAATAAGATAAACAGAATTTAGTAAATGCAGGAAAATCGAGGCGTTTGAGGGAACCTACAGTTTGAGAGTGTGGTGGTACTGCATTTTAACATTAACATTATAATCAAAGTAGTGGCTGTATACCAGTTTACATTAAATAAATGAGCAAAGTAAAATATGAACAGTATTTGATGAGACAACTACAAGGGGAGTTAAACATGGACAGTAATACAAGTACAAGCTAAAAACAAACCCTTAACTATTGAAACTACAGCATATGTGGAATACAAACACAACTGCAACAAATAAAACAACTTAATGACTACAGGAAAATGGGAATATGTAGGAAGAGGGAGTGTGGGAATTAATGAACAACAAAGATGATTACATGAAGTTTAGGAGAGGGGAAGTGTTGAGTTGTGTCTGGTCATTTAGGATGAGATCTGGACTGTGAGCAAGATGTTTATTAATTTACAGGGCTTCCAGCAGGTTGAGTTTATGGCCTTTCTTTGCTAAGTGAAGTACATGGGACACTGGCTGGTAGTTGTGACCCTCACTCAGTACATGCTCAGCAAATGCAGAGTCTGAATTCTGCAACCTCCAGCTGCGTTCATGTTCAGCCAGCCTAGTTGATATGTCTCTGCCTGACTGACCAATGTAAAATTTGTCACAATTAGAACAGGTGATTTTGTATACCCCACTGTTGGCTAATAACTGGATCTTGTCTTTGCTATTAAGAACACACTGGGCTGTAGTGTTCCTGACATAGTAGGAAACCCTATACTTCCACGATTTCAGTGCTTTGGGTACAGTCTGTGATACCTGACCTAGAAATGGTGGAGTACACCATTTCTTGCAGACAGTGGACGGGGAAGCAGGTGGGGCATAGAGGAGGGGTATAATTTTCCGTTTTTGTTTCCTGTGCAAGATGTGGTCAATAAGAACTGGATTGTAGCCATTGGCTGAGGCAATAAATTTTATTGTATCTAACTCTGGACATGGGGATGGATATGAGACGGTGTACCATTGAGTGGAAAGATGCATGTTTGTGAGCTATGGGGTGTTGTGAGCAAGAAGGCATTACTGTGTCTGTAGTTGTTGTTTTTCTGTAAATTTTGAAACAATGTGTGTGTGTACTGATGTCAATGGTGAGATCTAAGAAGTTTATGGATTTGTTGCCAATTTCCATAGTGAACTGGATATTTTTATGTTGACTGTTTAGGTTTTTCAAGAATGTGTTGAGTTGTCTTGTAGTACCAGTCAGCATACACAGGACATCATTTACATATCTAAACCAGTATTTTATGTTTGCACTCAAAGGTTCTGTTTTTAGAAAATTTTGTTCAAAATGGTCCATAAATATTTCAGCCAACAGTGGACTAAGAGGGGAACCCATAGCTAAGCCATCTAATTGCTTATGAAGAGTGCCTTTTAACTGGAAATAGTTCTGTGCAAGGCAGGTCCGTGTGGCCAGTCTCATGTCATTCAATTCCACAGGATTGACATTAGACTTGTGCATCAGCTCTGTCAGAATGTCAATACATTCTACTACTGGTATGTTACAAAACAAACTGCTGACATCAAAGGATACTAATTTATCACTGTGTGAGACAGATATACGTTTTAACTTGTTTACTACGTCCACAGAGTTTTAAATACCATGCTTTGGTTTGAATTTAGTTTTGCTCTTAATTAGGACATCAAGTTTACTGGCTAGTTTGTAAGATGGAGCAGTGAATGATGATACAACTGGACGAATAGGAACATATTGTTTATGCAGTTTAGGAAGCCCGTACATTCTAGGAGGCACTGGGTTCATATTAGTTAACAGTTTTACTTCAAATTCAAAGAATATGCTTTTGCATGAAATGATTGCATATTTATCATCCTCTTTGAACAATTTAGTAGGGTCTTTACGAAGGACTTGGAAGCCTGTGGTATTCAGAAAATCATTAACTTTATCCACATAATCACATTTGTTCAAATGCACAATACTGTTGCCTTTATCAGATTTTGTGGCAACGATACCTTGGTGTCGTAATTTCTGTTTTAAGGACTTGAGGGTGTGAAAGTCTATAGACCGTGGGATGTTACACACGAATTTATTTTATTAGTTTTGTGTATTAATAGAAACTGATATGTAGGCATGCTATTCCTATTTTGTGCTAAAGGTTTTCATGTCAACTCCATTGTTATTTATGTACTGTTCAGTTTTCACTATTTCATTGCAAAGACGTTACTTACTGTATGTTTCTACTTCACTCTAGATGTGTTACTTCTCTTCCAATGTTGTCTGCTAACATTTAACTTCTTTGGTGATAATACTCAGTAAATGTCTGAAGATGGCCTTGTAAGCCGAAAACCGGTTAGCAATAAAAATAATATTGTAGAACAACAGCAAACTGGTGCTTTTCATTTATTATTATAATGTTGTTCTACCAAGAACCAACGGAAGAGTCTGTTAATAGAAGAGTCTGTTAATATGAGATTTAGTTCCATTACTTAGTGTTATTAGTATCTCTTAGTTTGTTACTGGTGCACAAATTGTTTTGGAAAATCAAAGCTTATGTTATCCAGTGACGTTCATTTATCAACTTCCAAGCTCTTTACAAAACTTAAATAAACGAAACAGCATGATAAAAGTTATGTTCATAGAGGGTTGGGTTGATTTGGGGGAGGAGGCCAAACAGCGATGCCATCGGTCTCATCAGATTAGGGAAGGATGGGGAAGGAAGTCGGCCGTGCCCTGTCAAAGGAACCATCCCCACATTTGCCTGAACCGGTTTAGAGAAATCACGGAAAACCTAAGTCAGAATGGCCAGACTTGGGATTGAACCGTCGTCCTCCCAAATGCGAGTGCAGTGTACTAACCACTGCGCCACCGTGCTCGGTTGTGTTCTGAGTATGTCTTGGCGCAAAGAGTTTATTTGTTCACAGCTTGCATTCCACATTGTCGACAGTAAGTACGAGTATACATCAGCTTGTATTACTTTCATTATTGCAACAATAACATGTATTTTCATCACAACTTAGGATGATATTTCGTCTACAATGCTAGTGCTGAAACTATTTTTGACATTCATCTTTAAGGTTAATTAACATTAATCATTACTTGTCAAATAAACATTAAAATTCTGTATTAATTTTTTTGCACATCCATAATGGACAAAAGTTTTATTTCATTAAGTGACTGACCTAATTTACGAGTATAAAATGCTACTATTATCTGCTTGTTAAGGGGTATAATCTCACGTTAAAGGTTTAAGTACAGTCAAGCATAAAAGTCAGAAACTGAGTTTTCTCTTTAGGCAGTGTAAGTCAAGGCGCGCAAATTATGCAAAACTCTATTCATCCAGTGTTTCAGAATAAGAGCACATAGTGGCTTCCATTAAATTTTACACATAATTACAAACTTCTTTTGCAACTTTTTCTCTCCGAAAATCTACAAAAAATGATGAAGGAGGAAAAAATTCATCGCTTAATATATTTTTTTTTGTCCATGAAGTAAAACTTCAGCATCAGCCATGATGTTTCAATTTATTACATCTTTACTAATAATTCTATTCGAAAGACATTTTTAGGTACCATTCATACACAGAGTGACTGATAAATAATGACGTGAATGCATACAATTAAAAGCACACTATAACAAAAGCAAAAAAGTCTCAGTAAACACAGTTCCGCAAGCGAACCTTTTGCGAGGTAGTTGTGACTTTGTGGTTACCAGGCACCTCTTACTTGATTCTGTGCGAACGTCAGTGCGGTTAGGAAAAGGTAACACTACTGTACAGCATCAAGAAAAATTTGACAGATGTGTAAGTGTTCTGAATGGACACAACACGTACAGGGCTACTGGTAGTTAACGGTGGTGCTCAAAGTGTCGTCCTTGTATCCAGATGCGGGTCAGTGCCCGTGGCCGCAATAAGTTTCGAACCATGTCAAACGCCCCTGAACCGTGGATTTACTTTCAAAATCTTTCCTTAAAGAATTTATTTTATTTACTAACGATTCATCAAGAACATTAACACATTTAATCACACTATGTGAGCGTGGAAGTAGTTGCCAGTGGGCAACTGATGAAAACAAATTTCTTTCAACAAATGGAAATTTCATTCCTAAAAACCCTTCTTTTTTTAAAAAAAATACTTAAAAATTATAATCAGAATGCACCCTCTAAATATCAAGTTACAATTTATTCCGAGGCAGAAATAATAATTTTTTTTCGACAGTATGAACTTTCGGGCAGAGAATCTTGCCGCTCCCTTTTGACACGGCCGTAGTTACGACCGCTCACAACAACCTCTGAAAGACCACACTGGTGCAAATCTGCACACACCAGATTACTTTAAACTAAAAATTTTAACAACTCACACAAACACATAAACTATGCACCTCGTAGGAGGGATGGAAATGGTACAAAACACTCACATTAAAAAAAATTACTTGCCACCGAAAGTGCAACTTGTTTTTAAAAGAAAACTCTTACGGTGGAAGGGTGGCAACTTTATATACTAAAATGACGATTTAAATAAAAACATTACACATATGCCGCTTCTCAAGACGATAGGCAAGATAAAAAAAAAAATTCGGGAATTCGGCCTTTACACCTTAAGCAATAAATTCGTTAACACCGAATCCGACAAACATGACAGAGGCAGCTATTAACGTATGGCAGATTGACAAGGCGATTACTGAACAACACGAACCGCAGATTGCTCTAGCCCGCCCCTACTCCACAAGGAAAAACCGGACCACCCAATTCATAAACAACCACCTTCCCGCGGGTGGGCAAACGGAGAAGAATGGTGGGACGACCCCATAACAAAGCGGCTGGTGACCTCACCAAGAAAACAAGTAGAATTTAACAAGTAAGAACTATCTCAGCATATAACAAAAGAAGAAATGAGAGTCGACATGGAGAGACAAGGAATCAAGTATTAGAGCCATATCTTAATATAGATTTGGAACACAAGGGATCAAAGTGGAACGCATAGGCAATGTTCCTTCAGAATTACTAAAATCATCTGGGGGATTGTCAACCAAGCGACTACTGAAATTGATTTGCAAAATCTATGAGACAGGAGGTATTGTATCTGACTTTCGGAAAAATATCATCCACACAATCCGGAAGGTTGCAAGACAAGGTAAGTGAGGCAACAAGCGCAAAGTCAGCTTGATAGATCTTGCATCAAAGTTCCTGAAAAGAATAATAATAGGAGAAGGAAAAGAAATTTGAGGATCTGGCAAAAGAGAAACAATTCTGACGTTGCACTTGATAACGGAAGCAACACTTGTGAAAAATGAAGGCTCGTTCGTAAGAGGAGTCGACTTAGAAAAAGTTTTCGTCTGTGTAAAATGGCGCAAAATGCACGAAATTTTTCGAAAAATAAATGTAAGCTATAAGGAAAGACGATTTATGTAATACGTGCAAAAAACAAGGGGGAGCAATCAGAAAGGAAGACAAAAATGTAAGTGCTCAGATTAGAAATGGTGGAAGACAAGTATACAGTCTTTGGCCATTACTGTTCTACCTAGACACCGAAGAAGCAATGATGGAAATAAAAGATTCAAGATTGTATTAGCATTCAGAAAGGAAGGATATCAACTATAAGATTCGATGATGACGTTCCAATCCTCGGTGAAAGTGAAGGAGAACTAGAAGGCTTACTGAATGAAATTAACAGTCTATTGAGTACAGAACATGGAGTGATGGGAAATCGAAGAAATGTGACAACGAGACTAAATAAACTTAACGTAAAAATTGGGGACCACGAAATAGACAGAGTGAAGGAAACGTGCCACTATTAAAGCAAAATAACGCGTAACAAACAAAGCAATGATGGCATAAAAAGTAGGGTCACACGGGCAAGGAGGACATTCCTGACTGAAAGGGGATAACTATTGTTAAACATTAACCTCAACTCGAGGGAGAAGTTTTTGAGGATGTACGTCTGCAGCACGTCATTCTAGGAAGTGAACCATAGACTGTAGGAAAACCGGAAATTAAAAGAATCGGAGAGTTTGACAGATTGTGATATAATCGTAAATGGATAATTAAAATCAGGCGGAATGCTTAGACAAAAAGAATGAGAAATTTCTCCGTAGAATTGTTGAGGAAAGATATATATGGAGAACACTGACTAGAAGAAGGGATAGAATAATAGAATATTTGTTCAGACACCGGAGAATAGTTTTCACGGTGCTAAAGGAAGCTGTGGAGAGTATAAACAGTAAGGGGAGACAGAATTGTGGACGACGGGTGCAAACGCCACTCTGAGAAGGAGGTTGGCACAGAGGAGCATGTTATGTTGGGCCGCATCGAACCAGTCAAAAGACTGCTGACGCAGAAGAAAGTTTAATTTCAAAACTTACTTTCAATAAATTGAAACAATAAATAGACACAAACTGTCTGATACACCAAGGGAGAAGTTTCGAGCTGAGTGGTATTTTTACCTTGACGTCAGTTTCGAGATCGCATGTCCCTGTCCGCTGCAGAAGTGAGTGCACTTCGTCGCTTAGTTCTTCTTTGCACAGGCCCTGTTCTAACATCGCGCCACGGGGCGTTCTTAACTGGGAAAGTCGGTCGGCTTTAAAAGCAAACCGCAAGGCGCGTTTCAAAACAAATTCTCGCATCGCTGGTGGACTTAAGACGTCGGCGTGTCTTTAGTGGGATCTGGTAGGTAGCACAAGCGCTGAGAGAGTGTTTGAAAGAGTGCGTTCCTGTAGAAGCTCACGTAAGTACTAATGTCCACGTTTCGTCCGTGTGTTCAAAAGCAAACTAGCCCTTTTTTATCGAAAGCTGGTCAGTGTTTCAAGCCTGGTCACGGTCTCTGCTGTGTAGAAACGGTAATCGATCTCAATACTTCTTCGTACAGCAAGGAACGAATAAAGCGGTGATCGTAGCAGTTACAAGAGTCCATAACAACACTTATCTCATTACTCTCAATTACTTCGTGTCTCTTAATAGCCTTTTTTCTAATCACTTTGTGATAGTCTCGCACGTGATGTTCTGTTCTACTCAAATTTATTCGAGACATTCAGACATTTAAATACTAAAATTACTGGTTATCGATGGACGTCCACATCTACATCTACATCTACATCACTACTTTGCAATTTACACTTAACTGCCCGTCAGAGGGTTCTTCGAACCATCTTCAGACAATTTCTCCACCGTTCCAGTTTCGAGCAACACGTGGGAAAAATTAACTCTTACATCTTTCTGCAGGAATTCAATAGGAGCATCTCTTCCTTTTCTCCATCTGTAGTTTGGTGACAGCAAAATATTTTCACATTCAGAGGCGCAAAATTGTTGATTGAAATGTCGTGGAAAGATCTAGCAGCAACGAAACACGTCTTCATTTTAATGGCCGTCACCCTAACACACTTATCACACCCGTGACTCTCTCTCCTTGGTTCCTAGATAATACAAAACGAGATGACCTTCTTTGAACTTTTTCGATGCCCTCCTTCAGTCCTATCTGATAAGGATACCATACAGCACAGCAATACTCTAGCAGAGAATTCACAAGCAGTCTCTTTAGTAGACCTGCTGTATCTTCTAAGCATCCAGCCAATAAAACGTTGTCTTTAATTTGCCTTTCTTACAATATCATCTATTTGATCGTTCCAACATAAATTTAATGTAATCGTAATTCCTCGGTATTTAGTACAATTGACACCCTTTAAATTTGTCTGAGTTATCGGTTATCCGAAATTTAGCAGATTCCTCTTTCGTACGCATATAGATGACCTCACATTTTTCCTTATTGAGAAGTAATTTCCACTTTTCACACCACTCAGATATGGTATCTAAGACATTTTGCAAGTGGTTTTGATCTTCCGATGGCTTTATTAGCCGGTAAATGTCAGCATCATCTGCAAACAATTTGAGAGGCCTGCTCAGATCATTTCCTAAATCGTTTATGTAGGAACAGCAAAGGCCCCCTGACATTTCCTTGGGGAACGCCGGGTATCACATCTGTTTTACTCGATGGTTTCTCACCGATTACTGCGTAGTCTAAACCTTTCTGAGATGGAATCATGGGTCCTGTAGCACAACCGAAGCGATACTCCTTAGGCACGCAATTAGATTGGAAGTATCTCGTGAAGAACGTTGTCAAAAGCCTTCTGGAGATATAGAAGTATCGAATCAATTTGAGATCCCCTGTTGATAGCATTCATTACGTAGTGCGAATATAAAACTTGTCATGATTCACAAGAACTATATCTTCTTAATCCATGCTGACTGTGTGTCAATACACCGTTACCTTCGAGGTAATTCACAATGTTCAGACACAGAATACGTTTCAAAATCCTACTCCAGATGGATGTTAGTGATGTGGGTCTGTAGTTCAGCGGATTATTGTTATTTCGTTTCTTGAATATTGTTGTCACCTGTGGAGCTTTACAGTCTTTCGGTGCCGACGTTTCGTCGAGCGAGGGTTTGTATATGATTGCTAAGTAAGAAACTGTTGTATTAGTGTACTCGTTACACCGAGGATGTCTACTTCTAAGTTTCTCACGTTGGTAATTCTTCGCGATTCGAGTTCTGGAATATTTGCCTCGTCTAAGAAAGTGTATTGCAAACAGCAGTTCACCAACGTTTGGTTGCATCACAGTATTTTAATATAGTCGCATTCATTCTAAGTGACTTAAGATGACGTGATAAATTAGAACGAATCGACCGGAAACTGACGATAACTTTTAACTTGTTAAAGCCGATCAGGATCGCAAGTATCTTTTCGCGTCTGTGACTGAACACCAAGCTTTGAGTGAAATTTTTCAATTCCTGGCTCCCACACTATACTGCTGCACGTACTCTCCTCCACAACATTTGCCCCAGGCAGTCTTGGTCACGTTTACTCTCTCAGGTCATAAACGCATCCAGCCTCCATGATACCATTCGACCACCATTGCACGCATAAACTGGTTACACGCTGAGATCATATCAGAAGAGGCTGAAAGGGAATTTAACTCCAGTCCTAAAGATAGGAAGCATACATCTGGAATAACGCTGGCTCAAAATTCCTTGCCGTATATTTTCAGAATACCTATCAATTATACATTGTATCTTCATTCACCACCATAGAACGGCTTAAGAAAAAATCGACATCAAACCACATCATAAAATTAATTTATAGCAAACCGCTACAGATCATGAGTTATTTAGTGGAGTAGATTATTTTCACTCAGCAAGTGCCACCAACTTTAAACGATAGTAGACCTGGTGGCAAACGTTAGGGGTTTGTTTCATCAGTCGGCACCATTTTTCAGCAGGAAATGGTACTAGTTGGTTTTGTCTTAATTGCTTTATATAGAATTACTGAGTAATTCAATGTAAAATCCCTCCCATCTGTAATTATTAAAAGCTGTTTACATAACAAGTTGAACAGATTCAACATGCGATCTATGCCAACAACAACGGGACAAAGTCCTCTTCCACAAAACTGTCTGCATCCACATTAAGTAACAACACATAGGCAGTTGTACAGTCACTCCTACACTTCTTTTAATGTTTTTATAGTTCAAGAGATGAATCAGAAATATACATAGTTAATGCTAGAAACAACGACATTCTGGAGGTAAAGACAGATGAAATATATAAAAGTTAATCGAGGAGTGGAGGAAGTACAAGGCCAGCAGAGATTTTGGCTCTTTACTAGCTGGATGCGATACACCGTAGTACGCGTAGAACTTGTAAATCTTTTTATAGAAGACCTACGGAGGGCAGTTATCCACAGCTAAACAATGCAAAATAAGTAATCATGAAATATTCTTGCGAAACGAAATGATGCTCATAGAAATAAAGTGATTTGCTAACTCTCTTACCACCCTCAATGAACCATTTTTGTTACAGATGGCAAGCTATATAATAAATCAAAAAATGGTTACACAGAACCGAACAGTCTAAACAATAAGTACCAAAATAGGCAAAAATGAATTTAGGCCTAATTTACGTATCTAACAACAGTCACTTAAAGTATATTTACACATAACGGACGTGAATAAGAGTACATAATACAAAGGGGCAATGGTGCTGGAATAATATTGTGCCTAATAAACAGATTATCTTAATCTAAGCAATGCCATAACTTATACGATGTAGTTTTCACGGCCGTTAAGACTTACGACCTGAGAAGCTACTCAGTGTATAAATCTATTCCCTGTCATTTCGTCTCCGACGTCAGGACGCGTCTTTGGAGGTAAAACGGCAAGGAATGCAATATCTATATTAAATCACCTAAAAGGAGACCCATGAGATCAAAATCTATGGACCTGCGATAGCCCGGTCGAGTGTCCGTAGCATCTACATCCACACCCCCCTCTGTTCCACTTGCGGAAAAACGACGGTCCGAACGCCTCAGTTCGAGCTCCAATTTCCCTTATCTTTGAACGGTGACCATTGCACTATGTGAGCAGCCCCTTTCGTTTAGCGCCTCGTCTATCTGCAAGTGTTTCGCACTTCAAACTTTCTATGAGACTTGTAACGTTCTCGCGATGGCTAAATGTACCACTCACGAATCTTGACGATCTTCTTTGGACCTTCTCAATCTCTTGAATCAGTCCGAACTGGTAAGGGTCCCATACAGACGAACAATACTCTAAGACTGGACGAACTAACGTATTGTAAGAAATTTCCTTTGTTGATGGTCTGCATCGCTTCAGGATTCTATCAATAAACCCCCATGTATAGTTCGCTTTACCCGTTACTTGTGAAATCTGATCGTTCCATTTGAGATAATTTCGAATAGTCACACCCAGATACTTGACTGTGTTACCGCTTCCAAAGACTGGGCATTTATTTTGTACTCGTTCATTAAAGGGGATTTTCGCCTTGTTATACGCAGTAGGCTACACTTGCTAATACTGACAGATAACTGCTAGTCATTACACCACGCATTTATTTTCTGCATATCCTCACTGATTTGTTCGCAACTTTCGTGTGATACCACTTTTCTGTAGGCTACAGCATCGTCGGCAAACAGTCTTGTGCCGCTGTCTATACCATCAACCAAATCGTTTATGTAACCAATACTACTATCCCCACCAAACGCGGCCATCGACGTGGTGTAACGAGAGACATGATTCATCCCCCGAGGCGACTTGTTTCAATAGATGAACGGTCCAATATCGAGGATCCTGTGCCTATTGTAGTCGTAACTAACGGAACCGTTGGATCAGCAAGGGAACTCGCAGCGTACGCCTGCTGCCAAGCCGCATGTTCAACAGTGGGCTCCGAACGGTGTGCTCCGAAACAGTTACGCCTGAACCAGCATTGTAAATCAGTTCGAGACCTGCCACAGAGTGCCCATTATCCTGTACAGAGCGGGTTTATCTCCGACCTTCACTCCCTGTGATGAGGAGTGGACGTCTAACACATTGTCACCTGCTCGTACTTCCCCTGACCTTCAACCGCTTTCCGCAGATGCTTACAGTAGTAACACGCAAGCAGCCAACCAACTTCACTGTTTCGGAGATGCTCGTTCCCAAACGCCGGGCCATATCAATCGGCCTTTGCCACAGCGACTTACACTGATCACTCAGAATATTATGACGACAGACTTACTATCGATACCCATCCAGGCGACAGCTGTGTCACCTGGCGAAGAATGACTACTAGTCACACACACACACACACACACAAACGCGCGCGCGCGCGGTGCATGTAGTATCACTGAGCGTGCTGTCGGTGTGTGGAATGGGAAAGGGGCATGATCAGTCTGAGAGTGACCGAGGGCAGATTGTGATGGCCGAAGGCTCGGCACGAACAGTTAGGAAACTGCACGACTTGTCGGGTTTTCCAGTAGTGCTGTGGTATCATCAACAGGTGGCTAAACCAAGGTGAAACCAAGTCCAGACGCCGTGCGGTCAGGCACCCCAACCCCCTCCCCCATTGCAGATGTCGGACGTCATAGGCTGGGCAGTCTGGAAAAACAAGACAGACGACGAACTGTGGTGGAAGTAACATCGGACTTTACTGCTGGGCGGAGTGCAAGTGTGTCTGGACACACAGTGCACAAAACACTCTAAAGATGGGCCTCCGCAGCCTACGACCCACGCATGTGCCAATGTTAACACCACGACATAACAATAACTTTACCTTGTAACTCCTCCATTTGGTCCATTTTTGCATAGAAACACAACAATATGGGAATTTGGGTCCACTTTGCTGCAAAACACTTTGATACTTGTATACTTATTTATTCCCTCAAACCATTTTCGGCAACAAATATCGCAATCATCGATGCGTTCTTATATTTATCATGTAGAAAATAGCAGAGTAATATAAACACAGTAACTCATTATTCCATTTTTGCTGTTCTTTTTTTTGAATTATAGTTTTCTATGTATACTTTCATACTGCCTTACTTACTGTGTGTTATGGCATGTTTTGAAGAATTATTGTTGCTGTTTGCGGCATATTTTCTACGATTTTTGCCGGCCGGCGTGGCCGAGCAGTTCTAGGCGCTTCAGTCTGGAACCCCGTGACCGCTACTGTCGCAGGTTCGAATCCTGCTTCGGGCATGGATGTTTGTGATGTCCTTAGGTTAGTTAGGTTTAAGTAGTTCTAAGTTCTAGGGGACTGATGACGTCAGATGTTAAGTCCCATAGTGCTCAGAGCCATTGGAACCATTTTTTCTGCGTTTTTTCAGTCTTAGCGGACATCATGTCATATTCAACTGTGTGAGCAACTGTTAGTAAACAAATACTAGAAGTTGACCTGATGTATGTCAGCTCTAAAGAGCTCTAAAGAATGACGGCACACATTCAACTTTCGCAAAACACCCTGTGAACAAGAAACAACAACCCCACTAATATCGAAAGCGATCCACACAGTCTGAAACACAGAGGCAGTCTATACCCAAACTAACAACAGAGGAAAATTACTATATACAAAAAGCTATAGTGGAAGGGAAAAATGTAATAAACGAAAACACAACACTTTGCAACAACACTCTTTACCGCTCTGAAAGAACTGACCCAGGACACAGAACAGAAAACACACACTTCCACATCACACACAGATACATAAATGAGAAACAGAAGTCGCAGTAACTCTCACTAGTTTTCATAGCCTTCTTGCAACACGCGATACATCTCTCACGATACACATGAATAGTTAGATGGACTGAATCATAAACAAAGCAGGAAAGTTTTGTTTTTCTGTGTATAGAATCACCTACGTGCCTTCCAACGAACGTCAGTACACGCATAACTGAGCAACAGCCCGGTACACACCAAAATTGTATTCCACAACACTAGCGCAACCCCAAGTGTATAACATACGGAAGATCACCTTTTAGTTTTTGTTTACCAATAGCCGGTCACACAGATAACAAGATGTACGCTAAGAAAAAGCACTTGAAAAAGCACACAAAATATGCCGTAAACAGAGACAATAATTCTTCAAACATGCCATAACATACAGTAAATAAATTAGTATGAAAGTCCACAGAAAACTATATTTCAAAAAACGAACTGTAAAATATATAAATGATTTACTGTGTTTGTATAACTGTGCTATTTTCTACATGTTTTAAATTTAAAGAACCCACTAATGATGACGATATTTTTCGCCGACACTAGTTTGCGGGGATAAATGAGTAAACAAATAACGAAGTGCTTTGCATCAAGGCGGACTCAAATTCCCGTATTATTGTTACCACGACAGAACTACGACTGAAACGGGCACGTGACTATCGGCCTGGACGCTCGAGCAGTGGAACAGCATCGCATGGTCTAATACAGTGATGCTTGAAGTGGTCACTGTAGCAAGTAGATATCTACTAATATCAATATTGCTGGCCCCCGCTTTGATCACAAGCGAGGTAGGCTATTCCCACACGTCGGTCAGGGGCATGAAGACGGCATAATAAAGCGCCGAAAGTGGCTGTCTTGTAAAATAAGGCTGAAAAGTGACGGCTGGAAAGTGTTTAATTTGATATCATCATTTCTCGTGTTACAGTTACACTCTTAACTGTACGTAAAGATTTTAAAACTGGGTTCAAAATCATTATAGAATGACTAGCTTAGCGCCCGCTGCTTCACTCGCATAGACTTTATGGTCTGCGCAGCCTCTTTTTTTTTTTTTTTTTTGCTTTCCGAATTTGTTTTTCACGAATCGTTACGTCCTCCAAACTTTTCACGCAAACTAACGAGATAGAAGCATGGTCTTTTCCGAATGCACCTCCAACTAAACCGTGATTCCGCTAGCTGAAGTCGGAGGCCTTTGTTAATCCGTCATTTTGAGTTCTTGTAGCGATGTTTCCATAGAAACTTTCATCCCCTAACACAGATTTCTTTAGAAGTAAAATACGAATTTCCATAGACTTACCTTTAAAAATGTTTTAATATAAGAAAATATTTTCATAAAAATTTTTATTCCCTATTTCAACCCTTAAGAGACTGAATTTCCAAAAACACCGAAATACATTTTTTTTATTTCCAACCTAGAAGCCAATTATAAGCGTTCATAAATTTAGCTTTAAAAGGTTCTTCATAATGAAATATTATCATAAAACTTCCATCAATGGAAACGTTTCGGCTCTTCGATTGAATCACATTTTCCTAGACCACGTCGCTGGTCGTCTCCACATATGGTGTCACTGAGATGAACGGCAGCTCGAAGCGTGTAGCCGCCACACACGCAGGCTGTTGATAATACTATGCTATGGGATCTGTGATAGTAATCGAAGACAAGCTGACAAATGCGAACCACCTGCATCCCTTCATGTTTGATATCTTCCCCGAGGGCGATGCCATCTTTCAGCAGTATAACTGCCCGTGTCTCGGCGCCAGAAGCGTGCTACAGTGGTCTGAGGAGATTATAGTGAATTCACGTTGATGTCTGCGTGACCAAATTCCGCTGATGTATATCCTGTGGAACCCATCTGGGTTGTTATCGGTTGCTGTCACCGCATACGCAATTCAGTGGGCTGTTATTTACGAGAATTACAAAACCTAAACCCATTAGCAAACAGCGGGATCTGTGATACTTAAAGTCAGTGATGTATTTAGTTTCAAAGACGGACCAACAAGCTAAGGAGCAGGTAGTCGTAATATTGTGGCTCATCAGTGTATTTTCTTTGGCTGTGTCTTTCAGTGTATTTTGCTCTATATCACTCTCCTTATCAGATAGTGGTAAGCGGATTATTCTGTTTATGTCGTCGTCCGTTTGTCATGCATTCAAATCCAAAGGAATACCGTATCGTAGTTCTTACTAACACAGGCATTGCTATTTCGTATTTCTTCGCCCCTATCATACCCTCGACTTTCTGGTCGGTAATATATGTAACGTAAAACTACAGGTTGTGATACATATGGAAGTTCTGGCTGTGATTCGTTCTCGGATGGCCTTAGCGTTTAAGGTAACCACTCACGTAAAGCAGGGAATCCGGGTTCGAGTCCCGGTCAGACACAAATTTTCATTGTCGTCATTCCAAGGTACTGCAAAACGTGATTCACTCATATTTTCAGTTGCCAATTTGGACCGTGTCGCCCCCACTTTAACGACGGTTTAGAGCAGTATACAGGTTCCATATGAATAGTTCTCCAAGACCGAGGACCGGTATTAAGACCCGGCCCCGTAGACCGTGGTAGAAGAAACACTCGCTGCATGGAACCACATGACGGGAACGGCAGTCGAAGCTAAATGTTGACTGGCAGGCGAGGGACTCACATCGAAACCCGTGTCGATGAGGAATTATTGTATATTGAAATGGTCGAAGATGAAGAGCCTGGTATCGTATGGTGTCGAAGACTTTCGATAACGCGCTGTGGTGTTAAGGCGACTTCAATGGCCTTCGCAATGTAGTACGCCTGCTGTAGACCATACACCTTCCTTAGAAGTGACACGAAGGGAGGCCGTTCTGCGCAGTGTCGCTGAACTGCTATGGAATCAGCAAAGCCGTTGCCGTATTGGTGTTTCAGCGCACAGGGCATGCCTGCAATCTGTGGCGATGGTTCTTGAGGCCGCATGTATCATATGTAGCGTTCATGCTCTCGACAGTTGTGAACCAGATTGTGGGTTGATCCGGGCGAAACGATGGTAGTTTTGGCTGAGCACTATTATATGCGATGGTGTTGTCGGCGAATGGCCTTGATCGATGACCAAGGCGGTATCTATAGTGGTACAGCGGGCAAATTCTCGGAATTCGTACGCGGGGCGGTCGCTGGTGCCGTAGGAACGTACGAAAATAATCAGGTAGGCTGGGTCAGATGGTGCGATACGAACGGACTGAACGGGTTTGAACGCAGAGGGGCAGGCAAATTAACAGCGGTGGGCATTTGCGAACGTGGCCGTTCGAGCAGCTGGCCTGCGCGTAGAGTAGAGTCCGGAATGAAATCATCTAATGAATTGTTTGTAGGATTACACTGTTTGATACTATTGTCCCCTCCTGTAATACTGCACTGATGAAAGTAATGTTCGTTTTTGACAAATACACATTGTTGTGGAGTCGCCTTTAAAATACTGAACCGTTCAGTACGGGAATCACTGCCCTGCACTGAAAACTGCGACGTACGGCAGTTGCACAATGGCTGCATTATCGACGCATAGCATCCGAATCCGGAGACGTAAGAGCGCAAAAATGATCCATGTACGGTCGTCAATGATTGAAGCGATCTCACAGCTCTACAATAACTTTATTATTTGATATATTTTCACAATGCTTTGCACACACATACAAAAACTCAACAAGTTTTTTTAGGCATTCACAAATGTTCGATATGTGCCCCTTTAGTGATTCGGCAGACATCAAGCCGATAATCAAGTTCCTCCCACACTCGGCGCAGCATGTCCCCATCAATGAGTTCGAAAGCATCGTTGATGCGAGCTCGCAGTTCTGGCACGTTTCTTGGTAGAGGAGGTTTAAACACTGAATCTTTCACATAACCGCAAAGAAAGAAATCGCATGGGGTTAAGTCGGAAGAGCGTGGAGGCCATGACATGAATTGCTGATCATGATCTCCACCACGACCGATCCATCGGTTTTCCTATCTCCTGTTTAAGAAATGCCGAACATCATGATGGAAGTGCGGTGGAGAACCATCCTGTTGAAAGATGAAGTCGGCGCTGTCGGTCTCCAGTTGTGGCATGAGCCAATTTTCCAGCATGTCCAGTTGCACGTGTCCTTTAACGTTTCTTTCGCAGAAGAAAAAGGGGCCGTAAACTTTAAACCGTGAGATTGCACAAAACACGTTAACTTTTGGTGAATTGCGAATTTGCTGCACGAATGCGTGAGGATTCTCTACCGCCCAGATTCGCACATTGTGTCTGTTCACTTCAAAATTAAGAAAAAATGTTGCTTCATCACTGAAAACAAGTTTCGCACTAAACGCATCTTCTTCCATGAGCTGTAGCAACCGCGACGAAAATTCAAAGCGTTTGACTTTGTCATCGGGTGTCAGGGCTTGTAACAACTGTAAACGGTAAGGCTTCTGCTTTAGCCTTTTCCGTAAGATTTTCCAAACCGACGGCTGTGGTACGTTTAGCTCCCTGCTTGCTTTATTCGTCGACTTCCGCGGGCTACGCGTGTAACTTGCCCGCACGCGTTCAACCGTTTCTTCGCTCACTGCAGGCCGACCCGTTGATTTCCCCTTACATAGGCATCCAGAAGCTTTAAACTGCGCATACCGTCGCCGAATGGAGTTAGCAGTTGGTGGATCTTTCTTGAACTTCGTCCTGAAGTGTCGTTGCACTGTTATGACTGATGTGAGAGCATTTCAAGCACGACATACGCTTTCTCGGCTCCTTTCGCCATTTTGTCTCACTGCGCTCTCGAGCGCTCTGGCGGCAGAAACATGAAGTGCGGCTTCAGCCGAACAAAACTTTATGAGTTTTTCTACGTATCTGTAGTGTGTCGTGACCATATGTCACTGAATGGAGGTACAGTGAATTTATGAAATCGCTTCAATCATTTGTAATTGCCCTGTAATTTTCGTTTTTGACAAATACACATTGTTGTGGAGTCGCCTGTAAAATACTGAACCGTTCAGTACGGGAATCACTGTCCTGCACTGAGAAATGCGATGTACGGCAGTTGCACAAGGGCTGCATTATCGACGTATAGCATCCGAATCCGGAGACATAAGAGCGCAAAAATGATCCATGTACGGTGGTCACTAATTACCAATGTAGAATCTTACCTCTAGATAAGGTAATGGTGACAGGCAGTAACGACACGATGCTGGTAAGAACATTCTTTATTTATTATACGGCTCAATTACAAAAGGTGGTCACACTGATTGTCAGCCACAGAGCAGACTGAGTCAACCCTACAAAGATATGCTTGACGCAGTCAATGGTCATACTGGTTCCTCGCCCGTTGCACCGCCACAGCAAAATAAAGCTGTAAAACCACATAAAACACATATCAAGGTTGGGAGATACGCTATTTTATAAATATTCTCATCCAACAAAGCCGTTCGATGAACATGTGACATATCCAACAGAGAAACGACACGTGGAGATAGGATTTCGTTAGTAATACGTCAGATAACTTGTTACGACGATGAGATTTCATGTGTGATAATGCCGTCTACAGCCACAGATTTGTTGGTGGTACAGCTGTCTCTATGAATATCAACAATACACTGAGAAAATCAGTCTGAGCTCAATTAGTGTTTGGCTAATCTCCAAAAGTTGTATTTATGTGCAGATATATTCGTCGACAAACCCGTGTATTAACGGTTCAAGATATAAACAGTCAGTGGTACAAAATCTAACAACAAAACGACCTGTGGAATAGGTGGTCAGAATTTCGCCGGTTATGCATCACCTAACTCGTTATGACATTGAGATTTTGTGTTAGGGCAATTCACAACCACAGATTTTTTGCTGTTACTATTATCTTTACGAATATCAATAACATACTGAGGGTATCGTTGGTAGTACTCTATGCAGTTGCCAATTTAGTATTTGACTAATCTCAGACAGTTGTGGTCAACTACGACGTGCATTCAAGTTCTAGGACCTCCGATTTTTTTTCCGCGGACTGGAAAGAGATAGAAACATGCGCATTGTTTTAAAATGAGGCCGCGTTCATTGTCAATACGTCCCAGAGATGGCAGAACCATGCGGCAGATGGAATTTTACCGCCAGCAGCGAGAATGAGAACTGTTTTAAATACTTAAAATGGCGACATTTTCCTTACTTGAACAGCATGCAATCATTCGTTTTCTGAATTTGCGTGGTGTGAAACCAATTGAAATTCATCGACAGTTGAAGGAGACATGTGGTGATGGAGTTATGGATGTGTCGAAAGTGCGTTCGTGGGTGCGACAGTTTAATGAAGGCAGAACATCATGTGACAACAAACCGAAACAACCTCGGGCTTGCACAAGCTGGTCTGACGACATGATCGAGAAAGTGGAGAGAATTGTTTTGTTGGATCGCCGAATGTCTGTTGAACAGACCGCCTCCAGAGTTGGCATTTCTGTGGGTTCTGTACACACAATCCTGCATAACGAGCTGAAAATGCGAAAAGTGTCATCCAGGTGGGTGCCACGAATGCTGACAGACGACCACACGGTTGCCCGTGTGGCATGTTGCCAAGCAATATTGATGTGCAACGACAGCGTGAATGGGACTTTCTCTTCGTCGGTTGTGACTATGGATGAGACGTGGATGCCATTTTTCAATCCAGAAACAAAGCACCAGTCAGCTCAATGGAAGCACACAGATTCACCGCCACCAAAAAAATTTCGGGTAATCGCCAGTGCTGGAAAAATGATGGGGTCCATGCTCTGGGACAGCGAGGGCGTAATCCTTACCCATTGCGTTCAAAAGGGCCCTACAGCAACAGGTGCATCCTACGAAACTGTTTGGAAGAGCAAATTCCTTCCTGCACTGCAACCAAAACGTCCGGGAAGGGCTGCACGTATGCTGTTTGACCAAGACAACGCACCCGCACATCGAGCTAACGTTACGCAACAGTTTCTTCGTGATAACAACTTTGAAGTGATTCCTCATGCTCCCTACTCACCTGACCTGGCTCCTAGTGACTTTTGGCTTTTTCCAACAATGAAAGACACTCTCCGTGGCCGCACATTCACCAGCTGTGCTGCTATTGCCTCAGCGATTTTCCAGTGGTCAAAACAGACTCCTAAAGAAGCCTTCGCCGCTGCCATGGAATCATGGTGTCAGCGTTGTGAAAAATGTGTACGTCTGCAGGGCGATCACGTCGAGAAGTAACGCCAGTTTTATCGATTCCGGGTGAGTAGTTAATTAGAAAAAAATCGGAGGCCTTAGAACTTGAATACGCCTCGTCTAAATATATTTGTTGACTGACCTGTGTTTTAAAACAATACATAGTCAATCAATGGTGTGACTTCCACTAAGTTTTTGAAAACGGCCACAAGTCCCACTTCATATTTTTTATTTACTGTTCCCCTCTTCAATAACATACCTGCTCTTGGTAATTTTGTGCCTAGCCAGGCCTGGGTAACTATACACAGGTATCTAAGAATGCCATAGAAACTTAAGTCGTTTAACATGAAAATAAAATTCAATCGAGAATGCTTGCATCGCTGTGTAATTCCAAGATATGACAGATTTGAAATCCGATAGGCATCTCACACTGCACAACGCATCGCACGCAAAGCCGAGGTGAGTTGGATAAAAGCGGAAACCAGACGAATATGGAGTCAAACAATTACTGAATGTGCTTTATTATGATCTATAGTTTCAATTAGGAAGTCTTCTAACACCAACACAGTGCAGTGCAATGGAAAATGAAGTGCTAAGTAGGGTTGAAAATGCTGCAGATAAATGTAGAGCTATTCACTGTAAGGGACTTTATGACTTGTCACAACTCGCTACAGATGGTGTCATAACTCGCTCAGAAACACAAATTAAACTCTATGGTAAGCTTACCAGTTTTACAAATATACCGCTAACCAAGAGTGAGGCAGACTTAGTGGAGAAAGAACTCCAATATAACTTCAATCATAATTTATTGAGGAAAGACATTAAAGGAATAATTGCCGAGGTAAATGTAGTTTATATTTGTGGCAAATAAAATGAAAACGAAAAACCTAAGGAAGCTTTGCAATAAGTGCAAATACTTCTAAGATACTGGAACGTAGCACAGTAAAAACCGTAAATGAAAAATTGAAAGATGCAACAGTCTAGAGACAAAACCTCATAAGGGTAATTCGGCAATGCTGTTACATTACAGTATTTCGAACAGAACGGCGTAAACGAAATTAGTAAATACCCAAACCGAACTAAAAAAAAATTAATGCCTTCCAGTTTCTATTTGACCCATCAGAAAATCATACATGAAGGTTAATGAAGCCAGGGCTTCCTACTGCAAGAGCTCAGATAGAAGTACATAAACCTGACATCCCAACCAGTGTTATTAATAATAGAATATGTTCCACACTGAAATAAACTACATACTCGATAAAAAAAAACTTTAAAAATCGACAAAATCGAACAAACTCTCAGCAGTAAAAATAGCATCCAATTTTCTAACGATGTAATAAATTTGAATATTCCCAAAGATGCAATTTTCACCACTTGGGATGTTACGAATATATTTACCAACACAACTGATGAAATATGAGAAATAATTAAACGTTATTTACTACAGCATAAAACTTTGGCAGTAGATGAGATTGAAGAGCTGTTAGACATTTTGCGATTTAGCCTTGATTTCACGTATTTTCCCTTTAACGGAAATTATTACCACGTGAGAGACTGTCTATTGAAGGGTAATAATTCATGCAGCATCTTATCAGAAATTTTTCCTAATGACTTGGAAGTTAGATTTTGTAATCAATTTCCTTACATAAAGCAGTAAATACTGAAACTTCCTGGCAGATTAAAACTGTGTGCGCGACCGAGACTCGAACTCGGGACATTTGCCTTTCGCGGGCAGGTGCTCTACCATCTGAGATACCGAAGCACGACTCACGCCCGGTCCTCACAGCTTTACTTCTGCCAGTATCTCGTCTCCTACCTTCCAAACTTTACAGAAGCTCTCCTGCGAACCATGCAGAACTAGCACCCCTGAAAGAAAGGATATTGCGGTGACATGGCTTAGCCACAGCCTGGGGGATGTTTCCAGAATGAGATTTTCACTCTGCAGCGGAGTGTGCGCTGATGTGAAACTTCCTGCAGTTTTAATCTTGCCCGCGAAAGGCAAAGGTCCCGAGTTCGAGTCTCGGTCGGGCACACAGTTTTAATCTGCCAGGAAGTTTCATATCAGCGCACACTCCGCTGTAGAGTGAAAATCTCATTCCAGTAAATACTGTATTATTACCGGTATGCTGGGGACAGCATAATTCTATTCAAAGGAACCAAGCAAGGTTTAAGATCTATATCTACATCTACACAGTTTAAGATAAAACTGATAGTAGGATCAATTTTCTTCAATTGTCATTTAGTAGACCAAATAGGAAATACGTTTTTAAAGCTCGCAGGACGCCTACATATTTAGTTATAATTTTTGGGAATAATTCAAATCATCCAATCAAGCACAAAAAGACATATTTATATTCAGCTTTACATAAATGTTGCAGCTACCACTCACAGACGAAGACGCCAACAGAATCACGACAATGAAAATATAGCATGAAGTAACTGTTACAAAGACCATGATATAACGAAATTGTAGCACGCTATACAGAAGAATATTAAACGAAAGGAAAACAACAGTACAGGAAAGCCAGCAGAAAAGAAAATGTGTATTACACCACATACAAAGGCCTAATAACAGATCGTATAGCGAGACGGAAAGTTAGTGTAGCCTTTGGAATTATCAGCTCTCTCAGATCAATTTTAATACACAAATACAATGTACCTAAGGACAAATACAGTAATTTAGGAGTATAAAAAAATGAAGTGCCGTAAATATAAGAGCGCAAACATTGTCCAAACAGCAAGAGCGTTTAAAATACGTTGTGAGCAACACTGCATTTAAATTCCAGTCGTATAGCATTGGCTGAGCATTTGAGAACAACTAAACACAAATTATGTGAGATTTAAGGTAGTATGAGAATTATCCATGCTGCAAATAAAGGTCTTCTATTCAAGGTTTTTGGAAGAATTGGAAATTTTCATAAAAAAAGGAAAAACCGTGAAATATATGAAACGAACGGAACGGGATTAATTTTCATGGTTTCTTCCATTTATTTGATCAATTGCTGTAGGTAAGCACCCGAAGTATAATATGTGCCCGCATCATCCTTAAAGAATTATTTAAAAAGGAAGGGTAGTTTTGAATGCATTTTCGTAACGATGTTTTTAAATATGTATTTCTTGTAATTTATTTTGAAAGATCTGTTCAGTTTTGTAGACGTTCTCGTATTTTTTGAAAGATAAGCATATATTTACAGATGTGAAATGTCTATGCACACACTCATAAAAGACACGATTAAAACATAAATTTCATTTTCATCTACATGGAAACTCCTCAAGTCACATTTAAGTGCCTGGCAGAGGGTTCATCGAACCACCTTACAAGTCTCTATTATTCCAATCTCGTACAGCGCGCGGAAAGTTCTAATTGTCTTTGGATACACTATACCATAAACGCTATAATTACTGTTGTACAATCAATTTTATCTTTGGCTACGTTAGTGTCCTATGCAAGGGATCTCACAGTAAAACCAGTTTATTCTCTGGAGCTATCAGTCAGTTTTAAGTGCAAGTCCCCATACTGGAAATAGGAATTAGGAAGTATGCCTTGAGAAACGTCAGCGGAAATTACTGAAGACCGAAACCAGTATATGAATGAAATTCGCAGATTAAATCTCTGGCCGATTTCAGAAACTGAAACTTATTTTAATTATTCTTTCCTGAATGTGACTGCGAGAGACTTAATACTCCCTTTATACCAATAAATATGAAGATATTGACTCATCGAGGCTGTTGTTTCAAAATATTTGAAATCAAGCGTTTTGCGTTATTATTTATACTTAAATTTTTATGGATGCTTCCAAAACTGTGAGTATTACGAAGAACAAATGTTTATAGTTCTCAGGCTTGATATAGTACAGGACATTATACTGAAACGAGAACTTCGATCAGCTAGCGGGTAGATAACCAAATGCTGAATCCCCACGGAGATAACGTTAATTTTTTGTTTTAGCTGTACCATTAGTCAATATTTTTGTTATAATAGTGAGGGCTATTGCTGTGATTACTACGAAAATATAACTAAAGGGAGAAGTAACATTTCAGATTAAAACTACAGAAACTCTACGAAAGATATATCGAGGTGAAGGAATCCAACTACAGGCTCAAGTTAAGGAGTGATATAGGTATGGAGTGGTGTTCTATGTAAGAATATTATCACTGATCACCAACAGCCATTTGTCACCCACTGCTGGACAAAGTGTTCATCTTCACACATTACGATTTTCAGCGTTTTGGACTAAAATCTGTCCAGCTTCTCTATTTATGCCGTCAACCAGTTTTCCATTACGCCATCCTCTTGGTTCTTCCTGTCACGACTAAACCAAGATAAAATCGTAACAGTAGAGTCAGTTCTATTTTCGAATATACAGGGTGTAAAATATCCAATTGTATACAGTTTTAAAGTGTTTATTGAGATAAAAATAAATTTTACTTATGTGACAAAAACGTTACAGGTGCATCGTTATCCGCTAGAGTCCATGAAGCTTTGACGCTAGTGATCCCCACAGACGAAGTTCACACTGCCGTGTGATGAATATTCTGGAGATATTCCTGACCTCCTGTGGATTCGTGTTCTTGGGAGGAGATAGAGCGTATTGTGTGTGAGTCGTCGATAGCCATCACAGAAGAACTGATTGACCATTTGACTGTTGGTGCAGCCATTATTCATGTAACGCCTGGTTGATTTGAATGTGTTAGTCACTATCAAGTAGATCCCAGTTGTGCATTAATATAAATGGAAATTTTCAGCAGTTTTGCCTTTCAGAAAGGAACTTAGTAATTGGAAATTTCTGGTAAGGACTATCGGGCAAAACTACTGAGGTAGTTGGGTCCTAGGCTTAAGCACTATTTATTCTAAATTAAACTTACTTACGCTATGGGCGACACACACAACCATACCCGAGGGAGGTCTCGAACCGCCGACAGGGGGACCCGGGCGAACCGTTTCAAGGTGGCACAGACCGCACGGCTACCCCGCGCGGCTGGAAATTAGTATCACTGTGCGCTTTGTTCAGTGAACAGAGCTATGTCCTGCCACAAACTTCTTAAACTGAGTTATCATCAACCTGTTACTAATTGTGGCATCATGATTTCAGGCCGGATTTGTTATTCAAGTCCCTCCCAGGAAAAAGTCTTGAACCTTACGAAAATGGCAATATAGTGATTTTCGTGGATACCGTGAAGTGACGAGGTGCGTTCAAATCTCTAGTCTCCCGCAATTGAACACTGTATTTCCTCAACAAGAACCGTCACCGCACGGAAGATGGATCGTGTTACTAATTCACAGATTCCGTACCTCCTCGTATGTTCACTAAAGGCCTTTTCTCGTGTGAAAATTAGCCCTGGTCCTGAAAAAAAAACCAAGAAACCGGCCCTATATCCTCTTCTGAAGACCTATTTCCCTCGAGGTTGCAGTTCATCGAATGGTGGCGTCCGTCTGTACCTTTGTACCGTCTGTTTACCATAGATGAAGTATGCGCCACGTTCTTATTGCACCTAACCGCCCATCCTCACCTTTGTCTAATAAAATCTAGATTTTTCTTTTGTAGAGACACGAATACGTTGTAGGAAATGTGCCTTCTTCAGATTGTCGCCTTACAATAGGCGCATCATACTAACATTTGTGGGCTCATATTTTCTGGCGTTCTTTGTCAGAACGCGTATGCTGTATGTGGCATCTGTAAGACAGCTACGACAGGGCAAGGAAAGCTGAAGACCCAATGAAATTACGTACAATTAAAACACTGAAGGAATTTCCATCGCACTAACCTACACTGTTGGAAAATCATCAGAATAGAGAAGAGGGAAGGGTTGAGTATAAGCATTACCACGTAGGAAAACAATTAAAAGGGTCTGTGGAAGAAAGTGCTAACCTACAGTTTAGTAAGGACTAGTAACCTCCCACCGCCTTTGCTATAATTAACCGACCACTTGTGTAAAATAACTTCAACAGTCGCATTATTCTACAGATGTGTTATCACTACAACTACCGACAGGACATTTTTGTTCATAGCAAAATTTAATCCCTCACTCTCCTCTAATTGTTTTGGGGGTGGATGAGGTTTATGACTTCTAATATTTCTTAGCTTTCTTTCATTTTGAATTAAAAGTCAACTTCGTCAGCTTCAACACCGTCAGTTACATAGTTTTCGAGGAAAAACCAAGAAATACCTAGAACAGCTAATGTTACCTTTTTGTCCCATTGAATAAACTAAGTGGTGCCGACTGCTACACATTTTTGCATACTTTATTGGGTCTTCTTCTGGAATGCAGATGTCGAACTGTGTCATCTCTGATGGAATAAAACTACATATAAATGCAACACAAAGGCCCTGTGAATTTATGCAGTATCAATCAGGGTACGTTCTCACAGAAGAGCAGATGTTAGTTTTGATAAACAGTATGGACAAAACTGAATTCTGAAGACAGTATGTAGACGTATTTCAACTGATTCGGATCGTGATGTAAAACTATGTACAGTCTGCACAGAATACAGCAGCCGGTAGATAAGCAGACGGTAGGCCACAGATGGGGAGAGCAGTAGTGGTGGGGGCTGCAGGCAGCCACTGTAGGGGAAATGCCGAGCGCTGGAGGGGAAGTGCCGTTCTAAACCGAAGCCTGTGCACACGTTTTTTGTAAATATTAACTGGAGCCCCTCCACACCCACAGTTGTATGGTGACCATTCAAAAAGATCTGTCACCTCTGCTTTGATTAGTATCTAAAAAGAATTCCACTGACAGTTCAGCGATTTGCTTACACCTGGCTTGTTAACCGTTTGTAACTTACAGAGAAGTGTCACAAGTGGCGAATTTCGAGTAAAACCTACACATTTATCTCGTTGCCATGTTAAAATTTACTTCTTTCACCAAAACACAGCGGAGTTTACACAGTCTCACCTCACAAATATGTGGTGCAGATGCAATTGCGAGAAAATTTTGAGCCATGCGGGATTAGGCGAGCAATCTAAGGCGCTTTAGTCATGCACACACACACAGCTCTGCCCGAGGGAGGACTCGCACCTCAGCCGGGACCAGCCGCACAGAAAGGGCGTCATTATGTAGGTAAAAAATGCTTTCGCAAGAATTTGAGTGTCGATACAGAGGCTGAAGAACCTTATGACCCAAAGTGGAAAGTATATCCTACTAATACTGGAACTTGTAGGAGTTATCAGTTAAAATGTCATACCTGCCAGTAAGGTTTTGCTGAAAGAACGGCGGAAATGTAGTAAGTGACCAAATTTTTCCATTTCATAATTTTATGAGTGATGGCAGGCTGAGAAAGTTACATAAAGGTTTCAGATTATGTTAAAAAGTTCATTAGAAGCCCTTAAGTGCTTTCACTCTCGAATATTGCATGAATACAATAAGAGTAATTTACGTGCTATGAATTGCAGTGCTTCTAAGTGTAGTACTTGTCTCACTCTCTCTCTCTCTTTGCAAGCATTTGTCCCAACTTTCGGGGTCTGGTGGTTAATCGGATGTGGCATGTTAATTTCAAGGGGTGACTGGATGCCCTTTCTGCCGCCACCCTGTAACCCCCTCAGGCAGGAATTCCAAGGGGTGACTAGATGCCCTTTCTGTCACCACCCTGCACCCCCCCCCCCCCACCTCCCCCAGGCAGGAATTAGTGTACCCCAACTGTCTGCGTCTAGTGTAATCTATGGAAGATTGTGAATGTGTGAAGATGTCTGCGAGCTGTGTTAACTGAGGCAGAACGTAGGGACCAGCACGCTATTCACCTAGCCAGATATGGAAAACTGCCTAAAAACCACATCTAGGCTGGAAGGCACACCGGCCCTCGTCGTTAATCCACCGGGCGGATTCGATCCAGAGCCGGTGCGCCTACCCCAGTCACGGAAGCAGCACATAAGCACTCTTGGCTACCTGGCAGGTCAGTACTGGTATCACTGTGTTAAACTTTAACTTAACTTTATACCTTTAAAAAGTAGATCAGGAAAACATTTTAACTATTACATTATATCAATAATTATGTGAAATACTAAAAAGCAAATATCTGATGCCTCTGAAAGCTGTAAGATAGGCATCCCGCAACTGTGACTATGCATGATGTACCATAGACAGGGTAGGCTAAAAAATGGCTCTGAGCACTACGGGACTTAACGTCTGATTTCATCAGTCCCCTTGAACTTAGAGTTACTTAAACCAAACGAACCTAAGGACATCACACACATCCATGCCCGAGGCAGGATTCGAACCTGCGACCGTAGCGGTCGCGCGATTCCAGACTGTAGCGCCTAGAACCGCTTGGCCACACCGGCCGGCGGCGGCAGTGTTGAAAACAACATCAACATTATGCGTCTCTCACTCGTTGGGCTTTTTATGCCCACATCTCTTTCCTAATCAATAACATACGGAAACATTTCTGTACGTCTTTCTTAGAACCACAGCGCCAGATTTGCACCAGGTGGCCAAAACTGGAATTAATTTTTTCAGTAGAAATTGGTCTGCATTAAAGAATTAGAATATTCATGAAGTTTCGCTGCCATACAATAATTACAGCCCACATCGGACCTCTGTGGGTAGTTGTATTTGAATGATAACAACCTTGTATTATACAATGAAGAACCAAGAAAGCTGGTACACCCGCCTAACATTGTTGATGTCTGGAGTCGTACTGGAGGGTATTGACACCTTGAATCCTGCAGAGCTGTCCATAAATCCGTAAGAGCATAAAGTTCATGTCTGAGTTTAGAGACCAGTGGAGGTGTTTAAACTCAGAAGAGGGTTCCTGCAGCCACTCTGTTTTAATTCTGAACGTGTCAAGTGTTGCATTGTCTTGCTGTAATTGCCGAAGTCCGTCGGAATGTATGATGGATATGAATGGATGCAGGTGATCAGGTAGGATGCCTACATACGTCCCACCTGTCAGAGTTGTAGCTAGACGTATCAGGGGCCCCATATCACTTCAACTGAACACGCTCAACACCATCACAGAGCCCCCACCAGCTTCAAGAGTCCCTTGCTGCCTTGCAGGGTCCGTGGATACATGAGGACGTCTCCGTACGCGTACACGTCCATCCGCTCGATACAATTTGAAACGCGACTCGCCTGCCCAGACAACTTGTTTCCAATCATCAACAGTCCAACGTCGATGTTGACAGGCCTAGGCGAGGCGTAAATCTTTGTGTCGTGGAGTCATCAAGTGTACACGAGTAGTCCTTCGGCACCGGAAGCCCAAGTCGGTGATGTTTCGTTGAGTGGTTCGCATGCTGACACTTGCTGATGGCCCAGCACGGAAATCTGCATCCATTTCCTGAAGGGCTGCACTTCTGACACGTTGAACGATTCGTTGGTCCCGTTCTTGCTGGATCTTTTTCCGGTCGCAGCGATCTCTGAGATTTGATGTTTTACCGGATTCTTGATACTCACGTTACACTCGTGAAATGGTTGCACGTGAAAATCCATACTTTATCGCTCCTCGGAACTGCTGTGTCCCATCGCTCGTGCGCAACTATAGCACCACTTTCAAATTCACTTAAATCTTGATAACCTGCCCTTTTATTTCCTCGTGAGAGGTGAGCCGAAGTACTACGTAGTAATAAGGCTGGACTTCTGGGATGTCTAGGTTCAGGGATTTATTCAAACTTAATTCAGCCGTAAGCGGTAACCAGTCATTGTAGCAGCAGTAACCGATCTATGAACTGCGCCAGACACTTGTTGTCTTACGTAGGCGCTGCCGACCGCAGCGCTGTATTCTGCCTGTTTACATATCTGTGTATTTGAATACGCATGTCCATACCAGTTTCTTTGGCGTCTCAGTGTATAATCCACTTCGTGCTGTAATAGTTCTTCACCCGTCTTCGAATTGGCGAATGTTAACTACGTTTACTCAGTCATCGTTAGTGTCTATGATGGTGTTGATCATGAAGTAACGTTACTTCAACCTTCAAAGGAGGCTGGGGTTATTTACCTACTCTTATTACTAAAAGAAAGACCAATGGTGCACTTTTCTGTTTGCACGTAAAGTCTCCAGGCTCCGGTCTGTAGAACGCCAGAACGAATGTGGAATGTCATATCGCAGAATCGGGCAGGTACGTTAGAAAATTTAAAAAGGGAATAGGATAGGATAAAGCTAGATATAGTGGGAATTAGTGAAGCTCGTTGGCAGGAGGAACATAATTCCTGGTCAGGTAAATACTGAGCTAAAAATAAAAAATTAAAGAGGGGTAATGCAGGAGTTGGTTTAATAATGAATAAGAAAATAGGAACGCGGATAAGCTACTACGAACAGCATAGTGCACGCATTTTTGTAGCCAAGATGGACACGAAGCCCATACCCACAATAAGAGTACAAGTTAATATGTCATTCAGCTCCGCAGATAAGGAGGACAGAGGAAATGTATGATGAGATTAAAGAAATTATTCAGATAGTTAAGGGGATGAAAATTTAATAGTCTTGGGGCACTGGAATTCGATAGGAGGAAAATGAAGAGAAGGGAAAGTAGTAGGAGAATATGAAGTGGGATTATGAATGAAAGAGGAAGCTGCAGGGTGGAATTTTACACAGAGCATAATTTAATCATAGCTAACACTTGGCTTAAGAAGCATGAGAGAAGGTTGTGTATGTGGAAGAGACCTGGAGGTAATAGAAGATGATATTATGGTAGGACAGAGATTTTGGATCCATGTTCTAAATTGTAAGATATTTCCAAAGGTAGATGTGGACTCTGATCACAATTTATTGGTTACGAACTGCACATTAAAACTGAAGAAACTGCAAAAAGGCAGGAATTTAAGGAGATGGGACTTCGACAAATTGAAAGAGTCAGAGTTATAGACAGTTTCAGAGGGAGCATTAGGAAACGACTGACAGGAAGAGGGAAAAGGAATACAGTAGAAGAAGGAAGCGTAGCTTTGAGAGATGAAATAGTGAAGGTAGCGTAGGATCAAGTAGGTAAGAAGACAAGAGGGATTGAATTTATTCGATGCGAGAAGAAAATATAAAGAAGCAATAAATGAATCATGTGGAAGGGAAAATAAACATCTAACAAATGAAATCGACAGGAAGTGGAAGATGGCTAAGCAGGAATGGCTAGAGAACAAATGTAAGAATGTAGAAGCATATATCACTAGGGTAAGATAGATTCTACGATTCTACCTACAGCAAAATTAGAGAGACGTTTGGAGAAAAGAGAACCAACAGCTGGAAAGCCAGTCCTAAACAAAGAAGGGAAAACAGAAAGGTGGAAGGAATATGTAGAGTGTGTATACAAGGGAGAGTACTTGAGGGCAATATTACGGAAATGGAGCAGAATGTAGGTGAAGATGAGACGGGAGATATAATACTGCGTGAAGAATTTAACAGAGCACTGAAACGCTTACGTCAAAATAACGCCCTGGTAGTACACAACATTCCGTTAGGGCTACTGATAGCCTTGCGAGACAAACCTAAAGTCTTCCATCTGCTGAGCAAGAACTACGAAATAGACAAAAAAACCTCGGAATTCAAGAAGAATACAGTAATACCAATTTCAAAGAAAGCAGGTGCTGACAGGTGTGAAAATTATCGAACTATCAGATTAATGAATCACGGCTGCAAATTGCTAACATGAATCCTTTACAGAGGAATGGAAAAACTCGTAACTGCCGACCACGGCGAAGATCAGTTATGGTTCCGGAGAAATATCTGAGCACTCGAGGCAATACTGACCCTACGAATTCTCATAGAAAATAGGTTAATGAAGGCAAACGTACGTTTATAGAATGTGTAAGAAACTATCAGCCTCGATTTCTGTAATGAAACCAACGTTTACTTAGGTTTCAGCCCAAGTAATTGAGCCTTCTTCGGAAGATATACCTGATTCTATAATATGACTACGAGGGCCTGGTTTAGCAATAAAACTAAAACAGTCTGAATACGCGTAGTCACATTTTAAAAATGCGGTACAAGGGTACTAAATCACCACCAAGACAAACTTAAGCTCCGTCGAGCGCCTAGTCTCCATGGACGCCGTGCGGTGGGCCTCGGGATCTCACGTGAAACTAAGTAGACCTAGACGACGATCTGTATATCAACATGGCGGGGAAGATTGCGCATGTCTAACTGAGACGACGACTATGAATGATAAAAGACCAGCGCAGTTATATTTTAAAACAAATAACTTATAGAATGGTTGAAACTCTGAAACATGAAGCCTCTGTACCAAGTTTTGACGAAAATGTAACAAACTATACATGGATTTATGAGTTCGAACACACTACCCCGACTTACACTATTAGAATATGTCGGCCCTTTCACAACGAACTCTGCATAGCGCAATCATTGTTATTAATGAAATATGACATAAAACAGCGAAACTGTAGTATGTAAACGCCAAATGAAATAATTTCTGATAGCCCGTACACAGATGGTCGAGTAGGTGTTTGTATCAGTTGATGTAGATATACTTCTTGTTGCTGACATGCACTGAGTGAAGAATATTATCAAGATTAATTTTTTTTTCTTATTACTAAAATTAACGCGTGAGTGAACGGACAACGCCACTTCGTCACCATGTGATAGCTATTACCAACATAGTGAAATTATGTTTCTGTGTAAAAAATATGGTAATTTCGTGAACGGACGTAGAACGTCTTTTCATCGCCCTTAAACTCTATCGACCGACAGAGGTCAATTTCACTACGTGATACCAAAGAGAATTATCGCCTTTTGTATTAAAGGTTACTGTTAATTAGATAAGATAATGATAAAACGTGTTTGACCCGAAAAGACACACAGAAAAATTTTATGAACCCTTGACATGGGAAACGGCATGAGTGAACGAACCGCGCCACATCATCGTTATGTAATGGCGTTCACTCACGCGTTATATTTGGTAATAAGATAAAAAAAATGAAAGGAAAGGACAGCAGCATACTAATTAGAGCAGTCACATAAAATGAATCTCATCGAACTCGCTGATTCACACAAACGTAGTAATAAATGTGAAAACGTACTTACGGGTTGAGTGGTGGAGAATTTATCCCAGATATGTAGGTTGTTGTAAAACCATCACCTGAATCCCAAATACTGAATGTTAAGCACTGTTTCCATCAGCATCTTTCCATGTAGACTGCGGTACTGACTTACTGGAAACAGTGCCTTTTAGATACAGCATATATAGTGTTTGCAATGAGTGGCAAAAGGAGTAGACGGAAAAAAGATTGAAAACTTTAATTTAATATATACATACCTTAACTTGGGAAACATTTTTCTACTCTACATGTCCTACAGGTGGTCGACATTTTGTCGTAGTTCACGTGCAAATAATACCTGCAACAGAAATAAGACGCTGGTGTAACTACGTGTCCTTTTGCACCCATTACACATAGGTATGCTACATAGAAAACGAGCAAAAATGGAAAATGTATTCTTTACTTTGTCGGTAGCCGTTCATAGACTACCAGATAATTTATTACAGTATTATAAACTACAGTTAAAAATAAACTGATTAATATCGTCTTCACACATTAGTTAGTTACATGTTCTATTGGTCATTTGAACAATTTTTTTATTGAAATGGCATGGAATGATTAAGTTTAAGGGGTTCGTACATACGATTAAGATAAGTTTTTTTTTTTTTTTTTTTTTTTTTTTTTTTTTTTTTTCCAGGCTACCCGTTATTAAATAAGAAAATTGTATATGTAGTAGAAGGATTTGTCCAGAAGCATTCATCTTAAAACAAGATGAAAAATTTTTGTTGCACCTTTTGAAATTCTTTCTGGGAAACAGAATGCTTAATTTATGTGGAATAAAGGCCCATTTATTCTAGTATTGGAGGTATGGACATCACTATTCTACTTCACTTGTGATGGATGATTTATGACGAATTTTATGAGCATTATATGTAATGGATGATGCAGTTAAAATGTGTAATTCACATAAGTAGTACCTACTTGATGCGCACGGATGAACACCACATATTATTCTTACAACTCGCACTTGTGAAATCAGTACTTTGTTTGTAACTGATCGTTCCCACCTACGAAATTATTCCGTAAGAAGGTATTGAGTGACAGAATACAAAAATGTTAGGCTGATTTCTTTGTTTCCAGATTAGCAATTGTACAAAGAGCAAAGGTAGTTGAACTTCTTTCTTTGAGCAGCTCAGCAATATGCCTCTTCGACTTCAAGGATTCGTCAGTATGCATACCAAAATATCTGGAGTTTTCAGTCTTGTTTACTGATTCCTTTTCATGTGCTGTACCATTGCTAGTACAGTTCCATATGTTGTACAGAACGGAACAGTGTGTCTCCTCTACTTTAAGGGAGAGCCCATTTATAGAGAAGCACTTAACAATTCTTTGAAAAACATCACTAACAATTTCTTCTGTTGTTTTGCTGACAGTATACTTTCTGTCCTTTCCTGTGGATGCTTTGGTAAAAGGATGCAACTGCTAAATGCCATCGTATCGCTCATGAACATTCATACGTCGTCGTGACAATTAGCTACCTGCTGGCATATTCCGCTAATAGCAGACATAACATCAGAAGCAGATGGGCTGTCTAATTGTTGCACAGATTCCGTGACACCATATGACGTAACGTACAAGACCATTAGCAACATTTACTATGGCGGTAATCGGCAAAGGTACTCATTCACAATTGTTTTTGAATGGACTAAACCACACTTTACCTCCAGCATTAAATCTGCTTGTGGTTTCAACGATATCAGTAATATTTCTTACTTAGCATGAATTATATCGGTTGCATTCGGGATACGATGGGCACAACGCTGTCTCTTTTCAAAAGTGTGTAGAACTGCAATACTTAACAAAACAGCAGGGGATATATATTCGACTCCTTCCTTAGGCATAAGTTTTATTCAGAGTCGTCTACCCTTGTAGCTACATACTGTCTCGTCTCATGTTTCATGAAGTAAATGTGCTCGATTCTCATAAATCCAATCAGGAGGATGAGTTTACGTTGTGAAAATACTGCTTAATAATACATGTCCCTGGATAACGTGCAGCCGTAAGAAACTCTAGTCTACAGTTCGGATAGCCATATTACGTTAACGTGCAGTTGGAGATTTGCCTCATAAAATATCTAACGTCTCGCCGTTTATCACCCACTGCACGCAACTAGCACACGAATACAGACGTAAAGTGAGAGGAGCGTGCAAAGGAAAAGCAACTTCACGTTGCTAATTGGACCAGACAGCATAATTTCTTCTTATGTTCAAAGGAATTCATTCGGTTGGTTCCTGTTCATCGGAGAAAACTACGTTTATCACTATATTGCGATAAAATTATCTAAAGTTAAAACAGGCAATGCTGAGGGATTTAACTTAGGAAATGAGACATTAAAAATGGTTCAAATAGCTCTGAGCACTATGGGACTTGACATCTGAGGTCATCAGTCCCATAGAGTTAGAACTACTTAAACCTAAGTAACCTAAGAACATCACACACACCCATGCCCGAGACAGGATTCGAACCTGCGACGATAGCGGTCGCACGGTACAGACGGAAGTGCCTAGAACCGCTCGGTCACACCGGGTGGTGAGACTTTAATATTTGAAGATTAGTTTTACTGGTTGGGCAGCAAAAGTAACTAATGGCACTCGAAGTAGAGAAGGCATAAATCGTATACTGGCAATAGCAAGAAATGCGTTTCCGGAAACTGACAACATTTAATACAACTTTAAGTGCAAGGAAGACTTTCCTAAAAGTATTTATCTGTGGTGTAGCCTTGTACGGAAGGTAAATGCTGACGGTAAGCAGCCCAGAGAAGAGGAGAATAGAAATTTTGAAATGTGATGCTACAGAAAAATGAAGAAGATTACATGGGTGAATCGAGTAAATAATGAGAAGGTAATGAATCGAAGTAAGGGAAAAAGGAAATTAATGGCACAACTTAAATAAAATAAGGACACATCCTGAGGCATCTAGGAATGGGCAGTTTGGTAGTCAAGAGAAGAGCACTTGGTAATTTTAAAGGATGACCTACGTATGAAAACAGTAAGCAGGTGTAAATCCATGCAGGTTGCAGTGGTTATACACAATGAAGAGTCTTGTTCAGGATAAAATAACGTGCATCAAACCAATGTTGAAATTAAAGACCGCAACACCAACATCGAAGTTATATAATGGGGGGATATTAGTGCAGGCCTACCAGAACATACAGGGTCAGGTTTTAACTCGAGAAAACTAAATGTATCGAAACTACGCATCATACGAAAAAAATGTACTAGGTGAAATTTTAATCCTAACAATGGGGACATCTGTCTGTACTACAACTGGCTCTTCCTAACTACCCCTCGTATTGCATATTCGAATTCTGCGCCAGTAAATAGATGTTATTGTTGTTGTTGTGGTCTTCAGTCCTGAGACTGGTTTGATGCAGTTCTCCATGCTACTCTATCCTGTGCAAGCTGCTTCATCTCCCAGTACCTACTGCAACCTACATCCTTCTGAATCTGCTTAGTGTATTCATCTCTTAGTCTCAACACATGTCCTACCAACCGCTCCCTTCTTCTAGTCAAGTTGTGCTACAAACTTCTCTTCTCCCCAATCCTATTCAATACTTCCTCATTGGTTATGTGATCTACCCATCTAATCTTCAGCATTCTTCTGTAGCACCACATTTCAAGAGCTTCTATTCTCTTCTTGTCCAAACTATGTATCATCCATGTTTCACTTCCATACATGGCTACACTCCATACAAATACTTTCAGAAATGACTTCCTGACACTTAAATCTATACTCGATGTTAACAAATTTCTCTTCTTCAGAAACGCTTTCCTTTCCATTGCCAGTCTACGTTTTATACCCTCTCTACTTCGACCATCATCAGTCAATTTGCTCCCCAAATAGCAAAATTCCTTTACTACCGTAAGTGTCTCATTTCCTAATCTTATTCCCTCAGCATCACCCGACTTAATTCGACTACTTTCCATTATCCTCGTTTTGCTTTTGTTGATGTTCATCTTATACCCTCCTTTAAAGACACTATCCATTACATTCAACCGCTCTTCGAAGTCCTTTGCTGTCTCTGACAGAATTACAATGTCATCTGCGAACCTCAAAGTTTTTATTTCTTCACCATGGATTTTAATACCTACTCCGAATTTTTCTTTTGTCTCCTTCACTGCTTGCTCAATATTTAGATTGAATAACATCGGGGAGAGACTACAACCCTGTCTCACTCCCTTCCCAACCACTGCTTACCTTTCATGTCCCTCGACGCTTATAACTGCCATCTGGTTTCTGTACAAATTGTAAATAGCCTATCGCTCCCTGTATTTTACCCCTGCCACCTTCAGAATTTGAATGAGCGTATTCCAGTCAACACTGGCAAAAGCTTTCTCTAAGTCTACAAATGCTAGAAACGTAGGTTTGCCTTTCCTTAATCTAGCTTCTAAGATAAGCCGTAGGATCAGTATTGCCTCACGTGTTCCAACATTTCTACGGAATCCAAATTAATCTTCCCCGAGGTTGGCTTCTACTAGTTTTTCCATTCGTCTGTAAAGAATCCGCGTTAGTATTTTGCAGCCGTGACTTATTAAACTGATAGTTCGGTAATTTCCACATTTGTCAACACCTGCTTTCTTTGGGATTGGAATTATTATATTCTTCTTGAAGTCTGAGGGTATTTCGCCTGTTTCATACATCTTGCTCACCAGATGATTTGTCAGGACTGGCTCTCCCAAGGCTGTCAGTAGTTCAAATGGAATGTTGTCTACTCCCGGGACCTTGTTCCGACTCAAGTCTTTCAGTGCTCTGTCAAACTCTTCACGCAGTATTGTATCTCCCATTTCATCTTCATCTACATCCTCTTCCATTTCCATAATATTATTCTCAAGTACATCGCCCTTGTATAGACCCTCTATATACTCCTTCCACCTTTCTGCTTTCCCCTCTTTGCTTAGAACTGGGTTTCCATCTGAGCTTTTGATATTCATACAAATGGTTCTCTTTTCTCTGAAGGTCTCTTTAATTTTCCTGTAGGCTGTATCCATCTTACCCCTAGTGAGATAAGCCTCTACATCCCTACATTTGTCCTCTAACCATGGCTGCTTAGCCATTTTGCACTTCCTGTCAATCTCATTTTTGAAGCGTTTGTTTTTCTTTTTGGCTGCTTCACTTACTGCATTTTTGTATTTTCTCCTTACATCACTTAAATTCAGTATTTCTTCTGTCACCCAAGAATTTCTACTAGCCCTCGTCTTGTTACCTACTTGATCCTCTGCTGCCTTCACTACTTCATCCCTTAAAGCTACCCATTTTTCTTCTACTGTATTTCTTTCCCCCATTCCTGTCAATTGTTCCCTTATACTCTCCCTGAAACTCTGTACAACCTCTGGTTTAGTCAGTTTATCCAGGTACCAGCTCCTTAAATTTCCACCTTTTTTCAGTTTCTTCAATTTTAATCTACAGGTCATAACTAATAGATTGTGGTCAGAATCCCCATCTGCCCCTGAAAATGTCTTACAATTTAAAACCTGGTTCCTAAATCTCTGTCTTACCATTATATAATCTATCTGAAACCTGTCAGTATCTCCAGGCTTCTTCCATGTATACAACCTTCTTATAGATATGGATTACTAAAACTATTATTTTCCATTCACGATAGATGGCACTGCAATCGACAAAAATCAAGTGTGTCTGTTTTTGCAATTGAGAACCGACGCATTACAGTCTACATTTCATTTACGGTGTAAATGTAAATTTTTGACTTCTAACGGTTGCAGTTTATGTTCAAAATTTACGTTAGTGTAGCAAAACAAAATGGTTTCCCGTTTCATTGTCCCCTTAGAAACTAAGTTTAGCGTGATCTAGCAATAGCTACGTGGACGTAATAGCTAAGTGTGCCCATCGAGATGCTTGATATTGATGAGTCCCCTTTCGTATCACCACTGAGTTGACTGGTTTCGGCGAGCGTCCATGACAAATGTGCCTGTCACTTTCACTTCACGGATATTTTACTTCATTATAATGGCTGTTGTCTGTATTCCGCCGGTAGCCGCGTAGCGAGCAGCGCGAGAACTATGTCGGTTGGACGGAAACGAATGTCGAAATCAGTCACCCTGATGGCGGCGTTCGAGGACGACGACCGAAATCAAGCTTTCCGATGGTTGGACTGCGTTATCATACAAATAGCTTATTAACCGGAAATGCTAGTGTATACCCATTTTATTTGTACTGTACAGTCACATTTGCAACACTCAAGTAACGTTTGAAAATCAATATAAATCGACTGAACAGAAAGGTTTACATTTACATAGTAAATGAAATGTAGAATTATTTCGGTTATTAATTGCAAAAACAGGCACACCTGATGTTTGTCGTTTACATTGCCCTCTACCACGAATAGGAAACAATGGTTTGAGTAAACAGTACGTATTTTTTGGCGCAGAGTGGGAACACACGGTAAAAATAGAGGTTCCTATCTGATCCCATTCAAGCAAGAGGGGTGGTTACGAGGCGATCAATAGAAGCAAAGACATATGTTCCCTTCACTAATATTAACTTTTAACTTAGAAAGCTTTTTAGTGCAATACGTCGTTTTCGAGACGTAGCTTGTTGAAACAAACAGTATATATGTTTTGTGCAGCACACACGGTGCTCAGGAATAGTCCGAAAAGCTTGTAAGCTTTTTGCAGTGGAAGTTGTGCTGAGAATTCATTGTTAAGAAAAACATTCGATGCGTTGCACCGTTTCCCAGTCATTTAGCAATGAAGTTAGCCAGTCAGGTAATCGGGGTGCTAATTCACACAGCTTGTCACAGGCGGTGTCACCAAACCTGTCATTCATCTTATTTCCTCATATCAGACAAACGTAGTCTTTGCTCACCTAGCTTAAATTTATCACTGTCGAAAACGGCACACTTTAACTGCTAATGACCATCTGAACAAGTGGTAACTCACGGACCCAGAGATGACTATGCATTACTAAATTTTAGCGATCGTTTGGACTGCGTCAAATACGAACCCCCTATCTTATCATATTCGGAATCTACGTGCAATGTATGCACACAACGACCTGATTAACTTCACTGTTGAACAACTCGTAAATGGCAATTATCAGCACAGCCTCCACTGCAACACCATTACAATCTTTGCAGTCTATTCCTGACCACCGTGTGTATTGCACAACACATACAGAGTGCAGCGTGTTTATTTTAACAAGAGAAAGTACGCCAGCCAATTATGTTAACCACCAGTCCACAAGGCATTCGGCACACTTGACGCCATGAAGATCCGGAAACCTGGTATTTCTCATTGGAGCCTACTACAGTGCCTTATATTTAGATCCTGTCAGGTGTCATCTTTATGACTGCGCCGGTGTATCCTCGAATTCTGGTCTCGTTGTCACATCTTATTTGCTATGATGTTCATCGGAGACGCGAGACCGAAAGGACAATGGATACAATGTTTATATATGATGTGTTGGCAGAAGAGCCAACACTGTGTTGCTAGAGGAGGCCGAAATGCACGCGTTTAATTACACGCTGACTGGCGTGAGGTCTGGAACAGTTAAGGGAATTAATAGTAGCAAATAAAGTACGTAGTTGATATAATACTTAACATTAATCCACAATTGTAGAACATCTCTCGTTACGGTACATGCTTCACAATATTAATTATCAAATGCTATGGCGCCTTGCTAGGTCGTAGCAAATGACGTAGCTGAAGGCTATGCTATCGTCCCGGCAAATGAGAGCGTATTTGTCAGTGATCCATCTCTGGCTAAGTCGGCTGTACAACTGGGGCGAGTGCTAGTAAGTCTCTCTAGACCTGCCGTGTGGCGGCGCTCGGTCTGCAATCACTGACAGTGGCGACACGCGGGTCCGACGTATACTACCGGACTGCGGCCGATTTAAAGGCTACCACCTAGCAAGTGTGGTGTCTGGCGGTGACACCGCAATATATATATGAAAAAATGGTCAAATGTGTGTGAAATCTTATGGGACTTAACTGATAAGGTCATCAGTCCCTAAGCTTACACACTACTTAACCTAAATCATCCTAAGGACAAACACACACACCCATGCCCGAGGGAAGACTCGAACCTTCGCCAGGACCAGCCGCACAGTCCAGACTGCAGCGCCCAAGACCGCTCGACTAATCCCGCGTGGCTATATACACTCCTGGAAATGGAAAAAAGAACACATTGACACCGGTGTGTCAGACCCACCATACTTGCTCTGGACACTGCGAGAGGGCTGTACAAGCAATGATCACACGCACGGCACAGCGGACACACCAGGAACCGCGGTGTTGGCCGTCGAATGGCGCTAGCTGCGCAGCATTTGTGCACCGCCGCCGTCAGTGTCAGCCAGTTTGCCGCGGCATACGGAGCTCCATCGCAGTCTTTAACACTGGTAGCATGCCGCGACAGCGTGGACGTGAACCGTATGTGCAGTTGACGGACTTTGAGCGAGGGCGTATAGTGGGCATGCAGGAGGCCGGGTGGACGTACCGCCGAATTGCTCAACACGTGGGGCGTGAGGTCTCCACAGTACATCGATGTTGTCGCCAGTTGTCGGCGGAAGGTGCACGTGCCCGTCGACCTGGTACCGGACCGCAGCGACGCACGGATGCACGCCAAGACCGTAGGATCCTACGCAGTGCCGTAGGGGACCGCACCGCCACTTCCCAGCAAATTAGGGACACTGTTGCTCCTGGGGTGTCGGCGAGGACCATTCGCAACCGTCTCCATGAAGCTGGGCTACGGTCCCGCACACCGTTAGGCCGTCTTCCGCTCACGCCCCAACATCGTGCAGCCCGCCTCCAGCGGTGTCGCGACAGGCGTGAATGGAGGGACGAATGGAGACGTGTCGTCTTCAGCGATGAGAGTCGCTTCTGCCTTGGTGCCAATGATGGTCGTATGCGTGTTTGGCGCCGTGCAGGTGAGCGCCACAATCAGGACTGCATACGACCGAGGCACACAGGGCCAACACCCGGCATCATGGTGTGGGGAGCGATCTCCTACACTGGCCGTACACCACTGGTGATCGTCGAGGGGACACTGAATAGTGCACGGTACATCCAAACCGTCATCGAACCCATCGTTCTACCATTCCTAGACCGGCAAGGGAACTTGCTGTTCCAACAGGACAATGCACGTCCGCATGTATCCCGTGCCACCCAACGTGCTCTAGAAGGTGTAAGTCAACTACCCTGGCCAGCAAGATCTCCGGATCTGTCCCCCATTGAGCATGTTTGGGACTGGATGAAGCGTCGTCTCACGCGGTCTGCACGTCCAGCACGAACGTTGGTCCAACTGAGGCGCCAGGTGGAAATGGCATGGCAAGCCGTTCCACAGGACTACATCCAGCATCTCTACGATCGTCTCCATGGGAGAATAGCAGCCTGCATTGCTGCGAAAGGTGGATATACACTGTACTAGTGCCGACATTGTGCATGCTCTGTTGCCTGTGTCTATGTGCCTGTGGTTCTGTCAGTGTGATCATGTGATGTATCTGACCCCAGGAATGTGTCAATAAAGTTTCCCCTTCCTGGGACAATGAATTCACGGTGTTCTTATTTCAATTTCCAGGAGTGTATATCAACTGGATTATACTTAGGGTGACTGCGTGAAATACATCACCACGACTAAAGAAGCAAGACAGCTGGTTCGTTTACTGACCCTGGGAGGCCGGGATATATCCCAAGAGTGCTATAGCGCCAAGAACTGGCCAGTGAGATAGAGCCCGGGAGAGTTGGTATGGAAATTGGGAGTGTGGTGCTATTGTAAACGTTGCCAAATTGTTACTCTGGCCAGTGTCGTATCCATCGCTCTAAGGTGTCACATATGAACTCAGAGATTTTGACACATCAAGAAAATGAAAGCGCAGAGACGTTGCCCATGATATCTCTGTATAGCGCAAGTAGAGTCATGAGACGCAGAGTGACTATGTGGGGTTGCCTTTAATGAAACGACGATCGCGAAGCTTCGGTGTTTGTGTCTACCTCTGATGATCATCACAGCGAGGTAATTAAGAGTAGACGACATGAAAGCAAGAATCCTCCAGCAATGCCGTACCTAGGATTACTGACAAAGTCTGTGTCTGTAATGTTTCTTTATTCTTTAGTATTCAGCGTATATATATATATATTGAGTAACACCTTCCGTCCGGAAGTGTCCGTTAGTGTCAGTAATGAATACGCTTTTTCTGTGATATGTGATCAACTTTAATCACGACCCTAGATTCTGAGAGCGTGATAATATACTACAATATTTGTTGCAGGAGAAGATTTCGTGGCAGACCGCATCTAGCCATTTAGAAGATGGATGAATAAACAAAATTATATATACACACATCAAAAAAAAGTTTTGCATAACCCTGGTTCCCAAAGCCCCTGAAGATAGACGTTGACTGTGGATATTGTATCACAGACACAATCTTTGACAGTTCAGGTATGTTACTAGACCCGCCCAAAGGTATAAAAAACTATACATTAGCAGCGCCTATTAGACGAAGGGGGTCCGACAGCAGATCAGTTCCAGCCATTCCACCAGGAATGAGGAACACGGCTCTTGTTGTCTGAAGTTCAACCATGCCTAGACGGTCAATACCGCTGTTCGATAGCTTTCTGCCAGGAAGGGCTCTCAACAAGGGAAGTGTCCATGAGTGTCGGAGTGAACAAAGTGATGATGTTAGGACATGGAGGATGTACAGAGAGACAGGAATTATTGATGATATGCCTCGCTTAGGCCGCCCAAGGGCTCTGCCGTGGATGACCGCTACCTACGTATAATGCCTCGGACAAACCCTGACCGCAACGCCACAATGCTGAATAATGTTACGACAAAAACAGTGTGCAATAGGCTACATGGTGCCCAACTTCACTCCCGACGTCCAAGGCGAGGTCCATCTTTGCAACCAAGACATCATGCAGCGCGGTACAGATGGGCCGAACAACATGCCGAATGGACGCTCAAGATTGGCATGAAGTTCTCATCACCGATGAGAGTCGCTTATGCCTTCAACCAGACAATTGTCGGAGACGTGTTTGGAGGCAACCGGGTCAGGCTGAACGCCTTAGACATACTGTCCAGCGAGTGCAGCAAGGTGGAGGTTCCCTGCTGGTTTGAGGTGCCATGTATGCAAGACGTACGCCTCTGGTGGCCATGGAAGGCACCGTAATGGTTGTACAATATCTGAATGCCCCCCTGCGACCGATAGTGCAACCATATCGGCAGCATAGTGGCGAGGCATTCGTCTCTGTGGACAACAATTTGCCCCCCCATCGTGCACATCTTGCGAATGACTTCTTTGAGGATAACGACATCGCTCGACTAGAGCGCCAGCATGTTCTCCAGACACGAACCCTATCGTACATGCCTGTGATAGATTCAAAGGGCTGTTTGTGGACGACGTGACCCACCAACCACTCTGAGGGATCTACACCGAATAGTCGTCGAGGAATGGGACAATCTGGAACAACAGTGCCTTGATGAACTTGTGGATAGCATGCCACGACGAATGCAGGCATGCACAAATGCAAGGGATGTGCGACTGGGTATAGAGGTATCTGAGTGTACAGCAATCTGAACCACCACCTCTGAAGGTCTCGCTGTATGGTGGTACAACAGGCAATGCGTGGATTTCATGAGCAATAAAAAGGGCGAAAATGATGTTTATGTTGATCTCTATTCCAATTTTCCGTACAGGTTCCGGAACTCTCAGAACCGAGGTAATGCAAATATTTTTATGGTGTGTGTATATTACATTTATAATTCGTTCTGTCTGGTTTGATGTGGCCTGCCACGAATTCCTCCCCTGCGACAAATGTTATATGTTGTCACGTTGTTACCACAGTCACGTCCTAATGAGAATTCAGAGTCACCAATGAAGTGGAACTCTTATCAGTGAAAGAAGCATTTCTGTTATTGACACTGTTGAGTACTGACTTCCTAACGGACGGTGCCTAACTTTGTATGCAGTCTGTTAATTAAGAGCGTTCAAAATGATTCAAATGGCTCTGAGCACTATGGGACTTAACATCTGATGTCATCAGTCCCCTAGAACTTAGAACTACTTCAACCTAACTAAGCTAAGGACATCACACACATCCATGTCCGAGGCAGGATTCGAAACTGCGACCGTAGCGGTTGCGCGGTTCCAGACTGTAGCGCATAGAACCGCTCGCCACCCTGGCCGGCTAAATAAGAGCGTGATCGGTGTTACACAGATGGTAAAACATATCGTCTTAGTTCTTTCATAGCCCATCAGAGACAACCTTTGTCCTTCTTGCGATGTCTATAAAGCATTAGTTTAGTTTGAATTCTTGACTGAAGTAAACAAGAAGGACATGACTACAGCTTATGCATGTACTGCATATGTCTGATACTGATTACCAAACGTCCGTTAATCGACAAATATGAAGATTATATACTCCAAGAGGACAATGCGGAGCACTGCAGCAGGCTTTGGAGCGACTGGAAACAGGAGAAAGCTGTGCAGGTATTGGATTGGCCATCACAGTTTCCTGACACTAATCCTACAGAAAATGAATGATCGGTGCTACGTCAATATGAAATTGGAAGGAAGGGAGAACCTCATTTCGAAACTTGTGTCAACGCAGATTCGTCGCATTTGGACTTTATTCCTCGCAGATACGCGAGAAACCTAGTTTCTAGCCTGCATGGGCGATGCCAAACAATCATCGATGCTGCAGGTGACTGTGTGTATCGTTAATTATAATTACGTTTTTCTTTGTTCATACATGATGTATGTGCAGGGCGACAATTATTGAACTGTATGAGAAAAACTTAAATTAGTTACAAACTACGGCGTGCGCACACTTTACTGAACAGCAAGCGTCACTACAGACATTCTGATTTACGTAATGACATGTTCAATATGCTGGACATCATCTTGATGATGTGGTGTAGACGAATAGCGAAATTGTGCATGACCCGCTGAAGTGTCGGAGCATCAGTGCTGTCGATTACCTCCTGAATGGCTGTTTTCAGCTCAACAATGGTTTTGGCGTTATTGCTGTACACCTTATTTTTTAATATAGTCCCAGGAAAAGGAGTCGCATGTGTTCACATCCGGAGGATATGGTGGCCAATCGAGACCCATGCCTGTGGCCTCTGAGTACCCCAGAGCCAGAATGCGCTCCCCGAAGTGCTCCTACAGGACATCAAACACTCTCCTGCTTCAGTGGATTCGGGCTCCGTCTTGCGTAAACCACATCCTGTTCAAATAAGGGTCACTTTGGATAATGAGGATGAGATCATCTTCCAAACCCTTCACGTACCGTACCATCAAGGAGTATCGCACCGATTATTCCGTTCACCCTTTGAGGATGTAGAGACTTCTCAGTCGCGAAATGCGGTTTCTCAGTCCACCAAATGCGCCAGTTTTGCTTTTTGCCAAACCCAAACAAATGAAAGTCAGCTTCGTCGCTAAATCAAACCATGCATGCACCTGCTGGTTCCCATCATGCCCCGCGGCCAACCGTGCAGTTTGAACGTCCAATCGCAAACAGTTTATAAGTTATGACGATTTTATTTCACGTTGTTCATTCTGCTGATTAATCTGACTACGATCTTGGATGAGATTTTCACTCTGCAGCGGAATGTGCGCTGATATGAAACTTCCTGGCAGATTAAAACTGTGTGCCCGACCGAGACTCGAACTCGGGACCTTTGCCTTTCGCGGGCAAGTGCTCTACCAACTGAGCTACCGAAGCACGACTCACACCCCATCATCACAGCTTTACTTCTGCCAGTACCTCGTCTCCTGTCTTCCAAACTTTACAGAAGCTCTCCTGCGAGAGCTTCTGTAAAGTTTGGAAGGTAGGAGTCGAGGTACTGGCAGAAATAAAGCTGTGAGTACCGGGCGTGAGTCGTGCTTCGGTAGCTCAGTTGGTAGAGCACTTGCCCGCGAAAGGCAAAGGTCCCGAGTTCGCGTCTCGGTCGGGCACAGTTTTAATCTGCCAGGAAGTTTCATATCTGACCACGATCTTAGTTAACAGATTGTATACATTGAGTACTCCAGAATATGCCAACATTACAAACGTCTGAAACGTGGAGAACATTTCACAAATATTAAATAACAGATATTTGTTAGTGACTGCGTTTGACGCTAACTGCTACTCCGCGTAGCCTTGCACACAGTTTGCAGGACTGCTCCCTCGCCTGCGGATACAATGAGCTGATGAAACACGTAATATGAAAAGAAAAGGGCGTACAACACGAAACAGAGAGGTGTGCTATGACCATCGGCACGCAAAAGTGCTCTGATGTTGTTTGTTGTTGCCGGTACTGCGGGAACAGCAGTGCTGTGCCGCTATTCGACTGCATTCAGCGAAGCCACACACGAGATGCATTTCGGCCAACTCTTCACCAGCAAACCTATCCATTGTACTTGTCACCGTTGAGATGCGAAAGTGAGGAAGTGCAAGCCGACCACTTTTGCAGAGAATTTATTCACGTAACTATGACAACAAAAAGACAGTAATATTCAGCAAGACAGTCAGCGACATTATACAATACATAAGTGCGAAGATAAAGTGCTGAATACAATTGGTGAGATTAACGATTGCATGTTTATCTAAAGTACATGGGTGACATCCATTCAGGATCCATCCGAGCTTATCGGGAAACAATGCTAGAGACTGAGAAATGCATATTGGCCCTGTCTCGTCCACTATTTCCGAGAAGCGATCCGCTCCAATAAGTAATTCGACACGGTTATTACCTTCCCCTTCAGTAGGGTCCACCAACTGTAAATATTTGATGTTTCGGTTTATCTCCATATCCCTGAGCATAGTCGGATGTTTTGCGAAGGTATATTAACTCTAGAAAGCGCATAAGGGTTCTTCCGTTCGCCGCATAGCTTGAAACGCACAAGTTTGCGAGGCAAGTACGTCGAAGAAGATTGGAATGCATCTGCTGGCCGAGGACGCGTATCGATAACCTGTAGGCTTAGATTATCAATCAGATTTCAGCAAATGAACGTGGATTGGCTGCCTACACCCAAAATACAACGTGTGAGTCACCTTTCTCCTGTGGGCTCTATTATAAACACGCGTGCCGTCTGAAGGTGTATGAAACTTCTGCGTCCCGCGGCGACGTTGCCCAGTGGATCACTAACGGGAACACTGGAAGAATAAGATTAACTGCGGGATGGCTTAGATTGTTTCGTATCATCAGAAATTGGTCGATGATGACTGCCTTTGCAGTGAGAATAAGCGGTTCTTCCTTTCTTCGAAGAGTTTTTGACAGTGTGGTCTTGCTTGAAACAAAGAAATGGACGATTTCTTGATCTTAGTATTTTGAGGTACTCTGAAGTATCTTTTACCGTTCCGCATTCTTATACCCAGCTATCGCTATCCTCGAAAAACAAAAAAGGAAAAAAGAAAAAATTTCTGTATTTTGCGTGGTCTTTTCCTTCGAACGGCCTTGTTTGGAATTAACTTTGAGAGTGCCTGCCGCAGGAATTAATGTGCCCAAAGGACTTGACGACCTCGAGCGTGCCGCGTCCTTACGTATCTTTTGCGCGATGAGTGCACCATCGACTTTCTCTGCTAAAAATTCAAGTAAATGTAGCACGTCTCCTTCGGGTAGTTTTCCATGTTGACGTGAATTATCCAACGCCGAGAAATGTCTACTGGCAAATCGCGCAAAATTTTTGCTGGGAGAACATTGCCATAAGCAATTTCATCTTCGCCCAAATATTTCAGAGTTTGCGCGCACTTATTGTATTAAATGAATGTCATGTTAAGAGCTTAAGGGCGTTCAACTCGAACAGATCCAGTTCTTCTGAACAATCTACGTGCGCTTGCACTATGTGGTTACTGTCTCCATATATTGCCTGAAGAATTTGCTTAGTATTTTCGCTCACAGAAGAAACTGTTGCTATGCCATCGACCAGCTTTTTGGGTCACCAGCGAGATACCCTCTGAGGAACGCGTGTTTGTTGACAGTAGACACGGAAGCATTCCTGTCTATACATCTTTCAAACTGCTCTCAAAATCTGGGACAAATCTCAATGTTTCCATAGAATGGTTTGAGTTTCACAGACGACAGCTTAATTGACTTAGGGATATGAATCACATAGGAGACTGGATCAGTGGTACGCGATCTCAGGTTGGATGAAGGCAATTTTTTTCTCGATACCTTCTTGGGCATTGAAAATCGTGCGTTTCGCTTTGTCAGGATAAGCATCGCAAAGACCTTAGTCCGTATTATACTCCTCGTCCGAGAGACGATAGTGTAATACATCGTCTAGCCGTGAGACTAGTGACAAATCTTGTTCCAAGCGTTTCTTGCTATGTTTAACATCCTCTAGCGGTATGTCACATGAGAAATATTGGATCACGGGTACTAGACGCGTGATCAGACATCTCTGACGAGATCGTCCTCTTTTCAAACTTTGTAGCTCATCAGGAGGAATTGTTGTTCGTAGCATTCAATTAACACAGTATTGGGGCTGTCAACTATTCCACTGTTTCGAGTGACCAAAGACTGACCCCGTAAAGCAACTCGCGCCTGGCCAGAGATGCTTGTGGGAACGAGGGTGTAGCCAGTGATAAGTGCATCGCTTACTCCAGGCAAGTGCAGCGGACGTCAGATAGGTCTTTACTCTTTGACTGTTCGTTCAGTTAGTTTCCTTTTCCGCGTTGGAAAAATAAAGTATTTTGTGCAAATCTGTATGTGGGTTTAATTTGCTGCCTACATAATTGGTGACCCCGGGAAAAATAAGACAAGCTCTCGCAACTTAATATTGTGCGGCAGTTTTGCCAAAGATGGAAAAAGCTTGACGGGTATATTTTCGTCGTGTAAAACTACCCGTATTTAATAAATATTCAGACACGTACTGAGAATATACTTGAACGGATTATTACTTGGTGTTACAGAAGGAGAAACACAGTTGCTATAGGTAACTTGTAAACAATAAAAACAGTAACCAAGGAACAGAATAAACATAAAAACAAAAGTTATAACTCCAAGGAGTAGGCAACAACATTATTCAGCGCTCTAAGCGGCGGATTCAAACTTGGCGGTTTACGGCATTCATTTGTTGCCGTGCAGTCACTGAATTCGCGACACAACTGTATCTATGAATGGCGCGAACGGAACTAACGTGTGCGGACACAGCAGTCGACGTGAGTAGCGGTCGCTACAAGCTAACAAAATTCTGCAAGCAACAACCGACGAGATGCGACAGCTAAAGCAAGAGGTTGGGCCTTTGGAGCTTGCATCTCTGAGGAATGATAGCAAAATTGAATCCATGAAGTTGCAAACTCCGGTAGTAGCAGCCACACCTCGAGAATACTCACATCCCGAAGATTTTTCCCTCACGAAGGCGCCTGTATCAACCGCGCCACGGTTGTAGTTAAGAGCACCTCCATGCACGCCTGCGCAACCAGACATAGGGTTTTGCAATCTTCGAGCAACAACGCATAACAAAAGACCACGAAAAATTCACTCTCGCAATTAGCAACCTGAATCAGAGCACAACAGCGATAGTCCCTGATATGATCATACATCCGCCGCTCCAACAATCGTACACCACACTTAAAACGGCGTTGATTGCACGCTGCATTAAATTACCTAAACAGCGAATTTCCCAGCTGATGTATCAGGAGAAACGCAGGGACAGAAGTCCATCTGAATTCTGGAGACATTTACCCACTATAGTCGACGCAAGCATGACATCCAGTGAATTGTTACTCCACGTCTCGCGACAGCAGCTTCCTCATCAAGTTCAACTGATGTTGATTGCTTACGAAGGACAGTCTCTCGACAAGCAACTGCAAACAGCTGACAGGGCTTTCGCTACTCTACAATCGACGCTCCTAGCGTCCGTAGCAACGTCATCTGCCACCTCTGCAACTGAAGCCAATGATGACTCATCAGAATGGTTAGAAGAATCGAAGTTAAGCTGTGCAGCCACAGGCTACACACAAAAACCAGGCATCGCTGAGGGGATCAGGAAACTGCAAGACGCGATGGAAAGTACATAACGTGGAGCTGCAGACGTCCACCAGTAACAAGAAGAGGTCACACCCCAAACAGGATCAAGCTCACACCGATTATTTTTGCTGGTATCACAGACGATTCGGGCCACAAGCAGCAAGGTGCATAAAACCTTGTCGACATCCAAATGGCGAGGGCAGCCCGGTCTAGCCGCCACGGGCTGCAGCACACACGAACGGCGTCGTATACGAACAAAGAACTAGGTGACAGTTCCAGGCAGCAATACGAACAGTTAAGGTAAGGCACTTGACGGCTTTCTGTATGCTATGCCCTTATGCCACTCTGCGTCACCCTGGGAGTATAAGCTGACATCGCACACATTACAAGTGGCTGATAGACCCTCAGGCCTCATCTTCCTGATAGACACCGGCTGGGAAGTGAGTACGTTGCCAGCCCAGAGCTTTGTTAAGAAAGGCACGTGGGAGCCTTTGAGATTGATAGCAGTTAACAGTTCAAGTATAACCACGTACGGTTGTAAAGAGCTATTGGAGATATTGGTTTATCTACGCGTTACAAGTCGACTTTTGTAGTGGCAGATATTTTACACCCGATCTTAGGCGCAGATTTCTTGTCTGATTTTGCACTCACCGTGGACTTGACAAATAACTCCCTTACTACTCGATGAAATAGGGGTGTGATAAAAGGTTTTCGGTGCAGTGCGGCAGAGGCTGTTTTAGGAGTAGTTAGTAGCTCAGCTGTAGTGTCTCCCAACTAGAAGCATTCACTTCCGCAACCATTTCCAGTCTGATGACACGATGAACCCGTTCAGGACGAGCATCGTCTTCCAGAGACTCGCGCCCCTCAAGGAATCGTTTCCACAACACTTGAACGACTCAGACTGTCCTCACCGTACACAGTTTTCATCCGTCGATACATTTCACGGCCTCCAACTCCCTCCGCCGCCAAAATTCGAATCACTCCTCATTGTTCCTGCTTACTCGCCTGCATGTTCGGTAGTGGACGATAACTTGTGTGAACACATTCTCTTTGGCGTGAAACCGCATTTGCGCTATGCAACATCTAATGGTGCGCAAGTGTCAGCCTCTCTACCAATAGATGACGCCACCATACCCGCAGTTACGTGGTGCCACCTTATGTGTAAAGCAAAGGTAAGCGCATTGAGCAGGTTTAGTTTGAATGAACCTAATATTTTGATACTTAAGACATTGCACTTTGTGACATTCATTGGCTGTTTAGTACTTTTGTAACCAACTGTAATTTTATCCTATCGTTTCCGAAACGCCGGCCGGTGTGGCCGAGCGGTTCTAGGCGCTTCAGTCCGGAACCGCGCTGCTGCTACGGTCGCAGATTCGAATCCTACCTCGTGCATGGATGTGTGTGATGTCCTTAGGTTAGTTAGGTTTAAGTAGTTCTAAGTTCTAGGGGACTGATGGCCTCAGATGTTAAGTCCCATAGTGCTCAGAGCAATTTGAACCATTTTTTTTGTTTCCGAAACTGGTCATCATTAACTGTACACTACAACTACGCCCAGGGCACCCCACCTGTCCACCTCCTCAAATAAGCTGATGACACTGCCTTCTTGGCTCTCTATCCTACTCTTCAACAGCTCCAACACACCCTCCAAACCCACCCTGACCGGTTCACCACTTGGTGTAACTAGTGGTTCCTTTGTAACAATCCCTCCAAAACCCAGGCAATCATCAGAGCCTGCACCACGTGCTCCTTCCACCTCCACGATTTCTACCTCAACATTTATGGTCGTCCCCTCCATCTCACCCCCACACTGAGATACCTTGGCCTCAGCCTCGAACTTCACCTCACCAGGACCCCTCATCTCCTGACCATCCAGGAGAAAGCCAATTCCCGCCTCTGCCTCTTCAAACCCCTGTCTGGCCAGACATGCGGATTGCATCCTTCCACCATGCTCCACACCTACAAATCCCTCATCTGCCCTATCCTCTGTTATGCCAGTGTTGCCTGGATCTTCACCCCCCTCCCCTCCCTTCCCACTTTTATAACGCTCTCCAAATCCTTGAACGCCATGTGCACCACCTTCCCTTCTGTATCTGCCTTCCTTCCCCCACACGACTCCTGTGTGACCTCATCCCCATCCTCCACCTCCTCCTTTTTCTCCAACATGTGGATCCTTTACACTGTCTGCAGGCTTCATCCGCATGACCCCCTGGTTTCCTCCCCTCCATCCGCACCAGTCGCTGCCCTCTCTCCACATCTACACCCCCCATCTCCTTCATCAGGGCAATTTTCAGCACCTCCCCCTCCCAGATGTTGAACTTCTTTGTGACATCTACCCTTGCTACCAACTATAACCCGGCCTTGTTCCCTCCCCCCTCTCCAGAGCCCCCATTTTCCTCCTCTCCCCTCCTTCTCCCAGAGCAGATTTTCCTCCTTCCCCCTGAGTCCCTCACCCCCTCCTTGGCTGTTTTCCTCTCCCATACCTCCTCTCCCCAGTCCTTCTTGGGCGCGCCCTCCACCTCATCCCCCTTTCTCTCCCCTACTTCTCCCCTCCTTTTCCCTTCTCCCTTCCCCCTCCCCCCTATCCATTAGATCTTCCCAGGTTTCTATCCATTATCAGGTGTGCTGCATTTGTGTTGTGTTCAGTGCCATCACACAGTTTCATTAAGTGATGTGGTTTTAATTGTGTGCTCGAGCTGTGTATAGTCAATGATTGTTTGTATGCTTTTTATACTGTGGCCGACTTTTAACTTGCTTTTGCGTCCAGTGTTTTTTAAGTGCACTACACATCACCAGCTGTGTTCTTTTTAACTTTATGACGACTTTTTAACTGTCTCCCAGTGTATTAGTGTGTATTTTATCTCCAAACATCTCCATTTACAGTGTTTTTATGTTCCCCCTTTTCTTATCCACCTTTTATGTAAGAGTTTGCCTTTAAGTCCCTTTGGCTGAAGAGCGGTGGACTGTGCTGCTGCCAGCCCTCCCATATCCATGTGGGGCAGGAGAATGAAATTACAATGGTCATCATAAAGTAATAAAAAGATCTATTTGCAACTTCGGCTGTCTGTCATATTACAACTTTATCACAAGTTGCTGACCCTTCAACATCCCAGATTGCTGGAAATCCGCAAATAGGGAGTAAATTATGTGTGGAGTAATGTTTTGAATACGCATAACCTTTTATGACGGGAAAGAAGGTGAACTACTTTCACTTGGTGTTTTACAGCTGACCGACACACCCTAACGACATGTGGTGGCTACACCCCGCCTGTTCAGTAATAGTTAAACACGGGCACTTTTATTCAGGGACGTGACTACGTGCTCGCTGGTGACTCTCTCCCTCGTCCCCCGTCGTAAGTAATGGATGTACGGCCGCGGCTAATCCGCAGGGACGCAGGGCAGTGACGGCTGACCGCCGTGCTGTGTGGCAGACCGCCGCGCTGCGCCATTCCCTTTGCGTTACGCACCGCACGCACGACTCATCCCAGGCCGCCCGTTCCCTACGCTGCGCGTCACCTGTTATTCTATTCACGGCATTACCGCGGTGGCTGCTGGCCGGGCCGCACGCCCCACGGCGCTAATAAAGCGAACAGCGCAGCGCGGGTGAGTGGGGAGTGGCCGGGTGGGGGAGGGGGGGAAGGGGGGGGGGGGGTGAGCAGGTCGCGGAGCGACAAAACGGCTGCCTTTGCCTGCTGCAGTCTGACGGCGCGGAATTTCGGCCGCATCACGTTTTACGACATGACGATCGTAAACGACAGAAATTAGCGTCTCTCTCTCGTTACCGGTCAAATGCTCCTTTGATACTTTGTCTAATGAAGCTGTCGTTGGGATGCCAAGTAATGGGAATGAGCGACGAATGTTTAATAATGTGTGGGGTGACAAGATGCTGCCGCCTCACATCGTCACAGACGTATGTAATATGAAACACACAGTTGCTTTCATGAAATATACCAAAATTCACGAATTAAAGATTTATGTAACTCTGCTCCAAGAGGAACAGTTTCACACCGTTACCGCGTAAGAAAGAACCAGAGATTGTACAGAGTTTCAAAGAGAGCGTAAGGGAACAATTGACAGGAATGGTGGAAAGAAATACAGTAGAAGACGAATGGGTAGCTCTGAGGGATGAAGTAGTGAAGGCAGCGGAGGATCAAGTAGGTAAAAAGATGAGGGCTAGTAGAAATTCTTGGGTAACAGAAGAAATATTGAATTTAATTGATGAAAGGAGAAAATATAAAAATGCAGTAAATGAAGCAGGCAAAAAGGAATACAAACGTCTCAAAAATGAGATCGATAGGAAGTGCAAAACGGCTAAGCAGGCATGGCTAGAGGACAAATGTAAGGATGTAGAGGCTTATCTCACTAGGGGTAAGATAGATAATGCCTACAGGAAAATTAAAGAGACCTTTGGAGAAAAGAGCCATTTGTATGAATATCAAGAGCTCTGATGGAAACCCAGTTCTAAGCAAAGAGGGGAAAGCAGAAAGGTGGAAGGAGTATATAGAGGGTCTATACAAGGGCGATGTACTTGAGGACAATATTATGGAAATGGAAGATGATGATAAAATGGGAGATACGATACTGCGTGAAGAGTTTGACAGAGCACTGAAAGACCTGAGTCGAAACAAGGCCCTGGGAGTAGACAACATTCCATTAGAACTACTGACGGCCTTGGGAGAACCAGTCCTGACAAAACTCTACCATCTGGTGAGCAAGATGTACGAGACAGGCGAAATACCCTCAGACTTCAAGAAGAATATAATAATTCCAATCCCAAAGAAAGCAGGTGTTGACAGATGTGAAAATTATCGAACTATCAGTTTAATAAGTCATAGCTGCAAAATACTAACAAAAGAATGCTGAAGATTAGATGGGTAGATCACATAACTAATAAGGAGGTATTGAATAGAATTGGAGAGAAGAGGAGCTTGTGGCACAACTTGACTAGAAGAAGGGATCGGTTGGTAGGACATGTTCTGAGACATTGAGGGATCACCAATTTAGTATTGGAGGGCAGCGTGGAGGGTAAAAATCGTAGAGGGAGACCAAGAAATGAATACACTAAGCAGATTCAGAAGGATGTAGGTTGCAGTAGGTACTGGGAGATGAAGGAGCTTGCACAGGATAGATTAGCATGGAGAGCTGCATCGAACCAGTCTCAGGACTGGAGACCACAACAACAACAACCGCGTAAGACCTGGCGTAGACGTAACTCTTTACCTAACACCACAACTACCACCAACACCACCACCCCACCACCACAACAACACCCATCTTCATCGCCATAATCACTGAAACGCCCTGCTAAACCAGCAGGATAGGACAGGTAGTCGGAATTGTGGAAATGGGCCAGAATGAGCGGCTGCCAGTTACACTCGAACATACATAATCTTATTTCTTTGACCAAACATTACAGTACAAATTCTTGAACTTAGTTTTTGGCTGAATATGCCACACTATCTTATGCCTTAAGCGCACAACCACTTTAATTTAAAAAAAATGGCTAAAAGCCATTCAGACGCCAAAGGTAATATTTAGAGGGCAAAAGGCCTCACGTTAAGTAAGCAACAATCTTAATGTAAAGATAGCTGAAGGCCAATTATTTAAGACTCAAGGTACAATTAAAATAAAAAAACGCAAGGCAGAAGGCTTTATCTTCGATGAGGCTGAAGGCCCCAAACAGTCTAATGCTCGAAAGACAAAAATCTTTAATTTGAAAACGGCTGAAGGCCCATGACTTAAAGCACTCCGTCTTCAGGCCACAAGTGGCCCATCGTTACCATCCGAATGCCGTATCATACTCAGCTGAGGATGCGGATAGGAGGGGCGTGTGGTCAGCACACTGCTCTCCCGGTCGTTATGATGGTTTTCTTTGACCGGCGCCGCTACTATTCGGCCGAGAAGCTCCTCAATTGGCATCACGAGGCTGAGTGCACTCCAAAAAATGGCAGCAGCACATGACTGCCCGGATGGTCGCCCATCCAAATGCTGGCCCCGCCCGACAGCGCTTAACTTCGGTGATCTGACGGGAACCGGTGTATTCACTGCGGCAAGGCCGTTGCCCCCATGACTTAAAACACAACTAAAATTATTTTTAGTGAACAGTGGGCCCAAGGCTTTATTGTTAAACAATATATTAATCAGGCTGAAGGCTCAAATAATCTAGCACATGACAAGCAAGGAATTTTAATTTTAAAGCGGCTGAAGGCCCATGTCTTAAAACACTACTAAAAACAATACAACTTCAATTCAAAGCCATCGGCTATGAGCCATACAAATACACACAACAGAAAATAAGAATGGGCAGTGCAGCTAACCCCACTCAGAAAATTTGGGGGAAGGCCAGCACTTGAAATACTAACGATCACTCAGGGGAGGCAGGCAGTCGCCCCAACCATTCTCTATCCGACGACAACCCAACCAACAGACAGTCAACGGACCAACTGACAAGGCAACTTGCGCTCCACTCGACCAGCACACAACCGGGAGTTCAATGCTAATTGTAAAAGGCATGGTTACCTACAACCAAGCATATACATTAAGCTCTCAAACTACACACCATAGTGGACAGCGATAACATGGTGAGGAAAGAACACTGCCTGAATTTACGTCAATGGCCAGGGCAGGTAACCGGGACGTTAACGGCCACAAGGCAGAAAATTCCGCTGCTGCAATTCAATTGCAAATAACCAAATACAGTCAGACTCCACTGGACGGTGGCTAAACTTTCGCGAACTCGAACACACACCTTTTTGCTCGCTGGAATGTCCCAACAGTCAACAACGAGAACCAGACGGGACAATGTGAACAGTCTTGACTTGCTGATAAATTAAATCAAAACTCAACTTTCGTGTCCAGGGCCGGTGAGCCACAAACCTTGTAGCAATGGGAACAGCCCCACACACTCCGACATTCGGGTGGGAGTCTCTAGAGGAAAGGAGGCATTCTTTTCGTGAATCGCTACTGAGGAAATTCAGAGAACCAGCATTTGAGGCTGACTGCAGTACAATTTTACTGCCGCCAACTTACATTTCGCGGAAAGACCACAAAGATAAGATAAGAGAGATTAGGACTCGTACAGAGGCATATAGACAGTCATTCTTCCCTCGTTCTCTTTGGGAGTGGAACAGGGAGAGAAGATTCTAGTTGTGGTACGAGGTGCCCTTCGCCACGCACCGTATGGTGGATTGCGGAGTATGTATGTAGATGTAGATGTAGACACTGCGTTGAAACCACCAGCGGGCCCAGCTAAAAAGCACTCCGCGGAAATTTCCTCGCTGCTCCACGCCAACCGACCGACTGCCACACATCGGCACGGAGACAGCACTAAAATAACTCAGCAGTCGACATCACAAGCTACACACAGTTTCACGAACACTTGCACGAAGGACTAGACAATACTAGCGGCAGTGACTGTGCAATAACAACGACGAATCACGACTCAACACCCGCAGGCAACCCATAAGCGATCGCCAGCCAACATATACGTCATCCGAAAAGACGACCGACTGACGACCAACCAAGATGGTCCGCACTCAAGTGATATGTATCGGCAACCGTCGGGCGAGTCATGGCTGTCCGGACCTCACTGCAGCCGCGCCCCGACTGAACTTCTGCCGCGTCCTAAGTCAAACACTGACAGGTCTGAACTACAGTGCTAGCGCCTCGCAACTCACTGGCAGTTCCGAACTAAAACACGACAACCGGGAAGTAATAGCAATCAGCAAAGATAATACGCCAGGGCTTATATCGATAAGCGCCGCTGCTGTCGCTCACAGGGAGGCAAAGCAGCAACTCAGTAACAACAAGAAATTGAAACTAACGCAACGAAGTGGCAGTGTAGTAAAAAAAAAAAAAATTGTAAAATAAGGGGCGAGTACGAGCCACTCACAGCTCAGTCACCACGATGATTCAACTGACATCCACTGTAAAGAATAGCCTCCTTTAGATGTTTCCGTCAATTACATCTAAACTCCGTTCGAACAGGCCATGAAGTCCCAACGGCACCGACCGGTTACTGCGTCATCGTCAGCCCGTAGGCATTAATGGTTGCGGATATGGAGGGGTATGTGGTCAGCACACCGCTCTCCTAGCCATATGATAGTTTAGTAGATGAGAGCCGCTACTTCTCAGTCAAGTAGCTCCTCAGTTTGCCTCACAAGAGCTGAGTGCACCCCTCTTACCAAAAGCGTCCGCAAGACCAGATGGCCACCATCCAAGTGCTAGCCCAGCCCGACAGCGTTTAACTTCGGTGATCTGACGGGAATCGGTGTTACCACTGCGGCAAGGCTTTTCCCGTCGATTGCCGTCTTCAATAAGATGCATTCAACTTGCTCCTCCATGTTCGCTAATGCAATCCGCCTACCTTCTCTTACATTGCAAAAAAATGGTTCAAATGGCTCTGAGCACTATGGGACTCAACTGCTGAGGTCATTAGTCCCCTAGAACTTAGAAGTAGTTAAACCTAACTAACCTAAGGACATCACAAACATCCATGCCCGAGGCAGGATTCGAACCTGCGACCGTAGCGGTCTTGCGGTTCCAGACTGCAGCGCCTTTAACCGCACGGCCACTTCGGCCGGCTCTCTTACATTGCCATCAAGGTTTTTTTTTTTAATCCCATTTTTCATAGAGCATATTAATGCAATGCTGTGGTACGTGTTACTTTAACAAATATTGCAGAAACATTTAGCATTTTCTGTTTGCCCTGTTAAAAATTCCTCTATGCTCTATACGGAGGTAGTCATCGAAAGCTTGGGATTGCATCCAAATTTTACGCGGCAAGTAAACCGAGGACTTTACATGCAATGTAAAAAAGCTTCCAAAATAGATGTTTTATTGCCCATATCGCAGTTCACAGACATGATGATTACTAGTTTCCGCAAAGTGATATTGCCACCTACAGATCCCTACATAGGTTCTTTATAGTTCACATACCCGATGATCTGCAGATGGCAATATAACTTTCCTGGAACTAGTAATCAGGATATATACAAGTCGTGATCTTGGCAACAAAACGTCTGTTCTTGAAACTTTCTATGAAATGATCTGCTAAGGAAAAAATCACTTTAATCTACATTTGAAAACACTTCTACTGTTGTGGGGAACCAACCTAACTTGTTCACTCACTATGTGCCGAAGGTAGCACAGAGTGCTAGATTCAGTAGAATTGCCCCTCACCTCTTCACCGGTGGAGAAAAAAGCAGACAAACTGCCTGATCGTGACTGCAACTAGAGAAAGCTCAACACATTCAAGAAACCGTAATTAATATGTTGCAAATTATAACTTAAATTGTTTAGAGATATATAAAAGCACCAATCCTATAGTTTGGCTGTAATTAATATAATACTGTAGTTAGCATAAAGATATACAGGGTGTCCATGAAGTCCCTTTACAACTTCAAAATTTTATTACAACGGCAGTAGTTGAAATATTTTAACAACATTTCTTTTATTGTAATCAGTGTCTATAAAAGTTTTTTGACAGTGTCTCATAGTTTAGTTGCACGAAGAACATCAAGACGGTTCTCGATTTCTTGCCATGTTCGATGTAGCATAGTGTCATCAATGGTGGCAGTCTAATTACGAATCCTTTGCTTCAAGTCCCGTATGTGTGTTTCATACACGATATCTTTCACTTAACCTCATAAAAATGTCGAAGGCAGTGATATCCGGCGAACGCGTTGGCGAAGGAATTGGCCCATCCCTCCCAATCCATCTGCCTGGAAATGTTTCATTCAGGAACCAACGAACATGCAGTCCCCAATGTGGTGGTGTACCATCTTGATGGAAAATGATAACTGGTTGTAAGTCAGTCAATTGTGGTGCTACATATTCGGTCAGAAGGTCGAGATAAACATCTGCAGTGATTGAAGTTAAAATCTTTTGTGTTATTAGGCCGCGTCATATTTCTACTAAAATGATCGACATTTCGACTCCTCCGCTGGGATCTTCCTCAGGATCTTATGGTGTCCACACACACACACACACTGCACACACTGCACAGTGTTCTAGCAGTAGTGGACACCATAAGATCCTGAGGAAGATCCCAGCCGAGGGATCGAAACGTCGATCATTATAGTAGAAATATGAAGCGGCCTAATAATCCAGAAGATTTTAACTTCAGTGACAACGGCCACGAAAGCCTGCAGAATTACATATCTGCAGTAATTGTTGACACGTTGAAGAAGAATGGACCAATTATTCGGTTTCACATGATTCCGCACCACATATTCACTTTTGGACTACCCGGTGAAGCTCCCTAGTCACATGGTGGTGTTGAGATCCCCATATTCTCACAGTGTGTCTGTTTAATGTCCCAGAAACAGGAAAAGTAGCCTCGTCACTGAAGCAAACCCGCTTGAGGAATGCTTCATCCTCCGAAAGGCGTTCCAGCATGTTGAGTGCAAACTCTGTCCGTTTTGGCTTGCCATTTGGCTCAAGTGTCTGTAACACTTGTACTTTGTAAGCTTACAATCGTAAGTTCCTGTGGAGGACCTTATGCACTGTCGAATGTGGTAGTTGAAACTGTCTGACAGCAGTATGGATGGACTTCGTAAGTGAACTAGTGAAGTTTAAAACGCGATCGATGTTTTCCTCGGATGTCCTTGGTCGCCCGCTCCTCCCTTTTGTCTCCATAAATTTTTTTGTACCATGCACGGATTGAAGCGCGCAGTGGTGGATCTCTTCCATACTTCGTTCTGAAGTTTCGTTGAGTCTGAACATCTGATTTTGTCTCAATAAACCAGGACACCCATTGTCCCTTCTCTTGAGGATTTGCCATTTTATAGAGGTTCAGTTCCTGCCATCAACATAGTATTTGAAAACCAAAATTTTAATATATGTAAAAACTTTACTAAACATTGATTACAATAAAAGATAATTTGTTAAAATATTTCAACAACTGCCGTTGTAATAAAATTTTGCAGTTGTAATGGGACTTTATGGAGACCCTGTACATTTTTAGTACTTTTAGAGGCACGAGGTATGAAAGTTGTGAACTTGAAATTTTTATAGTAAATGTCTTTTATCATGTAGTCGTTGCCCTGAACTCCCTGCTGCGCTAATTTTCTTATTTTAGTCTTTCCTAAAACTTCAGTATTTTGCCCACAACAAGCAATAACTTTTCTAGATCTCCCACCCACTACAGATAAGCTAGCAAATAGAAACTTGTGCATCATGTTCCAGAACTAGATTAATGAGGATATGCCAATTTCCGGGACAATGAGTGTAATATTACCTGGTACAGAGAAGTTTAGGGGCGTGCATATGGCACACTTGGCTGGGAACCCTGTCTTGAGAGGTCGACCGTCTGGTACTAGTTTTTTTATTGAACGCGACTTCGGCGACTTAGGCGTCGATGATACTGATCACAACACACATTCACACACACACACACACACACACACACACACACACACACACACACGCGCGCGCGCGCGCGCGCACACACACAGATTCTCGAGGGACGAAAATCTCCAACCCTGCCGAGAATCGAATCTGTGGTCCCATGGTTGAAATTCAGCTACACTAACAAGAGCATGACAAGCTGATAGGGGAGTTCAGAGGAGCAAGGCTACGAATATTTCAGTTAGAAGTTTGCAGAAGCCGTAATTATTTCAATAAATGTGTGTGTGAATTTCTAAGGAATCAAACTGCTGAGGTCATCGGTCCCTATACTTACATACTACTTAAAGTAACTAATACTAAGAAAAACACACACGCACATGCCAGAGGGAGGATTCGAATATCCGGCGGTAGGGTCCGCGCAATCCGTTACATAGCGCCTCAAACATCGTGGCCACTCCGAGCGGCTGATTTCAGTAGTGACTCCAAATTTGGTTAGTGTACTTTAGAAACAATCGTCTAATAGATAAAAGCTATTAGAATCTCAGTTAGAAAGTGTAGATGAGAATTTGTGGTGATGCGGAGTGCGCCTTTTGAGCAGGAAGTCTGATGCACTGTCGGTGAAAAATCATGTGTTGCCAATGCCGTCTCACAGTTACATGAAAGGAAGTAGTAAACAGTAGTCGGTCGTTTTGAACAGTTCGTTACGGAGGCTGCCACAGGTGCAGACTGCGGTAAGCCGATACCGCAGTGTTATCGCCTCGGATTTTTCAGTATTTTCCAATTTTTGTGTTCCATCTATATAAAAATACGGAATTGTGAGTGGAGCGACAGACTTTGCACTTGAGGCGCGAGCGAATCTATCAATGACTAAACTTGCATTTATTTTTGTTGTTAACCCTTTTGCAGCTGCAGATGGGCCCTTTGCATTCCACGCTGAGGCGGCTTTCTTTACGGCTGTGCTGCTTGCCAAATTCTGGTGCCTCTGCTGACAGACTGCGATTCAGCGGATATGAAATTTTTATATCAGAGTTTTCGACAACTATTAGGTGAAAAAATTTGACTTTTGCGCGTTTTATAGTCTGATATCTTCACTCGATAAAGAAATCAATTTCGTACGTTCTCCATCATACATACTGCGCTGCATCAATTTAAATGAAACATTACATGAATTTTTAAACAGTTCACAGAGGTAAAAATGCATTGCTTAAGCTTTGCGTATAGTTTATTTCATCTGACACATTGCAGTGAATTAAATGTAGATAAGATACCGAAATTTCATTTACAATTGAGAGCAGAACGGCATCTCATTTCGTTCTCGAGTCTTTGGGTTTCAATCCGAAGGAAGGTCGTGCGCCACGCTTCTATTCACGTCCTTGCGCATCCCGAATCCCATGGTCATGACAATCGTCATATCTCATAAACCATTAAAGTTATAGAAACGATTGTTTTTTTACAAGTGACAGCACGCTGTGAGGCACATATCTTGTACCATAAAGACACTCCTGGAAATGGAAAAAAGAACACATTGACACCGGTGTGTCAGACCCACCATACTTGCTCCGGACACTGCGAGAGGGCTGTACAAGCAATGATCACACGCACGGCACAGCGGACACAACAGGAACCGCGGTGTTGGCCGTCGAATGGCGCTAGCTGCGCAGCATTTGTGCACCGCCGCCGTCAGTGTCAGCCAGTTTGCCGTGGCATACGGAGCTCCATCGCAGTCTTTAACACTGGTAGCATGCCGCGACAGCGTGGACGTGAACCGTATGTGCAGTTGACGGACTTTGAGCGAGGGCTTATAGTGGGCATGCGGGAGGCCGGGTGGACGTACCGCCGAATTGCTCAACACGTGGGGCGTGAGGTCTCCACAGTACATCGATGTTGTCGCCAGTGGTCGGCGGAAGGTGCACGTGCCCGTCGACCTGGGACTGGACCGCAGCGACGCACGGATGCACGCCAAGACCGTAGGATCCTACGCAGTGCCGTAGGGGGCCGCACCGCCACTTCCCAGCAAATTAGGGACACTGTTGCTCCTGGGGTATCGGCGAGGACCATTCGCAACCGTCTCCATGAAGCTGGGCTACGGTCCCGCACACCGTTAGGCCGTCTTCCGCTCACGCCCCAACATCGTGCAGCCCGCCTCCAGTGGTGTCGCGACAGGCGTGAATGGAGGGACGAATGGAGACGTGTCGTCTTCAGCGATGAGAGTCGCTTCTGCCTTGGTGCCAATGATGGTCGTATGCGTGTTTGGCGCCGTGCAGGTGAGCGCCACAATCGGGACTGCATACGACCGAGGCACACAGGGCCAACACCCGGCATCATGGTGTGGGGAGCGATCTCCTACACTGGCCGTACACCACTGGTGATCGTCGAGGGGACACTGAATAGTGCACGGTACATCCAAACCGTCATCGAACCCATCGTTCTACCATTCCTAGACCGGCAAGGGAACTTGCTGCTCCAACAGGACAATGCACGTCCGCATGTATCCCGTGCCACCCAACGTGCTCTAGAAGGTGTAAGTCAACTACCCTGGCCAGCAAGATCTCCAGATCTGTCCCCCATTGAGCATGTTTGGGACCGGATGAAGCGTCGTCTCACGCGGTCTGCACGTCCAGCACGAACGCTGGTCCAACTGAGGCGCCAGGTGGAAATGGCATGGCAAGCCGTTCCACAGGACTACATCCACCATCTCTACGATCGTCTCCATGGGAGAATAGCAGCCTGCATTGCTGCGAAAGGTGGATATACACTGTACTAGTGCCGACATTGTGCATGCTCTGTTGCCTGTGTCTATGTGCCTGTGGTTCTGTCAGTGTGATCATGTGATGTATCTGACCCCAGGAATGTGTCAATAAAGTTTCCCCTTCCTGGGACAATGAATTCACGGTGTTCTTATTTCAATTTCCAGGAGTGTAGTTAGTCTGCAGGAGTGACGTCGACGGCTCAGGTCGCCTTCAGATGCCCATACCACAATAAGAAAATCCAAGCGGAGCGCATATTCACTTCCACAATTTCTGGGAAACGGAGTAGCCGGACGTGCATACACGCCCACAGCAGCGATAGGGGTAATGAAATTCAGTCGAATTTTGAAACTGAAGAGTTCAAGTTATTGAGGACAGAGTAACAGCTGTATAAGGTGTTACTTTCAGTGTATTGATCAAAGGAAATACAATACATTGTCTTTTTTCAACAACTAGGGTAAGTTAATTTAATTGAAAATTACCTTACTGCTACACACCGTCGTTACTAAGTGTTTTTCAGATGGTGACGTCAGCATGTGGAATGTAGGCACAGGTCTTTCTACGATTATTTTCATGTAGTATCTATGGGTGGTTTACAAGCCATTGTGGCGTGTGTGGATTAAATGACGATGCCACCTCTTGAGACGGTTTTTCATTCTATTTCCGAGATGAGAATTTATCGAAGTGGCAGATTGTGCTCTGTATCCGAGAGTAATAAGATAGTAAAAGGAAAAATTATCCCGCTATCCCATGTCGTTTGTCAGAAATTTTATGAGCGGGCTATCAAATGGTTTTGTAGCTGCATATTTCAGACCTTTCTGTTACAAAGTTAAATTCACTTGAGTGAAATGCAGATCACTTTCGCCTCCTGCACTGCATTTGAGAACATGATTATTGCTCTGAAGCTCAACTGGACGGTTACTAACAAATTTCATCAAGTCGTGTGGTCGAGGACAGGGTTCTTTGGCCCGTGTGCCATCGAGGCGTCCTCCTCCGTATCTGCTTGATTGTAGACAAATAAATAATGAAACCACAGAATCCAAAGATAAGTTTTCTTTTCATTTAGAACAGCTGAAGACAACGGGGGATTACACAGAAAAACAAATAAATAGAATTTCTTATTTATGTTAGGGAATGAAAACCCATGGTGTTAAGAACTTCTTTATTTATTTATTTATTTTCGTTACAGACATCTATGGGCTGCGTTATTTATTTGGATGGATTACTAGTGTCAGCTTACAATCTCGCCGCCATCCCATTTAAGAGCCGGCCGGGGTGGCCGAGCGGTTCTAGGCACTTCAGTTTGGAATCGCGCGACCTGTACGGTCGCAGGTTCGAATCCTGCCTCGGGCATGGATGTGTGTGATGCCCCTAGGTTAGATAGGTTTAAGTAGTTCTACGTTCTAGGGGACTGATGACCTCAGATGTAAAGTCCCATAGTGCTCAGAGCCATTTGAACCCATTTAAGATATAAAGCACGTTTTTTCTCATGTTAGCAACATACAACAGCTTACAGAACAGCACACAATATTGTAGCTTGGTTCAAGAGTGTATACACGAATTAATTACAAAATGAATAACACAAAACTTTGTTGATTAGTGTTGGTGCCATTACAACTTCACACATCGTTAAAATCTTTCCTACAGGAGCAACAACAATTCAGTACGTAGTTATAAACAGCTTTTCATCGTTCGTGACCAATGTGCCTGAAATTGTAAACGATGTTTTTCAGAAAATCATTAAGTGGTTCTCTGCAAATGGGCTCTCATTAAACTTTGACAAAACACAATATATACACTTCCACACAGTAAATGGAATGACCCCATTAATAAATATAGACTGCGATCAAAAATCCGTAGCCAAGGTAGAATATTCAAAATTTCTAGGTGTATGCAGTGATGAGGGGTTGAACTGGAAAAAACACACTGAGGATCTGCTGAAACGTTTGAGTTCGGCTACTTATGCTGTTAGGGTCATTGCAAATTTTGGCGATATAAATCTGAGTAAATTAGCTTACCACGCCTATTTTCATTCTCTGCTTTCGTATGGCATCATATTCTGGGGTAACTCATCATTGAGTAAAAGAGTGTTCATTGCACAAAAGTGTGTAATCAGAATAATTAGTGGAGCTCATCCAAGATCATCCTGCAGACACATATTTAAAGAGCTAGAAATCTTCACTGTAGCCTCACAATATATATATTCTCCTATAAAATTTGTTATTAACAATCCGAACGAATTCAAAAGTAATAGCAGTGTACATGGCTACAACACTAGGAGAAAGGATGATCTTCACTACTCTAGGTTAAATCTAGCTTTGGCTCAGAAGGGGGTAAATTATGCTGCCACAAAAGTCTTTGGTCTCTTACCTAATAGCGTCAAAAGTCTGACAGATAGCCATATAACATTTAAAAGGAAATTAAAAGAATTTCTTAATGCCAACCCCTTCTACTCATTAGATGAATTTTTGGATATAGTAAGTTGGTAATTTCCCAACCTCCAAAATACAAAAAAATTATGTAATATTTTGTCTAATGTAATATCTTGTATAGACACCTTTTATTAACCTGACACGTTCCACATCATTACGAAGTGTCGTATTCATGATCTATGGAACAAGTACTAATTTAATCTAATCTAATATAATCTGAACGACGTTCATAAAACGGAAAACATAGTTGCCCGCATCTCGTGGTCGTGCGGTAGCGTTCTCGCTTCCCACGCCCGGGTTCCCGGGTTCGATTCCCGGCGGGGTCAGGGATTTTCTCTGCCTCGTGATGGCTGGGTGTTGTGTGCTGTCCTTAGGTTAGTTAGGTTTAATTAGTTCTAAGTTCTAGGCGACTGATGACCTCAGCAGTTGAGTCGCATAGTGCTCAGAGCCATTTGAACCATTTTTTTTGAAAACATAGTTCAATATACAGAAGAAGCAGTAAAAATAAAAGACCAATATCTGCGTAAGGAATTATCCACTACAACGACTAAATCTTACCAAAGGAGTTATGCCGTTTAAATTTAATAAGTAACACAATCAGAATTTACTTCATCTCGTAACAGAGTTCATCCTAAGCACGTTTCTGCAAATTGGTACATGTGGATAGCGTGGCATCTGATGCCCATTACTACGTTCAAGAGCGTAAGATTCTGCATATACATGTATACACGTATGTGATCCGTACCGCCACGTAATGGGGACCTACGGCCACTAGGTTTTGATACTTTGTTTAAGGCGAAGACCGGTAGATGGCGTCAACAGCTAGCTCCATAACTTACTTAAAATCTACATGTCCTAATAAAATTTTGAAGAACAAGATGAAAACTATTTAAAAGTAAATAATTTGCAGCAAAACAGCTCGTCTTATTCTCTATATTAATATACGTTTTCAGTTTTATGCCCATCGTTCACATTGACCACGAATGATGAAAAGACATATTTAGCTATGTCATGTACGTATGTTGTCACTTTAATAAAGATTTCGACGATGTGTGTTCCTATATTTCTTTGGAAAACAAACTGATCTCCCCCGAGGTAGGATTCTACCAGTTTCTCCATTCTTCTGTATTGAACTCGTGTTAGTATTTTGTAACCATGACTTGGTAACCTGACAGTTCGGCAATATTCACAACTGTCAGCATTTCCTTTCTTTGGAACTGGAATTACTACATTATTCTTGGAGTTTCAGTGTATTTCGCGTGTCTCATACATCTTGGGCACTAGATGGAAGATTTTTGACATTATTGGCTCTCCCAAGGCTACCAGTAGTTCTGACGGAATGCCGTCTACTCGCGGGTCCGGGTCTTTTAGCGCTCTGTCACATTCTTCTTGTAGTATCATTCTGTGTATCTCGCAGTTTTTCGTATGTAATAAATCTGCGGTACTGGATGTAGTCGCACTGCTGTGCTGCAGAAACAGTTCATCCCCAATGAAAGCAGAGAGGAAGAAAAGTCGAGTATATTCAAGCTAAACATCTTCTTTAAAAAGCCAGAGAAAGCCAGAATGAGAGTATCAGGGAAGAGAGAAAGTTTGTTTTAACCTTCCGCAGTGATTTTTGAAATGTACCACCGGTTTAAAAGAGAGATGGGGCCCCTCCACGCCCGCACCAACGTGGTGACCAAACCAAAAGTTCTACTGTCAGCCGGCCGATGTGGCCGAACGGTTCTAGGTGCTTCAGTCTGGAACCGCGCGACCGCTACGGTCGCAGGTTCGAATCCTGCCTCGGGCATGGATGTATGTGATGTCCTTAGGTTAGTTAGGTTTAAGTAGTTCTAAGTTCTAGGGGACTGATGACCTCAGATGTTAAGTCCCATAGTGCTCAGAGCCATTTTTTTCTACTGTCACCTCCGTAAACATGTTAGTTACCTAGTAAGTGGATCACAGGATGCTGGGCTGTGATGTTGTCCGTGCGTCTGGGTAAGGCTACGCATTAACACGGTCCATCAGGTGATAGGTAGTGGACGAAACGCGAGTGAGGGTAGCGATTTGAAGAGCAGAGGGAAAAAAGTGCCATGGCTCGTGCCGTGGGAAAAAAACCTCTGCGACAGTGGGATGGGTAGTAAGAGCAGTAGTGGCTTACTAGCTGCGATAGATCATGCAAGGTTGGCAGACCTTGAGTCCTTAGGAGAGCTGCAGAGAGCAGGTAAGCACTTACGGCTCCGTCAGAGTGTTTCCGTAGGGCGAGGGTGAGTGAGAGAGAGAGAGAGAGAGAGAGAGAGAGAGACAGGGATAGAGAGAGAGAGAGAGAGAGGGCGGTAGAGAATGAGGGAGTTGGACCGTATTCGAGGTGGCTTCCTTTTGTGTAGCGGGGCTAACGGCTGGCCACAGGCGACGTTGTCTGCGAGGCAAGCTGGCCGTGGCTTTGTGCTATTTACAGCCACTGTGGAGGGTCCTGCTCTTGCTTTGCATCCCGCACAACCGTGCACGGTTATATTTTTGCCTGTTGTGGCCTCTCGGTAACGCCAAACATAGAAGGCCGAGGTATTATGTTATTAATTAGACGATACATCACAGTTTTCAGGACTGTCGCCGTAGCAAGTAGTCCAGCGCGGATATCCACTTCTAACAAGGACAAAAAATAGTTAAGTTCTTTTGAAAACTGATGTATGTTGCATTATATTGTATGACTAAATGGTACATAGTTACATAATACTGATTAGTAAATTTACAAACAAAGAATTAATAAAACACTAAAACTTTTTTGTGTGCAGAGTACACCAATAAATAGTACGTTCTCAAATTCTTCATGGAGCCCCTGTACAGAATAATAATGCACCATCACAAGTTTAACTAAGTTATTGAATTTTTCTGATTCATTTAACTGAAAGTTGTCAGGCGGCAGCTTGTTCCAGGCTTTACACCTCACATTTTATCCTATTTTCCTACCGATTCTACATCTACATCTACATCCATACTCCGCAAGCCACCTGACGGTGTGTGGCGGAGGGTACCTTGAGTACCTCTATCGGTTCTCCCTTCTATTCCAGTCTCGTATTGTTCGTGGAAAGAAAGATTGTCGGTATGCATCTGTGTGGGCTCTAATCTCTCTGATTTTATCCTCATGGTCTCTTCGCGAGATATACGTAGGAAGGAGTAATATACTGCTTGACTCCTCGGTGAAGGTATGTTCTCGAAACTTCAACAGAAGCTCGTACCAAGCTACTGAGCGTCTCTCCAGCATAGTCTTCGAAGGGAGTTTATCTATCATCTCCGTGACGCTTTCACGATTACTAAATGACCCTGTAGCGAAGCGCGCTGCTCCCCATTGGATCTTCTCTATCTCTTCTATCAACCCTATCTGGTACGGATCCTACACTGCTGAGCAATATTCAAGAAGTGGGGGAACAAGTGTACTGCAACCTACTTCCTTTGTTTTCGGATTGCATTTCCTTAGGATTCTTACAATGAATCTCAGTCTGGCATCTGCTTTACCGACAATCAACTTTATATGATCATTCCATTTTAAATCACTGTTAATGCCTACTCCCAGATAATTTATGGAATTAACTGCTTCCAGTTGCTGACCTGCTGAATTTGCATATGAGACTCACTTGCTTCGTTTACTTTCTGATTCAGTTTTTACTTGTCAACTTTTCACCGATATTGCGCGCTGCTTATGTGGGTGGTCAGGGGTACCTTGTAGCAACGTGGAGAACTCAGCTCTCTGTCCTTAACCTAACGTTTCATTCCTGCGCTATTTTTTCCTTTATTAAATTCGTCTGGTCTTGACCAGGGGTACTTTCCCGGGAGAAAACAGGAGGAGATTTCACACCCTTTGGAAGAGCTGCCTGTCACACAGGAGGCAGCTCGTACACTAGAAAACCGTACAGACAATCAGGCGACCCCTTTGGGGGCAATCATCCTGGCTCAGCCTCTGCATACGAAGAGTGGCGGAATCGAAGACTGGTGTTCTCTACAGCAGAACACGAAACCACTGGTGCAAAGGGTGATACAACTGGATGTTGCCCACGGTAGCTGAGTGGACGTTTATACAGTGAGTTCGCTAGTGTTTATTGTGTTTGATAAACCGGCGTCGCCGGTTTCGAGTGTTACGAAGCAAGTGTAGTTTCGTACTATTGCAACGGGAATATGGTCTTCAGAACAAATAACAGGCTCACACATGTATGCAGCGAATGTTTTTGTTGACCAGTACTACCAGACTGTTATAAACTGCCATGTGGTTTGCTGCATATAACAGGTTTTGGGACGATTGATGGATACCTGCCACAGTGCGGATATCTGTGGGTGACGCGTACTATTCCAGCGGAACATTTTTGGGGTCAGCATACTTCAGAATAAAGCAGATATCCATGTGCTGATTTCCAAGTGTGATAACTTGACTTCCTGGAAGCCTCTGCAGGAGAAAATGATTCTTAGATGACTTCTGTATAAATAGCAAGCAGGAAGCTTTGACAATGGCACCAACAATCCAATCCAATATTAATACTGAGCGGGATCAGCGCCCAGTAAGGCCAGGAGAGAAACGATCTGAGTTAGTATGCAGGGTAAAATATTGTAATACTTTGCCAGATATTCCATTTGATCCCAAATTTATAACATATCCATTTGAATCAATTCGATTTATTCAGTACAACCCCACATCTTTAGAAAGAAATTATAAATATGAAGTTCTTACAGAACATGACCTTGGAGTCCATATTGATTTAATTAATAAAGATACATATGCTGGTGATCCTGGAGCAGTCTTGGATCCTGCAGATGAGAAGTTATTGGAAGAAGATGTTTTAACACCACAAGACTCAAAACGCTCTCGTCATCATGCACGAAGTGTCTCCTGGTTGAGGAGAACAGAATATATTTCTACTGAACAAACAAGATTTCAGCCTCAGACTATGGACAAAGTAGAAGCGAAGGTTGGTTACAGCATTAAGAAAAATTTCAAGGATGAAACACTTATTATGGACCGGGATAGTCAAATTAAAGCAATTGAGAAGACATTTGAGGATTCTAAGAAGCCCATTGAAAAGCATTATAGTAAACCAAATGTTGTTCCTGTAGAAATACAGCCAGTATATCCAGACTTTAAGATATGGAAGTATCCTTGTGCCCAAGTTATTTTTGATTCTGATCCTGCACCAACTGGTAGATCTTTCCCAGCTCAGATTGAAGAAATGTCACAGGCAATGATACGAGGTGTCATGGATGAGAGTGGAGAACAGTTTGTAGCATACTTTTTGCCTACTCAAGAAACTCTAGAGAAAAGACGCAAAGATTTTACAAATTGTGTTGAATATGAGGATGAAGAAGAGTATGACTACAAAATGGCTCGTGAATACAATTGGAATGTGAAAAGCAAAGCATCCAAAGGTTATGAAGAAAACTACTTCCTTGTTGTACGTGAGGATGGTGTTTATTATAATGAACTAGAAACGAGAGTTAGACTCAGTAAGCGGCGTCAAAAAGTGGGACAACAGCCGAATAATACAAGATTGATTGTACGTCATCGCCCATTGAAAGCTCAAGAATATCGTATGCAGAGGTACAGGGAACGTCAGCTTGAACCTCCTGGTGAGGAGGAGGAAGAAGAAGATGAAGAGGATGAGGAAGAGGAGGAAGAAACACAGGAACAGCAGCAGCAAGAAGATGGAGAAGAAACACAACAGGATGATAAAACAGAACAGAGAGAAGAAGATGGCGAAGCTGATGGGGAGGACTCTGATGGTGAAAAGGCAACAGAGGATGGTGAGACACAGAATGGCGAAGCTGCTGAGGAAGATGATGACCAGGAGAACAGTGGAAATGACAGTGCTATTGCCAGTGAGAGCGAGAAGGAAGGAAGTGACAAAGATGAGAGTGACAAGGAAGCAAGTGATAAGGATGGTAGTGATAAAGAAGCAAGTGAGAGGGATGATAGCGATAAAGAGGCAAGTGACAGGGAAGCTAGTGACAGGGAAGCGAGTGATAAAGAAGAGAGCCAAGAAGAAAATGAGGAAGAAGGCGAAGAGGCAGAGGGCGAAAGACAAGAAACAGAGATGGAAGTAGAAGGAGAGGAAGAAGAAACAGGCACAGAGAAAGAGGCAGAAGAAGACCAAGAGGCTGCAGCTAGTGCCAAGGAAGATGGCAGAAGTGACAGTGAGGAAGAGGGCAGTGCTAGTGAGGGGAGCACATCATCAGGAAGTAACAAATCACAGTCAGGCAGTGGAAGCGGAAGTGGAAGTGGTAGTGATAGCAGTAGCGCCAGTGACAGTGATAGCGGTGTGTGATATTTCATTTTTTGTTGCTTGCGATGTAAATATTTGTTTTATAGATTTTCATTGTGTGTGAGTATATACACTGTGTAAATCTGATCATGAATGACAGTTCTGTAATGAAATAGTCATTAATTCTCTTATATTTTGTGATTTATTGTAATAAATAGTGAACTTGATATTCACTTTGATGACAAGGAAATGCTTGCCAGGTGGTTATACCTGTCATGTGATGTTCTCTGATCAGAATATAATAAAATCCATGTTCATTGAACCCAAAAAAAAAAAAAAAAAAAAAAAAAAAAAAAAAAAAAAAAAAAAAGTGGTCAGGGCGACAAAATGTCAACACTGAGGGCCCGGGTTCGATTCCCGGCTGGGTCGGAGATTTTTCTCCGCTCAAGGACTGTGTATTGTGTTGACCTAATCATCATCATTTCATCCCCATCGACGCGCAAGTCGCTGAAGTGGTGTCAAATCGAAAGGCTTGCACCCAGCGGGACCCCTAGTTACACGACATTTTCTTTTATCTGCTTGTTCGTAACCTTCTGGTGGAGTCCTCAGCTGTCCACTTACCGTGATACTGCTGTTTGTGGTCTCCAGACATGTTTCGTCAAAAAATGTAGCCACTGGTGTGTCTAAAAATTTCCAAACATAGCTCTTCCCATGGGGATGCTGTGCGAAATCTTTATACACGTATCTCATTGACAAATACATCTTTTAGCTTTATGATGTGAGCTAAGGGTACGGACTTACAGATCCGTGGTTAGAGAAACACTTAGGCCATCCCAGGGATCTGGCTTGAAAAGTTTGAGCAGGGTGCCTGTCCGAGGTCTGAAGGAAGGCTATCAAAAAGTTGAGAGAGGCATTCATATTAGTATTCGGAGTGGTATAGGTTTCCTGTTTCGAACTTCTGCTTGGTGATGTTACTCCCGACTTACCGACAGTTGTGGCGCAGAGGTTAGCGCACTAGACTCGCATTCGGAAGGACGACGGTTCAATCCCGCGTTCGGCCATCCTGATTTAGGTTTTCAGTGATTTCCCTCAGATCGCTCCAGGCAAATGCCTGGATGGTGTCTGTGAAAAGGCACGGCCGACTACCTTCACCGTCCTTCCCTAATCCGATGAGACCGATGACCTCGCTGTTTGGTCTCTTCCTCCAAACAACCCAACCCAACTCCCTACTTCAGCAAACCCGATATGTAGAAAAAAAAGAAAAAAAAAGGAATGAGTTACAGGTTCCTATTTTGTAGTCTTCCTAACGTGATCTACGGCGCTTCACGCACTGGTATGCAAGGTTTTCTTCAATCTGGTTCTTGCTTCACAGAGATTCTTTTCGTTTTGTTTCGGAATGGAATTAACTCACTGGAGCTCACCCGCCTAGTGATGTTTCTTTCTGATTCTTGCTTTATACGTTGATCTATTATGTGTCCATGTTCGAATTCAGCCTTTTTTCTGTAATTATATGGTTCTGCAATCATAGCTGAAATTACAATTTGAGTCATTTATGTGTCTGGGCACCGTCCAAATCGTAATGGTTCAGAATCATGCTGGTGTCGACCCTAGCAACCATCCATTTTCTTATCAGTTTTCAATTTGAATGTCCGGCCCGATAGCTGAGTGGTCAGAGCGGCGGTCTGTCCCGCCAATGGGCCCAGATTCGATTCCCGGCTGGGTCGAAGATTTCTCCGCTCATTTCATCATCATCAGTGGAAGGCAACGAGAAACCACCACTGGAATCGCTTCCCAAGACACTCACGCGGTGGACCTCTCTGACCGGGTGTCCCCCATGACAAGACGTGCCATAAGGCAGAACACAAAGGTTTTTTTTTCTATTTGAATTATGTAAACTCATTCTACAGTTGTTTTATAACCTCGACGTTCATGTGTCCTCAGTGATTTTTACACGCTGTTTGAATCAATATCATTTTACCAGATCAACTCTCTCGTTCAGCAAATTATTCTATAGAAAAGCTCGTGTCTTACAACCATAAACAACAGGCGAGACACCTGGTGATATCAGGATCTTATAAACGTTTTCCGATGTGCGCGCGGAGTGGCCGAGAGGTTCTAGGCGCTACAGTCTGGAACCGCGCGACCGCTACGGTCGCAGGATCGAATCCTGCCTCGGGCATGGGTGTGTGTGATGTCCTTAGGTTAGTTGGGTTTAAGTAGTTCTAAGTTCTAGGGGACTGATGACCACAGCAGTTGAGTCCCATAGTGCTCAGAGCCATTTGAACCATTTTTGAACCGATGTGCGCGGCAGTTGATTTTTGTTTTTCAAGTAGCTATTAACTTCGTGTAGGTAATATATCATTCTGTATGACGTCCGCAGCTCGTGGTCCGGTAACTAGCGTTGCTGCTTCAGGATCACGGTGTTCCAGATTCGATTCCCGGCAAGGTTGGGGATTTTCTTGGCCTGGGGACTGAGTGTTTGTGATGTCCTCAGCTTTTGATCATCATCGTTCGTGACAGTGGCTAAACTGGACTGTGTAAAATCAATTGAACTGTGTAAAAATTGGGACGTTGTACGAGTGCTGATGACCGCGTATTTGGGCCCCCCCCCCCACCAAACATGATCATTCTTTATGGCCAGGGGTTATTGATTCAGCACCAGTATAATCTGCATACCAACCGAGCACCAGATTAGCAAGAGATCGTGTTCACGATAGGGGATACAAACATGCTTTCTTCTTGTGACTGGTCAGAGATAACTTTCGCCTCATCGTAAACTGGCTCCCTGCCAGTCCTCTTCTGTCAGGATAGGGACTGAGAACTTGCTTTCTTTAATCCATAGTCAGATATAATTTTTTCTCACTCTCAAATAAATAAATGTATGAATCGAATACTCACTGAGTTACGACCAAGAGCACGCAATTGTTAATACATACGTCTAAATTTTTGATGGCATATTTTATGTTAACTAACAGAGCTGTGCGGCCGTCCGCGGTGGTCTAGCGGTTCTAGGCGCGCAGTCCGGAACCGCGCGACTGCTACGGTCACAGGTTCGAATCCTGCCTCGGGCATGGATGTGTGTGATGTCCTTAGGTTAGTTAGGTTTAATTAGTTCTAAGTTCTAGGCGACTGATGACCACAGAAGTTAAGTCGCATAGTGCTCAGAGCCATTTTTAACAGAGCAGTGCCTTTCATAATAGTGTAAATTATCTCTTAGCAGCCTGAAGCTGCCGTCCACATCTTTTTTCTCATACTCTATCTGCATTGTCAGTAATAAAAGGCGTGAGTCATTTTGCGCACTGCAAGTGGGAGGAATACGCAGGTCGTTTGAGATTTCAGCGAATGAGTAGAAGCCAAATGAGCCAGTTAGGCAGTATGGTACCCATGGCAGCGATGGTTCATGCAGAATCAGGCGATATCATAGGTACGACAATAAATGGAGAGCAGTTTCAAGGGGAATATAGTAGTAATATGGAATATACTCTATCGGGTACAAATCAGGATCAGGCAACCACAGTAGGCATGTAGGGCATGTAGGGCACGGAAATGCAATTGTCTCAGCCAGCGGTGGTGATTTTAACATTTGAGGGAGCAGCAGGTGGAGGCGAGAACATAATGAGCATGCTACAGAAAATCATCGCTGATTGCGAGGAGAATAAGCGGTTACAGAAGAAATGAGATAGGAAGCACGAAAAGTGGATAGAGTTAAAGTTAAAGGCGTTTACTGAGGCGATACGGAAACAAGTCGATCATAATACTGAAGAAATATAGGAACTCTAGAAAACCAACGAGGCTTCCCGGACGAAACTGGCAGAAATTAGTAAAGGAGTTTCGGATGCTTTAGGACACACGAACAAATAATTACTAAAGTGTCGGAACAGATAAAGGAACTGCTTCAAGTACAACAATAAGTTAATGAAATAGAAAGCAAAGTGAAACAAGTGGAAAAGATTCCAGAGAGAGGGCCCAAGAGGACGTCCCTTGCACCGATTTCTGACACAGCAGTAGTGTGAGAACTGTTGAAGTTTGAGGAAAGTCAAGAACACATTAACAGAGTCCGCAAGTTACAGCAGGAAATAATTAACAAGACACCCGGGCATTTGCAATTGCAAGTGTCACAAACGTTGGCCGCGGTAAGAGGCGTCGGCGCAACTGAGTGCAGCGTCCCGTCTGCACTTGACAGCCCGACAGGCAGTGACAAAAATCGATCGTTCACAGACAACAGCAGCATGCTATCACGGACATCGAGTGCCGCATGGTGAGTCGCATCCGGCGTTCAGGGAAACAGAGAGGTCAACGAAAGGGAACACCTTCGACATTAGCTCCTACCTGAAACTTCACGAAATTCAGAATTCCAGGGAACATACAGTACTGGCCATTACAATTGCTACACTACGAAGGTGACGTGCAACAGACGCGAAATTTAACCGACAGGAACAAGATGTGTGATATGCAAATGATTAGCTTTTCAGAGCATTCACATAAGTTTGGCACCGGTGGCGAAACCTACGACGGGCTGACAAGAGGAAAGTTTCCAATCGATTTCTCATACACAAACAGCAGTTGACCTGTGTTGCCTGGTGAAACGTTGTTGTGATGCCACGTGTATGGAGAAGAAATGCGTACCATCACGTTTCCGACTTTGATAAAGGTCTGATTGTAGCCTATCAGGATTACGGTTTATCGTATCGCGGCATTACTGCTCGCGTTGGTCGAGATCCAATGACTGTTAACAGAATATGGAATCGGTGGGTTCAGGAGGATAATACGCAACGCCGTGCTGGATCCCAACAGCCTCGTATTACGTGCAGTCGAGATGACAGGCATCTTATCTGCATGGCTGTAACGGATCGTGCAGCCACGTCTCGATCCCTGAGTCAACAGATGGGGACGTTTGCAAGACAATGGTCATCTGCACGAACAATTCGACGACGTTTGCAGCAGCATGGACTATCAGCTCGGAGACCGTGGCTGCGGTTACCCTTGACGCTGCATCACAGACAGGAGCGCCTGCGATGGTGTACTCATCGACGGACCTAGGTGCACGAATGGCAAAACGTAATTTTTTCGGATGAATCCAGGTTCTGTTTACAGCATCATGATGGTCGCATCCGTGTTTGGCGACATCGCGGGAACGCGCATTGGAAGCATGTATTCGTCATCGCCATACTGCCGTATCACCCGGCGTGATGGTATGGGGTGCCGTTGATTACACGTCATGGTCACCTCTTGTTCGCATTGACGGCACTTTGAACACATTTCAGATGTGTTACGACCCGTCGCTCTACCCTTCATCGAACCCTGCGAAATCCTACATTTCAGCAGGATAATGCAGGACCGCATGTTGCAGGTCCTGTACGGGCCTTTCTGGATACAGAAAATGTTCGACTGCTGCCCTGGCCAGCACAATCTCCAGATCTCTCACCAATTAAAAACATCTGGTCAATGGTGGCCGAGCAACTGGCTCGTCACCATACGCCAGTCACTACTATTGATGAACGTGGTATCGTGTTGAAGGTGCATGGGCAGCTGTACCTGTACATGCCATCCAAGCTCTGTTTGACTCAATGCCCAGGCGTATTAAGGCCTTTATTATGGCCAGAGTTGGTTGTTTTGGGTACTGGTTTCTCAGGATCTATGCACCCAAATTGCGTGAAAATGTAATCATATGTCAGTTCTAGTATAAGATATTTGTCCAAAATATACCAGTTTATCATCTGCATTTCTTCTTGGTGTATCAATTTTAATGGCCAGTAGTGTAATTTAAACCACCATCCCAGAGCTTACGCCGAACAGTTGGATTATTCAGTCCGACCATCGTCGAATGTTCGCTTTCAACTAGACTTTGTCAGCAGCTTTCTCGAAGGCGAAGCTGCGACAAATATGTTAATAGTAGCACAAATTTGGAACTACACTCCTGGAAATGGAAAAAAGAACACATTGACACCGGTGTGTCAGACCCACCATACTTGCTCCGGACACTGCGAGAGGGCTGTACAAGCAATGATCACACGCACGGCACAGCGGACACAACAGGAACCGCGGTGTTGGCCGTCGAATGGCGCTAGCTGCGCAGCATTTGTGCACCGCCGCCGTCAGTGTCAGCCAGTTTGCCGTGGCATACGGAGCTCCATCGCAGTCTTTAACACTGGTAGCATGCCGCGACAGCGTGGACGTGAACCGTATGTGCAGTTGACGGACTTTGAGCGAGGGCTTATAGTGGGCATGCGGGAGGCCGGGTGGACGTACCGCCGAATTGCTCAACACGTGGGGCGTGAGGTCTCCACAGTACATCGATGTTGTCGCCAGTGGTCGGCGGAAGGTGCACGTGCCCGTCGACCTGGGACTGGACCGCAGCGACGCACGGATGCACGCCAAGACCGTAGGATCCTACGCAGTGCCGTAGGGGACCGCACCGCCACTTCCCAGCAAATTAGGGACACTGTTGCTCCTGGGGTATCGGCGAGGACCATTCGCAACCGTCTCCATGAAGCTGGGCTACGGTCCCGCACACCGTTACGCCGTCTTCCGCTCACGCCCCAACATCGTGCAGCCCGCCTCCAGTGGTGTCGCGACAGGCGTGAATGGAGGGACGAATGGAGACGTGTCGTCTTCAGCGATGAGAGTCGCTTCTGCCTTGGTGCCAATGATGGTCGTATGCGTGTTTGGCGCCGTGCAGGTGAGCGCCACAATCAGGACTGCATACGACCGAGGCACACAGGGCCAACACCCGGCATCATGGTGTGGGGAGCGATCTCCTACACTGGCCGTACACCACTGGTGATGGTCGAGGGGACACTGAATAGTGCACGGTACATCCAAACCGTCATCGAACCCATCGTTCTACCATTCCTAGACCGGCAAGGGAACTTGCTGTTCCAACAGGACAATGCACGTCCGCATGTATCCCGTGCCACCCAACGTGCTCTAGAAGGTGTAAGTCAACTACCTTGGCCAGCAAGATCTCCGGATCTGTCCCCCATTGAGCATGTTTGGGACTGGATGAAGCGTCGTCTCACGCGGTCTGCACGTCCAGCACGAACGCTGGTCCAACTGAGGCGCCAGGTGGAAATGGCATGGCAAGCCGTTCGACAGGACTACATCCACCATCTCTACGATCGTCTCCATGTGAGAATAGCAGCCTGCATTGCTGCGAAAGGTGGATATACACTGTACTAGTGCCGACATTGTGCATGCTCTGTTGCCTGTGTCTATGTGCCTGTGGTTCTGTCAGTGTGATCATGTGATGTATCTGACCCCATGAATGTGTCAATAAAGTTTCCCCTTCCTGGGACAATGAATTCACGGTGTTCTTATTTCAATTTCCAGGAGTGTATTACCGAGACCTTCGGGAGAAGTTCCTCGTGACTTGTTGCTCGCTAGAGGTTCAGGCACGAATTGAAGACGAAGTCATGTTGGGAAGATGATTCAAATGGCTCTGAGCACTATGGGACTTAACATCTGAGGTCATCAGTCGCCTACACTACACCTAACTAACATAAAGACGTCACACGCATCCATGCCCGAGGCAGGAGTCGAACCTGCGACCGTAGCAGCAGTGCGGTTCCGGACTGAAGCTCCTAGAACCGCTCAGTCACAACGGCCGGCTGTAGTGAAAAAGTTTTGCAAATAGGATATGCTCAGCACTGTCAAATTTTTCGATAAAATGTATTACATGAACGGGTTTCTTTTGCACTAACTGATTTTATATGGTTCTTCTATCAAAAACTGACGCACTCTTATCAAATTAGGTAGTTGTGGAGACAACGAAAAGATATTCAGAACCATTTCACAAGGGCTTTAACACATACACAGTGAAAATACGGGAATGTGAAATCGATTCACAGAAACGGATAATACGTTCGAGACCACATCGTTTCTACAGTGAACGTAGGGGCGAGGCAGTCGTACAGACACTTGCGACGTGCAAGGACTGCCAGAAGGCAGAACTGTCATCAACGTCGAATCAGCCGGTCGTTTTCCCAACTGTCCTATTAAAATACCGGGACACGGCCCCAGCTGACATCGACCCACTCCCAAGGACAAATAAGGGCTATTGCTGTGTGCTCGTAACGACTAAACTAACCTCCAAGTAAACGGTGCTCACATCTCTGAAAAGAGAGATGGGGAAGATCGACGAGGACACATTCGAACAGGAGGACCGAGCGAGGTGGTGCAGTGGTTAGCACACTGGACTCGCATTCGGGAGGACGACGGTTCAATCCCGCGTCCGGCCATCCTGATTTAGGTTTTCCGTGAGTTCCCTAAATCGCTCCACGCAAATGCCGAGATGGTTCCTCTGAAAGGGCACGGCCGGCTTCCTTCCCCTCCTTCCCTAATCCGATGAGACCGATGACCCGGTTGTCTGGTCTCTTCCTCCAAACAACCCAACCCATTATAATGACCGATCTAGTACTGATAGGTACCCGTCCATATGACTGCTAGCCTGGAGGAAACTACACGACTCCTTGTGTGTAAGGAGTGTTGTGGTGAGTGTCTTCAACACGTGGTGAAACCAAGGTGAAGCCACGTCCTGACATTGTGGGGTTGGGCGACCACCCCCTCCTTACAGATTCAGACATCAGAGGATGGGCAGGCTGGTAAAACAGGGTAGACGGCGATCTGTGGAAAATTTTGAATCAGACTTTAGCTCTGGGCAGAATACAAGTGTGGCTGAGCACACAGAGCATCGAGCACACCTAACGATGGGACTCTGCAGCCGACGACCCATGTATGCGCCAGCTTTAACACCACGACAGCAGCTGCTATGACTAAATGGGCATAGGGATCATCAGCACTGGACGTTGGCACAGTGGCAGAGTGTTGCATGGTGTGGTGGTGAATCCTTCTTAATCATGCAGAGGGGTCGGCGCGAATCTGTCTTCTCGCAGGGGAACAGCTCCTTGACATACTGCGCGATGGAGAGAAGCTGGTGGAGGCTCCATTAAGCTCTGAGAAATATTCACGTCGGCGTACATGGGTCCAGTGGACCTCGTGCAAGGCACCATGACAGCTATGGAGTATCGTACAGCGGTTGTAGGCCACGTACTGCCCTTTATGATGATCATGTTTCCCGACTGCAGTGGCATTTTTCAGCGAGATAATGCGCTACGTGACATGGCCAGGAATGTGGCGGGGTGGTTCGAGGAACGCAGTGGCGAGTTCTCATTGGCGTGCTGATCCCCCAACTGGCCAGATATGAACCTGATAGAGCACATCTGGGATTTGACCGAACGTGGCGTCAGAGCTCATCAAACCCTCTCCGGCATTAGGTGAATTGTGTACAAATGTGGTGCCAACTCCCTCCTGCGTCCTACCAAAGCCTCATTGCTTCCACACCAGTATGCGTCGCCGCTGTTATCCACGCCAAAGGTGGACATAACGGCTGTTACGTAGGTGGTCGTAAGCTCTGGCTTATTACTGTGCTGAACGTGTGATGCGGAATTTTGATAGCTTATGCAGGCTACACTGCTCCAAACAACACGCAGCCGGGGATGTGTTCTTAGACCACTCCCAGAAGGTCATCAATGAACTCTCGTACTCCGCCATTTCGCTGCCGCCAATCACGGTTCTGAGAAACGTAAACGCCTCCGGATAAGGTCAGAGAAGTGATTGATTTCCTGCCACAACGTAAGTTACGGCACCAGGAAATCGTGCAGCAAGCGATTCATCACATGACGCTGTCCACATACAAACGTAAAGAGAAGGCTGATGGCTGAGCACATCCCAGGGCCCGCCATGTGGGCGATAAATTTCTTGTCTGTGCACGCAGGCTATCCAACAAGCATCAGAACAATTCCAGACGTGTTTCTTCCTGTATTTGCGTTCATTGTGGGTGAGAAAGATTTGGTTTCAAAATATCTTAGGGCTAGAATCTGTCAGAGTAGGGAAAACCTACGTGCATCACCATGTGGTGATCGTCAATCCTTAACCGTAGTAGCTTAGTTTGCACTTTTACTACATAGGAAGCTGGTACCTTGTGTTTACCTAGGAAATAATTAACTTGAGTAGGGAAATATCTTTTGGGAACTGTGTGTTATTTATTTTGTGATGCGTTACCTTTATTCTTTTTGGAATATTTGTGTTTTTCGTGATGGTGCTCTAGTTTCATTATTTAACAGTTTTGATTAAGATAAATGCTGAGGGCGAATACATGATGATATTTATTGGCATGCTACGCTTTCGAGCACATGAATATGATGAAATTTTTAGCTGAAGATATAGGAGGCATATGACAAACTGCCTACTGGCTTCTGTCTCGGGTTCTTCGGCCGACGTTCGTCTGATGATTTGACTGACGTTTCGCAAGCACGAGCAGCTGGAATTTTCGAAGCTTCACCCTCCATTTCTGGCAGTGAAATGGAGCCGAGCTCGCGGCCGCAGACTATATGCACCAACGTCCGAGGGCTTCTCCGCGGTCAGTCCCGGTGCGGTTTTCCTCTAGCTACCTGCGACGGTCGTTCGCTGCAGCACGGGAAGCCAGGATCAGGTTTCCTTAAGGCTGACTTCTTTCTTGTTGAAGCCATTCCCTTGTCCTTGTGTTTCTATAGCTTCTCTGAACTAGAGTGCTGCAACGCTCAATGTTTGACCGTTCACGGCTCGCCTGTTGACTGATTGGGGGGGGGGGGGGGGGGGGGAGGGGGGGCTCTCTCGTGTCCGGCCCCACATGACTCGGCTCGGTCACGTACTCGCCCCATGTCTGCTGTCCGGATTCGAGACACGCGGATAACTGAGCATGACCGGTCGCCTCTGACGTCTCACCTCGACTCACCCGGGCTCGCTGCACTGTACTGTACAAATCCAACGCCTCTCTCTCTCTCTCTCTCTCTCTCTCTCTCTCTCTCTCTCTTCCCCCCCCCCCCCCTCTCTCTCTCTCTCTCTCTCTCTCTCTCTCTCTCTCACACACACACACACACACACACACACACAATGTATTTATTTCTGTCTCTCTCTCTCTCTCAATACAAAACTGACGTTCAAATGTGTGTGAAATCTTATGGGACTGAACTGCTAAGGTCATCAGTCCCTAAGCTTACACACTACTTAACGTAAATTATCCTAAGAACAAACACACACACCCATGCCCGAGGGAGGACTCGAGCCTCCGCCGGGACCAGCCGCACAGGCCATGACTGCAGCGCCTTAGACCAAACTGACGTTTGCAAGAACGGGTACGTGACACAGCTAAATTATTAAAGCACTTCGAAAGTAAAATGATATTTCAATACAATCGCGGATAGAAGACGAGTCTCATTTCCGAACAGAAGATATATTTTTTACTTTCAATAATAGGAAACATTAAATAAGTGTCACTGTAATCTAGAAGACAACCACCTTCATAAAGAAAGCATACAAAGAACATTAAACATTTACGGACGTAACTTGTCGTACTTTTCACTTGTTTGCGACAGAAACAAAATTATAATTATTGTTGATCAGCAGTAAATCACTAACGCGTTCCGGATTTAATTGGCTGCGGCGATTTGTTAGTAACATGCCGGCTTTACAAAAGCACCTTTCACTTGGCGCGCATGTTGCTGGGATACATGATATACGTCTTGCAACTGCAGCCAGGCCTGGCACATCTGTTTCATGTCTGCTCCACCACTTTAAGATGTCATCATCATCTCCGGGGTACATTAAAATGTACAGATCTACTTCATCTGCTGCGGATGATCTGTTGTTCCTCCATTCCTTGAAAGAATCTCTCTTTCTGGGTGGTGATGACACAGTACTTGAAGGATCTATGATAATAAACAAAAGAGACAAGTAATACAGAACTGATGTGGAAATCATCGAAACGTTCCCGTGAAAACGAGGTGTTATACGTTAATGAAATATTATACGAATTATAACATTCCCGTTTCTCTATAATAACTATCCACTAACTTTCAAAAACTATTATGTTAAGGATTGCTTGTTGTACCTGCGTAAGTAGCACACATTTGTCGTACATTGCTAAGAATTTCCTACTTTTTCCTACCAAACGCAAAATCATAGCAACCCCTATATTTTGCCGGCCTCGGGCATGGATGTGTGTGATGTCCTTAGGTTAGTTAGGTTTAAGTAGTTCTAAGTCTAGGGGACTGATGACCTCAGATGTTAAGTCCTGTAATGCTTAGAGACATTTGAACCTTTTTTTCTGAAAAAATTCGATACGATAAACGCTATGTGTTTGTAAGACATCAGTTTCACGATAGTTAATTAGTTTGTGTAAGTGTGCACAGACATAGAAAGGCGGCAGGGGCGCTGGCACCTGCGAACGTCGGTGGTGTCAGGATGTGAGGCGAGGTTATCTGCTGTGGCAAGTGGAGAACCGGCGTACCTCAACCAGGTCGCTGACCGCTGGGCTCCCCCTGCCTTGCCGCTACTAGCAAGTTGAGCGGTGCATGCCTTTACAAGGGGCATCTCATGTCAACACAGTGAGATTGGTTCGTTGGCTAATTTGCTCGAGGGGACCGAACAGCGAGGTGATCGGTCACGTCAGGTTAAGGAGGGATGGCGAAAGACGTTGGCCGTGCCCTTTCAAAGCAACCGTACCGACCTTTGCTTGAAGCGATCTAGGGAAATCACGCGCGGCTGTGGCAAATCCTACATCTGCCAAACAGTTCGTACGGTCGAGGACCGATGCAAGGAATACAAATGTCACACCCGCTTACGCCAACCCAGCCATTCGGCCCTAGCAGAACACAGCATTAAAACAAGACACACAGCGAAATTCGAAGAGACAAAAATCCTGACGGCCACAACTGCCTACTGGGACGGTATCTACAATGAGGCCATACAAATTCGCGTGACGGATAACCTCATCAACAGGGACACCGAGTTTCAACTTAGCAAGGCCTGGAAACCATTATTAAACACCATCAAAGAGCAATGGCGTGAGATAGACGCGAGATCCTTCAGCCACGGCGGACGGGAATGAACTGCACCTACCACCGGGCGTGGCTGCAGCTACCCCCACCCCTCCCACCACGCGGCGCCCCGCCGGCTGTCCGCGCCGGGGTACGACTCGGGACCCCGCGGACATAAATACCACGGACACAGCGCACACAGATCATTCCATCAGCACCACCTGATGATGGCGGAACAGTTAATCGCCGAAATATCGTGGAACTTCGACGATCGGATCCGGCTGGACATCCGAGAACCTTGGATGCAGCACATTCGCCGGGAAAGCCTCAGATCACATGTGAATGGACATGTTTCACGGAATCGTTAAGATGTCGGTAGGACACTCGAACAGCAGTGGTTCAGTGTTCCTGACGTCTTAACAACAGGTGTCCAATGTCACCATCAATAAATTATCTAAAGTAGTATGCAACACCATAGAAGAATCCCCTTCTCACTGATCGAGAAATACTTCCCATGACATTCGTCACACACAATGTCGAAGCGCTTAACAAAGTTAGATTGTTTTTTTGTCACTACAGAATTTCCTTTCGACGTCTGGTTTGCCACAAGAGCCATCAGTAACTCACCACGCATTTCCTCCTAGCGAGATATCACAGTAGAAGTCTCGTGTACTGGCGCACAATTACGCGATAGGTTGACAGTTAACAGCCTGATGTCAGACATGGTATTTCTGTCCTATGTCACACTGTTGCAAGACCATACAACTGTTCTCATGCCCGAGGCCCACACACATATCTTCCAAAGAAGATGAGATGTCTGGGTGTTTCAGCTGACGTCACCAGATGTTTCTCATCAGATATCCTCAGCCGTTTGCACAATCCCACTAACTGTGACCAGAACATTCAATGAAACATCGAAATCTGTGACGTATGTTTGTGCTCACTCTCACCAATCGTGTGCCTATCTTGAAACACAGCTACGTCGCTTTTAAAGATCATTACGAGGTATTTCAAATTTCTGTTCTTGTTAATTGTTTTCGTACTGTTCCACGCTGTTTTCAAACTAATCGTGTACTTTAATTTTGATCTCTCTGCAAGCCTTTACAGTATATTGTTCCTTTCAAATTTTTCGTGATGTCTCACGAATTATTTTCAAAGCGGTCATGTGCTATATTTTTTGTCTGTTGACTATTGCACTATAGTACTTTACCTCATCCTTTTTACACCTGTAAATTTGTTGCATTCTGTGTTTTTGCTTCCGCTTATCGTCACATTTTCGTCACAATTAGTAGATATTCTACTAAGGATAGGCAAAAGTATTTAATGTTTTTATCGATAGTATTACTTTGTCTTTCCACAGGATTTTATCCTCTTCTACGAATGTGTTCATAAACCTTTATTATAAAACTTCCTGGCGGATGAAAACTGTGTGGTGGACCGAGACTCGAACTCGGGACCTTTGCCTTTCGCGGGCAAGTGCCCTACCAACTGAGCTACCCAAGGACGACTCATGCCCAGTCCTCACAGCTTTACTTCTGCCAGTACCTCGTAAAGCTGTGAGGACGGGGCGTGAGTCGTCCTTGGGTAGCTCAGTTGGTAGGGCACTTGCCCGCGAAAGGCAAAGGTCTCGAGTTCGAATCTCGGTCCGGCATACAGTCTTAATCTGCTAGGAAGTTTCATAACAACGCACACTCCGCTGCAGAGTGAAAATCGCATTCTGGATCCTTTATTATGTTCAGCAGCGTGTGGAACGTCAAGATGTTCATGTTTTCTGTACGTAAATGTGCTGAGTTCCATATGTCTCACGATATTTATGTTTTATTTGAGTCCTTTCGTCTTTTGTAAATTCTTTTGGCATTTAAATGCACACCTATGACCGAGTGCCCATATATTCATGGTTCATATTTTTTTGCATACAATGTACACACGTGAAAGTTCGTAACAGATTAAAACTGTGAGGACGGATCGTGAGTCGTGCTTGCGTAGCTCAGATGGTAGAGCACTTGCCCGTGAAAGGCACAGGTCCGAAGTTCGAGTCTCGGTCCGGCACAAAGTTTTAATGCGTCAGGAAGTTTCATATCAGCACACACTCCGCTGCAGAGTGAAAATCTCATTCTGGAATGTACACACGTACCTACAAGCATCCTTTCACACGGTTACACCTTCGACACATTCAAAGATTTTGGTGTATAATTAAATATTCCATTTTTGTTATGTGTTCATGTTTTACATGAGAAAATTTGTGATGCAAATGCTCAAATTTTGAGTTAGTTCATAGTCCTTTGGATAAATGTGTGTCATATGAAGCAATTCATATGTTTTTTTATAGTTTTCAAATAAGACTTCAGAATTGAAATTTAAGTGGATGGGAAATTTCTAGGAGACACTACAGACGATCTCTCTGCATTCTTTTGTTTTTTCGTATTGTGTTCTATACTTTTCTCGCTTTGTTTCCTTCCTCAGTGATGGCTGGGTTGAGAGAAATTGTTTCGGGAAAGGTCTCACCATATTTCTCAGTGAATTCTCGCCTGTCAATATTTCTGAATCAGAGTACAGGGTCATGTGAGGCTGCGTCCTGTTCCACGTCTTTCACATCACATTTTATCCCCTTTGCCTACTGAATTTGCATAAGACGCTTTCTTCCTTCATTTACTTTGTGATTCAGCTTTTACTTGTCAATTTTTCACCGACGTTGCGCGCTGATTACATGAGTGCTTAGGGGTAGCTTGTAGCAACGGGGTGCCCACCACTCTGTACATAACATAGCATTTCACTCTTCTAGTAGTTTTTTTCCCATTAAATGCATCTGGTTTTGAGCAGGGGTACTCGTTTTCGCTCAGATGAAAAGGAAGCGGAGATTTTATACGCTTTGGAAGAGCTGCAGGTCGCACAGAAGGCAGCTCCTACGCTAGCAGACCGCACAGTCAGTCAGCCGAGCCTTTCAGGGATTATCTTCCTGTATCAGCCTCCGCAGACGAAGAATGGCGGAATTGAAGACTGCTGTCCTGTACAGAAGGACAGGAAATCACTGGTGGAAAGAATGAGAACTTTGCTTGTGAGTAACCATTGGATGGAGTCCTCAGCTGTCGACTTACCGTTGACCTGCTTTGTGTGGCCTGCAGACATGTTTCTCCAAGCAAAATTAGTAGCCCCTCCTCTATCTGCAAATTTCCAAACCTGTTCCTACTATTTCTTCCGTGCGCGCAACTCGCTGGTTGATGGCAAACTTTCCACTCTTGGCAACCACAGAGCTCATACCGTCAGATCACAAATGTCCGGAATAACTGATAATAGTGCCGCGAGCCTCTAAATGATGGATCGCCTGATTAAGTTGCAAATTATCGACTCTCGTCTTCTGTTGCCATGCGGAGTGGCCGCGCAGTTTGAGGTGCCATGTCACGGATTGCACCACCCCTCCTGCCGGAGGTTCGAGTCCTTCCTTTTCCTTAAATTGTCATAAACACAACGTTTCTTGTCATTAGAAACGATAGAGGATGGGAATGGTTGGTGTTGTTTACGAGCCAATTGATAACGAGTAAGCAGAGATGCACATATGGCCACCTACCGATTTTTGTGATTTTGGCTTACAGCATGCGGTGCCCATACGCCCGATTTTTGAACCTTCCCCATTGCCTTCAGATCTACATCAATACTCCGCAAGCCACCTGACGGCGTGTGGCGGAGGGTACCTCCCTCGGGCATGGATGTGTGTGTTGTTCTTAGCATAAGTTAGTTTACGTTTTTTTAAGTAGTGTGTAAGTCTAGGGAGCGATGACCTCAGCAGTTTGGTCCCTTGGGAATTCACGCACGCAAGGCTGTCATTGAAGGCCCCACTTCCATCGCTGTCTACATAGGCGAAGCTCAGTTCAGCTAAATATTACTTTCAGCATCTTAAATTTTAAATTAGCCGAATTCTTGTCAGCTTGTCCGTAATATTACTTCTTGCAACGAGTTTAGCTGCTGGGCATGAAAGCAGACTCTATCACTGTACAGAGACACAGCTCTAAATAGAGCCGTGCATTTCCCAAGCATTCCTCATAAAGGGACGTAGTAATTAGTTTTCTCATTCAGCATTGGACTAGAATCAAATCCCTTGGTATATCACAGTATGAAGTTCGCTAGTAGGTCTATCAGTGTGAGGGCAGTAATTGTGGAGGACAGGTCATAAATATTGCTGGACGCATTAACAGGTCTTGTTCATAACAAATATCTTCGTGAAAAATTAGGTCTCTATTGGAGAGCATTACGCACAGGAAAAGACAAAAAAGGTGTTTTACACACTATGGGTTATCACCATATTTTCTACATCTCGTACAACAGTGAATAGACACAATTGTTTAATAAAATATGGATTGGTCGAGAAGGCACAAGAGTTTCTACGATTGTTTGACGCAGTAGGTTCGTGCAGGCCACCACGTACAGCACCAAATCCAGAGTAAACTTTAGAGGACAACATTAAGACGGTTTCCTGATCAATATGGGGGTGAAGTAAGAGAGAGTATTTCATATGTATTGGTTAACTGTATTCTGGAGAAAATCACCAGATAGTAGACTTGGTTACACAGTATTAAGGGTGGGGTCAAAGTAGACAACTTAAAGGCCCACATAACTGGCTCTTGCTGATGACCGGGCTAACTGGCAAAAGGAAAGTAAGGGGCCTCTATACAACTACTGGCAGTGCATTTAGCAACAGACAAAGCAGACCTAGTGAAAATATCGGAGGTACTGAATTCAGTCCCAACATTAAAGACACACTTAGAATGAGGACAATCAACGCTATTCAGCATATCAAGACAGCCAGAAGCGCAAAACCTTAGAGGATATCTAAACTGGACATGATTGTCTCAATGGGAATTCCGCGATCGTTCATTAAATAAAATATGGTGTTTCAGTCTTCGATCGCTATTCTTTAATTTGAATTACCGGTTTCGGGCTAGCTGCCCATCTTCAGATCAATTCTACTTACAGAGTAACTTGTCCGTAGAGAAAACTCGGTTCATGTGACAGCGAACCGAATGTTATGTACGGACAAGTTACTCTGTAACTACAATTGATCTGAAGATGGGCAGCTAGCCCGAAACCGGTAATTGAAAATAAAGAATAGCGATCGAAAACCGAAACGCCATATTTTACTTAGAGGATATATCTGAGAGTCAGTGGAGCTGTTGCTCTCGAAACAATTAAGGCCAAACTAGTTATGGCATACTATACTTGCGGAAAAATGTACACCTGGAAAGATCTGTCGATGAATGTAAAACTAAGACAGTATAATGCAGAATTCAGACCGTCCTTTCTCTATGCGTCCGAATGACTATCGCTAACCAATAAGAATCCTCGAATTACAAGAAAAGAAATTCCTGCAAAAGGTAGTGTATCAAGGGTCAAATCACATGCGAAACGATGGTGTAAAACTAATCGATAACTCTGCCAACACTAATAAGGAAATTTGTGGTAAGGTCCTATGGGGCCAAACTGTTGAGGCCATCGGTCCCTAAGCCTGCACACTACTTAATTACGCTAAGGACGACACACCCATTCCAGAGGGAGGACTCGAACCTCCGACGGGGGGGGGGGGGGGGGGGGGGGAAGCCGCACGAACCGTGACAAGGCTCCCTTAGACCGCGCGGCAACCCCGCGCAGCTCTGCCAACACAAAGAAAGCGTCACCGCTGCCATTACAAGAAGAAGACTAGCTTTTCGTAGTCACCTATACAGATTGGACCCTACAAAATCTGCAAAATAGTTAACAAGGGTATAACGACTGGATCCCTGGGCATCCAGCAAACAGAGAAAGACCTTCCAGAACTTCAAATTAGGCAAGATTTAATAAGTAACACAGACGACAACCATTTAGCTATTGAAACCATACCCTCCCTACATCCCTCACAGAAGTTAACGAAAAGAAAACCAGGAATTGTCCCGAGAAACGTAAGACAGAGCTCACCAGGATAATGAAAGAGTTGTAGGCTTAAATGAGAGCCCAGGGCAGTAACAAGCAAACAGTTATTAAACTTGACGAAGAACACCAGACGTGGCTGACGATAACAGCATAGCAAAACACAAGTACTTTGACCCCCGAGATGAGTAAAGAAAAAAAAAAGAACACACACATCGGGAATGCTCAAGTTGCTGTTCTGGCAAGCAGGTCATTTTCACGATAAGTACGCACAGCACATTAGTCCTTACAGACACACAACATTAGCGACAGCCACACACATACACGATACTCATTTGAAAATCTACACCAAAATGTCAAAGAGCTCCCCCCCCCCCCACCCCGCCCCCCCACTAAACATATATTTTTCTTCACGCGGCTTCCAGCAACAGTGGTATGTTTTCAAAAATGCATGACACGCAGCTGTATTGTGTTTATTTATTATTACCCGCGTTTCCGGTCACATAAGCAATCACCTTGGTACGGAATAACGAACAATACTACTCAAATGTCACACAAATTGAGACACGGAAATACATTTACTGTTATATTCACCAAAAGTTTGCACATCTAGCAAAGCGAATTCGTAAACGTGAAGCTGAGGCTCATTCAGTGGCAACAGACTAACTCAAGAATAAATAAAGGTCATAAATTGGGTCTGTTGGTAAAGCGTAAAATAGCTCGTGTCGCTGAAAAACATGAAGATAGCAATTTTAAATTCATTTTTGTGCGTAGAAGACATTCCGTTTTTAATGTGAACTCTGATTTATTGAAGGAAGCACGAACGAACAGCATAGAATGTCAAAATAATCAAAATTGAAAATGTTGATGGAGTTGAGACAGCAACCAGCCACAAATTTATTTTCAGTTGTTATATTCATAGGGTACCGTTACTGGTTTCGAATCGTTACGATTTATCTTGAGACGGTTTTCATGCTTTCATTACAACATGTGATGCGTTTCTTTACAGATTAATTGTCCTAAAATATAAATAATACATAGTTATAAGCACGCTACACACAGATGGTTGCGTTACAGATTTTGATTGGATGTGACTTACGTGAAATGTCTGTTCGGAGTGTTTGTTTTCATAACAGTCGTCCAACAAATGTGAATACATTCCCACTGCATTCTTATCGTTGCACACGCAAATTTGTCTCACGGTTTAGATTTGTCACAGAATAGATTTCTAACACGCACCACATGTTTTTATACATGCAAAGTGCTTACAAACATATGACTGTCAAAGATGCTATGATATATCGTAACATTATGAAGTTGTCCTAGGTTTGGAAAAAGAACATATTTTCACTTATGCAACTGAAACGCCTTCTACACTAGTACAGAGAGACATTGACTTTGTGGGTTTTAGAGCGAAGACTGTTAATTTAATTATAAAGTTGTTCCATTTTTTTATTTTTTATTTATTTTTACTACTGTATAGGTAAGAGAGTACATTATTTATTTACATTTAGCATCATGAGGATCGTAGTAACATATAAATTTGCTACTTGATCTGCAGATAGGCGTAGGAATATTATTTGCTTTAAGGGTGGAAAATAATTTTTGTAAATTTTTCAGGAAAGGGGTGTTAGCTAGCTCGGTTTGTTCATTAAGGATATAGTCTGGAAATAATTTTCCTTACTACATAATATAGATACATTAATACTGCTTCAGTAACTGCGGGCTAACTCGCTGGTTTTAGCTTACTTTGCGGCTGAGATGAACCTGTTAAGTAATTATCAGGCTTCCAGAACCTACCACGTTGTTGCAACTTTAAAGACCTAACCTTTTACCTGTAATTAATAGCGTAGACCATCCACAATAAAGGAAGTCGAAGCAGGGACGCAGGAGGACACACCTCCCTGTCACTCGGTGCGCCACCTACGGTGTTAGCATGCCCGATACGGTCTGAGGCGTTTGTGGCATCTGGACAACGCATGCCTACCAAATGACGCCAGTGCCATCCGTCTTGGCCGATGCTGACAGTGGCGGACGCCGCCTCAGAAGGTCCATTTCAGCAAAGAACGAAAGAAAGAAGAAGGAATCATGTGACAATGTCGGGTGGGATACCCTAAGGATTCTTCGAGGGAGGGGTTGAGGCACGTAATAGGAAAGCATTTTCTTCCTCTGCACTCGACGACTCCTTTTCTCACAGTGTGTGAGAGTTGCGTCTGAAGTGTGTCTGCTGAGCGTGGGTGGGCGTTAAGGACGTGTGTGTAGTGTGACGTCATTTTTCTGTTGTACGAAGCTGATGTCGATTGAGTCGTCCATTTATCAGTTTCTTTGCGATGGGTTTGATGATGATGATGATGTTTGGTTTGTGGGGCGCTAAACTGCGCAATTATCAGCGCCCGTACAAATTCCCAACCTTTGCTCAGTCCAAACTCGCCACTTTAGTGAATGATGATGAAAAAAATGCTTCAAATGGCTCTAAGCACTATGGGACTTAACATTCGAGTTCATCAGACCCCTAGACTTAGAACTACGTAAACCTAACTAACCTAAGGACGTCAAACACATCCATGCCCGAGGAAGGATTCGAAACTGCGACCGTAGCAGCCGCGTAGTTCCGGACTGAAGCTTCTAGAACCGGTCGACCACACCGGTCGACAATGATGATGAAATTATGAGGACAACACGAACACCCAGTTATCTCGGGGCTGGGGAAAATCCCTGACCCCGCCGGCAATCGAGCCCGGGACCCCGTGCTCGGGAAGCGAGAACGCGACCGCGAGACCACGAGCTGCAGACTGCGATGCTTTTGCCGCGCCTTATAACTTCTTGGGTGATTCGATGGTTCTATCGAAATTTTTCCGTCGGAAGGTTTCTTGTGCAGCGAGCAAGAGGTTATTGCGGATCTCGAGCGTTGCCATAGCTTGGGCTTCGAATGTAGCGGCGTGGTTTATGTATTGGCTCGCCACGATGTGCCGCAATTCGCGCGGTCTGTGACGTCAGTCTCCGGAGCAGTGGCTGTAGAGCGGCTATGATGGTTGTTACTTGAGTAGTAGAGCAGTAGAGAGGCCCGGCTTGCCATTGCTGGAGGTAAATGTGTCTCGAATGGCTCTATTATCATCCTGAAGAGCAGATAAGGACATTGTGTTTTTTTGGAATTCTTCGGAGCGGACTCTTGTCCGAATTTTTGACGTTTTGGCAGACTATTGTGGGTGTGTTGGCAATTATTCTTAGCCGGCCGCTGTGGCCGAGCGGTTCTAGGCGCTTCAGTCCGGAAACGCGCTGCTGCTACGCTCGCAGGTTCGAATCCTGCCTCGGGCATGGATGTGTGTGATGTCCTTAGGTTAGTTAGGTTTAAGTAGTCTAGGGGACTGATGACCTCAGATGTTAGGTCTCATAGTACTTAGAGCCATTTTTTAATTATTCTTACTCTGATATCCAGTCGCCATCATATTTAATCTAGCTGTCTGGAGAGCTAAGCTATGTTCGTGTGCTTTTCTTGTACCGAGTCCTGCAGAATGCGGTGAGAATATTTGTACTACTTACTCTGTTCCCGCACCCTAGTTACATCTGAAACCGAGTTACGTTTATTCTCATGTCTACGTTTGAACAATGCTGTGCCTCAAGTTGGTTGTTATTCGTTAACATTCAAATCAAAAGCTATTGCACCTAACAAGTGTATAACTGTCATTCCTTATGTTTCAGTTTTGTTTGTTGCTTGTGGTACCAAACCTGTATTTCAGGTATTTTTACCCAAATGTCCTTCTTTATTAACGCATAGTGAAGGCCATGACGGATGTTTTGTTAAAAACTCAGAAAGCAGCCTACTTAACAATGTGGCTTGTACCTGTGCATTATTATTTGGAGCCAGGCCCTTAAGTGATCTGGCTTTAATTAGTCGTGTTGTAAGGTACTCACTGTTTTAATTTGTTATGCTGTAAACTAGTCAAGTAATGATTACTTGGTGTCAGTTACAGAAAATCACTATTTATTTGTAAGCTGTCACAACTGTCTTCTAGGAACTATCAGTGTTGCTAACGATATGCGTCACGTTTGTTAGCTCTACGAAACCGATGTCGGTTTTGAAACCTTCCTGTCTTGAGCTATATGTAGTGTCAAAATTTTTGGTTTCAGCTTATTTTCACGCGAAAATTTAGAAGTACATAGGTTGAAGAAAAGAATAGCAATGTTTGTAGCATTTTCAGATTTCAAGGAAGATTTTTGACAATGTTGACGGTACTATACTTTTTCAAAATTTGAAGGTTGCTGGGGTAATTACAGAGAGCGAAAGGCACTCTACAACTTGAACAGAAACCAGACTGCAATTATGTCACAGGTTATGGAAGGGACAAGTAGTTGCGGAATAGTGAGGGTTGTAGCCTATTCCCATTGTTATCCAATCTCTACACTGAGCAAGCGATAAACGAAACAGAAGAGAAATTTGGAGACGGAACTTAAGTTCAGAGAGATGAAATAAAAACGTTGAGGTTTACCGGTGACATCGTAATTCTTTCAGAGACAGCAAATGACTTGGGTCAGCAGTTGGATGGAACAAATGGTATCTTGGGAAGAGCTTATAAGATGAACATCAACAGAAGTAAAACAAGAGTAATGAAATGTAGTGGGACAAATCGGGCTAATCTGAGAGAATCAGACTAGGAAAGGACACACTTAAAGCAGTGGATGAGTTTAGCTATTTCGGCAGCAAAGTAACTGATGGTAGCCAAGACAGAGATAATATAAAATTAACACTTGAAATAGCAAAAACGATCCATTCCTACAAAAGAGGATCTTGCTACGTGTGACTGAAATTTAAGTGTTAAGATGTTTTTTCGTAGGATATCTGACTGGAGTGTAGGCTTGTATGGAAGTGAAATCTGTACGATAAGCAGTTCAGACAAGAAGAAAATGGGAGTTTTTGCAATGCGGTGCTACAGATGAATGAGGACGATTAAATGGGTAGATCTAACATCGAATGACAGTGTCCGGAATCAAACTGCGGAAAAAAGAAGTTCATGGCACAAATTGATTAATAGAATGGATTGATTTATAGGACATACCCTCAGACATTAAGAAATAGCCAATTTCGCAACGGATGGAAGTGTGTGGAGGTAAAACTGTAGGGGGAGACCTAGATACAAATATACTAGGAAGGTTCAAATTGATGTTTTTTGCAGTACTGGTACTTATTCAGAGACGAAGAGGCTTACACTGGTTAAACTAACGTAGAAAGCCGCATCAAACCAGTCTTCCGACTGAAGGCAACAATTACAACAACACGTATTACAGGCCGTGTCATTCAATTGTACCTGACTGAAGTGTAGCATTTTTATTGTATGCATATATTTTAGACAAATATCTCATTTTCACTAAAATTTCTGTTCCATAAGCAGGATTAAATATTTTCTTTGTCTACGTGGACAAATATCCATATTACAGTTTATAAATTCTCCACACAAAGATATAGAATTATTCAAGTATATCGGTGACGAGCCACCTCGTCTATCAAAAATGACGTTCGAAGAAAGATAATATTGCATTTTGGCCCCGAAGTTCCGAGTTTGAATAAAACATCATTGGGAGCGAGAAGTCGTCTCCACTATCATTCATTATTAGTAGGTTCCAGCGCAATGAAATGTCTTTTGTCAAATACACTCCTGGAAATGGAAAAAAGAACACATTGACACCGGTGTGTCAGACCCACCATACTTGCTCCGGACACTGCGAGAGGGCTGTACAAGCAATGATCACACGCACGGCACAGCGGACACACCAGGAACCGCGGTGTTGGCCGTCGAATGGCGCTAGCTGCGCAGCATTTGTGCATCGCCGCCGTCAGTGTCAGCCAGTTTGCCGTGGCATACGGAGCTCCATCGCAGTCTTTAACACTGGTAGCATGCCACGACAGCGTGGACGTGAACCGTATGTGCAGTTGACGGACTTTGAGCGAGGGCGTATAGTGGGCATGCGGGAGGCCGGGTGGACGTACCGCCGAATTGCTCAACACGTGGGGCGTGAGGTCTCCACAGTACATCGATGTTGTCGCCAGTGGTCGGCGGAAGGTGCACGTGCCCGTCGACCTGGGACCAAACCGCAGCGACGCACGGATGCACGCCAAGACCGTAGGATCCTACGCAGTGCCATAGGGGACCGCACCGCCACTTCCCAGCAAATTAGGGACACTGTTGCTCCTGGGGTATCGGCGAGGACCATTCGCAACCGTCTCCATGAAGCTGGGCTACGGTCCCGCACACCGTTAGGCCGTCTTCCGCTCACGCCCCAACATCGTGCAGCCCGCCTCCAGTGGTGTCGCGACAGGCGTGAATGGAGGGACGAATGGAGACGTGTCGTCTTCAGCGATGAGAGTCGTTTCTGCCTTGGTGCCAATGATGGTCGTATGCGTGTTTGGCGCCGTGCAGGTGAGCGCCACAATCAGGACTGCATACGACCGAGGCACACAGGGCCAACACCCGCCATCATGGTGTGGGGAGCGATCTCCTACACTGCCCGTACACCACTGGTGATCGTCGAGGGGTCACTGAATAGCGCACGGTACATCCAAACCGTCATCGAACCCATCGTTCTACCATTCCTAGACTGGCAAGGGAACTTGCTGTTCCAACAGGACAATGCACGTCCGCATGTATCCCGTGCCACCCAACGTGCTCTAGAAGGTGTAAGTCAACTACCCTGGCCAGCAAGATCTCCGGATCTGTCCCCCATTGAGCATGTTTGGGACTGGATGAAGCGTCGTCTCACGCGGTCTGCACGTCCAGCACGAACGCTGGTCCAACTGAGGCGCCAGGTGGAAATGGCATGGCAAGCCGTTCCACAGGACTACATCCAGAATCTCTACGATCGTCTCCATGGGAGAATAGCAGCCTGCATTGGTGCGAAAGGTGGATATACACTGTACTAGTGCCGACATTGTGCATGCTCTGTTGCCTGTGTCTATGTGCCTATGGTTCTGTCAGTGTGATCATGTGATGTATCTGACCCCAGGAATGTGTCAATAAAGTTTCCCCTTCCTGGGACAATGAAGTCACGGTGTTCTTATTTCAGTTTCCAGGAGTGTAATACTTATATTGTATGTGACGTGCTGGAAAACATCAGGAAGTTTGGCTGTTTGATCAGCCTTAAGATATTCCGACTGTAGCCTTGATTTTTGCACTGAAAAACCAGCTAGTGTCAGTAAATAAATAGGGAGCTCTCTTATCAAAACTTATGTTGTAAAAGAGATACTGCGGTCACAGGAATACCAATACGTAGAGTGAATAATGATAATCACTTTAGAAGGAGTACTACATTCAGTTCATCGAGATGGTCAAAGGAAAGGAGAGAAATATAATCCTACGGACACATAATTCTGTTGCGCTGAAAATTATACTTAAATAACACCTTAGTTTATATTGAATAAATAAAAAATATTTCATATCCCAGTTACATGTGCTCTTGTAGAAATAGTAAACAACCAATCAGTTGCAAAATGGGTTTACTAAAACCCTTTACCATAGTTTCAACGTTTGTAAAACCGTCTTCTGCAGAAGGAAATATTGAGAACTGGATTACAGGTTGTGGCAGAGGTACGTCAAAATATAGCCGAAAGGCTTCGGTTATATATAAAATTTAACCTCCATAGTAAATTAAAACACGTGCAACATGGTTGTTGTTATTTCTTATTTTCACGAATGTACAGCAAGTGCTCTAGTCAATTCTAATGAAGTCATTTCTATAACAGTTGAAAACATGGCAAAGTGGTTGTAATAAACCTTCCATTTTGCACATGATTGGCTGTTTACTATTTCTACAAGATTTTATTCTGCATTTTCTCCAGCTATGCACCAAATTACGTTGTGTTGCTAATTTTCCGGAGAATAACGATGTCACACTGTGACAAAACTGTACACAATAAGGGCAAGAAACTGTCAGATAGGGATTTAGTACCCCAGAATGCACAATATCGGCCAGTAATCTATTTAGACAAGTGTCTCAATAGACCACGAACCTGTCGCAGTAGAATTTCGACACGTAGAAACGGATGTTTCTCGTCCTTACAGCGAAGCATGAAACATCACATACGTCCAAGTTTCAAATGATATTTCTGAATGAGAAACTTGCTGGTTAGTCTTCCCTTATACACAGAATAAGGATAGTGCTACTCTCACCTGCATTTACAGGTGCGTTCAAACGGTAACAATTTTCATATCGAAGCAGGTAGTACAGTAAATTTCACTTTGACGTTTGTTGCACGACATAGCTTAGCAATTTCATGACCAGCACTGTAATTTGATGTTCATCTACTTATGTTAGGGATTTTGTATCTATACACAACTCAGTTATGCATGTAATATACGACTGTACATCTGCATCTATATTCAGCATGCCACCTTGCGGCGTGTGGCGGAGGATACCTTTGCACCACTGTCACTACTCTCTCCACCCTCCACCCCCCCCCCACCCCCCCGCCGCCACCACCACCAATATTCTGTTCCAGTCGTGAATGGGTCTCTGAAAGAATGATTCCTGGAAAAACTCCGTATGGATTCGGATCTCTCTAATTTTTACTTCATGCATTTTTCACGAGATGTATCTAAAGCAAACAATATATTTGATGAGTTTTCAAGGAATCTAAGCTGTCGGGACTGTAACAGCAAAACCACACGGTGATGGAGAACGGCTCTCTTGCAGCATCTACCACTGGAGTTCATTGATTATATCCATGATGCTTATTAAGTGAACCTGTAACGAAACGTACTGGTTTTCTTAGGATCTTCCCTATCTCTTGCATCACTACCTGGTACTGATTTCATACTCATGAGCAGTATTCAAATACTTGCCGCATGAGTGTTTCGTAAGCCGCCTCTGAGCCGTGGTGCGCCTTTACAGGCACACCAGCTCTTTGGCACGACTATCGATTACCCGGCTGTACTACGATCATTGCCCCTGTTGTGATCTGCTGGCGGGTATTTTCGGTAGTGGGGTTGGTCGCCGGGACTCGCTACGAGGCGCTAGGACGTGCTTGAGGGGACGACAGAGCAAACACGCGGGCTCGGGCAGCGGTGGCGCGGCCGGTCTACCTTGCAAGAAGGTCGCGAGTTTGTGGTGGATCTGTCTGGTGTCAGCTTCGGGCGCTACTCGTCGGATTGTTTTGGGGACTGTTTTCTCGGAAAGACTCATCCCTCGAGACAATCTCGAACCACGCTCTCCATCGTTCGAACCACGCTTTACATCTTAGGTGAAAGTGGTTTTGAAGCCTTCGTTTCGTCAAACGATTTGCGTTACAGCGAGTATATTTGTCAGTCGTTTGGTTCTAATGTACTTGTTGTCGAAGAAAGAGCAGCCGGCAGGGTCTGAGTAACTGTGTGCAAACTAGCAGCTACTATTTGTTTTAAAATCCGCTGGTTGGATGACTATTAAAAGGCAGATTAGCACCACGAAGGCGTGTGTATGATTTAGGGTTGTTGCCATCAAGCGACGTCCAGCTATTCAGTTATTAGTAAAACTTGTATTTGTAAAGCTAGTCATTTATATGCACTTCCTTATATACGTGCACTTATGAATACACTCACTCACTAGTAATTGGTTTGTGTAGTTTGTTTATCAATTTCTTAACGTATATTGATTGATGTTTGGTCGATTTTTGCCGCGTCTTCTACGGTCTGTTTGTGTTCCAGTTCCTGCAAGATGGGGTGCGTGGGTGCGGCGCCACGTTCCGCTTCGGTGCACACAAGCTGTGACGTGCCGTGTAATGGAAAGTGACTCCCAGTTGGGCCCCGGCGTTTAGGTTTTGTGTTGGACGGCTGGTCTGCTGCTTCCGGCATTTAAGTCACCCCTGTCCAGGGCAGCCTGGGGTCACTGCCCGTTTGATAAATATAATCTATTTCATGGGTTGTTTTTTTTTTCATCTATGTATACTAATATGGTATCTGTTCTTTCGGACATGTCCGAAAGAACAGATACCATCGGTGACCACGCAGCTTGTTAGAATGAAATTACAATGAAATGAACACCCTTAGCTGCTTACAGGCGTTGACATAAGTCAACGGGGACAGATGCAAATGTGTACCCCGAACGGGACTCGAACCCGGGGTCTCCTGGTTTCATGGCAGACACTCTATCCATCTGAGCCACCGAGGACACAGAGGACAGCTCGACCGCAGGAATTTATCTCTGACACGCCTCCCGCGAAACCCACATTCTCAACGTACTGTCCCGCACTACATTCGTAGTGCCCCTGCCCATTATACTCATTAATCGCGGCGCGTTGCCGATTCCTGTAAGATACCATCTTAGTATATATATAGTTAAGGCTCACCGGCCACTTGACCATCTTCTTCTGTGCGAATGCACAAACAGTGGCAGAACTCTTACGGGAACCGGCAACGCGCCGCGAGTAATGAGTATAATGGGCGGGGGCACTACGAATGTAGTGCGGGACAATACGTTGAGAATGTGGGTTTCGCGGGAGGCGTGCCAGAGATAAATCCCTGCGGTCGCTCTGTCCTCTGTGTCCTCGGTGGCTCAGAGGGGTAGAGTATCTGCCATGTAAGCAGGAGACCCCGGGCTCGAGTCCCGGTCGGAGTGCACATTTTCATCTGTCCCCGTTGACGTATGTCAACGCCTGTGAGCAACTAAGGGTGTTCATTTCATTGTAATTTGCTTTTTTTCTTTTAAAAAATAGGGTTTTAAATTCGCTGAATATGAATTGTAATTGAAGTCATGTGTTGTGCTGGTTGGTTTTTTGGGGGTTCTAAACGAACTGATGTTTTTGGTAAATTACCATTATGCTGTAAATTTTTTTTAAATTGTCCCATTTTTAAAAATCAGCTTCATACTGTAATTTATTTGATATCTCTGTGGGTCATCTCTTTAAGTCTGTTGGTAATTGTTATCTGCTGTCTTGTCTGAGAAGCAAGATATCTGTAATGTTTTATATAAAGAAGCCCACGTTGATTCTTTTACCTGTTTTGAATAAACAATGAATTTGGTAGTTGTCGTTTAAGGAGTGACATTACAGGGACCTTGACCTTCCATCCTAAGTGTACCCCTTCCTAAGTAGCAATGAATTATATTAAGTGTAACGTATTGTGTTGGTTGTGTTATTTCTAAAACAAATATCTGAGCCATCTTTTAAATTACTTCAGATTTATTGTTCATTAAGCAATTCTAATTTGCTGCGAGCTTGAGAAGGAAGCTATAGGTCATTTTGGATTGTTTTTAAGATGGCCGCATGTTGATTGTATGTTAGCTATTATATAAATGTGGTCTTGAATAAATTGTTAATTTATTGACCTACTAGTTGTTGTGTTTAAGGAGTGACATTATAGGGGCCTTGTCCATCCATGCTAATCCCGACTTCCTAAGTCACATCTCACAGTCTGGCATCTGGATTTCCTGTGATTAGCTTCATATAGTCGTTCCATTTTATATGAAGTTTTATAGATACTTACAGACATTCTACTGATGTAACTCATATAGCTATTTTGTACATTGACAGGATATCAAAACACATTAAACAGTCAGCGTAAGCTTTACAACGTTCCTCTCACAGACACGTACACTTCTGTCGCTGCACTGTTAAACCTTTGTTCTGTTACAACTGCTTAGTAATAGATGCTTAGTAAGTAAGGTTTACCAGAAGACCTTAAGATGAAACCTTTCAACTTACTTTACCTTACCTAACAGCAGTGACATACCATGACATGTAATGGAAGGAAACAACCATTAGCAGTAAACAGACAAGTATATTAATGTAACAACAATGAAGTTACGGCATCGTGCGGTACCACAATTCATGGAAAACCAAAATTCATGGAAATATTGCAATGAGCATATTTGCCTTTGAAGTGGCTGTCAACGTACAAAAGAAGTCGATTTTGGGGACATAGAACATCCAGTAGTTGTGATTTACACACCTTTCAAAGAACTACGATGGAAAAGGGTAGACGGGTTGGACAACATTTTGCAGTATATTTTAAATTATTGGAAGTGACAGTGGAAAACGTATTAAGTTAGTGTATAGATTCTATGAGATGCACAATCGAATTTTCGGAAGAAAATCATCCTTATAATACCGAATACAAAAAGGTAACATACATGAAGAGATATCATTAAGTCAGTTTGACAGTCACGATATCCAAGTTATTAAGCAAGATAATATACAAAAGAACTGAAGAGAGAACTGAGGACACGTTAAGTTTAAGATGAGTTTGCTTTTACGAGTGAGAAAGGGACCAGAGACGGACCTAAGTCGTTACGTTTAGTCCAGTATCATGGACGTTATTTCCTGATGTCCTATTATCGTGCTCTTCTTCTTGTCTGTGTTTTCTATATATTCCCATCTTCGCCGATTCTGCAGATAAATGGTTCAAATGGCTCTGAGCACTATGGGACTTAACGTCTGAGAACTTAGAAGTACTTAAACCTAACTAACCTAAGGACATCTCACACATCCATGCCCGAGGCAGGATTCGAACCTGTGACCGTAGCGGTTGCGCAGTTCCAGACTGTAGCGCCTAGAAGCGCTCGGTCACCCCGGCCGGCTCTGAGGAGAACCTCCCCATTCCTTACGTCATCAGTCTGCATAATTTTCAACATTGTTCTGTAACACCACGTCTTAAATGCTTCGATTCTCTTCCGTTTACCACAGTCCACGTTTCACTACCATACTGTACCACAAAATACTGTGGTCCAGCCGTACATTCTCAGAATTTTCATCCTTAAACTAATGCCTATGTTTGCCACTAGTAGATTTCTGTTGGTCAGGTATGCCCTTCTTGTCTGTGTTGGTCTGTTTTTTGTATTCTCCTTGCCGCTCTGTCTAGGTAGCGGAGTACCTTAACTTCATCTACTTTGTTATCACCAAACCTGATGTTCAGTAACTCTCAGGTCTCATTCGTGCTACTGCTCATTTCTTCCATCTTTCTTCGGTTTACTCTCAGTCCGTACTCATTAGTGTGGTCATTCTGTTCGGCAGATCCTGTAATTCTTCTTCACTTTCACTGGGGATAGCAATGTCAACAGAGAATCTCATCATTGATATTCTTTCACCTTGAATTTTAATCCCATTCTTGAATATTTCTATTATTCCCCTCATTGATTCCTCTGTTGTATAGACTGAACAGTAGGGACGAAAGACTATATCCCTTGCTTACACCGATTTTGATCTGAGCACTTCGATGTTGGTCTTCCTGTCTCATTGTTTCTTCTTGATTGTTGGACATATTATGTATCACCCGTCTTTCCCTACAGCTTACTCTTATTTTTCTCAGAAATTCGATCATGTTTCACTATTTTATATCGTCTAAAGCTTTTTCCAGGTCGACAAATCCTATGAGCGTGTCTCGATTTTTCTTCACTCCTGCTTCCGTTTTGGTGCCTTTACCTTCCCTAAAGTCAAACTCTTCATCATCTAGCATACCCTCAATTTTCATTTCCATACTTCCGTAATTTATTCTTGTCAGCATCTCGGATGAATGAGCTGGTAAGCTGATTTAGGGATAATTCTCGCACTTGTCGGCTCTTGCAATCTTCGGAACTGTTTCGATGATGTTTTTACGAAATTCTGGTGGAATATCACCAGTGTCATGCAATACACACAGATATAACGTTTTTCAAAAGTCTAGAAACACACAGATCTAATTGGGAACGAAATAACGAAGGAAACAAAGATAAAGTAACATAAGACATCGGCCGTCGCAAATTTGTTGTACAAAAGCGGAAGTCGAACACCTACAAATGGTTCAAATGGCTCTGAGCACTGTGGGACTTCACTTCTGAGGTCATCAGTCCCGTAGAACTTAGAACTACTTAAACCTAACTAACCTAAGGACATCACACACATCAACATCACACACATCCATGTCCGAAGTAGGATTCGAACCTGGGACCGTAGCGATCGCCGGCTCGAACAGCTACAAGATGAGGAGACATCGCAAGGGTAGTCCACAGAAATTACGGACCTTCGCTGTTCTAACAGATATTCTGTTGAATACAAGATAAACAAGTCACACGTACGTTGAGAAATAAAAGCGTACGTAGTAATGAATAAGGTCTGTGAATATAGAAAGCGTCAAAATCATTACCTAACATTTATGCACCTGAGCCGGCTCCACCTGTAAGGATAAAATACACTCCTGGAAGTTGAAATAAGAACACCGTGAATTCATTGTCCCAGGAAGCGGAAACTTTATTGACAGATTCCTGGGGTCAGATACATCACATGATCACACTGACAGAACCACAGGCACATAGACACAGGCAACATAGCATGCACAATGTCGGCACTAGTACAGTGTATATCCACCTTTCGCAGCAATGCAGGCTGCTATCCTCCCATGGAGACGATCGTAGAGTTGCTGGATGTAGTCCTGTGGAACGGCTTGCCATGCCATTTCCACCTGGCGCCTCAGTTGGACCAGCGTTCGTGCTGGACGTGCAGACCGCGTGAGACGACGCTTCATCCAGTCCCAAACATGCTCAATGGGGGACAGATCCGGAGATCTTGCTGGCCAGGGTAGTTGACTTACACCTTCTAGAGCACGTTGGGTGGCACGGGATACATGCGGACGTGCATTGTCCTGTTGGAACAGCAAGTTCCCTTGCCGGTCTAGGAATGGTAGAACGATGGGTTCGATGACGGTTTGGATGTAGCGTGCACTATTGAGTGTCCCCTCGACGATCACCAGTGGTGTACGGCCAGTGTAGGAGATCGCTCCCCACACCATGATGCCGGGTGTTGGCCCTGTGTGCCTCGGTCGTATGCAGTCCTGATTGTGGCGCTCACCTGCACGGCGCCAAACACGCATACGACCATCATTGGCACCAAGGCAGAAGCGACTCTCATCGCTGAAGACGACACGTCTCCATTCTTCCCTCCATTCACGCCTGTCGCGACACCACTGGAGGCGGGCTGCACGATGTTGGGGCGTGAGCGGAAGACGGCCTAACGGTGTGCGGGACCGTAGCCCAGCTTCATGGAGACGGTTGCGAATGGTCCTCGCCGATACCCCAGGAGCAACAGTGTCCCTAATTTGCTAGGAAGTGGCGGTGCGGTCCCCTACGGCACTGCGTAGGATCCTACGGTCTTGGCGTGCACCCGTGCGTCGCTGCGGTCCGGTCCCAGGTCGACGGGCACGTGCACCTTCCGCCGACCACTGGCGACAACATCGATGTACTGTGGAGACCTCACGCCCCACGTGCTGAGCAATTCGGCGGTACGTCCACCCGGCCTCCCGCATGCCCACTATACGCCCTCGCTCAAAGTCCGTCAACTGCACATACGGTTCACGTCCACGCTGTCGCGGCATGCTACCAGTGTTAAAGACTGCGATGGAGCTCCGTATGCCACGGCAAACTGGCTGACACTGACGGCGGCGGTGCACAAATGCTGCGCAGCTAGCGCCATTCGACGGCCAACACCGCGGTTCCTGGTGTGTCCCCTGTGCCGTGCGTGTGATCATTGCTTGTACAGCCCTCTCGCAGTGTCCGGAGCAAGTATGGTGGGTCTGACACACCGGTGTCAATGTGTTCTTTTTTCCATTTCCAGGAGTGTAGTAGTGGAACAAATCGCGCGTTGTTTAATTCTCGCCCTAAAATATGAAAATGTTCTATCAAAGAAAGTGACGGAAGAATTCATTAACACGGTACACAAAATGATGTACTACAATCTAAGAAGTCTTAACCTCGCGCGACTCCTTAGACCATCACGATTCACTACTGCATTGAGTTAGCGGTCCTCTGAGGGGAGGTAACTGTCCAAGCTGGTGAAAGCGTTCCGGCTGCGCTCGCCAAATCCTTTACCGGCTGCCGACAAGGGGACGTGGGTGTGCACCAGACAAGACAAGACAAGACAAGTAATAAACCGATTGGCCCGCAGGCGGAAGCGGGGGCGGAGGCGAACTTGGCTGCTCGCTTTGAGGGGATCTGGTGCGCCGGGAGTCGATACAAGAGCCCCGGATTGACGGCGCCACCTCTCAGCCGGATTGGCTGCGAGATGGGCAGGGCCCCCGATTAATTACACGCCGAGCTTACGACGAGGTCATGTAATTACCAAATACCTCGCACACATGTGCTGGCTGACCCGCTTTCGGCTAAGGATATTCATCCATTGACTTCTTTTCACAGCCTGCCTCTTTACATCCAAAGACACAGAAAGGAAAACATGATTTCTTAATACCCCTCAGCTTGACGACCAACAGACTTTTATATATTACCCGTGCTTAGGACGCCTTCTATTCATCACAGATGACTCTAAGCACTATGGGACTTAATCTGAGGTCATCAGTCCCCTAGACGTAGAACTACTTATACCAAACTAACCTAAGGACATCACACACAGTCATGTCTGAGGCAAGATTCGAACCTGCGAGTGTAGCAGCCGCACGGTTTCGGACTGAAGCGCTTAGATCTGCTCGGTCACAGCGGTCGGCTATTCATCACAGAAAGGCAAATAAACTCGGTACATTTCTCACATGTTGGTATTCTAAAGTAGTTACGCACATAGTATACATAACAGTAGCTTAGCGCACACTGCTTCGTTCATGCTGACTGAATGGTCTGCACAGATTTTTTTAAATTTTTTTATATTTCTTTAACCAAATTTTTATGTTGGTTACAAATTGGTAACATCTTCAAACGTTTCCACAATACTTAAGACCAGCGAAGCATAATCTTTTCCGAATATACTTCTGAGCAAAAAGCGATTCTAGTGGCTGGAGTCCAAGGTTTTTGTTAATCATACCTTTTGATTTCCAGTGTATATGAATACTTTGCCGGTAGAGTGAAACTTATGTTTACTTCGTTGCAGCAGTGATCTTCAAACTATGTATTGTCCCCATCTCAGTAAGAAGCCGTATGAATGCCTTAAACAACAGGCAAACGGTATTAATGAAATTAAAGTTGAAAGACTTCTATAGCTTTCACATTTAAGTGGGGATGTTGATGAAATTGACCAAATATGTCAATTTTTGATTTATTTTTTATTTTTTAGTACAACTCGTGGACAATAAGTTTCCAAAATTTCAATGATGAAATCGCATCCGAAGTGCCAGAAAGTTAATTAAAAATGTGACGCTGCCTCCCTGCCACGCCCACGTTTTGAAGCAGCACTTCAATACCAGCTCAGTGAACAACGATTCTGTGTATTACTTTCAACCCAACGTGTGCGGGATACATCTAGAAGGCTATGATACAAACTCTTTGGTTTTATAGATCATCTTTGACTCTGTTCCGTATCTTATAAACAATAAGAAACTAGCTTCATCGTTTACGATGAAAAACACACACTATTTCAAAAATGCACCAAATCCACAATTTTGGAGATATGGCAATGAAATTGTAATTCTATTTCATGATGGTAACGTCAGGAGGATGCAGGTATTAGAAAGAATGCGTTTTAAGATAAGAAATTTTACTCAAGACTCCTGAGAAAAATAGATTTACAGCGGGTCTCTGTAGCTGAAAAGTCGGTTGAAGACCTGCTAAAGGAAAGAAGACAGACAACAAGAAACCAGAAGAGAAGCCTTGAAGGGAAAGACGACCCAGAGTACAAATGTGGAGCCTTCTGAAGAAGTGACATCAGAAAAATTTAGGTTTAACTTTAAATTGCGTTTCCTGAAAAGTATGTTTTTTAAAATTTATATATCTTTTCCTCCGATTCTGTGAATGCTAGAATTATGAAATTTTGTACACATATATCTGTACACCTAATAAACGTTGCCTTATGAGTAAATTTTGAAATTGTGATAGCAAGCTGAGATATGGGGCAAACTGCTTGGACTTTTGCATGAATTTAAAATTGTACTTGCGGAATTATAATTAAAAAACTATGGAAATTCTCCTAGTTGATCTATTCAGAAAACCTCATGAGAGAAGTTTACAACATGTAAAGAGATGAAACAGAAATTTTTGAAAAAATCTCTTGAATACTTTCTGAGAAAAAGGAACATATATTATTCTTTTGAAAATAAAACTTCAAATTTCATTAAAAAAAAGCTGAGTGTTTATAATCAAAGGATTTTATATGTAAATGTGTGGTACAAAATTTCATGGCATATCTCCAAAACTGTGCATTTGGTGTAATTTTGAAATTTTTCATCGATGTCCCCCCTTAAGAGTCTGGAGGCTTTGTTGTTAGAATTGGAAAAAAGATACTGAGATTACCACTTGGGATTTTGCTAGTCGTTGTGTGTATTTACTAGAGAAACAAAACTTGTGCGTACAAAACGTCCACAGTATTTTATTATTGTGAATTTTATATTAAGATATGTAAGTTGATAAGCTGTGAATAAACCACATTACTATCACAAGAGGAGACAATAACTGTTACTCGTGGTATCGATACTCCAATGAAAACCAGTCTTCAACGTAATGATGGGTTACACGAAAAACTGGAAAGTGTTGCAGCAGTCGGGGTACATGTGAGTTGTCGTAGAAACTACAAACATCCTAGCAGTATTGCGACTTTCGTTCAACACTCTCCTTCAAAAATTCCAAAACTGAGATCCCGTGTCTCTACCTTTGGCTTGAAACGGCATTGTGTCTTCTGTGGAGAGACATGCTATATAAGCTTTGATAACAATTTGCCTCTGGACGGCCTAAAGTTTACGAAGTGCGAGCCATGAATAGCAAGCAGTCTATTTTGAGTGCCGCTCGAACTCGATTGGTCCCATAGGAACTTACCACCACCACCACCACCACCACAACCTACACCACCACACCGATTTCATTGATGATGAGGATGATTGTGACCATCTTGTGCAGGAGTCTCCGTTATCTATTAGTGAGAAAGATGATTCAGATGTTTAAGATGTGATCCATAATTTTAATAGCAAACTTGTGAGGACATTCAGCTGTTCATAGTGTAACAAGCGTAATTGTTTGTAGCAGTCTATATTGGCGTTCAGTGTGCTCTTTCTTCATTTTTTTGCGTATTTCATTTGCTATTGCTGTTTACAGTGGATCATTATTAGGCTATTCAATGACAAAATAATTTTGTCAATAGTGGTTACTTTTCGTCAACATAATTTACGTCTTACCTTTAATCAGACAGAAAAGATGGTAAGACAAAAACATATATGCATAATCAAAAGAATGCATCCCAGTCATTCACGTAACTTTGAATCCAGATCGGCGTTTTATTTATCCAGATATATTTGGTTTATTTGTGTAAAAATAAACGTTGAGATGTATGCCATGTATAGAACAATAGATTTTTACCTGTCCTTTGAGAGTATCATATGTACTTGCAATTCTAGAGCAAGGTTTTAAAAAATTCAAATTATTCTCTTATTATTAATGATAGGGGGAACATACTGGTATTGTTTTACAGATCTAAGAATGTGTTACATAAGCAATGAGAAAACACTCACATTGTGTCGCTTAACTACGTAGTTATTCAGTGAGAAACTTCAAAAACGGATCGAAAAGCATGATTTTTCATTTTTGGTTAATGTAACTCAGAATATATGTAGGATATATGTAAGAATCTGCTACATAAAGATTTTCCAACTATTCGCCTGAAATTTTGTGCAGAGACGACCTTTTTCGTTAATTCTGATGGAGTTTATAGCCGTTGAAAAATTTCTCTAGACATTCTTGATAGGCTACATTGATGACGTCACAACCCCGATTTCACAGCATGGAGCTTCGGAGACTTAACCAAGGTATCAAACTAAGACTATAGCAAAACATTTCATCTCTCTCCTTTTTTTCCTATTCATTGTATAAAGGTCATGGACCATACCTAGATACTGAGAGTGTTCGACCGTTACCCTGGTTAGCTCTAGACAGCCGATATCATGGATAAAATGTGGTATAGAGATGAAGCGGCATGGAATATCGTACCTGTATTTGACATCCAGGCTCAACTCCAGACGATTACCAGCCATTGGTGGTGTCAGAAAGTGACAGCTCTGTGTACTTTATTTCCCGTCACGTATGCCATGAAATCATATACAAATTTAATCTAGCACTCATCATGCCATACTGCACATGCATAGTAAGCAATATTTCATTATTTTGTGTCATTCATCTAGTAACGGCCAGTAGTGTACCTAGTTATAATATTAACATGTGGTATGAATGGAATGGAACGCAAGATTTAGATTTGTTGGAAAGGTTCTGGGAAAAGTTACTTCAGACCATTTTCAAAGGTAAGTAACGCTGACAGTCGCCACAGCGTGTGTTTACATCAAACTAATGTACTATCGCGACTCATGCCACTGGTGCAAAACGTGGATACACACCATCTTTCGCATGTAGAAACAGGTTTCCAAACTTCCCTTTATGTAGCACCACCCCGTCCTGGTGCTGCGATTTTTTTTCTCATCAGATTAGAATGAGAAGTCAATGCGATCTCCAGAAACTGAATAGCGGAGAAGTTACAATTCGAGAACCCGCTTCCCCGTAGTAAGAAACTACTCCGTTAAGCTCTCTGTCATCACACTCGGTTCTAATTTCCAACTTCCTTCCTAGAGGCTGGAGCGAGGATGCTCTATCAGCTAGGTACTGGTGTGAAGTTTTGGTGCCCGCAGAAAATGGGCACAGGCGGTTAGTTCAAGAGGTCGGCTCATGGAGTAAAAAAGCCAGGGCGTGGTAGCGTTCGTGCGAACATGCGTGAAGTATTTATTCCATGACCAACTGAGAGCTGACGTTCGAGCTAATCAAAACATGTTCTATTAGGGACAGATATGGGTATCCTACCGGCCAGAGAAGTACGTCAACTGCAGTCATTGACTGTGCGGCTGGTCCCGGCTGAGGTTCGAGTCCTCCCTCGGGCATGGGTGTGTGTGTGTTTGTCCTTAGGATAATTTAAGTAGTATGTAAGCTTACGGACTGATGACCTTAGCAGTTAAATCCCATAAGCACTCACACACATTTGTTAATTTTTTTTGAGTACGTCAACATCACACGTACACTTTACACACATTTACAGCTAAAGCTACATCACACTCCACAAGCAACTTAGTGGTGTGTGGCGGACGGTACTTTCAGTACCACTACCTGATTGCTCCAACCCTGTTCCACTCGCGAATAGTGCGTGGGAAGAATGATTGTCGGTAAGCCTCTGTATTGGTTCTAATTTCTCGAATTTTCTGCTCGTGCTCAACACGCGAGATGTATGTGGGGGGAAGTAATGTATAGTCCGACTCTTCCTGAGAAGTGCTGTCCCGAAATTTCAATAGTTAATCTCACTGATGCACAACGTCTCTCCTGTAACGTCTGCAAGCGGAGTTTGTTTTGTATCTCTGTAACGCTCTCTCGCCAGCTAAACGATCCCGTGATAAAACGCGCTGCTCTTCGTCGGATCCTTCTATGCCCTCTATCAGTCCTACCTGATAGGGATCCCAGATAGATGATCAATACTCAAGAATCGGGCGAACAAGCACCTTATAAGCAACTTCTTTTGTGGGTGAGTTCCATTTCCTTAAGTTTCTCCTGATGAATCCGAGTCAGATACCTGCTTTTCCCTCCATCTGTTTTATGTGGTCATTCCATTTACGGTCGCTCTGTGTAGTTACGCCTAGATATTTTGCGGCAAGCCCTGTCTCCACCTGTTTGTCATCAATAGTGTAGCTGTGCAGTAGTGGATCTCTTTTCCTATGTATGTGCAATATGTTACATTTATTTACGTTCAGGGTCGGCTGCCAGCGCCTGCACCATTCATCAATCTCTGCAGGTCATTCTGCAAATTCTCACTATTCAGACCTATATCTCTGACGTCGATCTGTTGTAGAATATTAGAACATGTATTTTGCTCGAGTATCATGTCGTTTTTGGAAACCCAGAATCTACTATGTAGGAATCAACATGGATTCCGGAAACAGCGATCGTGTGAGACCCAACTCGCTTTATTTGTTCATGAGACCCAGAAAATATTAGATACGGGCTCCCAGGTAGATGCTATTTTTCTTGACTTCCGGAAGGCGTTCGATACAGTTCCGCACTGTCGCCTGATAAAAAAAGTAAGAGCCTACGGAATATCAGACCAGCTGTGTGGCTGGATTGAAGAGTTTTTAGCAAACAGAACACAGCATGTTGTTATCAATGGAGAGACGTCTACAGACGTTAAAGTAACCTCTGGCGTGCCACAGGGGAGTGTTATGGGACCATTGCTTTTCACAATATATATAAATGACCTAGTAGATAGTGTCGGAAGTTCCATGCGGCTTTTCGCGGATGATGCTGTAGTATACAGAGAAGTTGCAGCATTAGAAAATTGTAGCGAAATGCAGGAAGATCTGCAGCGGATAGGCACTTGGTGCAAGGAGTGGCAACTGTCCCTTAACATAGACAAATGTAATGTATTGCGAATACATAGAAAGAAGGTTCCTTTATTGTATGATTATATGATAGCGGAACAAACACTGGTAGCAGTTACTTCTGTAAAATATCTGGGAGTATGCTTGCGGAACGATTTGAAGTGGAATGATCATATAAAATTAATTGTTGGTAAGGCGGGTACCAGGTTGAGATTCATTGGGAGAGTGCTTAGAAAATGTAGTCCATCAACAAAGGAGGTGGCTTACAAAACACTCGTTCGACCTATACTTGAGTATTGCCCATCAGTGTGTGATCCGTACCAGATCGGTTTGACGGAGGAGATAGAGAAGATCCAAAGAAGAGCGGCGCGTTTCGGCAAGGGTTATTTGGTAACCGTGATAGCGTTACGGAGATTTTTAATAAACTCAAGTGGCAGACTCTGCAAGAGAGGCGCTCTGCATCGCGGTGTAGCTTGCTCGCCAGGTTTCGAGAGGGTGCGTTTCTGGATGAGGTATCGAATATATTGCTTCCCCCTACTTATACCTCCCGAGGAGATCACGAATGTAAAATTAGAGAGATTAGAGCGCGCACGGAGGCTTTCAGACAGTCGTTCTTCCCGCGAACCATACGCGACTGGAACAGGAAAGGGAGGTAATGACAGTGGCACGTAAAGTGCCCTCCGCCACACACTGTTGGGTGGCTTGCGGAGTATAAATGTAGATATCTTCTCGCATTGCTATTTTGGTATAGACAACTGCATCAGCCACGAATAGTCTTACAGAGCTTCCGACGCATTCTACAAAATTATGTATATATACTGTAAACAGCAACGGTCCAATCACACTTCTCTGTGGTACTCCGGATATTATCTTTACATCTGTCGATTTAGTTCCGTTAAGAGCGACGTGTTGAGTTCTATCTGCAAGTCCGCTCCGATACTCCGTAAGCCCGTATTTTTTTCATTAAACGGCAATGCGGGACGGTGTCAGATGCCTTACAGAAATCATGGAGCACGGCATCAACCTGAGCGCCGATGTCCACTGCACTGTAGATCTCATGGAACAGTGCGAACTGAGTTTTGCGTGATTTCTGTTTGCGGAATCCATGTCGATTTTTATAGAGGAGATGTTCAAATTCCAAAAACTCCATAATTCTTCAGCATAAAACATGTTCCGTAATTCCACAACACATTGGCGTCAACGGTATAGGTCTACAATTACGTGGATCTGTCTTACGGCCTTTATTAAAAACGGGAATGACTTGCGCTTTTTTCCAGTCGTTATGTACCTGTCGTTTCTCAAGTGATCTAGGATAACTTACCGCTATTATTAACGAGTCAGTCAGCAGAGGCGGGCCGAGACACAAACAGCCACAGCGCAGTAACCGATTTTGCGACATTTTACGAGTTCCTAACCGGTGTTGGAAGGCAGCACGGAGGGTAAAAATCGTAGAGGTAGACCAAGAGATGTATACACTAAACAGATTCAAAAGGATGTAGGCTGCAGTAGGTACTGGGAGATGAAGAAGCTTGCACAGGATAGAGTAGCATGGAGAGCTGCATCAAAGCAGTATCTGGATTGAAGACCGCAACAACACAACCCGGTAGATAACTGTAAAATTTTATCTATGTGATTTGGTTTCTCGTATTTATTTATTTATTGTTCCGTGGGACCAAATTAAGGAGAAGTCTCCATGGTCACGGAACGAGTCAATACATAAAATTATAACACGATAGTAGAAACAGATAAAATGAAATATAAGAAACATATTCAGGCGACAATTCGTAAATTTAAATAAAGAAAATCAACAATGTAACACTGGACTGGAATTTGCTTAATGTTTCAGCTCTTCCAGGAGCTCCTCGACAAAATAGAAGGAGTGAGCCACGAGGAAACTCTTCAGTTTCGACTTAAAAGTGTTTGGGCTACTGCTAAGATTTTTGAGTTCTTGTGGTAGCTTACTGAAAACGGATACAGCAGAATACTGCACTCCTTTCTGCACAAGAGTCAAGGAAGTGGATTCCACATGCAGATTTGCTTTCTGCCTAGTATTAACTGAGTTAAAGCTGCTAAATCTTGGGAATAAGCTAATATTGCTAACAACAAACGACATTAAAGAAAATATATACTGTGAGGGCAATGTCAGAATTCCCAGACTATTGAATAGTGGTCGACAAGAGGTTCTCGAAGTTACACCACACATAGCTCGAACAGCCCGTTTTTGAGCCAAAAATACCCTTTTTGAATCAGAAGAATTACCCCAAAAAATAATACCATATGACATAAGCGTATGAAAATACGCCAAGTAGGCTACTTTTCGTGTTAAACTGTCACTTATTTCAGATACTGTTCTAATGGTAAATAAAGCAGCATTTAGTTTCTGAACAAGATCCTGAACATGGGCTTTCCACAACAGCTTACTATCCATCCGAACGCCTAGGAACTTGAACTGTTCCGTCTCGCTGATAATATGCCCATTCTGTCTGATCAAAACATCGATTCTTGTTGAATTGTGAGTTAGAAACAGTAAAAACTGAGTCTTACTGTGATTTAGCATCAAATTATTTTCCACAAGCAACGAACTTATTTCATGAACTACGTTATTTGATACTGTTTCAGTATTACACACAAGATCTTTCACTACGAAACTGGTGTCATCAGCAAACAGAAATATTTTTGAATCACCTGTAAAAACACTAGAAGGCATATCATTTATATAAATAAGAAATAGCAGTGGCCCCAGCACCGACCCTTGGGGAGCCCCCATTTAATAGTGCCCCATTGGGACTGAACATCACTACCACTCTCAATATTGCGGAGAATTACCTTCTGCTTTCTGTTCTTAAAGTACGAGGCGAGCCAATTGTAAGCTACTCCCCTTACTCCATAATGGTCCAACTTCTGCAGTAATATTTTGTGGTCAACACAGTCAAAAGCCTTCGTTAAATCAAAGAAAACACCAAGTGTTCGCAACCTTTCATTTAATCCGTCCAAAACCTCACAGAGAAAAGAGAATATAGCATTTTCAGTTGTTAAACCATTTCTGAAATCAAACTGTACATGTGACAGCAAATTATGTGAATTTAAATGCTCCAGTAACCCTCTCGATAACTTTAGCAAACACCGATGGCATAGAAATAAGTCTATAATTGTCAACTTTATCCCTGTCTCCCTTTTTATAAAGTGGCTTCACTACCGAGTACTTTAATCGGTCAGGAAACCGACCACTCCTAAAGGAAAAGTTACAGATTTGGCTAAGTACTGGGCTAATACATAGAACAATACTTCAGTATTCTGCTAGATACCCCGTCATATCCATGAAAGTTCTTGGTCTTTAGTGATTTAATTATTAACTCACTCTCCCTCTTGTCAGTATCATGGAGGAGCATTTCAGGTAACAGTCTCGGAACACTTTTTTCTACGAGCTCTATATGATTCCCTGTTGGGACTGGGTTTTCATTTAGTTCACCTGCTATATTCAGAAAGTGATTATTAAATACTGTACATATAGGCGACTTATCAGTAACACGGACATTCCCACTACGTACTGATTCTATATCCTCGACCTGTCTCTGCAGACCAGCCACTTCCTTTACGACTGACCATATGGTTTTAATTTTATCCTAAGACTTAGCTATTCTATCCACATACCACATAGTTTTTGCCTTCCTAATAACTTTTTTAAGCACCTTACAATACTGTTTGTAATGGGCTGCTGCATTTAGATTTTGACTATTTCTAACGTTTTGATATAATTGCCACTTCGTTCTACAGGATGTTCTTATCCCTCTAGTCAGGCACCCAGGCTGACTGTTTGTGTTAGTACCCTGTTTTGAACGTTCTAACGGAAAGCAACTTTCAAAGAGCACGAAAAAAGTCTTGAGGAAAGCATTATGTTTATCGTCTGCTGTATCAGCACTATAAACATCTTGCCACTCTTGTTCCTTGATAAGGTTTACAAAGGCCTCTACAGCAACTGGATCTATTTTCCTAAGACGTTGATAACTATATTTAACATGTGTTGCAGCACAAAAATCTTTTAGAGTCAAAATTTGTGCATCATGATCTGAAAGGCCATTCACCTTTTTGCTAACAGAATGCCCTTCTAGTAATGAGGAATGAACAAAAATGTTGTCTATGGTTGTTCTACTGTTCCCTTGCGCTCTCGTTGGAAAGAATACGGTTTGCATAAGATTATATGAATTAAGGAGGTCTACCAGCATCCTTTTCCTCGCACAATCACTTATACAATTAATGTTGAAGTCACCACATATAACTAAATTTTTGTATTTCCTATAAAGTGAACCAAGAACCTCCTCTAGCTTTAGCAAAAATGTTGTGAAATCGGAGTCTGGGGATCTATAAATAACAACAGATAGAAGTTTAGCTCCACTCAATTTAACCACACCTGCACAACATTCAAACACCTTTTCAGTGCAGTACTTTCAAACATCAATTGGCTCAAATGGGATACCGTTTTTCACATACATGGCTACTCCCCCACACCACAAAGAGCTCCTAGAAAAGCTGCCAGCCAACATGTATCCTGGTAAAGGAAGCCTCTGAATTATATCCTTCTTTAAGAAGTGTTCAGATATACCAATAATATCAGAGTCAACATCTATAAGCAGTTCACTAACTTTATGTCTAATATCTTGTATATTTTGATGAAATATACTAATTCCCTCATTAATCGGATACCTAAGCTTTGCCGAAAGTGCTTCCTTTGTTTGAGAGACTTCCCTTAAGCAGGAATACCTATCAGCTGACTTCATATCTAAAAAAGAAGATACAGCTCTAACACCAACTACTACAGAAATTTTCCCATAAGTGATCCCACCACCCCCACCAATGCTGTCACCTACAAGCGTTGCCAACCTCCCCTTTCTGAACCTGTTGAGGTGCAAACCATGTCTAGTGAAACCCGTCCTGCTGATAGACTCCACCGGCACCACTGAAATGTGACCCATGCCTTCTGTCATCAGCGCACCCCCAAGTCTCATGTTATTACGCATGACTGCTGTATTAAGATGAGGCCGATTGTGACGCTGAAACAGCTCCACGAAATGTACATTCGTGTTGCCAGTCTGAGTACCTATCTCTTCCAGGTCACCATCTATGTCATACTCCCCATCCCCATCAATACTATTACCAGCCCCATCCACAATCACTACCTGATCCTCTTTAGTAAAATCCCTACATAACCACCCTATGTTAACAGTCACCTGAGCCAATCCTGCATTAGACTTCACAATGCTGGTGACCTGGTACTCACTCCCCAACACTTCCTGCAACTGCTGGCCTACACCTCTACCATGAGAACTACCTAAGAGCAGAACCTTCTTCTTTCTCTTAGACTTTGCAACTGTTCTAGCCACCGTAACTGCTGAGGTCTGCTGCATACTTCTTACATCTACAGCTACTAGAGTAGTTTAGTTTCTTGAGTTTCGGTTTGTTAATTTAACATTTAATAGACACAGTTCTCGCATTTTCGTTTGCATCCGTAGGTAAACCGATTATGTAACATATTAATCAAGAGCGAATTATTTAGTCTCACCTGAGTGCTTCGGAGCTTCAGTATTTGAACCCCTGCGTGTTAATTTATTAAACACAGTCCTTGCGTTTTCCTCCGCGTCAACAGTCGGATTCCATATCGCGTGTTGATTGTCTTTGTTTGTCTGTGTAGTGTACTTTCCCACGATCTTTAGTATGGATATGGACTGTGATGGCTGTGTGCGGATGCAAGCCGGCTGGTGACACTTTGTTCTCAGCTCCAGCCTGTAATGGCTTCAGTTACACATTACACAGATTGAAGCTGCAGTGGATGGCATCAGGGATGTGGGCCGGCCGCGCGGATCTAACGGCCGTTACTAGATGAAGGATACCAAATAATGAAATTTTTCTTACTATGCATTTACAGTATCGTAGGATGAATACTAGATTAAATTTGTATATGATTTCATGGCATACGTGATGGGAAATGAAGTACACGGAGCTGTCACTTTCTGACACCACCAACGTCTGGAGTTGAGCTTGGATGTCAAATACAGGTACGACATTCCATGCCGCTTCATCTCTATATCACATTTTATCAATGGTATCGGCTGGCTAGAGCTAACCAGGGCAACGGTCGAACGCTTTCAGTATCGAGGTATAGTCCAGGACCTTTATACAACGAATAGGAAAAAATAGGGGAGAGATGAAACGTTCTGCTATAGTCTTAGTTTGATATCTTAGTTCAGTCTCCGAAGCTCCATGCTGTGAAATCGGGGTTATAACGTCATCCATATGGCCTCTTAAGAATATCTAAAGTAATTTTTAAACGGCTACAACCCACAGAATTAACACAAAATAGCTGAAGAATCTTTATGTAGGAAAGTCCTTCCATCGGTCCTCAGCGGTGACAACCCCAGTTACTGCTCGCACTGAAGTTGACCACTCAGCCGTAGTCGAGTAGGAGGTCGCCTCGGGGTCTGGCAGGCGACGAAATACTTCCCAGGAGTCACACATAAGGCCTCCCCAGTTAGTCTGACGAACAGGTTCAAACTGCTGTCTGTGGCTGACACGGACCCTCAGCCAGATGCAGTCGCTTGTCCTGTTTCAGATGGAACCTCCCAGCTAGCAAGACCCGGGCCGCCACAGAGCGTTGCATTATTGGTAGTTGGGGGCTCCAATGTTAGGGGCGTTATGGGGGCCCCTAGGGACATGGCTGCCAAGGCAGGGAAGAAAGCCAGTGTTCACTCCGTGTGCATACCGGGTGGAGTCGTTCCAGAGTTGGAAAGGGTCCTTCCTGGTGCCATGAAGAGCAAAGGGTGCAACCAACTGCAGGTGGTGGCACACGTCTGTACCAATGACGTGTGTCACTTCGATCAGAAGAGATTCTCTCCTGTTTCAAGCGGCCAACAGAAGAGGTAAAGGCAGCCAATCTTGCTTGCGAGATGAAAGCAGATTTCACCATTTGCAGCATAGTCGACAGGACCGATTGCGTACCTTTGGTACAGAGCCGAGTAGAGGGTGTTAATCAGAAGCTCAGGTGGTTATGTGGCGGTGTAGGCTGAAGATTCCTCGATTTGCGCCGGTCAGGAGTCCACTACACGCAGGAGGCGGCTACACGGGTAGCAGGGGCTGTGTGGCTTGGAAGGGCGGTTTTATCGTTTAGAGAGTTTCTGGGAAATGCAATAAGGAATTCAGTCACAAAGGGAGCTGGTCGAACATAGGAAGAATGTAGGTAGAGGAACCATCGGTATAAGAGTTGTGAATTGTCGTTGCTCTGTTGGGAAAGTACCAGAGCTCCAAGCGCTAAGGGAAAGCGCTGATGCTCAAATCGTTATAGGCACTGAAAGCTGGCTAAAGCCGGAGATAAGTTCAGCCGAAATTTTTGCAAAGAACCTAATGGTGTTCCGGAAGGGTAAGCTAAATACAGGTCGTGGTAGCATGTTTGTTGCTGTTAGAAGTAATTTTATCTTCCTGTGAATTAGTAGGGAAAGAAGTCATTCTTGGCAACCGGAATTAAATAAAAACTGGATCCTTTTACCGGCATCTCAACACTGACGATACAATTGATAAAATGTTCAAAGAAAACTTGAGTTTAATTTCAAACACGTACCCAACTCGTGCTATTGTAATTGGTGTTGACTTTAATTTACCCTCGACATGTTGGCTAAAATACACGTTTAATCCCGGAGGTACGCATAAAACATCATCCGAAATTGTGCTAAACGCCTGTTCTGAAAATTATCTCGAGCAGTTAGTTCATGAGGCCACGCGAGTACTAAACCTTTGTGGAAACACACTAGACCTCTCTGCAACAAGTAATCCTGAGCTAATAACGAGCGTTAAAACGGATATGTAGACCAGATGCGGCTTGAATTCAAAGAAATAGTGTCGACAGAAACTGAGATATTTGTACCACATAAATTAACAAAAGGCAGAGCTGATCCCCGTTGGTAACTTAAAGAGAACCACCACAACTGCTACAGTAGTGAAATGCCTTAACAAGTGCGGAATACTGGGACAACAAGAATGTGGAGAACTGCGCTCATTGGGCGACAAAAAAGCTTTCAAAGTAGGCATTCCATTTGAAAATCTAAAACTCATACATTAACGCCGCGTTTGTGTGTCCTTCACAGTGATCACTCAACATCCGACGCTTTGCACGCTCCTTCTACGACCTACCAGGCGTGGTAACAACACTAAACACGTACACTAAACGCGAACACTATACACGAACTAGGCTAACACACTCTGGTGGCCGCCGGCCGGAGTGGCCGAGCGGTTAAAGGCGCTACAGTCTGGAACCACACGACCGCTACGGTCGCAGGTTCGAATCCTGCCTCGGGCATGGATGTGTGTGATGTCCTTAGGTTAGTTAGGTTTAAGTAGTACTAAGTTCTAGGGGACTTATGACCGCAGCAGTTGAGTCCCATAGTGCTCAGAGCCATTTGAACCATTTGAACCACTCTGGTGGCCGTTCTACCTGTCAAGGAGAATTGAATTTCTAAACATTCACGTAACCGCCGATACTTTGTACGTGTACATAGTTACCTCCACATACGACCATGCCTTCTGGCTGCCCTTTTTTTGTCAGGCAGCATTTGATATGTGAGTCATCGTTAAGTTCATTCTAATCAGAGTTGAATCCATTGCTTACAACACCATAACTACTAGTATTATTTGTGTGAACAGCAAAAATACCACCTTGGCGCCACGCTGAAAAATTGTAACACTGTTTCTAAATCAAGCGAAGTCAAATAATGTGTTGGATCCAGTTCGCACGTTTTGATACAGAGTGGAAGGAAATTTTCAAAGACATCGGCCAATACCAAGATAGTTCTCAATTGTAAGCCAGTGTAATGTCCCAATGTCTTGCATTCATATAAGCATCACACCTTGCACGCTCTATGATATTTATATTCTTCCACAGTTGTGTCATCAGTCATTAAACGTCTGACCAGTTCAATTGACGGTAACTGTTCATCCGACAAAATGAATTTGTCAGTTACATACTTATATGGAAATATAATCTCATTAAACTGTTCACTTTCAGGGGAATACATCCTTCTTATTTTCAACTCATCAACTTTTTAAAAGGAGACAAATCTATGGAGCTCGCCAGGAATCTCAAGTAATCTATAAACCGAAATTTTATGTCGAAATGATATTTCACTGTCATAGATTTGGTACATTCTTTACATTTTCCAAGGTTTATATTAAACACTTTGACTATATCCCAGCGAGCAGCGCTATACAGTATTATTTTATTACGTTCTGTTTTAATAGATATAACACATCAATAAATGGGCTCTAATGTAACCTCTGAACTGAAAGTGATAACAGGCCTTTCAACGCCTAAGATAAAATTATAAACAGCCAGTTGTTAGATAAAAATGATTGTTCAGCCTTCTGTACAACGTTCTATCACGTATATTCCGCAAACGCTCGTTTGCAGTATACAATATAGATTGAATAATTGATTCATTACCAAAGAACATAAACAGCTCTGCACTGAAACTGTTATCTGCCCTGAAAACATCTCCTGTGTGATCACTGCTATAAAACTGAAAAATTGATTGCTGCCAGGAGCCCTAAAACTAATACCATTCGATATTCGCGCAAACACAGCGTTCACGTTAACGCAAAACAAGCAAGGTGACGTTAATTAGCTTCGTGCCAACATTTAATTACTAAATTATTTTCATATTGCTAGAGTTGGGAACACAACTCAGCTTTCGCGTGCTGAATTCCGACGCTTCTCAAATGTGTAACGTATGTGGCATTCTACTGTTGATTTTGATGACAAGTTCTGTCTTAGGCAGACTCATCACTGCATTTTCAGCATTCTCCGCTCATCGTGTTTTCTGTCATCCTTTTCGTAACCACGTATCATGCATTTATAGTATGGTCGTCAACTGCCTGACATCATATTCTGCCTCTGGTCCTCTACCCAGTAACCATTCCATCGTCTGCAGTCTGTTCTCATCAATCGTCTTAGTCAATTTCTTTACCTCCTCTTGAATCCAGCATCTGCCTTCCTGTACAAGATAGTCTCATTCTTCATTCCAAATGTCCATGTCAAATGTTCCATTCTTTGCCAGTTCCACATCTCAGAAGCCTCTAAGAATTTCTCATGTTCTCGTCGTAATACCTACGTTTTGGCGTCACACTTGGTCTTTAAACACGCAAGATAGAATTAAAAACAGCCAGTTGTTAGCTAAAAACGATTGTTCGCTATTGCTACAGCGCTCCAACAAGTAAATTTTTCAAATGCTCGTTCAAACTAAATACTTTAGTTGACTGTTTATGTGATGGATCACCTACCTGCTGGGGTAGCGTTTCTGCAATGCCAAATTTTACGTCTCTGTTAATCCAAAATATCTTCAAAGTGACAAAAGTTTAACGAATTTGACAAGTTTTTATATCTAAATGAGACGTGATTTGTATCTCCTTCGCCACCATTGCAGAAACGTGTCTTATCTACACACATGTCAGGCAACAAAGTTTCTTCTAGGTTCTACAAATAAATTTTAGCAGCGAAATACTTGTATAAGACGAACTAGACAGTTGATCTGTCATATAGTACTGCCTAGTTGTTTGTATAATCTGTTGCTTATCCAGATTCTGTGTTTGCCACTTTTGCGTTTTTATTTCAACTGAGAAACAAACAGAATTAAAACATAGCAAAGAAACATGGAGGACGTAGACGTGATTCCGCTCCTTATTTTAATACGATGTTCAGTCGCCCAAAGGCAAGTTCTGCAACAGAAATCCAGATGCACAATTAAGGATATAACACGGGGCGAGCCTAATGCGCACAGAATAACTTTCAGTTACAGCTACGGAACCCGTTTCCTAGAAATCACCGATAAGAGCGCATAACTGTTTGAAAAGTCGCTTTGTAGAAATTTAATCGACTTGATAAAGCCTATTTTGAAAAACAATTGAAGCAAACGTCCCTTTTCCAATGTCTCTTCTCGCTATTGGTAAAAAAGTTAACAAGAAAAGGCTTTATTTTCTACTGTTTTAATTACGCCAGAAGAATAAATCTTCTCCTTCAAAAGTAGTCCCCGCACTTGAGGGCAGAGTGAATAAGGGCGGCTTAGAAGATGGCTGACAAGGGCGGTCCGGGTTTTGTATAGACAATGATATAGCACCGGCGCAGCAGGGAGTTTTCGGAAGTTGGTTTCAATTGTGCGTCCAAAAGTGTCGCAGTGAATGGCTGCTATTCGAGGAGCATGCCTGCAAAGAGCCGAGCTAACATTAACTGGCAACATTTGTCATGGAACTATAACATTGTGTTTTTAATTCCCTAGACCCAAAATTAATGCCTTTCCTTTTACTTATTTCAAATGAAAGTTGGTCATAATGGCTGGAGTCGGAGACTGCTTTCATATGACGGATATCAGAACCTGGTTAAATGAAACAATGACATTTGTTTTATCCTGCATCACCAGACGTAGTACTAAGAGCCAGAGAAATCTGTACAATTTAAAGTGATAGGAAATAATTCATTCGAACATCAGCCCAGAAATGGTTTACGTGACAGATATTTTGGTTTAGCCATAAAGTATATGTCATTAAGTGAGTATAGAGACACTGTGCGCGACAAAGGTGCAATATAAGGACGCCCGTGCCAAAGACAGAAGTGTATGAAAACAAAAATGAACATATATCTGTATTCTAATGTTTTCTTAAGCCGACATCAAATTTGTCGCTTTTCAACTATCCCTTTCTTCCCGTCCGTTAATCTGAGTGGACTTAGTGCGTATATGTCAGACAACGATGTTTGTTTCCTTCATTTCTAAACTGTTTCATCCCGAAAACGATACCTAGATTCACTTAATCTGCAATCTTCGGCAAACACGGCGCACATTATTAATGACTGTATTTTTCTGCATTCTTTACCACTGGACGGTACATCCTCTTTTTCAAGAAAGAAGAGGTAAGTATCATACTCTTCAAAGGAGAGTTAGAATATCAATCAATTTAGACTTTACGGTCTAGCGAGGGAATGCGAAGTTAGACGCTTGCATCGCTGCTGGTAAAAGTATCCACCAGCCACACACCTCAAAATAATCCACATTATTCGCACCTCCTTACGGCGCCAATACCTAAACGCCAATATATTATTTCGAAGTTAAGAATCTGATTGCCGATGAACAAAATTAAATGGTTCAAGTGGTTCAAATGGGACTTCTCTGAGGTCATGAGTCCCCTAAAACTTAGAACTACATAAACCTAATTAACCTAAGGACATCACACACATCTATGTCCGAGGCAGGATTCGAAGCTGCGACCGTAGCAGTCGCACTGTTCCGGACTGAAGCAACTAGAACCGCTCAGCCACCGCGGCCGGCAAAAAAAATTAAATAAACACGCCATTGTTTGGCAATCTGCGATGAATCAAATGTTTATTGTACGTACAGTCCGCAGCTTTTGGCGCCCCCGTCAATGAAAATAAGAATATGAGCGAATTCACGAATACCGTGGTTGTCACTTTAAAGTTTTCTTCCTCCTGCCTCTTCTGGGGATGCCGATAACCGGTTTCAAATCAGGTAATTTCCCCTTTATTAAACAAAATAGTTTAAAACTACTTCTGACAGACAGCAAATAGTTATCTGCAACTTTTACCAAAACCTCACTGCAGTTACTCGTATAAGAGTGAAGACGTTCACTATTCTGCTCTCCAAATGCCTTCTGAGATGATTTGCCAACTCTTAAATTCGATATCAATATATCATTCTTTTTCAAAAACTCTTTTGTTGCTACTGACAGCCTGCATTTTATATCCTCTCTTCGTCAGGCATCATCAGTCATTTTGTTACTCAGATACGAAAACTTTAGTAATACTTTTAGTGTCTCATTTCCTAATCTATTTCTCCCACCATCGCCTTACGACCTGTAATCGTACGACCATTACATATATTTTAGTAGAGGTGTGACATTTTACTTCAAAATCGCTTGCCCCCTGTCAGCGGATAAATACGTTATTGCTTGTCCGAAGGAACTTTGCATGGTAATTCAGAATAAAGCACTGCAATATCATGTTGTTATCGTACATTGGCAAATGATACAGAGCCAATCACATAGTTTGTCACCCTAGGAATTATCGGAACGGCTGTTGCCCCTTTGCTGACCTTCTACATCAATTTGCGTCTCAGTACATGCAACTCCGAACTGACAGGCTCTGCCGTACCTTTTATGGTTCAGGCACGCAAAACTCTCAACCGTGACAAATGGTTCAAATGATTCAAATGGCTCTGAGCACTATGGGATTTAACATATAAGGTCATCAGTCCCCTAGAACTTAGAACTACTTAAACCTAACTAAGGACAGCACACACATCCATTCCCGAGGCAGGATTCGAACCTGCGACCGTAGCGGTTGCGCGGTTCCAGACTGAAGCGCCTAGAACCGCTCGGCCACTCCGGCCGGCCAACCGCGACAAAGGTTCACGGTTCATGGAGGGGAGTAGGTAACTTATTTCCCCTCTAGAATAAACTACTTCCGAGTGAGAATTGTAACCATTACATTAGCCAATTGTATCAGGAACTTTAACGCTGTTTTTCATATTTGCAGACCGAAAGTGTGCAATGTGCAATTCAGTGTCACATTTGTCCTCACAGGAAACGAATCCTGCAGAATATTTTAAGTAGCTATTTAGTCGTTGCGCGTAGACCAGGGAAGGAGCAAGATACAATAAATAAATCTTATGATATGTGGCGGAGCAGAGATGTAGGTTTAATCCGTTCGTCCAAGCCCCTTAGGAACATGCTCGTGATTTGCATTGTTAACAGGTATCCCGCCAGCCATTCGCAAATGGGAGCTATCACAGTTTCAGATCCTGCCGTCGGGGCAAATTGTGACCCCATAAACATCGAATATCCGTTCTCCCTACCCACACCACGTCCTAATCAATCGGCTGTCGTAAATCGGCGTGGGGATAAAAATAATGGCGTTACCGCGCAAATCGTTATAGCCTTGAACAGAAGGATGGGAACCAGATGAAATATCTTTCGCTGGCCTATTATTGGCAAGCGTAACACGTAAGACAAAGTCAGAACAATATGGAAACCTACGGGACTTGCAGAGGAGATGCGACTTGAAATTTGTTTCTTAGCGACGTGTAACCAAAATAGAGGCTAGAAGGATGCAAGGAGGAAAAAAATTTTACTGTATGCCTTTCTTTTGTATCACTAAATGCCGTCTATTAATTACCTATTTTCCTGTAGCATACAACGTCACAAATTGTTTCCCATTGATTTTGGAAACACCGTATTTTATATAATGAATTAACGCACTCGAATTAATATAATGGATCAATGCAGAAGAAAACAATGAAGCTTCAATGTCATGAAATCAAATAAGGGTATGTCGTACAGATATGCTGAATCTGCACTGTAATTAACTTGTTGTGATAAATGAAATTTCTGCCAGTTCGGAATCGTCTAATGTTACCACAAATTTTGTCGATGATGTTACCACTACTGGTTTTGGACACTATTACCATATGATCCCCACCATGTAATGTGGGTACAGCGCCACTTCAAAACGAAGTAGCTGGAGAGATGTGATTTCCTCTGGCTGCAGTTTTCGGAAATCCTAAGTGGAAACATCAGTGGCAACGGACGTCTGAGTCAAGCCTGCAGGCGTGCTCACATAACCTCATCGTTTAGGAGACTCCTTACAACTCAGAAAAGATCTGAGTTGGAGTCAGGGACTGCCAGAAATTTTCACTTCTCACTGTAGGTCAATATTCCTTACTTTGGGAAAATTTGGAAATTTGTGGTAAGATCTTTTGGAACCAAACTGCTGAGGTCGTCGGTCCCTAAGCTTACGCACTACTTCATCTAACTTACGCTAAGGACAACACATACACCTATGCTCGAGGGAGGACTCGAACGTCCGATGGGGGGAGCCGCGCGAATAGTGACAAGACGCCTGAGACCGCGCTGCTACCCCGCGCGGCTAAGCTTTGGAATCATTAGTATTCTGACTGGTTTGATGCAACCCGCCACGAATTCCTCTCCTGTGCTAACCTCTTCATCTCAGAGTAGCACTTGCAACCTATGTCCTCAATTATTTGCTGGATGAATTCCAGTCTCTGATTTCTTCTACAGTTTTTGGCCTCTAAAGCCCCCTCTAGTACCATGGAAGTAATTCCCTCATGTCTTAATAGATGTCCTATTATCCTGTTCGTTCTTCTTGTCAGCGTTTTCCACATATTCATTTCCCCTCTTGTTCCGTGCAGAACGTCCTCGTTCCTCACCTTATCTTTCCCTCTGAGTTTCAACATTCGTCTGTAACACCACATCTCAAATGCTTCGATTCTCTTCTGCTTTCCCAAAGTCAGTGTTCCATTACCATACAACGCTGTGCTCCAAACGTACATTCTCAGAAATTTCTTCATCAAATTATGGCCTATGTTTGACACTAGCGGAATTCTCTTGGTCAGGAATGCCGTTATTTACATCACATTTATCGTTTTCCATGGATCCCTTGGAGAGGAGTCTCTAGGATGTGGAAAGAGTCAAAAGCTTATTTTTCTCAAATATATTGATATTGTACAATTCTAATGTAGACAGAGATATGAGCTATAATCCTTGTGAAGATATTCATCGATGGAGTAGAAGGAGTAGGCCAACAGGAAGTTCTTTAACCCTGTTAGTAACATCCGTCTCTTAGGCTGGTATAAAAGCTCTCAATGCATTGTTCACAGACGTGCATTGTTACTTGGCTCTGATATTTCAGCTATGCTTCATTCGTGGGTTGAACTTGCTACTGTGGGGACGTCATTGTTTCATTTCCACGATAGTATTGTTTTACTCGGGCGCAAAAAGCGTGAGTCACATCGTCTCGCAGGCCGATATTTTTGTACAAGGTAATATTTTTACTCCGTCTGACAGACGGATATTACTTTAAGCGAGCAAATTTTTTGTGTTATACTCCTTACTTTACAAATATCTCATTTCTTGTCGATGGCTACTAGTGGAGGAATACCTTGTGTGTCTGAAAGAAGCAAAAGATCAGTGCAAATTCCTTTAGAGCAGTTTGAAGAAGGCGATAATGATTATCATTCAGACGATCCTCACGTACCCGAGGAAGATCAGGTATCATATTCAGACCATGACAGCAATTCTGAAATAGATGTGAATGACATTCTCTGCACGTCCGAGAATGAAAAAGGTGGTGTTGACTCTCTTCAGAATGGGGAAAGTGACGGCACCGAAACTGACACAATTTAACATGGCAAGATGAACTGTTTCAGTTGGAGTTCCAGAGCGCCAAATTGCGGTACTATGACATCAAACAAAAATGTAATAAAAATAAGATTGTCATCGTGGTTAGGTCTGCCAAACAGTTAGGTAGTGATCCAGACCCAGAAGAAATATGGCGTTTATTTTTTAACACTGGGATATTGGACGAGATAGTTGTGCATACCAACTCAAAACTACAAGTGATAAGGAATGAATTACAAAATCCTTCGAAAAATGGTTCAAATGGCTCTGAGCACTATGGGACTTAAAATCTGTGGTCATCAGTCCCCTAGACTTAGAACTACTTAAACCTAACTAACCTAAGGACATCACACACATCCATGCCAGAGGCAGGATTAGAACCTGCGACCGTAGCAGCAGCGCGGTGCCAGACTGTAGCGCCTAGAACCGCAAGGCCAACTCGGCCAGGCCAAATCCTTCGTCTTCCAGTTATAAAAATACAGACAAAACTGAAATTGAGACAGTGATTGGTTTGATGGTTCTATGTTCCAGTTTCAAGTCTGGACGTGGAAACTTGGCATCACTTTTTGCAAATGACTGTACTGGATGTCCCATTTTTCGTGCAACCATGTCTCTAAAACGATGTGAACTTTTATTGATGGCTCGCAGATTTGATGGTGCATCTACTCGCGAACAAAGGAAAAGAGATGATCCTGCAGCAGCTGTGTCCAATATTTTAAATAGCTTTATTTCTAATAGTCAGAGGGTATGTTCGATTGGGGCTCATACATCTGTTGATGAGAGTCTAATTCGATTTAGAGGCAGATACCGATTCAAAATATTTATGCTCAAGAAACCTGCTAAATATGGTATAAAAGTCATGTGCCTCACACGTGCACATTCTTCATACTGGTATAATGCTTACATTTATGTGAGGACAGATAGTGATGGAGCAATACTATCTGAGGAAGAGAAAAAGTTCCAAAAGCGAACACAGTCTGTGATTCGTCTTTTCAAATGTATATACCGAGCAAACAGGAATATCACAGAAGACAATTGGTTTCCCTCCATTGAGTTCTGCAAGGAGCTGCTAAAAAACAGGTTGACATAAGTTGGAACTCTAAAATTCAACAAAACATAAGTTCCAAAAGAGTTCCCTCCCAACCCAAAGAAAGAAGTGGGCTTCCGTATCTATGGTTTTACTAAGAATCTTACACTATTGTCTTTTGTTCCAAAAAATTCTAAGGCAGTTTTAGCGGTTTCTTCGATGCACCACACTGCGTATACTGATGAAAGCAGCAATAAACCAGATATTATCAGTTTCTATAATGCCACAAAATCTAGCGTAGACGCTCTAGACATGAAGTGCATCAGCTACTCAGCTAACCGGAGAACAAGGAGATGGCCACTGATAGTATTTCACTTCCTAATACCTGTGAGCTGCGCAAATGCGTATGTTATGTATCCTCATAAAGGTACGATGTCAAGATCAGAGTTAAGGACGAGCGTAGAAATGAACTTAATCAGACGTCATATGCAGAGAAGGCTCCAAACTTCCCAGATGACCTCAAGAAAATTATTTCTGGTATTTTGGATGAGAAGCAAAGAGATGGGAATCCAAAAAAACGATAAATAAACGACAAGCTAGAAAAGAGAAAAAACTGTCGTTATTTGCTCTACACATTCAACAGAATGACGGCATTGAAGTGTGTTAAATGTGATAAACCCAATTGCTTACAGTGCTCCATGAAAATATGAAAAATATGTGCAGAAAGTTTGTAATTTTTTTTCATTCCTTTGCATCCACACTCCTGGAAATTAAAATAAGAACATCGTGAATTCATTGTCCCAGGAAGGGGAAACTTTATTGACACATTCCTGGGGTCAGATACATCACATGATCACACTGACAGAACCACAGGCACATAGACACAGGCAACAGAGCATGCACAATGTCGGCACTAGTACAGTGTATATCCACCTTTCGCTGCGATGCAGGCTGCTATTCTCCCATGGAGACGATCGTAGAGATGCTGGATGTAGTCCTGTGGAACGGCTTGCCATGCCATTTCCACCTGGCGCCGCAGTTGGACCAGCGTTCGTGCTGTACGTGCAGACCGCGTGAGACGACGCTTCATCCAGTCCCAAACATGCTCAATGGGGGACAGATCCGGAGATCTTGCTGGCCAGGGTAGTTGACTTACACCTTCTAGAGCACGTTGGGTGGCACGGGATACATGCGGACGTGCATTGTCCTGTTGGAACAGCAAGTTCCCTTGCCGGTCTAGGAATGGTAGAACGATGGGTTCGATGACGGTTTGGATGTACCGTGCACTATTCAGTGTCCCCTCGACGATCACCAGTGGTGTACGGCCAGTGTAGGAGATCGCTCCCCACACCATGATGCCGGGTGTTGGCCCTGTGTGCCTCGGTCGTATGCAGTCCTGATTGTGGCGCTCACCTGCACGGCGCCAAACACGCATACGACCATCATTGGCACCAAGGCAGAAGCGACTCTCATCGCTGAAGACGACACGTCTCCATTCGTCCCTCCATTCACGCCTGTCGCGACACCACTGGAGGCGGGCTGCACGATGTTGGGGCGTGAGCGGAAGACGGCCTAACGGTGTGCGGGACCGTAGCCCAGCTTCATGGAGACGGTTGCGAATGGTCCTCGCCGATACCCCAGGAGCAACAGTGTCCCTAATTTGCTGGGAAGTGGTGGGAAGTGGCGGTGCGGTCCCCTACGGCACTGCGTAGGATCCTACGGTCTTGGCGTGCATCCGTGCGTCGCTGCGGTCCGGTCCCAGGTCGACGGGCACGTGCACCTTCCGCCGACCACTGGCGACAACATCGATGTACTGTGGAGACCTCACGCCCCACGTGTTGAGCAATTCGGCGGTACGTCCACTCGGCCTCCCGCATGCCCACTATACGCCCTCGCTCAAAGTCCGTCAACTGCACATACGGTTCACGTCCACGCTGTCGCGGCATGCTACCAGTGTTAAAGACTGCGATGGAGCTCCGTATGCCACGGCAAACTGGCTGACACTGACGGCGGCGGTGCACAAATGCTGCGCAGCTAGCGCCATTCGACGGCCAACACCGCGGTTCCTGGTGTGTCCGCTGTGCTGTGCGTGTGATCATTGCTTGTATAGCCCTCTCGCAGTGTCCGGAGCAAGTATGGTGGGTCTGACACACCGGTGTCAATGTGTTCTTTTTTCCATTTCCAGGAGTGTATATCAAGATGTTTGAGAAATCACATGTCAAGTTTAGAAACTGTTTCATTTGAAACACTAACATTAAATTACGTGAATCTTGCAAAGGAATAATATATTTTATAATCTATTTCATGTAGAAACTAGTACTTAATTGTAATTTTTTTCGTATTGCAGTTCAGTATGTAATTGAAAGACAATGAAAATATTAGTACCAATTTTTCATCCAGCTTTTAAATTGTGATTTATTTTCGATATTCACTACAGTGGAAATGTTTTGAAAGATATCATCTTAGTCTCCCAAATGGCTGTTACTGTAAATGCCTGTTTTTCACGTGTTATCAACTAAGGGTTAATTCACTCTGAAACCGATCTTCATCATTTAAAAGACCTTTGATATGCTCTGGCAAGCTTTTGAATATATGAGTACCCATGTATTTGATTCCTTTTTGTACTAATGTTAAGCTTTTATAGTCCTTATACAGATTGTTTTTGGTTCTGTTTTGCACTATTTTGTGTAAAGGGAGACATGTTGGATATGACAAAGGACATCAATGAGTATATATACTGAGAAGTAGTAGTTAGAATACCAAGTTTCTTAGAGAGGTCTCTGCATGATGATCTAGGACTGACATCAGATATAATTCTAATGACTCGTTCCTGAATTTTGAAAATGTTCTCATTATGATAGGAGTTTCCCCAAAAGATGATTCCATAACTCATTAGTCAATGGAAGTAGGCCAAATAAACTAACTTCTTCATTTTTAAATCACTTATTTCTGCTATCATGCGTCCTGCAAATGCAGCTTAGCTAAGGCGTTTCATTAAGTCTAGAGTGTGAGTTTCCCAATTTTGGTTGTGGTCAATTTGTAGCCCTAAAAGTTTGACGCTGTCTACAGCTTTAATTTCACTGTTTGAATACATTATACTTATAGGGTCAGGTATTCTTTGTGAGGTAGTAAACTGTATGTGACAATCCATTTGCTGTGAACCGCCCATTGATAGTTATAAATATTTCGTTAGCTGGTTTCTCAGTGAGATCACGGATATTGTTCTTTATACCAATACTTGTATCATCCACAAATAAGACAAAATTTGCATTTTGTGACAGTGCATATGGCTGGTCATTAATATATAATCAAAACCACAAGGGGCCTAAAATAGAGCCCTGGGGCACCGCTTGTTGGATGGCTTCATATTCTGAATGACTATTCTTATGTGGTAAGCCTGATACAGACACATACTGTTTTCAATTAAAAAGATAGGATGAGAACCATGAGCCGAGCTACTCATGTTATCCCATAATATTTTAACTTTTGTAGAAGGATATCATGCTTAACACAATAAAAAGCTTTAGCCAGATCACAGAATATTCCAAGTAGTAATAAATTTTGATTTATTTACTGTGCTGTATCATCTGTAAAAGTTAATATCGCTTGATCAGTTCACAATCCTTTTCGAAATCAAAACTGATTGCGAATGAGAATATTTTTCTGTACTAAGTGTTTATAAAGTCTATTGTACATAGCCCTTTCAAACACTTTTGAAAATATTGCCAGTAATGAAATGGGATCGAAGTTTTCCACTGATGTTTTGTCTCCTTTTTGTGTAATGTTTTGACAATAACATATTTAAGTCTACCTGGAAAAGTACCACTGTGGAGGGATTCAATACAAAAGTAACTCAGTGTGTCACAAAGTTCTGGGGACCAACATTTATTTATGGTAGTGCTGATTTCATCATAACCACTGTAACATTTGTCTTCAAGAGGGCTAATAGTATTAGAAATCTCTTTCAGTGAGGTAGGATACAGTTGAATTTTGTCAAACGTCTTCAGAAATGCATTTTTTTAAAAAAATTTTAAGCTGTATTCAGAGGTACTATGCAAACCTATGTTTTCTGCAACTGAAAGGAAAAAGTTGTAGAAAGTTTCTGCAATTTTTGGGGTATCTCTAATCAACTCATTATTTACATTTAACATAATTTACTCATTTGCCTGATTAGTTTTTCCTGTTTCACTTTTTACTACGTATCTTTCTGTTAGAGGCATTTATTTTTTCCTGAAAATAAATACACTTTGAAGTTCTGATTACTTTCTTTGATTTGCTTTCTATCCATATTCTGTACTCATTTCATCCAGCAGATCAGGTAATTCTTCTTTACTTTCCCTCAGGATAAAACTGTCATGAGCGAATCGTATCAACGATAGCCTTTCACTCAGAATTTTAATTCCACTCCTAAACCTTTCTTTTATTTCCATCATTGCTTCTTCTATGTACAGATAGAACAGTAGGGGGGAAAGACTACATCCCTGTCTTGAACATATCTTAATCTCTCTTAATCACTCTTATTATTCCCTCTTGGCTCTTGTTCATGTTGTATATTATCCGTCTCTCTCTCTCTACAGAAAGTGTCTTGATTTCATTTTAGTCTTGCTTCCATTATCAACTGCAAAGTCAGAACTGCCTGTCTGGTGCCTTTATCGTTCCTAAAGCCAAACTGATCGTCATCTAACACATTCGTTAGATATGGACCCATTAACCTTACTAATTTATTTATACTCACATCTGACACACAGTACACACACACACACACACACACACACACACACACACACACATAAATACACACAACACACAATGAAGTGTCTAAAAGGCAGCTGTCAAGCGAAAATTATTTAATGTAATTTCTAATAGTATTCATAGTGCAGTCGGTTTGTTACTGGTATAAAAAAAATGTGCAAAACGGAAATTATCTACAAGCAGTTGTAAACAACAAGTAACTGAAGTAAGAGTAGTACACAATCCAGTACCGTACTTTCTAAAAAAATCATTATCTTTGAAATATAAGACAACACTGTAGAGAATAATTCGCCAAATATCTCTACGACGTCTCGAAACAAACAAAAATTGTATCTAGCACCAAGTTTTTGTATTACAGTCGAAAATGAAGGAGTCTGTAGTGCTAATAATAATAACTTGGAGAACTGTGAAATACTTGAAAATTTACTTTTACTGGATTACAAAACGCCAATCACAGGGTCAGATGTTTCACGACAACATATAATCAGATTCATCTTCTACCTCAGAAATATAGCCTTTATAGGCTTTACCCACATAAGAACTTGACACATATGTAGCACTAACAACCTCCTCCCCATTCTCTGTGTCCATCTCTTACTACCCCTGTCTCTCTTTCCACCTTATCGTCACAATTCAATCTGTCCCTCTCCTCTTCCTTCTCCTCCTCCTTTTCCAACTGCCACTACCCCTCTGCGCATCCATCTGCCTCCTGTATATTCCCCTCATCACCATATTTCTATCCTACTCTTGCTCTCTATCTCTCACCATCTCCTACTCCCCTTCTTGCTGTAAATCCCCTTCACCCCTCCCTCCCTCATTCACTCCTCTCTCTGTCCACCTCCTCTGCCATCCTCTCACTGCCCATCTCACCCTCCACCGAACACTCTCTGTCCACCTTCTGCTTCCCACTCTCTCTGTCCATCTTCTCCACCCCCTCTGTTTGTTCATCTCCTGCTGCCCCTCATCTCCAATTTCGTTGTCCATCAATCCTCCCCTCTCTCTCACTATCTAGCTCCTCTCTTCCAGTTCACTTGTGAGCCATGTCCATGGACACGTGTAGCCCCTGACAGTACGCCGACATTGAACCTGTAACACATGTCTCATACAGGGAGCCTGAAGGTCAGGGGTAGAAAAACACTTTTTGCATGTATCTCAGTTGCCATGAAAGCTCACACACACACACACACACACACACACACACTTCTATACAACTCTGTCGATTTCTACCAATCATTGTACACATGTGAATTGCCCTTTGGAAAGAAGCGCCGTTTGGGTACGAAACTTCTACTGCCCAAAGGAGTGGGGTTGGGGGTAAATAGGAAGTGTAATGTACCGTGTGTAAATACCCAGAATATATTCATCCAGTATTTTTGAATGACAGCACACAGAGACAAGGAACAAATCTTATAAATAATTTCTAACCTTAAGAAAACTTTCTCTCACTGCCAACTGCCACAAGATGATGAAATTAAAAACCCTTTTTGCTTACTACATACTCAATATTTATGCAGTGAAACTGCCGCATCAGGCATGATGTTCAAATTTATTACCTATTTATTACTAACCATATTTGCAACACATTTTGAAGACGGTACCCCATATATATATGACAAATAGTTCAAAATATTTGACGTCATAAGGATTGAGCTCCTGTCCCATCAGGCGTGATGGCTGCCACTAACGGTGGCCGTTTCGGCCATGGCTGTTAGTAACTTAATAATGTCCAGGAGTGATTACGAGACTTTGTGGTTGCTGAATTAATTTTCGCTTAGAAAATGCCTTAACATCATATTTCATGCTCAAGATTTTAATTTCCTCAATAAGATATATGTGTCCTGTAAATTTAGTTACATATTGGCAGATAGTCTTGTGTGTGGTTCGTGGCCACAGATAAGTCCTCAGAATGTTTCTTGTTATCTTAAATAGCTTCAATAGACTCTCTCTATCATATCACATTATTTGCGAGCGAAATTTTCAGGATTAAGCCAACGTTTCTTTGTGATGAGACAGTCTTTCATGTGGTTCAGCTCATTACGCAGGTCTCCACAATGCTTCTTCTTAGCTTAAGGTACGTCAGTATTGTTTCTGTGCTATGCTCTGTAATTTGGAACTGTAATCTACTGAATTAAACCAGTGACTCCTTACGAATTTGTGTACACCTTACCAGATCGTTTTACATGGATTCCCACTGTGTTTCTTACTGATTAAATTAGTTCAAGGTGCTGTATTACTGGTTATTTTTCTCGACCATTCGTGTGTGTGTTATTAATCTGGTTTTATCAAGATTCCTATGTCGGTCGACACACGTGGCGCTATTTATTCTGTTGAATGGTTCAAATGGTTGAAATGGCTCTGAGCTCTATGGGACTTAACATCTGAGATCATCAGTGCCCTAGAACTTAGAACTACTAAACCTAACTAATCTAAGGACATCACACACATCCATGCCCGAGGCAGGATTCTAACCTGCGACCGTAGCAGTCGCGCGGTTCCGGACTGAAGCACCTATAACCACTCGGCCACCACGGCCGGCTTCTGTTGAATGTCCTGTGGCTCTTAGCAGGGGTCTATTGTGCTCACCCTTAGTTCAGTTTCGTTTCAATAATGCTATAACTTCATCTCCGACCCTCCGCGAGAGTAATTTTCATGATTTAACCGATGTCCCCATGTAAACTCGACCACATGGCGACATAAATTCTGCTTTCTAGCCACTACTATGCGTATAGATTGCTCTTGCTTCTTTCGATCCTTCCCTTATCCACACAGCGCAGTAAAAGATCGGCCAATTCTTCCCAAATATATCGGAAAATTGCGTATACAACGGTCCCTTCGTTATGTGGATCAGCTTCTCACGCAGACTGGGGATTTACTTGATTTGCTGTAAAAGTATTACATTCCTTGGACACAATGAATCTTGGCTTGCGAATTATGATGCACTAAACAAGATTATCGTCCAGGTTTTTAATAATATATATTAAGATGATCTCACGTCCATTCTTTTATCGAAACTCTAAAGAGGACGTTCTCCTTTCTTAAGCGTTCCTGATAAACAACGGTGGCCGACTCGCTATTATTGTACATCAGGACCTATAGTTAAAACAAATTCAGGGTGTCCGTAAATTATCTTTAGAAATTAAGGTTGTAATAACTTTAATACTATACTAGATATTAACAAAGGATATTCTACATTAGATAACTCAGTACGTTCGAACACAGTATAAAAGGGAACCACCAAGGCACCCCACCAACTATTCGGGTTTGGCGTAGGTCATTTATGGAAACGAGTAGTGTTCTCCGTAAAAAGGGGGCGAGTCGTCCATTTGTTTCAGACGTCAACTTGGAAAAGGTGCGGCAGGCATTTGCAAGGAGTCCGACATAATCGGTGTTTACAGCTGCCAGAGAATTGGAAACGAGATGATCAACAGTACACAATTTCTTGCATAAGAGGTTAAGGCTATATCCCTACAAGGTGCAACCGCTTCAGGCGTTAAAGCGTACGGACAAACATCAGCGCAAATATTTTGGATATGATAGGCAAGAGTGATACAAACAATGACGTTTCGGAAAATATTCATTTCCCAATCCAGGCAATGTTTCATGTATCCAACGTTAGAGACTTAAAGTACTTGCACTCATTCGCAACGCGTTTGAGCATGTCGCCGTGGAGATCCTGAATCGTAGGTAGAAAAAAATGGATTTCCGGCTACACATTATCCGTGCCACTAGCTGTGCAACTGATGTGTATGAGTGAGGAAATCAAACTTTATGAGCTATCTTATTACATATTCAAAACTATCTGTTAATATCTAGTATAGTTTTAAAGGCACTAAAGGCTTAAGTTGTAAAGATAATTAATGGACAAACTGCATTTCCTTGTGGACTGCTCGCATAAATCCACATATTTTTTTGTGAGAATCTCTCTCTCTTTCTCTCTGAACAACGGTAGAGCGGACGCATTTTTCGGGATCTTACATAAAAATAGAACCCCAGTTCTAGTGATTCACGCGGCCTCTTGCAACGTCAGTGTAACGTAGATTATCTGAATAGGTAAATGATTATATCTGGAAGAAAGGAGACGTTTTAGTAGCAAAAATCTGTTGGATAAATTTTGAAAAGTGGCATTCGAAGAGAATAATAGGTAGTTTTTTTTCCCTTCCAGCAGATACCTCATGCAGCTATCATGCGAATGTCAGAAATGCACATAGTAGATTCTTCATTTGCGTGGTCATGGTACCCATAGTAGTTATGCATTCATTTAAGACCCTTCAAATTCGCCTTCGCAACTATCAAAAATACCTATGTTTTCTTCCATAAGTGCTTTGCTTCGGGTTAATAATTCAAACACCGTCAGTGTCAGTAATCAAACACAGGTACAACTTTGGTTTCGGTTCTGTTAGGTGAACCCTAACCCCTCTGATAAACAATCGGAAGTGTTGATGGATATTTTTTCAATAATTTCCTAGAAGGGGCCCGTGATCTCCGTTAGTCGTTATGGAATATTAAGGTAATGATTTACCCTAGTTTCCTTGAAAATGCTTTCACAGAAGCTGCACTATCTGCAATCACCAAACGTACAACTCAAAACGCAGACTAATGCAACAACCTCAGATTCAAAAGTGCTGCGGTGTGGTTGCTTCCGCTGCCGGAATATCTCAGATTAGAGTGGTTGTGCCGCTTTTTCATTCGATTCGTTAGAACCACACTAGGGGTGCGTGTCGGCCAACTCTTCATCAATAAATCTATTCATGCTGTTATCGAAGAACTAACAATGCCGGAAAAACAACCACAAGACAGCACAGAGCATGTTAGTTTCAGAACAAGACGCGCAGCCCATACTATAGACATCTGTTGTGTTGTGGCAATATTTTCTGGGCAACTTCTTCTGCAAAGTTTGGAAGGTAGGAGACGAGATACTGGCAGAAGTAAAGCTGTGAGGACCGGGCGTGAGTCGTGCTTCGGTAGCTCAGATGGTAGAGCACTTGCCCGCGAAAGGCAAAGGTCCCGAGTTCGAGTCTCGGTCGGGCACACAGTTTTAATCTGCCAGGGAGTTTCATATCAGGGCACACTCCGCTGCAGAGTGAAAATCTCATTCTGGAAATAAGAACCTTCTTCAGTAACTTAGGATACTTCCTGGATTTAGATGTAGAATCAAAACTAAAATTGAGAAAAAACTATGTTTGAATTCAGACTTCTGAGGACCAGTACTTTAACGCATGTAGTAATTTCTCATCGTGTGAAATAGGGCAAAAGATGTAGATAATGGCACGAAGTACCCTCTCCGGGAATTACTGTATAGCGCTTTGTGAAGCACACTTACAAACGAAGGAGTAGGTTCCCGCTAACTTTTAATGGCGGTGAAAGATAGCGTGGTTTCGTTGACGGTGTTGACTCTACGTAGGAGGAGGATATACATTTCATCAAGAATTACACCATTTCTGTCAAGGAGTCATACTGTGTGTTGTGACCGGAACGACCAAATGCATGGTACTAATTGAAATATTTCGAGCGAGCTGATCATGACATCAAACAACGGGCTGTAAGGCACCCACGATTCCTTACTCAGCATTAGTGTGTGGTCACATATGTCGGAAGTATATACAAATATCGATTCTCGAAGGCCGAGAGTGCAGTGCAAGTGACGAAACTTCCTGGCAGATTAAAACTGTGTCCCGGACAGAGACTCGAACTCGGGACCTTTGCCTTTCGCGGGCAAGTGCTCTACCATCTGAGCTACCCAAGCACGTCTCACGCCCCGTCCTCACAGCTTTACTTCTGCCAGTACCTCGTCTCCTACTTTCCAAACTTCACAGAAGCTCTCCAATGAACCTTGCAGAACTAGCACTCCTGAAAGAAAGGGTATTCTAAAGGCATGGCTTAGCCACAGCCTGGGGGACGTTTCCAGAATGAGATTTTCACTCTGCAGCGGAGTGTGCGCTGATATGAAATTTCCTGGCAGATTAAAACTGTGTGCCTGACCGAGATTCGAACTCGGGACCTTTGCCTTTCGCGGGCAAGTGCTCTACCATCTGAGCTACCCAAGCACGACTCACGCCCCGTCCTCACAGCTTCACCCCTTTCTTCCAGGAGTGCTAGTTCTGCAGGGTTCGCAGGAAGCTTCTATGATGTCTGAAAGGTAGGAGAGCACTTGCCCGCCGGACACGGCGGGAAGGTTTAGGGTTCTGCCACGAGGCGTGGTGTTTGGCTTTTGTCTACACGCAGCGCATGTTGAGAAGAAGATCATGACGGAATGTCGCTTGGCATTAACCGTTGGCCTGGGCATATCGTGTTTGATTTCAACAGATGCAGTTGTATTTGTGTGTGTGTGTGTGTGTGTGTGTGTGTGTGTGTGTGTGTGTGTGTGTGATAATGGTTAACTAATGTTGTCTTCAGTGATGAGTCTGGTATGTCAAGGTTAATGCACACTTGCCATGATTACGGGGCTTGGGCTTTTCATCTTAGTTTCCTACCACTTGAGGAAGGACCTGCAGCTGTATGTAAGGAAACCCGGTGATGGTATATCTAAATTGTTGTAATCTTGCACCTTAACGAAAGGCGACCTTGCCTCGTAAAACTACATAAGATTCTATGAAAGTGTAGTTCTAGTGGGCTCTTGCCTGTTTTAAAGTAATACTCAGCTGTTGCCACGAACTCTCAAGGAACATTCTGTTGAGTGGTACTTAAGTAAACAAATTAGTGAAATCAAAGTGAAGTAGAAATTAGAATATAAATGAAAAACTTAGTTTACTTTAGAAGAATTACACACTGGCAAACAGCGGACAGAACAGCAGAACAGAAGAGACAATGACCATAAAGTCAGCAAGTTCCACATAAGCGGACGCTGTCAATTCAGCCGTCAGGGCATCGCTCGACCGGCTCACGTGTTTCTCAGTTGTCGCATGTGAGCAAAGGCCCTTGCCTACATTCCAAGAGCCAATGACCGACGTTAAGAAGATTCTTCTACAAGCTTTTCAACGTGACAGAAGAGGCAATAACCGGCTCACGTGTTTCTCAGTCGTCACATGTGATCAAAGGCCCTCGCCTACATTCCAAGAGCCAATGACCGACGTTAAGAAGATTCTTCGAGAAGGTTTTCAACGTGACAGAAGAGGCAATGACCGTGAAGTCGTTCACCTCCAGTAAACTGAAGTGAATAAATACGCGAGACGCAGTGGGCTGGAGAGACGAGAGACGAAGAAGACGAAGGAAGTGAAGAAGAGTAGCAGTAGTTTTCAGTCAGTTTCGGTGCTGAAGACCGTCATCCAAGAAGAGACTACATCATGCACAGACGCACCAAGTCCGCCGCTGTAATGGAATACCAAGCAGCAGCCTCGGCGCCAGAAGACAGAAGCTATAAGGTATTTGAAGTCTGATTTTTACACACCCGGGTGACTCGTGAGGACGGGAAGGAGACGGCCTCACATCAGCAGTCAGCTGTGAGCTGGGATGAGGATCTGACAGCCGAAGACTGGCAAGCGGGAGTCCGTTGTTCGAGTCCGGGACACTGGCCTTCCCCCGCCGCGACGCTCCGCTGGCCGACGCACAACATACGCGGCCACTTAGAGAAGAGAAACACTGGGACGCCACATCCAAGGTATCACCATCCGATGCACGACTTCGCTCGCAATAATTAAACGGGCCACCTCGCGCTGCGCGTCTCCAGTCAGCTGGGCGAGACGGCGACACGAGATACACACTGCCACGCGTAATCAGACGCCGCCGCTGCCGCAGCAGAAGGCTTCGCAGACACAGCTGCCGTTCTCCGAGCCAGAACATCGAGTAAGGAAACAGTTGTACAAATGTTCAATAAAAGTTATCTTATGTAAAAATGATGTTTCAGTCGACCTCATACCCGAGCCAAGGAAGAACCCACCCTGCCCACATCTTGTTAAGAGAGAAAAATTAATTTGTCTAGTATTTTCACCTTCATGTAGTGCTTTAGAATCAAATGCCCTTTGCAGTAATACTCATCCTACCAATTGACTAGCATCAAAAGAGAGAACCCAGTTACATTTAGTATCAGAACTGTTACAATTCTTATTTACGCGTGTATTGCAGTGTTTAAATGAATTCTGAAGTGTTTAGTTTCATTTTTTTTTCTTTTTTTTTTTAGCGAGCCTTCCTGTTTAGGTGTTATGTTTTATTCTTCTGTGTAATAGGAATGTTTAAGTGCAAGTGTGCTGTTGTAGTTGAATTATGTTCCATTTGTGTGGGGCGCAGTTTATTTCGTCCGGTACGGTGTGTCGTGGCACCGGCGCTTGGCGACTTCGCCGTTGCCAGTAGGACTGTGTTTCGTTGGACCGGGCTCCAGGTTACTGACCTTCTGTCTCGCTCTCGTCCTTGAGTATTGCTGTTCTCTTGGCTCTGTTACATCGTTAAGCTTCGTAGCTCGTTCCTCCGCCGCTTTGACGGATGCACCCTTTATTCGAAATATGAATTTAAACCTGCAAAACTGGGTCACTCTGTAATTAGTGCCCGATCAGATTTCTGGAGGCTCCACCTTATTAATTTTGTATTCCCTTATCAGCCATTTATCATATTTGTACCTTGTATGCTGGTTGTGAAGTTTAATTTTATAAATGAGGGTTGCATGTGCGTATGTTCTCAGTGAATGTTTAGATGTTGAGGCACTGTTTTTTGTTAATTGTTTCTTATTTGATTAATGCGCACCTGTTCTGGCATCAACTGTATTATGCCTTAGTCTTTGTTAATTGTTTCTTATTTGATTAATGCGCACCTGTTCTGGCATCAACTGTATTATGCCTTAGTCTGATATTCGCGTGCTCGGTGTCTTCATTGCTCAGCGTTGAAGTTTTAGAAGGAATATTTCGCATAATTAATGACCAAATATAAAATAATTAAATTTATGCTAAAAATTTGCCACAATAACACAGATATTGGTATGAATTTGTATTGCAAAAGAGAATTCATTGTACAAGATAGTCTTGTGTATTCAGTGTTTGGAAAGTTTTTATTGCATTAAGTATTTACACCAATATTTACACCAACAGAAATTTCTTAATGATTTGCGCATTTGAATACAGATTTGAACAGGGGATTAAGAAAAAAAAATTATTGTGCTCCTGTGAGGATGTGAAATTAATCTGTTTCATTGTATTTAAATTGTGCAAGCTAATAAACATGGTTTAACACAGACTGTGTATAGCCCTACTGTTTCCTGTCATACAATTGGACGCAAATTGCACGTTGCAATATTGCTATACTCCTTGCACGACCTGCCCCAAGAACATCTGTATCCTTTGCATTTCTCCAGAAACACTGTGCCTAAAGTGTCGCCCTTCTCGCACACTGTCATGTAAATTAGAATAGCACTGAATCTCTCGCAGTGACAAAAACTGAACTTTTGCCGGGAGGTTGGTAAGACGGTGCTACATACGATACAATTTGTTGGACAGTGTGGTGAGGGGGTCGGCTGTGGGCGTGGTCCTACACGCTAGACATCCCGAAAAACAATGTTCGTGTGTCGTTCGGTCAACCGACCAGTTGGTCAGTCGGTTGGTACGTATGTAGGGCCCTCGAAGTGCGATAGTGCCATGTGCGGAAAATGAGTACGTAAAACAAAATTTACTTGTGCTCTGTCTAGTACTTACAATGACTCAAACAAAACGTACAATTAAGTCTTGTGTAGAACACATGCTAATATGGGCCACATACGTCTTGAAGAATCTACAGATTGCTAATATTTGAAAGTCAATAGTTTAGGAAACTTGTTAGCATGAGCAACTGTAAAATAGTAAGATATGTTTTTGTTGAAATAAGTAATTAAGATTAATTACGGTGTTAAATAATTGGCCTGCCGCAGTGGCCGAGTGGTTCTAGGTGCTTCAGTCTAGAACCGCGCGACCGCTACAGTCGCAGGTTCGAATCCTGCCTCTAGCATGGATGTATATGATATCTTTAGGTTAGTTAGGTTTAAATAGTTCTAAGTTCTAGAGGACTGATGACCTCAGATCTTCATAGTGTTCAGAGTCATTTGAACCATTTTTGTTAAATAATTGTTATAAAGCGCCAACAGATAGGGATTAAGACAGAGTAAAAAATGGCTGTGAGCACTGTGAGACTTAACATCTGAAGTCATCGTCCCCTAGAACTTAGAACTACGTAAACGTAACTAACCCAAGGAAATCACACACGTCCAAGCCAGAGGCAGGATTCTAACGTGCGACCGTAGCGGTCGCGCGGTTCCAGACTGAAGCGCCTATAACCGCTCGGTAAAACAGAGTAAAAAGATACTTGTTTAAGTAAGATATAAAAACACTCTATAGGCGTCAAAATGACCCCCTTCCGCCATTTTAGGAATTTCAGAAAGTTTGATTCAAAAACGCGAAAATAACAGTCGCACAGAAGCTTTTTTTTAAGATTTGATCGCTCGTGACATTAAAACCGCAGCGAAAATCCGATGCTTTGCCCAGGTGTTTTGCGCAGTGTCATGCTCATCGACCGCGTCACATCACAATTTTCACTGCCGAGCTCACCTTGAGCACATTAGAGAACAACACGCTGAGGGTTTCCGCCTGATTTCGTGCAGCTCACATAACGTTAAGCCGTGGTGCGCCTTTTCTGGAACAACAGCTCTTTGGTGCGACACTGTCGATTACCCGGCTGTATTAGGATCTTTACCGCTGTTGTGATCTCGCGGGTGTTGGACTCGCTACGAGGCGAAGGACGGACTTGCCTGGACGAAAGAGGAAAACACGCGTGCTCGACCAGCAGCGGCACTGCGGGTCTACCTCGTAAGGCGGTCGCGGGTTTGCGGTAGACCAGCCCGATGTCAACTCCGGACGCTGTTCGTCGCATTGCTTTGGTGCCTGTTTTCTCGAACAACGCTCTCCATCGAAGGTGTAAGTGATTTTGGTGCCTTCGTTTCGTTGAACGATTTGTGTTGCAGCGAATGTACTTGTTGCTTGGTTGCCCTAATGTAGGTGTTGTTGAAGTAACAGCAGCCGGAAGAGCTTGTAACCGCATGGAGACCAGCACTATTTCCTTTTAAAATCTGCTGGTTGGTTACTATTACGAAGCTGATCAGCTCGAAGTTGTGTGTCTTACAATTTTTTTTTGACAGTATCCAGAAGTTTATGTATTGTCTGTACGAGATTTTTAGTGTATTTTGATTGCCATTGTTGTGGGTTGGCAGGAGAGCCAACACCGGGTATGAGAGGAAGCCGAAAGGCACGCGTTTTAGCTCACGGAGGCTGGCGTGAGGTCTGGAACAGGACAAGGAAATTAGACTTTAGAGAAACGGACGTAGCTGGTGGAATACTTAACTTTAATCCATAAATGATGAGCGTCGCTCTTGACGGTACATGATTCACAGTATCAATAGTAACGTAATGGCGCCATGCTAGGTCGTAGCAAATGACGTAGCTGAAGGCTATGCTAACTATCGTCTCGGCAAATGAGAGCGTATTTTGTCAGTGAACCATCGCTAGCAAAGTCGGTTGTACAACTGGGGCGAGTGCTAGGAAGTCTCTCTAGACCTGCTGTGTGGCGGCGCTCGGTCTGCAATCACTGATAGTGGCGACACGCGGGTCCGACGTATACTAACGGACCGCGGCCGATTTAAAGGCTACCACCTAGCAAGTGTGGTGTCTGGCGGTGACACCACAGCCATCAAATCGACATCCCTTGTATATTGCTGTAGAATTTGGGTCACTTCTATTTGAAAGCACTTACTAAGATATTAGTAAAGATTCGTATTCTGTAAAGCTAGTCATTTGTACGTAGTTCCTTTATATACGTGCATTTATTTGAAAACACTCAGTTATTACTAAAGGCTCGTATTCTGTAAAGGCAATCATTTGTACGAAGAATTCTATACGCGTGCATTTATTTGAATGCAGTTACTCAGTATTAGAAAAAGAGCAATTGCTTCATCATTGATTTGCTTTTTATTGATCTCTTAAGTTATATTGATCGACGTTTGGTTGGTGTCTGTCGTGTCTTCTGAGGTTTATTTGTGTTCCAGTTTTCTGCGAGTTGGGGTGTGTGTGTGCGGCGCCACGTCAGGCTTCGGTGCACAGAAGCTGTGACGTTCCGTCTGATGGTGACTCCTGGCTGGGCCCCGGCGTTTAGGTGTTGTTCTATATGGCTGATCTGCTGCTTCCGGCATTTTAAGTTAAGGGGCTCCGGAACGCCCTATACTTGCAATGTTAAAATAACGCTTATAAATTACGTCTTTCCTCACAAAGTATTTGAGGTAGGAAGTTGAACTTTTTACAGATTATTTATTGGAATATGGGCTACAACTTAACACAGGCACTTTACAAAATGTTTGTTCAGTTATTAAAGATGATTTTTTTCAATTGTAATGAAAATTCACAACATTTTTTTGCAATTTTTTATTTATATATTCAAAAATATACAGTTTTTTTGGAAAAAGGCTGTGTTAAATTATGCAGAAGGTACTGTGTAACATTTACTGATAGTTTGAAACAAATATGTTTGGAAGATCCCTAGAAAACATGTAATTAGTATGAGAAAATAAAAGTTTTGGGAATCGAGCGACAAAGATTGGATTAACTTTTTAGTGCATTCCATTTCTATAGGATGGATTATCTTCATCCTCTGCAAACTCCTCCTCCAGCTTCCTCTTGTTCCTTCTCCTGTTTACTCTTGCTTGTATTTCTAGACTCTTTACAGCCCTGTCTGCAGCCCGAAGGCGTTCCTTGTCTAAAGCAAGCATCGCTCGTTGTTGTGTTCGTAGATTTTGCTACCATTTTCTTCAGTTGCAGTTACTGCAACACTGTTCCAAAAGGTGGTCATGTATGAACACTTATCACATTTAAATTGTATTTCACTAGCAAGTCCTACGTGCTTTATTATGGAGAGTTCCAGACCAACTTCACTACAATGAATACATCTTACACAGTTTGAAAAAATTCCTTTGAGAACCGACATATCAAATATTTGATTCACATTCGATTCGCCCATAAAACATTCATAGTTTTCACTCATTGAACCAAGCTTCTTCTGTGAAGTATTTTCTTTCCCACTTTGACTGCTATGGGCAGGTGTACTTGCGAGGTTAGGTTCACTCACTTGGTTATCGTCTTTATTGTTTACAGTAATAACACATACCTTTGGCTTTCCAACATTTCTCCTTTTCTTAAAAGCCTTCAGAGGATTTCTAATAACTTTACTTTTACTCATTATTATACTTCAACAAAACAGAGACTCAAGAAACAGAATTAATTACGAATATTTTCGAGATGACGACAGAGTAAATAAACATGAAACAATCACAGGTTAGCCACAACACATACTTTATCTCACATCACTAAAATGTACCTGATGAACACGGACGTTAATAATAACACCATTTGACAGCAGTTTAATAGCGCCACAGTGGGTCACGCCCACGTAGAACACATTTCAAAAAAAATTTAAAAATAGTTGTAGTCTTCGGAATTGAATGAATTATATATCTATTAAAAGGTAATAGTCTGCAGATTCAGAAAACGCAAAAAAGTAAAAATTGAACTTTTCATGACTTTGAGCCTTTCCGGAGCCCCTTAAGTCACCTTTTGCCCAATTCAGCCTGGCGTAACTGCCCGTTTTGTAAACATTTAAAGTGTTGCATGTATATGTAAAAAAGAAAATATAGGTTTTTTTTATTTGCTTGGAAATGAATTGTATTAAATTGTAACTTGTTATGCTGCTTGTGTTATTTGGGTTTTTTAACGAACTGGTGTGCGCTTCGTAAATTAGCTTCATATTGGAAATTATTGCTCTTTTAAATACATTATCTGTGCCACATTTCTCTAAATCGCTTTCTGATTCTAATTTATTGTTCCTTTAAGTACTGAAATCTCTGTGGCTCACCTTTTAAGTCAGTTTTCATAAATGTAATTTGCTGCCTTGCTTGAGAACGAGCTATCTGTGATGTTTTGGTATTGTCTTTAAGAGAGCCAGGTGTTGATTGTCTCTCATTATTCATGTGGTAGTTGTTGTGTTTAAGGAGTAACATCATAGTAGCCTTGACCTTCCATGCTAAGTGTACCCCCCCATCCCGACTACCTCAGTCACAAACTTAACTGTCATGCGCGACGGCAAAGTGCAGCAGAGATGCATGAACTTCGAAATATGACGCTGGCGGTCAGATAAGAGAGAATCGATCAATAATTCCGCTCACTGAGTGCATCAGACATTTCGAGAAAATCATCTACGAGGTTCGGTTTGGAATAAATGAAGTTGAATCTTTTCATCGGCTCCGTCAATCATGACAATACCCAGCTACACACGCAACCGTAACAGCGAAACTCGTGCAGCGTTTTCGACGGGAACTGTGTTTGATCACCCATCATACAGCCCGGACTTGGCTCCCTCCGATTTTCATCGCTTTGCTCACATGAGCCTCTGGCCATGAGGTCTGTATTTCGCCAAAGACAACGAACGAACTGCAGACCCGCGTAGAGAACAGCCAGAAAGCGTATGCGGCTGCCTTTTATTACGAAAGTGTCGCAATGCTTGTACAACACTATGACGAATGTGGAAGTCCGAGCAGCGATTATGTAGGAAAGTAGCTGCAAGGTGTAGATGAATGTTGTTAATATAACATGTTTCATTTTCATTGTTGTTTTCCTTTCGCCACCAATCGCAGATTGAAAGAAAATGACTTCGTAACATTCCGCAAGTGTGGTAGGAGTCTTATATTTTACTGTCTGGCGTTGCCGATTCTTGGAATCTATAAACAAAAAAGGTATGAGTCGCCATTCGATACAGCACAAGCACCCAGAAAATCCAGCTTGTGGATTTTACAAATGTGTTGTGATGAAATTGATGGCTGTAGTCGAATCCATGTTTTTAGCCGCAAGGTTCACTTGTGCTGCCAGATTTTGTAATTGAGTGCAATGTAAATATTCCAAAATAAAGCATGTCTTCATAACGCAGTACTGATTTCGTAAACAGCCATCACAGGCCGCTCATCACAGACATGACCCACCACGGCATCAGTTCACACTGAAGTGACACATAGTGTTCCGCCCAAAGAGGAAGATATCACACTACGAGGCATAAACACGTATTTAATAATATAATAAAGCTGCCTGAAGGCTAGCTATATTTTAATTTATACTAGCTTTAACAAAAAGAATTATTCTGCGGCAAATGAAATTTGTACGAATGTATACTAATGTTACAGCTATGACATCTGAGCCCACTATCATAGCCTCAACCTGCCTGCCACCTTAGTAACATAACATTAGTGATTCATTTTTTTTACAAAACATGAACGGCCTGTGGATTTATGTAGCACATGTCTAATCTTGGAAAAATTTTCGTGCCGATTTCGGAACTGGCTTCACATTTTTCCGAATTTGTAGCAATTATCGACGATTTAATGTTCTGATTAACAGTTTAGCAATGTTAGCTGAACCGTTTGCATTACGGTTGAACGTGTAACACATGACTTTCTTCTGTTTTCCTGCAGCTGCTGAGCAGACGTTACTTTTCGGAACAGTCATTAATAGGATCTGAATATTACGTACAGCCTGATTTGTTTACATCTACACAAGAGTATTTGCATTAGTCAAATGGGTTTGTGATGGTTCAAATTGCTCTGAGTACTATGGGACTTAACTTCTGAGATCATCAGTCCCCTAGAACTTAGAACTACTTAAACCTAACTAACCTAATAACATCACACACATCCATGCCCGAGGCAAGATTCGAACCTGCGACCATAGCGCTCGCGCGGTTCCGGACTGTATCGCCTAGAACCGCTAGGCAGTTGGTGATGCATGTAACCTTCAGCATGTTATGGTATTTAGTTGCTATCGTAGTGAAATATGTGGTGTTCGATTAAAATGGTTTCAACATTCGAAATATGAATGAGATTTTCACTCTGCAGCGGAGTGTGCACTGATATGAAACTTCCTGGCAGATTAAAACTGTGTGCCCGACCGACACTCGAACTCGGGACCTTTGCCTTTCGCGGGCAAGTGCTCTAGAGTTCGAGTCTCGGTCGGGCTCACAGTTTTAATCTGCAGGGAAGTTTCATTTGAAATATGGGTTTCTTACTGGTAGATGAAAATACAATTTCGGAAGATTTGAATCGCATCAACTGACTCAGCGAGCAATGAGCAATATTGAATTGTTATGATAAAAATGCCTCATTTATACAAAAACGTATTTCGCTTGACATGAAGTTTCCGTTAGGTTCACAGTGTTTCTAGTTAGGTGTTGCGATCAACGTCACTGTCATAAACGATTATGAAATTATTTCACATGTTTCAAATGTGGAGTTGGGTTAATTCGGTTGATACTGACAACAACAATTAATAAAAATGGCTGTACACTAGTTTGTTTATTAAGTATTAAAACCCAGCTTCTCACGAAACAAAACGTCACCTTTCAGTTATCTGTGTTACTAAACTTATATTACAGTTCACAGCCGATCGTCTTACAAAGACAATACAAATTCCATTTGGAATATTTCGCATAATTAATGGCCAAATTTAAAATATTTAAATTTATGTTAAAAATGTGGCCCAATAAGACAAATATTAATGTAAGAAACTGTATATACGTCTTGAGACAGCATAGCTCCCTGAGCGCAAATAAACAGACTATATTCTTACAGTGTTTGAGCATGAGAGCCACAGTGACTTACAACAAACTGTAAAAATAGTTTTGAACCCTTATGAAACGTTTCCACGATGAATGAAAGCCAAGAAGTTTATCGCTTACTGCAATTTCGCCGTTCTTGCAACAAAACTTCTGCATCAGGCAACACGCCTTAATTTATTACTCATTTAATATTTGCTCTATTCGCAACACATTTTGCAAACGGTATATGCCTCTGAAAGTATCTGTGAAACTGAATGATTGTAGGACACATTTTCCGCGAGATTTGACGTCGTAAACACTGTGTTGTGTGAAAAACTAGCTTTTTCTTAATATGTAGTGAAACGATATTAGTTTATTTATTACTTATTTAGCCTGACCAGATTATGGCCTTGAGGCTCTCTTATATACGACCACAAACAACATATATAAAACAATATTACAAACAAACACAATAATAATAATTTACATTATTAATAAATTGGAAAGAATAATAATAAAAATAATAACAATAACCTTAGTCATAACAATCATAGTAACAATGGAAATGATGATTAAATAATAGAGGAATTAACAATGATATAAGTTATTACATAAAAAACTCAATAATACTAATAAGAACAGAGGCATCAAGAGCGACGTTAGGTTAGCACTTTCGATGCCTTGTTTGGTGTTAGAAGAAGTGAAAATGTTGATGAAAAAGTAGAGGATTGAAATGATAATCACAATGGTTGCTAGGAAGGAAGAATTTCAATACAGAACTTGTAAGCAAGGGGAGCTAACAGTAGTGAGAAAGGGAGGGCTGATAGGAGTAAGCTGCAAAAAGAGATAGCTGTTTTGATGGGTGGGCCATCTTTTGTCTTTCGATGTTTCAGTAATACTACGGACTTAGTGACTTCCAACAAACTTTGAATCTAATTTGAAGCCTTCTCCAAACCGTTTCTCTCTTACAAGCCTAACGTCAAATACTGAACACACCAACTGATTCGGAATCAAAAGTCTGAAGGTGTTTTATACTCGGGAGTTCGATTCGTCAAAGAATCGCAGGTTTAATGGTAATAGCTACTCGCTAGGCGACCGAGATGGCCGAGCGGTTCTAGGAGCTACTGTCTGGAACCGCGTGACCGCCACGGTCGTAGGTTCGAATCCTTCCTCGGGCATGGATGTGTGTGATGTTCTTAGGTTAGTTAGGTTTAAGTAGTTCTAAGTTCTAGGGGACTGATGACCTCAGAAGTTAAGTCCCATTGTGCTCAGAGCCATTTGAACCATTAGAGCTATTCGCTACTAGATATGCTAGTACAGCACACGCCGACCTGGTCTGGCTGACCGCCCACGGCGCGGGGTTCCCACGCCACTGGATGCGCCGCATACTCTGCAAGCCTCTGCCGCTGCCGCCGCCGCCGCCGCCGCCGCCGCCGTCGCTGTGACGACAATATGTCGACGGCTGCCGGCGCACAGCGTCCGCAGCAAAGCACAGCCACGTCGCCGGCATAGCGCGCTCGCTTTGTGGTCCGTCTGCGCGCAGACAACGCGGCCTGCCGCATACACGGCGCCGGCGCCCCTGCACGCCATTGTCCCGCTGCGTCCGGCTCTCCAGGCCGACTCCAGCACTCGCCGCGGCGCACCCGGCTTCAGCTACCAGGCGACTTTGTCATTATACGCAAGGGTCGGAGGTGAAGTCGCCAGCCTGCTCACAGTTTTAAGCTTCCGGGAAGTTTCAAATTGTGGTGTGCGTACTGTAAGACCTTCGGTACACACACCATCAGATTATTTGACTTGTCGCTCTAACGAAGTAGGCGAGTGTCAGCAATACGTCTCGTGGTCTTATCGTGGCGTGTTTATCTTCTGCGGTTAGGTCAGACGATAGAAACGCCACTTGCACGCTTAGAGTAGCAGATTGACGGTGACCAACTTTAAACAGAACTTGATTAATTTTCACACACCTTTATTAAAATAATAACAAGCATAAACATTACGTAACTTGATTCTGGATGCTATTTACAAATGACAATCTGAAGTTCCTTTGGTCTTGGTACGTTAATCTTATTCTCACATATCTCTGATACTTGACAAAAGTGTCTATACATTTATCTTCATGGCTATGTACAGGAATATGGTCATCTAATTAGGCGCAAACAAACTTGACTATAGACTGGTACAGACTAATGCAAACTGATACAGACTGGTGGAGATAAATGCAGACTGACTAATCAGAGGTCTGTACACTCGTTACAATACCTCGCGCATTCAGGTATCACTGCGCGAGTGTGATCCGCGAGGAGAAAAGGTTCTACATTAGCAGCAATCTCATCGGCTGCGTTACATATTAATACGCGGATCGGCGGAAGAAGAATTTGGTCCGTCTCTAAGGCAGTGCCATCTCGTAGTGCGGAGATGGACGAGCGCTGCACCTGCGCTGTTGTGGTTAGTGCGGCGCGCTCTAATCGGAAAGTTGTGTATGCGCTGACTACGCGGAACTATGTACACAACACAAATCCGCACAACTCTCCCACGCAGTGAAAAATTTATGCAGGAAACAGGCAGCGGCATACAAGGTGGTGATATAAGAAGGTCATTAAATAAATAGAGGCGAACTGATGCAGAAATTAAACAGATTTAAGGAATAGTATTACACCAGATCGTTATAACTGAAGTGCATCTACTCACAGAGGGTAACACATGAACCATAGACCTTGCCATCGGTGAGATGGCTTGCGTGCCTCAACGATACAGATAGTTGTAACATAGGTGCAGCCACAAGGGAGGGATGTCTGTTGAGAGGCCACACAAACAGTTGGTTTCTACAGAGGGGCAGCAGCCTTCTCAGTAGTTGTAGGTGCAACAGCCTGGATGAGTGATTAATCTGGCCTTGTAACATCAATTAGAGCGAGCTTGCCGTACAGCGAATGGCTAAAAGTAAGGAGAAACTAGATCTGTAATTTTCCCCAGGATATGCCGTTCTACTTTGTGGTTAAATGATGATGGCGTCTTCTTGGGCAAGATATTCTGGAGGTAAAATAGTCCCCCATTCTGATCTCCAGGTGGGAACTACTGAGGAGGATGTCATCATCAGGAGAAACGAAACTTGAGTTCTACGGATCGGAGCATGAAGTTGTTAGATCCCTTAATGGAGCAAGTAGGTTAGAAAATTTAAAAAGGGAAATGGATAGGTTGAAGTTAGATATAGTGGGAATTGTTAGAGTTCGGTCAGGAGGAACAGGACTTCTGGTCTGATGAAAACAGGTTATCAATACAAAGTGTAATAGGTGTAATGCTGCAGTTGGTTTAATAATGAAGAAGAAAATAGGAATACTGGCAGGCAACTATGAACAGCATAGTGAATGCATTGTAGTAGCTAAGACAGACATGAAGCCCAACCTCCACGACAGTAGTACAAGTGTATATGCCACTAGCTCCAAAGGTGATCAAGAAATTTAGAGATGCACGATGAGATAAAGGAAATTATTCAGATATTTAAAGGAGACGAAAATTTAATTGCAATGTGGGACTGGAATTCGATAGCAGGAAGAGATAGAGAAGGAAAAATAGTAATTGAATATGGACTGGGGGAAAGGAATGAAAGAGGGGGCTGACTGATAGAATTTTGCACAGAGCATAATTTAATCACCTCTAACACTTGGCATCTGAATCGGGAAGGATGGTTGTATACGTGGAAGAGACCTGAAGATGCCGGAGGATTCGGATCGATTATATTATGGCTAGATACAGATTTTAGAACCAGGCTTTAAATTGTAAGACATTTACTGGGCCAGATGTGGACTCTGACACAAGCTATTTGTTATAAACTGTAGATTAAAACTGAAGAAATTGCAAAAAGGTAGGAATTTAAAGAGATGGAGCCTGGATAAACTGAAAGAATAATAGGTTGTTGAGAGTTTCAGAGGGAGTGTTACACAACGGATGAGTGGAGAAGGGGAAATGAATACAGTAGAAGTCGAATTCGAAGCTCTGAGAGTTGAAATAGTGAAAACAGATGAGGATCAAATAGATAAAAAGACAAGGCCTAGGAGAAATCCTTTGATAACACAAGAGACATTGAATTCACGTGACGAGAGGAGAAAATTTAAAAATGCCTCAGATGAAGCAGGCGAAAGTGAATACAAACGTTGACAGGAAGTGCGAAATTACTAAGTAGGAATGGATAGAGGACAAATGTAAGGATTTTGAAGCCTATTCCACTAGGGGAAAGATGATACTGTCTACAGGAAACTTAAAGATGCCTTTGGGCAAAGAGAACCAGGTGTATGAATATCACGAGATGACCTAGATGAATACGAGGTAGGAGATAAAATACTGCGGAAAGGATTTGACACAGCTCTAAAAGATCTATGTCGAAACAAGGCCCGAGGGTGGAGCGACGGTTAGTCAGAACTACTGATGGCCTTTGGAGTGCCAGTATTGACTAATTTTTTCATTTGGTGTACAAGATGTATGAGACAGGCGAAATATCCTTAGACTTGAAGAATGTGGTGATCCCAATTCTAAAGAAAGCAGTTGCTTACAGGTGTGAAAATTACCGAATTGTTGGTTTAATAAGTCATGGTTGCAAAATACTAACATGAATTCATTACAGAAGAATGAAAAAAAAGAAAATAAACTGGTAGAAGCCAACCTTAAGGAAGATCAGTTTGGATTCCAGAGAACTGTGGGACACCGCGAGGAAATACTGACATCTTAGAAGATACTTTAAGGCAAGCAAAGCTACGTTTATTGCATTTGTAAATTTTAATGGAATATTCTCTTTGAAATTTTGAAGGTAGCTGGGGTAAAATAGAGCTATCTGTGGTACAGCTTGACTAAAAGAAGGGATTGGTTAGTAGGACATATTCCGAGAAATGAGTTTAGTATAGGAGCGAAGTGTGAGGGGTAAATATAGTAGAGGAAGAGAAAGAGATAAAACCAGTAAGCAGATTCAGAGAGATGGAGATTGCCGTAGTTATTCTGGGATGAAGTGTCTCGCACAGTATAGAGTAGCATGGATAGCTACTTCAAACTAGTCTTCCGACTGAAGACCTCAATAGTAACAGCAACAACAACACACGGAAGTCCACAGCGGGCTGTAATCATTGCATGGCAGCGAAACTTGGTAGATATTCTAATGCGTAAACACAGAACCAGTATACGATGGAAAATAATTAGTTCCAATTTTGGGCACCAGGTGCAAATCTGGCGCTATAAATGCAAGAAAGACGTACAGAAACGTTTCCATAAGTAATGGTTTAGGAATGGGACGTGGGAACAGAAGATCAATCAACTGATAAAGGCATGAAGTTGATTTTATTGTCAACCAGCCTTTACACCGTTTATTCGATATGAGCTCCACGGATGTTGACGAAGTGCTGTAGAGGGCTAGATTTGCACCTGGTTGGCAAAATTAGATTTAATTTTTTACCTGCGCAAGTGGGTCTCATATTAACGCATTAGCATATCTACCAAGTTTTGCTTCCGTACTATAATTACACTGTACCTAAGTGAGTAACTCTACTTTAATAGTAACCACTCGGTATTTTGATGACATTAGATTGGTATCACTGGAATTAGCCGAGAACATCTGACAAAAACTGTTTCGTTTACAACTTCGTATCGCATTTAACGATGGCGTGCCCGCTTCAAGTTTCTACATTGGTTGAACAACGTTCATTTTTGATTTCTGAAGATGAAAAACCGTCTAAAATCATTTCTTGTATGGTTTTACAGTATTGTGAAAGTTGCGTCAACCGCGGAAATATTTATATATGGAAAAAAGTTTGAATCTTACTGTCTGGCGAGCAACGTCCTGAAGGTCAGTGGAAGCGTCAACTCCTTCACTTGAAACTCGCGACTGACGACGTTATTCGTGGAGACCGACATATTGCAGTTGCACACACAATAGAAACAGTTGCAATAAGTGTTGGCACAGTTTACAACGTTATCAGGAAGAAGCGAAGTACAGCAAAACAAGTGGAAGTTTGGACCTGAAAGAGATAATGCAGCAACTCTAGGAAACAAGACTCAGAGTGTGTACAGACTTGAAAGAACGTTATAAAATGGAAGGTGGCCCGTTTGTAAACAAGATTATAAAGCGTTTCTACGCTTAGGTACACCATTTTGAACCGGAGTCAAAAGGCAAAGCAAGGAGTGGATGCACACCAGCTCACCGGTCCGAAACAAATTTGTAACTCAAGCATCAGTGGGAAAACTCATGTTGACGATATTTTCGGATGTCCAAGTTGTCTTCTTTGTAATTATTATTCGTTACGTAAGTGCACAACAAACAAGACTTACTACGCCGATAAGGTGATGAACAAAGTAAAGCCAGCACTGAGAAAAGGACGTCCTATATGACAACGGTCGCCCTCCTACCAAACAGCTGACACTCGAAAAGTGGGGTGGGAGATGTTGCCTTATCCTTCCTAGAATCGAAACTTGGTCCCCTCGGATTTTCATTCCTTTGGTCCACTCATGGAGATATTACGTGGAGAAAACAGACAAAAGATTTTGTGAGGAAGTGGCTCAAACAACAAGTCTAAGTTTTGTTTGCATCAGGTATTTAAAAAAGTTCATATTATCACAAGTGTATTAACATCACTGGAAATACGTTGAGAAGTAGTAAAAGTTTTGCATGCAAAGATTTTCTCGACGAATCTCGATTATGAAGTCTTCTCGGGTTATCAGCCGAATCAAATGATCGTTCTGCGGCAACGTTTCAACATGTTTCCTACTTGTCATCTTCAGGTGAAATGTCGGGTTCGTGTCCTGTTCGAGTCTTTGTAGCGACTGGACCGAGGGCTGCTGCCCCTCGTCTGTGTCGGCACCACCAATCGCCCTCTTCCGGAACGGGTGTCGCGGCTTGGGGTGGGGGTGGGGGGAGGGGGCAACGCTGTCGGGTATCGCTGTTGGTAGTGGTGGGGGCTCCCCGTGTACAGGCGCGTCCGGGCGTCGAGTCTTGGTGGGGCCAGTCCATTCCGTCAGCAACCTTCGCCGGTTTCACAATAGAGCATTCTTGATCGCTACATCCAATGCACCACTAACTAGGAAGCCGGTATCTTTGTTGGTAAGGTTATCATGGGCTCGTACCTCCATGCCTCTTTAAAGATCGAATTCCAGCACCCGTTCGCCCTGCATAGTAGCTTTGTTGAGATGAAACGTATGGTTTTCGTTGAGACTTTTGGAGGCGTTCGATTAGCGCTGCTGACACAGACGAGGCAGAGGAGCCTGTGATCCAGCAGCAATAAAGAACCTGCTACAACACGAATACGACACTTCACCTGAGAATTACAAGTAGGAAATATGTTGGAACGTTGGCACAAAACGATACCTTGACTCGGCTGATAACCTGAGAGGACTCCATCATCAAAAAACGTCTCACCTTGTAAAAATACACAGTGTTTTTTTTTTTCAACATCAAATGCCTCCTTAAATGTTGAATGTCGCTCGTAATTTCACCAGTAGACCTCAGATCCTTTAAAGAATTCAATTCCCAAATGTAAAACAGCATCAGTGTCTGCTTACAAATGAGTTAGTGTGTTAAATATTTGACGCTCAGCATGCAATAGACGAAATGCTTAGAAAAGTCTTGAATAACGCTTAAAGGTTGCTAGAAGTCGCTAAGTGCTTTCATTGTGATGTGTGATATTTTTTTTTTTTTTTTTTTTTACTCTTCCGTTTTCTGACTGGTGTGATGTGGCCCCCACAAATTCCTCTACATTGTCTACTTTTTTACCTCAGAGTGGTACTTGCAACCTACGCCCTCAATCACTTTCTGGATACATTCCAACCCTTGTCTTCCTCTACAGTTTCCTCTAGTACCAAGTAATTTATTACCTCATGTCTTAATAGATGTCCTATCATCCAGTCCCTTCTTCTTGTCAGTGCTCTCCATATATTCCTTTCCGTGACGTTTCTGCGAGGAACCACCACATTCCTCACCTTATAAGCTACCTCATTTTTAACTTTCTTCTCTAGCACTACATCTGAAATCATTCGATGCTCTTCTGTTTCGGTTTTCCCACAGTTCTTGTTTTTCTACAATACAATACTATGCTCCAAAAGTACATACTCAGAAATTTCTTCCTCAAATTAAAACTGATGTTTGGTACAAGTCGATTTCTCTTGTCCGGGAATGCCCTCTTTGCCATTGCTAGTATGCTTATTATATGCTCCTTGCTCTAACCATCACGAATTATTTTGCTCCATAGGTAGCAGAATTCGTTAACATCATCTACTTCATCATCACCAATTATGATCTTAAGTTTCACGCTATTCTCATTCCTATTACTTTCATTAGTTTCGTCTTCCATCGATTAACTCTCAATCAGCATTCTGCGCTCATTAAACTGTTCATTCCGCTCAACACATCCTGTAATTATTTTGCACCTCCACTGAAGATAGCAATGTCACCAGCGAATCTTATCATTACATCATGTCACCTTGAGCTTTAATCCCTCTCCAATGATTGAATTGAACAGAAGCGGTGAAAGACTACGTCGCTGTCTTACACTCATTTTAATCCGAGCACTTCGTTCTTCGTCTTCTACTATTATTGTTCCCTCTTGACTCTTGTGCATATTGTGTATTACCCGTCTTTCGCAATAGCTTTCTCAGAATTTCGAACATCTTGCACCATTTGACATTATCGAACACTTTTTTCAAGTCAATAAATCCTACGAAAGCATCTTCACTTTTGTTCAGTCTTGCTTCCAGTACCAACTGTAACGTCAGAACTGCTGCACTGGTGCTTTTACCTTTCCTAAGACTAAACTGATCGTCATCTAATACAACTTTAGTCTTCTTTGGCATTGTTTTGCATATTATTATTTCCAGCAACTTGGATGCCTTTTCCAAGTATACCTTCTCCTTTTCCGATTGTTGAACAGAGTATTCGCTGTTACTAGCTGGAATTTATTTCAGAATATAATTAGTCCTTCTCCCCTCTCCCCTCTCATTCCTACTCCCAAGCCCATATTACCCCTTAAATCTTTCTTGTAATCCTTTCTCTACAACCACATACCAAACCCCCATTTATATACTCAATTACCTGTTCAATATCATCGTTTATTTTATCTTTTCATATTCGGCTTGCGACGTCGGCATTTATACCCCAGCTGCAGTTGTCGGTGTTGGTTTGCTATCGATTCAGATGGCAACAACCATATCAATGTACTTTTCACAATAACTCAATCTCCGTCATAGCCTCCTCTTCATAATTAATCGTACTGAAATTATGCCTTTTTCTGCTGTTGTTAATGTTACCAGAAATTCATCCCATTTCACTTATCCCACTGTATCTGGACTGAGTCTTAGCATTACCTATCACAGATTTTTTAGCTTCCCTACCATGTTTAAACTTTTGACATTCCATGCTAAGACTTGTAGAACGCTATACTTTCGTTGGTTGTTGAATCTCTTTCTCACAGTCACCTCCCCAGTGGCTAGCCCCTCCCCTGAGATCCGAAAGGGACTAGTCCGGAATATTTTGCCACTGGTGTTGTAACTGTGACCGGAGCGATTGCGGGGTGGCCGTGAACGAAAGCGTGGCGGGACCAAAGGAGAACAGCCCACGAACAAACAAGACAGACGAAGGGGAAACGATGGACGCGCAAAACGACAGACGACCGAGCAAGACTCCAAGAACAACAACATCCAAGAAGAAACGGGTTCACAAGCAAAAACATCACGAAATCAACATCGCCCACTAGTACACGGAAATAAGCAAAGTAAACACGGTGTCTGTAAGCGAGATATCGAGTGTCTCAGGCGAATATCAGACTGCATCGATGAGCTTTTTTTTTCTTTACTATCATTTTCAAACCTTATACAGGTAGGACGGCAGCGACAAAACTACGCCACTCTTCGGCTACAGATAATACAATTAGTACATAAAGAGAGATAGAAAAACAAAACAAGATGGTGGATAAAAAACAGTAGACGAAGTAAAATACATGGAGCCCTTCACAGGAGCAGTGAAATAAAAAACGTTCAGCACTTGTACAAGAATATAGACGACAGAAATGACACATGTGAACGATGGAGCACAAACGGTGAACCCTAAAGCAGTAACACAGAGCCACACACAAACCGTTGGCGATGATATCCGGCGCACAAATACTCACTGCTCACGCACAAATCTGGGAACCTGCCAAAGGGAAAAGGTTGGGGTAGGAAGGAGAGGGGGAGGGTGTAAATTCCAGTGGCAGAGGGGAGGGGCAGGAAAGGAGGAGGGGGGCAGGGGAAGCCCAGGGGGAGGAAAGAAAAGAGGAGGGAGAGAACGGAGAGGGTGCCCTTGGGAAAAACACAGGGGGAGGATCAAAGTCAGTAGGAGGGGTACGTGGAGGGAATGAGGGCATCATCAAGGAGGGGGAGTTGGCAGAAGTCACCTTGGGCAAGAGTGTGAGGGTTGAGAGATGGAGAGCAGGTGGGATGTGGGAATACAGGTGTGGCAGCAGACGGGGGTGGGAAAGGATGGCGGAGACAAGCGGGTGAGGGGGATCAAGTTTGTGGGTGGTGTAGAGGACCTGTATCTGTTCAAGGAAAAGGAGGAGGTGCAGGAACGGAATTATGTCATACAGGGTCTGCTTGGGGGAGGAGAGGCGGATGCAACAGGCGAGGCGGAGCACATGGCATTCCAGGATTTGAAGGGATTTGTAAAAGGTAGGAGGGGTGGAGATCCAGGCGGGATGGGCATATCATAGGGCGGATGAGGGATTTACAGGTGTGGTGGATGGTGGAGGGGTCCAGACCCCATGTGCAGCCAGAAAGGAGCTTGAGGAGGTGGTGTCTGGAGCGTGCCTTTGCTTGGATTGTCCGGAGATGGGTGGTCCAGGAGAGGCGACGGTCAAGGGGGACGTCAAGGTACTTGAGGGTGGGGGTGAGGTTGCTAGGACAGCCGTAGATGGTGATATAGAAATCGAGGAGACGGAAGGAAGGGGTGGTTTTGCCTACAACGATCGCCTGGGTCTTTGAAAGATTGACATTGAGCAACCACTGGTTACACCAAGTGGTGAACCGGTCTCTCGCTGTGTGAGAGGCAGGGTACATCGCTATTGGCCTCTGGGACCAAGTACTTCCCAATGGCGCCCTCACATTATATGCAGGCCAGGAGCGCACGCAGCCACGGCTTATGGCGCGACGGCTGCACAGACCTCTAGTGGTCATCGAGGTCCATGCTGTCTGGAGCGGATTCGAAACCCACGGCGCTCAGTACCAGAACTGGAAAGATCATCCTGACAATTTTTCAGTTACAAGCCATTTGTCCTGCGCCGTTTGTCATTACTGCTTCTTACATCTTTTAAAAACATTTGCCACCCAGGATATTACAGTTCTCGGAATCTCTGTCCGATCTTCCATCATCTTTGACAAGTCAGATGGCAGAATGAGGGTACATTCTTATGCCGAATGTCTTTGAACACCATTTTCTGACGATTTTTACTCAAAATTTAAGCAGTAGCAAGATTCGAACCGGGGATCGTGGACCTTGTGATTACTAATCAAAGACACTACCCACAGGCAACGTGTGTCAACCTCGTCATGAAACACACGGTGAATAAAGTTCAGGAAAACTGCGCTCCATTTTAAGCAAAACCAAGTGTTTCACACATCTCTATGTTTATGACCTCTGATCTCCTGAACAATGTGTCGTACAATGATACAATTCTGCATACGCTGAGTGGGGGAAATAAAAGTGTACCAGACGTGTGGATACGATTTGGCGTGAATGTCTGGCAGTATTAACGAAGGAGGTAAAGACCTACAGTTACTTCCAACAGCAAAGATTTATTGCTCACACGGCCACCCGAACCTTGGAGCATATTTAGACAATCTTCACATCTGTCAGAGCTGTTAGCAGAGGCCAGTCTGATCGAGGTCCTTGCTGGCCACCAAGGTCACCTGACCTGTCAGTGAGCGATAACTTTGTGTGGGGGAAGCCTTCGTGCCTAAGGTATATTGTAATAATTCTCATTGTCCACAGGAACTGCAGCAGAAAATTTCGGATGAGACTGTAGCGGTTGCAACAGTCCAGCTTCTTCTCTGCCTTGAGCAGCTTGCTGACCAGGGCCAAAAATGTCCAGGAGATGTATGGTGGTCACATTCAACATCTGCTAGAGTCAGCTTAGTACTTTACTTGCTTTTCTCTGCTGTGTACCCTGGAACTCTATTCTTTACATTCAAGGATATATGCAATTACCACCTGCAAACTGTCTCACGAACAGACTGGGCAATAAAGAAGAAATTAATTAAAACTGCATATTGATGATGAAGTTTTATTGCGTGAACAGCGAAAACTAAGTGATATGTCTTTTTTCACCTTTTTGTGGATTGTGTATCGAGAAAAATTTTCTAAAAGATATGAAATGAAATGACAACTTTGTTGGATATCGCTAACTTCTCTCATTCTCAAACATTGGATGATTAAATTTTCGGGTATCTGCGCGCCGTAATTTCGGCTGACACAAGACAAACACACAGCTTTTAGCTGTAATACTTATTTTATTGTATTATTAATATAATATTATACCTCTTCATAAGTAAATTGTGGAAGCACTTTAAATTTATAACTTCGGTCAATAATTTCGCGAAATCGGTATACATGCAACAGTATGCGTACCTAATATGTTCCAAAACACCAAGCATAAAGCCAGCCGGTGTGACCGACCGGTTCTAGGCGCTTCAGTCTGGAACCGCGCGGCCACTCGGTCGCAGATTCGAATTCTGCCTCGGGCATGGATGTGTGTGATGTCCTTAGGTTACTTAGAATTAAGTAGTTCTGAGTTCTAGTGGACTGATAACCTCAGGTAATAAGTCCGATAGTGCTCAGAGCCATTTGAACCATGCATAAAAACGGGATTTTCCGGTGCTCATACCTGGGGTTTTATTGGTGACAAAACTTGGGGTCTAGTGTTTGTGATAGCCCTTGGGATAGGGACATTTGTATACTGAGCAGGATAGTCTTAGTGTCCCTGTTCTACAGTACAGCGTCAAAGTTTGAATATCACACATCTCGTCCTGGTTAGACAAATGGGGCAAATCTGTTGGTTCTTTCTGCATTCTAAATGGTCTACGGAGGATTTGATGGGGCTTACGGAGGCATTACTAGTTAATGGGCGTTTCCTCGGAAAACACGACAAAAAATTCTTTTTGTCGTCGTCAGAGGATCAAAACGCAACCGAGGATTCCAAGATGACTATGCACAGCAAATGGCTGAAGCTTTTATGATATGTTCTTAAGATCCTTATCTAGAATAGCCTTGAATATTTCTTGATATCTTTATGCGTTTTCAAGACACACAGGTTCAAACTTACAGGGCTTCTATACGATAAATTTGATGTGAGGCGAAATCTAAATAATATATAGCTGCAAAAAATTGCTAAGATTTTAACCGTATATTCTCTAGGCATTTACCTCGAAGACCATTTCTCAGCTTTTAAAAATCTTTATCCGCTGTCGAGAAACACCCCAAGAACTTGTGTCTTGGGTATCATAACTCAGTCTCGGATTCCGAGACGGCTACGCGCAGCAAATGACAGTAATTTTTGCAACGTATTAATAAGATCCATATCTGGAAGCACACTGAAAAATTTCTCCATGTCTTTATCCATTTCCAAGATACACACGTTCGAAATTACCCTTTTTCACACGTAAAATCCGGTGTGAGGCGACAAAGTGACGTAGGTCGGAGAAATGCGTTGTTAAGTGTCTCCAGTATCATCTGGGAACCCCAGGTTGTAGTGCTGAAGCACGTGCAATCTTTTCTTTTTTGCACTTAAAATCCGGTCTGAAGTGTAAAATTAGATTTGCTTATTTCGTAAGCAAATTATCTAAATTTTACTGATCAATATATTTCTTTTCACACGAATTACATGCTCTGCTGCAGCAGGGAATATTAGGGTAACCAGTAGAAAAATGCTTTTAACGAAGCACAAAACTGCAAATACATTTCTATTTATTTAAAAGATTGGGACTCAAAATTGGGGTAGCAGCTGCCGCCCTATACCTTCCTCAGCTCCTTTAAACATTTTTTTCATGCAATCATATTAACGACTTCTTATGCTGAGAGAGAAGAAGACAGTGAGGGTGACAGAGCGGCCGAAAAGGAATAAATGGTTGTGTTACAGAATCAGCAAAGGAGGCAATGGCGATATGGCTGTGTGAGAAAAAGAGAGGGACACAGTGCCAGTGGTACGTAAGGGGTGGGGGGTGAGCACGAAGAGAAAGATAAAAAGAAAAAGAAATTTGTGAAGGTAGATGAGAGCCACTGGTAATGACAGAAAGTGTATATGACTATGACAACTAAGAAGAACGAGACAGTCACAATGAGAAGAGACGCCAGGAGTTGGAAGGAAGGAATGAGATATTAGCAGTAAGTGAGAGCAAAGAGGAGACAGTGACAGTGGGAGGAGATTGAAGTAGTAGTAGAGAACGAAGGGTACTGTGGTTGTGACACAGGAGACAATGATTGAGTGACACAATGAAATAATGACGATGAGTTTGGCTGAGTAAGCGAGTAAGAAAGGACAACTGGTAGTGGATGGTTATGAGCGAATTACGGCGTTGAACCAGTGTGTGTGAGTGAACTACAGTTACGGGAGCTTGTGGCAGTCTCAAGTAAGCTGCACCGTTTAAAAGAGCGCGGATATATTCGAATGCCAACTTTTAAAGATGCTGAGAAAGATGGAATGAGGCAGCTGGAACCAAACTTTTCACTCTGAGTCTTTTAAATAAACAGGATCATCCTTGCATTTTTTGTGCACCAGTAGGAGTGTTTTTCCGCTGGTATTAATTATCAAACATTTGTTTTTCCTGAAAGCCCTGTATATAGGCAAACTGCAATCTGACGCTGTTTCTGGGCTCCAGGATAGTTTGCTTCGCAATGTAGCTAATCCTCGAAGCGAAGTACATCACAAAAAGGAAAGGTAAATTTTTTCAACCTAAGCAAAAATTTGTACCGAAGGAATTGCTCTCATTTAGACAAACATTTTCATATCAGTAGAACAATGTTTTCATTGAAACCATACAATCTTTGTAAAATTTTATTTTAGAATACCCGTTAGAAATCCATATTTCGTACATGTCAATCAATTTAATTGTTACCATGTGCATCGGTAGCAACGAAACACTAGAACACATGAAATGTGGGACTAACTCCTCTGTCTCATTGCAAAATTGTATCACATAATAACACAGAAAGCTGTTACGTAATATACAAAATCAATTTAGACTGCTTTCGAACGTAACATTTGATCAGTACATGCTCGAATACGAAGCATTGTATTTACTTATAGAGTTGTCATTCAAAGGCACCAGATAAATTAAGATGACAAGAAACGGGATCAGAATATTAAATCCTTCAGACATGTTACAGACTGGCTAAATCTAAGAGTAATTTTGAGATCAGCAAAACATTCATTTAATATGTGACACTTAACAGCCACTTTTAATTTTCGTAACAGTTTCACAGATTTTATTTCGCTAAGACGGGAGACAGCTTTGAGGCTGTAATAGTGGACTCAAGTATGGTTCCTAACACATTAATAAATATCCAAAAAATGTGGCATGTAACAGAAAAGTTCTTTGAAGTTAGTATCAGTATAAATGAAAATAGAGCAGCTTAGTTTCGTAGTTTAAAGCATTTTTGTTCTTCGTTTTCTGACATCATATTTCTTAAACTGGTGGGGAGAATGATGCCTTCAAGTACATTTTAGAGAAATATGAAGCGTCACTTTTGGAGTGTGATGTAGCATTGCCGCAGTGACTTACATGCGCAATGCTTTTACTTTTTGAGAATGACAACCAAATGTAAGTTCGCAACAGTGTAAAAACATCTGACGTCAGTTACGAGAGGCTTCTTTGAGCTTTGTGCAAAATAAATGTTATGGTGCGATTTATCAATAGTTACATTGCTAATAGATACAGAAACGTATCAGCACAAGTGAACTTCGGAATCAGAAACAGGGAGCTTATGTAGCCATTAAACTCATCACGTTACAGTAACGGCATCACCAAGTTGGATTTCTGGCATGTTGTATTGAATGGCGACTCAGACTTTAACAACTCCTTGGTCCAGCCACATTAATAAGTCCATCACTTTTGTTCGACGTCAACGTGCAATAACAACTCCCCATCAGCAGGTAATTGCAGTAGTACTGGACGGTATACAGGGTGAAGCGAAATTTGCGCACTCTGGCTTCGCATCGCAACTCCTCACATGGTAGCGACAAAAAAATGCCTGTCACAAAAATTCGTCCGGACAGTACATCAGACAGAAAAAAGACGTTAAGGAGTGGCAATCTGGCAACACCGTAACCACATGCTTGATAACTAACTCTGTCGGCACACAGTCCTCGTGCTTTGTAGAATGCCGGCCCGGTAACTCAGCGTGTTCAGTCAGAGGGTTAGCTGCACTCTGTAATAAAAAAACTGAGTTAATGGATCAACGACGAAGTGAAACGGGTGACTTGCGACGTCCGCCCCGAGCAGATGCAACGCTCAAAAAAGAACAAAATGAGATTTTTTTTTTTAAAAAAAAGTTGGTGCAGTGGATAGAGTTTTGAGTTAGCACGCAACAAGTCGATGGTTCGATCCCACATTAAGGCCTATGTTTTTCTTTTTTTTTTTTTTTGGTAAATGCAGTGCAGGTGGTACGGTACCTGGCATATTAATCGTCAACAGTGATTGCAGCAGGTCCTCTAGAAAACACACTTACATACTACATCGTAGAAATGGAAGATTGGTCAGATTTGAAAGAAGCCCTTTTCATGTCATGGAATTTCGGAATTACCTCATCCATTAGGTGCGAAACCTCTTTTATTTGCATCCTCCTCCAATGGTCCCAGAGCTTACTAGCAACTGCTATTCTTGCGTCGTTCAGGACCACACATTTCGTTAGAGCCTTACGTTACTATAAGTACTAGCTACGTGCTTTGCGAGTAATGTCCAAACTCGGTTACTATTTGTGTTACCACCATGGTTCCATGCCATTCAGCACAGAGTCTTGCAACCGCCTGCTGTTTAGTTCAAATGGTTCAAATGGCTCTGGGCACTATGGGACTAAACTTCTGAGGTCAACAGTAGCGGTCGCGCGGTTCCAGACTGTGGCGCCTAGAAACACTCGGCCACCCCGGCCGGCTACTGTTTAGTATGTATTTCAATGTATTATTACTATTTCTATCCTTTCTCAGACGTTACGTCCGGTTAAAAATGGAAAGTGACGCGGACTTTGATCAAGCGTGACTTCCTTTTAACTGTACGGTATATCTTACATTGTATTTAGGAACTTTCGGGTAATTGAACATGTAACAATAATTACAGATTTCTGTAGTTGTATATATACGTTTGGATGTAGCTGTATTGCGTTGATGTACTGGTGGATATTATGTGATATGACTCAAAAATGGTTCAAATGGCTCTGAGCACTATGGGACTTAACTTCTAAGGTCAACAGTAGCGGTCGCGCGGTTCCACCCTAGAAACACTCGGCCACCCCGGCCGGCTACTGTTTAGTGTGTATTTCAATGTATTATTACTATTTCTTTCCTTTCTCAGACGTTATGTCTGGTTAAAAATGGAAAGTGACGCCGACTTTGATCAAGCGTGACTTCCTTTTAACTGTACGGTATATCTTACATTGTATTTAGGAACTTTCGGGTAATTGAACATGTAACAATAATTACAGATTTCTGTAGTTGTATATATGCGTTTGGATGTAGCTGTATTGCGTTGATGTACTGGTGGATATTATGTGATATGACTCGAAAATGGTTCAAATGGCTCTGAGCACTATGGGACTTAACATCTGAGGTCATCAGTCCCCTAGAACTTAGAACTACTTAAACCTAACTAACCTAAGGACATCACACAACACCCAGTCATTACGAGGCATAGAAAATCCCTGACCCCGCCGGGAATCGAACCCGGCAACTCGTGCGCGGGAAGCGAGAACGCTACCGCACGACCACGGGCTGCTGGTATGACTCCTGTAGTTGATAGTATAATTGGTGTAATGTCAACTTTATCCTGATGCCACATGTTCTTGACTTACTCAGCCAGTTGGATGTATTTTTCAATTTTTTCTCCTGTTTTCTTCTGTTTATTTGTTGTATTGGGTGTGGATATTTCGATTAGTTGCGTTAATTTCTTCTTTTTATTGATGAGTATGATGTCAGGTTTGTTATGTGGTGTTGTTTTATCTGTTATAATAGTTCTGTTCCAGTATAATTAATATTCATCATTCTCCAGTACATTTTGTGGTGCATACTTGTATGTGGGATCGTGTTGTTTTATTAGTTTATGTTGTGTGGCAAGTTGTTGATGTATTATTTTTGCAACATTGTCATGTCTTCTGGGGTATTCTGTATTTGTATTTGCTAGCATTGTATATCCGCTTGTGATGTGGTCTACTGTTTCTATTTGTTGTTTGCCAAGTCTGCATTTATCTGTTGTGGTATTGGGATCTTTAATAACATGCATGCTGTAATATCTGGTGTTTATTGTTTGATCCTGTATTGCAATCATAAATTCTTCCGTCTCACTGTATATATTGCCTTTTCTTAGCCATGTGTTGGAAGCGTCTTCATCAATGTGTGGCTGTGTTAGATGATATGGGTGCTTGCCATGTAGTGTTTTCTTTTTCCAATTTACTTTCTTCGTATCTGTTGATGTTATGTGATCTAAAGGGTTGTAGAAGTGGTTATGAAATTGCAATGGTGTAGCCGATGTATTTATATGAGTGATTGCTTTATGTATTTTACTAGTTTCTGATCGTTCTATAAAGAATTTTCTTAAATTGTCTACCTGTCCATAATGTAGGTTTTTTTATGTCGATAAATCCCCTTACTCCTTCCTTTCTGCTTAATGTGAATCTTTCTGTTGCTGAATGTATGTGATGTATTCTATATTTGTGGCATTGTGATCGCGTAAGTGAATTGAGTGCTGCTAGTTCTGTGTTACTCCATTTCACTACTCCAAATGAGTAGGTCAATATTGGTTTAGCATAAGTATTTATAGCCTTTGTCTTGTTCCTTGCTGTCAATTCTGTTTTCAGTATTTTTGTTAGTCTTTGTCTATATTTTTCTTTTAGTTCTTCTTTAATATTTGTATTATCTATTCCTATTTTTCGTCTGTATTCTAGATAATTATAGGCATCTGTTTTTTCTATGCATTCGCCGTGGTTATCCAATATGTAATCTTCTTGTTTAGTATGTTTTCCCTTGACTATGCTGTTTTTCTTGCATTTGTCTGTTCCAAAAGCCATATTTATATCATTGCTGAATACTTATGTTATCTTTAGTAATTGGTTGAGTTGTTGATTTGTTGCTGCCAATAGGTTTAGATCATCCATGTACAGCAAATGTGTGATTTTGTGTCGGTATGTTCCAGTAATATTGTATCCATAGTTTGTATTGTTTAGCATGTTGGATAGTGGAGCAAGGCAGAACCAGATAGGACTTAATGAGTCTCGTTGGTATATTCCACGCTTAATCTGTATTGGCTGTGATGTGATATTATTTGAATTTGTTTGTATATTAAGTGTGGTTTTCCAATTTTTCATTACTATGTTTAGGAACTGTATCAATTTAGGATCTAGTTTGTATATTCACAATATTTGTAGTAACCATGAGTGAGGTACACTATCAAAAGCTGTTTGGTAATCAATGTATGCATAGTGTGGCGACCTTTGTTTAGCTTTAGCTTGATATGTCACCTCTGCATCTATTATCAGTTGCTCTTTACATCGTCGTGCTCCTTTGCAACAGCCTTTTTGTTCTTCATTTATAATTTTGTTCTGTGTTGTATGTGTCATTAATTTCTGTGTAGTGACTGACGTTAATATTTTGTATATTGTTGGAAGGCATGTTATGGGGCGATATTCTGCTGGGTTTGCTGTGTCTGCATGATCTTTAGGTTTCAGCTAAGTTATTCCATGTGTAAGTGTATCACGGAATGTGTATGGGTCTGTAATATAACTGTTAAATAATTTAGTTAGATGCGAATGTGTTGAGGTGAACTTCTTTAGCCAAAAATTTGCTATTTTATCTTTCCCAGGGTCTTTTCAATTGTGCGTTGAATTAATTGCTCGTATGACTTCATGTTGCAAAATTATCACTTCAGGCATTTGTGGTATCATCTTGTGTGTGTCTGTTTCTGCTTGTATCCACCGTGCATGTCTGTTATGTTGTACCGGGATTGACCATACGTTGCTCCAGAAGTGTTCCATGTCTGTCATGTGTGGTGGATTGTCTATTTTAATGTGTGTGTTATCTATTGTCTGGTAAAATCTCTTTTGGTTTGTGTCGAATGTTTCGTTTTGTTTCCTTCTATTTTCACTTTTTTTGTATCTTCTAAGTCGTTTGGCCAATGCTTGTAATTCCTGCTTCTTTTTATCTGATTCCTCTATCACTTCTTGTTGTGAGAGTTCACCTAACCTTTTTCGTTTTTTGTCTGATATTTCATTTCTTATAAATTGTGTTAGCTGTCCGATGTCTTTTCTCAGTTTTTCTATTCTGATCTGTAGCCTGTGTTGCCATGCTGGTTTTGTGGGTTTCCTCTGTGTGTTGGTTGGTTCTGATCTCTGCCTAATGTGTATATTTAGTGTGGTGAGTGCTCCTATATAAACCAGTAGCTGTAACTCTTCCATAGTTGTATTTTCATTTACTTTGTTCTGTATGATTGTATTGATAGTTGTTATTGTTGTTTCGACTTGTGGGTTATCTGGTGGTCTATGCAAGAATGGTCTAATGTCTGTATTTGTGTCTTTGTATTCTAAATATGTCAGCTGAAATTTTTCTTCTATATCTAACATGTGTGTCACTTCGTGTTCTATTTGTACTTGTTCTGGTGGCTGTCTTAAAATTTCGTTTTCCTCTGATTGTTTAATTGATGCATGTTTTTCTTGGTTTGTTTGCTCTTGGATGTTTGAGTCCATTACTGTATTTTCTTCTTCTTCTGATTGCACATTATTTTGTTCCAGTATTTGTTGTTTGATGTTTTCTAATTCTGACTGGGGTATCCTGTTATTTTTTATTATTACACAGATCTTATCAGCTAGTCGTTGTTGTGTTAAAAATTTTAATTCTGGGTATCTGGTAATAAATTTTGTGTATACTTGTGATCTGTATCCAGCTGTGTTGGTTCCTAAGTTTGTTGCTTGGTAATAACAGAACATGAGGTGTCGGTTAACTTCATCTGACCATCTCATCCTCTGTCTTTGTTTTCCTTCTAGTGTTGTTGCAAGAAGCATATCCTGCAAAACACCTCTATTTGGATTTAAATCATTTTCCGTGTGGCTAGCAGTGTCGTTACCATTGTGGATGGGCATAGGGTTCAAGCGTGGTCCCCGACCATGACAGCGCTTGTCCGAGGCTTCATTAGTTCTGTCCTGAACCAACTAATCACACTAAAAGGGGGGGTTAGCTCTATTAGTGGTTTGTTCTTTTCGTCGCCTTTTACGACTGGCAGAACATACCGGAGGCCTATTCTTTTCCCGGTCCTGCACGGGTTTTATTATTATTATTATTATTATTATTATTCTATCGAATGGTACTGCTGAAACATGACGTCTATTACCGTTAGGGACACAGTGTAATTCGAAACATAACATTTCACAATTAGCGATTTTGGTATGAATCATGAAGAACAACACCTGTCAGAGGGGTAATGCGCATTACATGGAATAGGCGCATCTTTAGCATCTCGAAATGGACATTGATTTTGTAGATAATCTCTCCTATGACAGTCATTTGCTTCAACTGTCTCTTTCTTATTTGTCAAACCACGTATTTGTTACGTTCAGAGTTACAAAATGTTGTAAATTTAGGATACATATGACGTAAGAAACGGCGTATATTACAGTAGTAAATGGCAGGATGAAATTAGCGAATATAAAACAAAAAATGCACCAGAATCCAGGAATGAACCCACGACCTCCTGCTTGCTAACCCAGAACTCTATCTTCTGTACCAATTACACGACGCAACTAACATCTGCTGAGAAAGTTAGTTACAGTACATGTGGTTACAGTGTTGCCAGATTGCCACTCTTTAACGTCCTTTTGCTGCCGGATGCATTCGCCGGACGAAATTTTGCGACAGACACTTTTTTATCGCTGGTATGTGAGGAGTTGCACTGCGACGCCCGAGTGCCCGAACTTCGCTTCAGCCTGTAGAATGTGTCGATGAGGTGCGAAAACAGTGTAGTGGTGGTTGTAGTGCGGAAACGGAGCGCCTTACCTAAATTCCGAAAAGGGCATGATCATTGGCTTTCGGGCCAAAGGTGGAAGCATTTCCGAAACGATGAAGTCTGTAAACGCATCGCATACCACCGCGGTTAAAGTATACCGTACACAGGAAAATGGTGCCATCCAAAACTGGTGCAGAGACAACTGTGGTGCAACACGGGCCATAGACGTCAGGAGTGAGGAACGTCTGCGTAGATGTGTACGGGCGAATAGACGTGCTACTTTTGAGCAACTAATCGCCCAGAAGAACCAGGAGGCTCCCAACGGTGTCCTCTCAACGACCGTTCAGTAGACATTGCTGCGAATGGGCCTTCACAGCAGCCGCCTGGTTCATGCATCCATGCTGAATTCTGTTCATCGGCGACGAAGACTGCAGGTTACACGTCAATACCGCAGCTGTGTGGGGACAGGTGGCCTTTTCAGGTCAATCACGTTTTATGCTCCATCGGATATGAGGCCTTTGGCGAGCGCGGTGTGAAAAGGCTGAAAGTCGTCGGAAAGATCGTGGCCGGAGGGCATTCCTTCGGTACCCTTGTCATTCTGGAAGGCACAGTGAATCAACACAAGTATGCATCCGTCCTTGTGGCCCACGTCCTCCCCTGCATGCAGTTTCTTTTCCTCTACACGGTGGCATCTACCAGTAGTACAACGCAAAGCGTCGCACAACTCACAGTGTACCACGTTCATACGAGGATTGGAACTTAAAGGGTGGCAACTATTTATTCACAACCGATACAAAAGAGTTTTCCTCTGTTACTGTCCTAATAGTCGCCAGCGTTGTGTAGAACCCAGTGCCAGCGATGTGGGAGGCGTAGTATACCATTAGCAGAGCCTGTTCTGTTGATGGTGCGAATTGTGCGGTCTACTGCTTGACGAATCTCTGGAACAGTTCTGAACCGAATGCCACGAGGTGGTTCCTTCATCTTTGGAATCAAATCAAAGTCACAAGGACCTACGTCCGGAGAGTATGGTGGATGGTACAGTACTTCCCAGTGCCATCGACCGAACAGAGCAGCCACAGCTTGAGCTGTATCCGCACGGGCATTGTCGTGTAAAGTGATGGGTTGGCTGCGCAGAAAGTGTCACCACTTCTTCAAAACTGGTCGCAGGTGATGCTCCATAAACGAATAATGATACTATCTATTGACGGTCTGCCGTGGAGGAACGTAATGCATTAGGATAACACCATCCACCAGTCCACTCTCGAATGGCGCGTGGGAAAAAGGAACACCTAAATCTTTTCGTTCAAGCTCTGAAATAAGAGAAATCAGAGCTGGAACGGAAAGATTTAGGCGTTCCTTTTTCCCACGCGCCAGTAGAGAGTGGAATGGTAGAGAAGTAGTATGAAAATGGTTCGATGAACCCTCTGTCAGGCACTTAAGTGTGAATTGTAGAGAAACCATGTAGATGTAGATGTAGATCACAGTCGTACACGAGAATCACCATAATTTTCAACATACTGGTAGTCTGACGCACTTTCTACTTTCGCGGCGACCCATACTGACGCCATTCGCTGGACTGGCGTTGCAGTTTTGGCTTCGTGGCGTTCGCGTCAGAACTGTTCCAGAGATTCGCACCATCAACAAAACAGGCTCTGCTAACGGGATACTACACCCGCCACATCGTTGGCTACGGGCTCTACACAACGCTGGTGACTACTTTGAAGCAAGTAACAGATGCAAACATGTAACTCTTTTGTATCGGTTGTGAATAAATAGTTGCCGCTATATAAGTTCCAACCCTTGTACTTTGGTCGAAGGGGACATGAATTACTTTACGGCACCCCTGGCCTTGAATTTAAACCTGTTCGAGGATCCGGGAGACTACCTCGAGCGGGCTGCTCGCGCCACGGATGCTAAACTGAGAAACCTGGAGCAGCTGACTACGTCACTGGAGTCAACATGGCACCGCAAACTTGTTGGTTCCCTGTGAATTATAGATTGCAGCTATCAGTCGTCCATTTTAATTTTCTTTTTATTGTGCAGATCTAGATTTCGGCTATTCAGTGAACTGTGGATGAAGCCCGACCAACAGGTAATTACGTGTATTGAGCGAAAATAATAGTGCATTGAGAATGGCTAGCTTGTAGCCGAAATCTACACCTGCAAAATAAAATTTAAAAAGGGCGACTGATCGCAGCAGTCTATACTTCACGAACCAATATAACAGTCGCCGAGTGCAACAGCTTTCTAAGTGGAAGGTAACCTGTTGTTGGTACCTTTCAGAAGCTCATCAGTGCTCTTCCTGCACGTCTTGCAGTAGTCCGCACTGCAAAAGTTGTTATTCAGACTTTCGGCGGGTGATCACGTTAACGTGACCGGATATGTAGGTTCAAATGGTTCAAATGGCTCTGAGCACTATGGAACTCAACATCTGAGGTCATCAGTCCCCTAGAACTTAGAACTACTTAAACCTAACTAACCTAAGGACATCACACACATCCATGCCCGAGGCAGGATTCGAACCTGCGACCGTAGCGGCCGCGCGGTTCCAGACTCAAGCGCCTAGAAACGCTTGGCCACCAGCGGCCGGCGGATATGTAGATAGCGCACAGCCATTATATCTGTTTAGACTTGTGAAAAGACCCACAAGCCAACAACAACGTTTACTTTTCTTACAAATTACGGCCACTCCATTCACACCATGAGTGAGATCTTAAACACGTCACACTGGCTCCGCAACAGGTGCAGTGGTTTGTGCAACCATCGAAAACAGTACGCTCCCACGAAATGTAGCGACGTAAGAAAACTCTCCAGAAAACTCCTACGTGCTACATGTGTCGCATCGCTTGATCTTCTACCTCGAGAAAAAAGAAGAAGTCGAATTTTCCGTCACCCACAGATATAGCATCACAGTAATTCACTGCGGAGTTTACGCATTTCTGTGTCTTGTAAGGGAACCCAATATCATAACAGAGAGCGTTGCGACACCTAAGACACTGGTTGTAGTGCCATCGTAAGTTACATTTACGATTTTTTGTAGTAAACGTAGACATGCTATTATTAGTAATTTTCCATCTACTAAATACTTTATCTAACGTAGAATAAAAAGTAATGCTTGTGTGTGAAAAAATTCCCGAAGATATAGTTTTTCACGGTGTTAGTATAATGACAATGTGTTAACTGTGTCGTTCCAGACAATTCAGATCAAATCTAGATGCGCGATTTTCTTCTGTTTCATATGTAGTCTTTTCTTAGAGTTGTCAATATAGTGCCGGCCGGAGTGGCCGAGCGGTTAAAGGCGCTACAGTCTGGAACCGCACGACCGCTACGGTCGCAGGTTCGAATCCTGCCTCGGGCATGGATGTGTGTGATGTCCTTAGGTTAGTTAGGTTTAAGTAGTTCTAAGTTCTAGGGGACTTATGACAACGACAGTTGAGTCCCATAGTGCTCAGAGCCATTTGAACCATTTTTTGTCAATACAGTACTTGTTACTTACCGACTCTTGCAGTGGATCAAGGGGAGCTTTCTTGTTGTAAAATTCATGTAATTGCATACCTGCAAAAAAAGAGAGAGAGAGACTGTCAGTACCAATCACCAGTGTGGCAACAGTGGTTTTGTTGACATGCAGTCTGCACATAATTAAGTTAATCAGCTATATATGAAGGCAGGTGATGACGTTAATGCATTATGTTAACAGTGACGCAAGTTTGTAATCATTGATAAAGCGTATGTGCCCGCACACACACACACACACACACACACACACACACACATATATATTCACAAAATCGCATGCCTCCACAAGAAGCGAGCACGCACGCAAGCAAACAGGCATGTACAACAACCGAAACAAACTAGCAGCTGAAAGAATTAAAATGTGAGCCCTTTGTGCCTCAACAAGGAGTGAGAACAGTCATAATGAGACACGACGAGAAATTAGTAAGTATTAGTAATTTTACTTTCATATATACATAGTTCAAGTTAGATACGTCACTGAGTTAGTTTTGAGATGTAAAGAAGCATGAGCACTGTAATTATTTACAAAGTGACTTATTTATATGTAGCCTTATGGCGGGACAAAACAGTGTTTCAACAGATATTTTGTTAATATTCTACGTAATTCTGTGGTTCACATTCACTCTTAACTCTAACCAGCGGTTTATGACTTATTTCCAATCCAGTCAAATACGTGCATCATTGCAATTTCCAATAAAACGGAATAGCGCCCTGAGGTTTCACCACATTTTATGAAAATCTCGTGATGTTCTTTCTGCTGCTTAAATGTAAGGTGTGTGCATATTTAACATTTATTCTAGCGTCCATATTATGACTCAAGTGACTTTAAATCTGGGAACTCGAATCCAACCTACATACAGTATTTCATTTGTGAATTCTTTAATGTCAAGAGAATGTTTAGTGCTGTATATAAGACGTGTTAAGGTTTAGAACTCATGTACTCGAGTAAATAAATCCGGTATACATTGTACACTAAGAGAACCATGTGACTTAATATCTATTCAAACACAGATTTTTAATTACATAATCCATTTCAGCTAGAACGTAACAGTCTTTCTTATAACGCGATCAGTGGTATTATATCTCAGAAGACGTATTATTTACCAGGAGCCATGGTGATGCAAATGTTTAAGGAAACCGTAATGGAAATGAAATGAGCGTGTGGCGTCGTTGGCTGGGAGCCCCTTACGGAGCAGGTCCGGCCGCCTTGGTGCAGGTCTTCTTACATTCGATGCCACAATGGGCGACCTGTGCGCCGGATGGGGATGAAACGATGATGAAGACAACACAACACCCAGTCTCTGAGCGGAGTAAATCCCCGACCCAGCCGGGAATCGAACCCGTGCCCGTAGGGCGTCAATCTGTCACGCTGACCACTCAGCTATCGGGGCGGACAAGGAAACCGTAGATCTGGTATCTAATTATGCACGCTAATTTCATGATGCTAAATTTTCGTAATCGAGTCAGTACGGTAGGAGAATAAATTATAGTGAACATATCCTCAGCATGTCCTCTGTTTAATGAAATACTCGTTGGTGCAAATCGCATCTTAATCCGACCCTAGGATAGGTTGATACATCGAAACTTGCTGAATTGCGCGACGGTCACGTCCGACCATTGTCGCGCTGAGCCCCACTGAGCGCCCACTAAATATGCAGATAACCCATGGCAGGGTTGGAGGGCCGCTTACGAGCATTTTTGAATCCTGACGTAGGGTTACCACTGGAAGAAAGCTGAAGGTAAGATGCACTTTATGGGGGCGGACAGTTATCAACAGATGTTGGCTCCTTAGCCTGAAGGGCGGGAGTAGCAAAAGTAATTCATCCAGCTAAATATTATTTTTTGGATTCATCACTTTTGCAAAATTATTTCTAGCTGTGTTACAAGAGAGGTTATAATACCAAAATTGCGTACATCCTCTAAGAAAGAAGAAACGAAGCACCACGAAGGAATTATCCGAATGGGGCAGAAATCAGTAGTGAATAGTGGCAGAAGGTGTGGTCTGGCATATAATTAAAAATGATTAATAACTGCTGCTTGAATAGTCAAAAATAATAATTGGAAAGAATAACTCAAAGATATATTCCGGTAGTATCTGTTCCCGAAAGAGCAGTTACCGTTGATGACCATGCAGATTTGCTAGAAATGAATGCTAATTAAATGGACACCCTAGCTGAAAACAGGCGTTGATATACATCACTGAGGACTGAGTCCTCGGTGGCTCAGACGGATAGACCGTCTGCCATGTAAGCAGGAGATCCCGGGTTGGAGTCCCGGTCGGGCACACATTTTCAACATGTCCTCAATGAAGTATATCAACGCCTGCTTGCAGCAAGGGTGTCCATTTAATTATCATTTCATAACTCAAAGAAATTGGAAGGTACACATATCCTGGGTGAACTTTAAGTGGTACTAATACCAACAGACCTTCAATGTCAATACATTTAAGATCATTATTCATCATTTAAAGTACGTACTCCTCATTAGTTCCATTGTGCATAGAGCTGATTAGGACAATGCAGAAAGAGGATCGAAAATTCCTCTTGTCTGCTTTGGAGCTCCTAATGCAGAGTTCTCAGCGCGGGCGGAATGATGAAGAGGTGGATGTGATATATCTAACATTCTGCGTGGTTTCTGTTTGTTCTATATCGTGTCTCCCTACCACTTTCGCGCAACGACGCTCTGAGCGTGTTTTTTAGGGAATTGACTAGTTGGAGCCTGGGACATGTTGCTGGTAGGGAGACGCCAGACCACACATGACATGTAGAGTTCAGTGAGACTAGCGATGATATAACCAAATACTTAATGATTTCAGCGTCAGCTCCACTGCACTCCCTGTAAAAGAATCTTAATGCTAACTAAATTTAGTGGAAGGGGTTCAAGGCTTTCCTATTATTAGTTAGCTGGTAAAATAGCGTCGAAAAACCAGTTAAGTTTACCATTGGAAATTTTATTCTTTTCACAAAACATTGTTTATAAATTGCACTATTGATAAAAGGTGATGATTTAATACAGGATGGTAAAAGCCAACTGCGTTCAACAAAAATGTGAACTAATATTCCCTGAATGGGTTTCCAAGTTCTACAATGGATCGAAGGATGACCTATGCCATATCACATCTATAATCTAGGTTTAAATTAAGTTTCACAAAAGAGAAAACTATCAAAATGGTCTACAGTGGCCCTCAATTATCTTTAATTACTTATCTAACTTGTCGTAAATTACAGTGGCTGATGTGGCTTCTCAATAACTTTATAACAGATAAATCATCGCGTTTCAGATTTTTACTTCAAGTGGCAAATCTGAGCACCATGAGCTTTAATTGACGACCGACACTAGTATTACGCAAAAATGGGGCGTAACAGATGAGACTTCTGCAGTTCTGAGTGAAGCTTTATGCGCTGTTATGCAGCATCGCGTGCGTTCACTACCTTTTCGGTGTTCGTCAGGGGGCGGCGGGCAGCACAGCTCCGCTCACCTCTCCGCCTTGGAAGCAACTCTCGTCCTAACTTCTCCTTAATACAATTTACCGAAGTTGGTTTAAAAAAAATTATCTGGTTGTGTTTTTATCTGACCAATCAGGGTCTCAATGTTAAGCTTAAGCTCTGCCTACAAAAATTCTATCTATCCAATGAGAAACGTCATACTTTTCGTGGTGGGGCAATGTTTTTAAAGTTTGCAACGTAACAGAGACGCGAAAGAGTCTCACGCTAAAACTTGCGGGTGGTGTGGCCCTTTTTGTGTTATCGTAAGATCAATACTGTTCTTCTGGAGGGCTCTATCTTTTAACATGGGCTGGGGGGTTGTCTTGACGTAACAGAGAGGCGAAAAAGTCTCACGCTAAGACTTGCGGGTGGTGTGGTCCTAGCGGTTTTCTGGCGACGTGGGTGTCCGTCCGACCCTTATCGTAGGGCCTTCCAGCTTAACACGGTTCTGCTCTCAGCTTCTGTTCTCGTTTCTCCCCTCGGAACTGCGTCTGTCTCATGGTAGGAAGGTATGACATGCATTTAGGCATTCTTGTGTTAGTCTGTGGTATCCCATTTGCTCACTCGTTACTCGTATTACTTTGGTTAATTTAATGTCACGATTTATTCGGAGCTATGTGACATACTACTGGATTTGCTTATCATGTCAGGGTTTTCATGGAAGGTGTTGGATTTACCTGACACCTTACACACACACACACACACACACACAAACACACACACACACACACACACACACACACGCACACACACACAGATATATATATATATATATATATATATATATATATATATATATATATATACATTAAATAAACTTGTACCCTACTAACTTTTATAACACTTTTTAACATACGTTTGGAATAGACCTTTTTAAACAATAATCGCACGCCCGTTACCACTTATAGAAACGAACAGGTAAAGATACAACAAATAATCAATTGAATAGCGTATCCTTTTTCTTCTTTTTTGTATCGAAAAGTTATCTGTCTCACAATATAACTTGTTACTTTACCGTTGGCGTTATATTAAAAAGTAAAGAACGAAGAAAGAAAAAATAAGAATGAAGAAACAAAAATAATGTGATCCATTATAGTAGTTGTGATGTAAATGTAATTATAAACCAGGGATTAAAGTTTTAGAGAGAATGGATGATTCATTGTAAACTATGAGCTCCACAAATCAGCGGGTAAATAACACCTCTGGCTCTTATGCAAGCAGTTATTCGGCTTGGCAATTACTGACAGATTTGGTGGATGCCTTCCTGAGGATATCGTGTCAAATTCTGTCCAATTGGAGGGATAGATTGTGAAAACCCCGAGGTTGTTGGAGGGCCCTGCCATAATGCTGCAAACGCTCTAAACTGGGGACATCGCTGGCTAAAGTAGGGTTTGTCAAGCACGAAGACGAGCAGTAGAAACTGTCGTCATATGCAGCCGAGCATTATCTTGCTGGGTAGGATGGCTTGCAACGAAGGGCATCAAAACGGGGCATAGAATATGATAGACGTACCGCTATGCTGTAGGGGTGCCGCAGATGACAATCGAAGAAGACTTGCTGTGTAAAGAAATGACACGCAAAATCATCACTACTGGTTGTTAGGCCGTATGGTGAGGTCAGGCTGGTACACCATCACTGTCTGGGGCGTCTTGAGACACGTCTTCCGACTGGAATCTCATTGAATTGAGTAGAATTGCCATTAGTCATGAGTCCCATTACGAATTGAGTCCCGATGACCAGAGGAGACGAGTCTAGAGACTGCCCAGACAGCGGTTGGATACCAACCAGAATCTCGCCCGCCATACGGCGTGCCAATGAGGAGTGATGGTCTGCGGTGCCGTTTGTTTTCGTAGCAGGACCCCATGGGTTCTCATCAGCGGCACGCTCACAGTACAGCAGTACGTCGACGGAAGCAATCCTGGGTTTACATTTCAGCATGGTAATGCCCGCTCCCACACGACGAGAGTTTTTACTGGTTCTCTTCACGCTTTCCAAACCGTACTTCGACCGGCAAGGTCGCCATATCTTTCCCCAGTTGAGAACGTTTGGAGCATTATAGGCCAGGACCTCTAACCACTTAGGGTTTCTGATGATCTAATGCGTCACTGGAGATAGCTTAACACGATAGCCCTCAGGAGGACATGCAACAACTTTGTCAGTCAGTGCCAAGCCGAATTAATTCTTGTTTTAGGACCGGAGGTGGATGAACGTGTTACTGACAAGCTCAGTAATTTTTCTGACATTGTAATCATTTGTATATCTGTACACGTACATCAAATCTATGTTTATTTTTGCTTAGGGTGTAGTAGAACCAAGCCCTTGTTCGAAGCAGAAACCACTGGGTATTGAAATGACAACGGACACTCAACTGATGTCACAATGGCGCAAAAAAAATTTAAGATCCGTTTTCCGCTGGCAAAGTCAAAATATGTACACTCACGTAGAAACTGAGTGTAGCTGGTGTTTAGAAGCTATAGTGTTTACTGTGACAATAACTTATATGTTGGTAGCATAGATGAACGAAGTTCATCATCTCTCACCTTAGCAGGACGATACTCATCTTGTTGTGAACTTTCTCCCTGTTGTGTTGAATAGTCACTGACGACTTTTGGTGGTGACTGCGTGTGTCAGATTTTATCGTCTTGGAGAGTATTGTCGGTTCCGTTGAAAAGGAGATTCAGAGCTGTCCTCACTTCGTTTAGAGAGTCTCGCGCGTCTGTGATTTCAGACGGAAGTCGCTACAGAGGTGGATTTGAAAGACAGAGTTTCTCGTCAGTCGGAGTTAGCAGTTACCATATAGGCTCCGGGAACTGTGATGCGCAGCAACTGTGTCTTTGCGTTTGTTTTTTTCCTACAGGACACCAAATTAAGCACAGAACTAGGGTCTCGACAATGCACTGCATTTTTAGCAGAGTAGCGTTTTATTATTTGATTGTGTGTTAACCTCTCCTTGAATTGTTTTCGTGTTGAAGCAAAGGCCAACTGTGACAAATTAATTGGACTGCTGCGTAAGAACGACTGCGCAACAGGTAAGAGCAGGTAAGGTTTAACGGGTAGAGAACGTGCGGCTCGCATGCGAGTGCCCAGAACCATCAAGTCTGTCTCTGTTACTACACCATCACGCACCGCTATTAGTATTCTACTTACGGTTGCAGACAGTTCATTCTAACGTAAGTTGGAATCTTATTTTTGGACATATTGCTCCTCTCCGTTTTACACAGATGCAGTAATTATTAATGTTTAATCAGCCCAGGACGTTCCAACGTAGTGCTGTTCTTAACCGATGAGCTAAACAATAATGACTGTGTCTGACGTTAAAGGTAAACGAACAAATTAAGCAGTCCTACAAGAGTGGAAACTGTATTCAAGACAAGTACAAATTACTACCCATCTCATGCTACATCAAGCCAGGAGACGGCCTCTGGCACTGATAATGGCCTCAATTAGGAATTAAAGATAATCCATAGGTTTCATTGGCCGCAGAAAACATCCGGCATAAGTAGAAAAACTCATTCTGCCAACGGCCTTGTCAAAGAGGGTGGAGGAGCAGACCGATCTTCAAGCCACTCTCTTGTCCTTAGGGTAAGAAACATCCCTTGAAGACAGAAGAATCAGCAATGATCAACGGCATGAGGATGCAGAAATGCACTGAAGACACGCAAAGTGCATCCACAGTACATGTGGCCCAATTGTAAAAGTTTCATAATGCTCTATCTCTCCATTGGCAAAAAGTTCAGGAATAGTTCCCTATTAGGATCTCCAGGAAGGACTGCCAAAAGGTAGATGACGTTGGAAAAAGGTTAAATAACCTACGCAAGTATAACGTTCTAAGAGTTGGGGTATGGAATGACAGAAGTTTGAACTCGGCAGGGAAAATAGAAAATATGAAAATGGAAATTCTAAGACTCAATCTACACTCCTGGAAATTGAAATAAGAACACCGTGAATTCATTGTCCCAGGAAGGGGAAACTTTATTGACACATTCCTGGGGTCAGATACATCACATGATCACACTGACAGAACCACAGGCACATAGACACAGGCAACAGAGCATGCACAATGTCGGCACTAGTACAGTGTATATCCACCTTTCGCAGCAATGCAGGCTGCTATTCTCCCATGGAGACGATCGTAGAGATGCTGGATGTAGTCCTGTGGAACGGCTTGCCATGCCATTTCCACCTGGCGCCTCAGTTGGACCATCGTTCGTGCTGGACGTGCAGACCGCGTGAGACGACGCTTCATCCAGTCCCAAACATGCTCAATGGGGGACAGATCCGGAGATCTTGCTGGCCAGGGTAGTTGACTTACACCTTCTAGAGCACGTTGGGTGGCACGGGATACATGCGGACGTGCATTGTCCTGTTGGAACAGCAAGTTCCCTTGCCGGTCTAGGAATGGTAGAACGATGGGTTCGATGACGGATTGGATGTACCGTGCACTATTCAGTGTCCCCTCGACGATCACCAGTGGTGTGCGGCCAGTGTAGGAGATCGCTCCCCACACCATGATGCCGGGTGTTGGCCCTGTGTGCCTCGGTCGTATGCAGTCCTGATTGTGGCGCTCACCTGCACGCCGCCAAACACGCATACGACCATCATTGGCACCAAGGCAGAAGCGACTCTCATCGCTGAAGACGACACGTCTCCATTCGTCCCTCCATTCACGCCTGTCGCGACACCACTGGAGGCGGGCTGCACGATGTTGGGGCGTGAGCGGAAGACGGCCTAACGGTGTGCGGGACCGTAGCCCAGCTTCATGGAGACGGTTGTGAATGGTCTTCGCCGATTCCCCAGGAGCAACAGTGTCCCTAATTTGCTGGGAAGTGGCGGTGCGGTCCCCTACGGCACTGCGTAGGATCCTACGGTCTTGGCGTGCATCCGTGCGTCGCTGCGGTCCGGTCCCAGGTCGACGGGCACGTGCACCTTCCGCCGACCACTGGCGACAACATCGATGTACTGTGGAGACCTCACGCCCCACGTGTTGAGCAATTCGGCGGTACGTCCACCCGGCCTCCCGCATGCCCACTATACGCCCTCGCTCAAAGTCCGTCAACTGCACATACGGTTCACGTCCACGCTGTCGCGGCATGCTACCAGTGTTAAAGACTGCGATGGAGCTCCGTATGCCACGGCAAACTGGCTGACACTGACGGCGGCGGTGCACAAATGCTGCGCAGCTAGCGCCATTCGACGGCCAACACCGCGGTTCCTGGTGTGTCCGCTGTGCCGTGCGTGTGATCATTGCTTGTACAGCCCTCTCGCAGTGTCCGGAGCAAGTATGGTGGGTCTGACACACCGGTGTCAATGTGTTCTTTTTTCCATTTCCAGGAGTGTAGTTCTAGTAGAGTCAAGGAAGTGAAATAGGAAAAGGACATGGATTTATGGTCAGATAAGTATAGGATAATATCAACAGCAGCAGAAAGTGTTATAAATGGAGTAGCATTCGTCACGACTAGGAAATAGGCCAGCGAGTTACTGTGAGCCAGTGGTAGGGTCGCTCTCGTCAGAGTCAACAGCAAACCAACACCAACAAAGATGATTTAGGCACCAATGTCGACGTCGCAAGCTGAAGACGAAGATATAGAGAAAGTATATGAGGATAGTGAGAGGTTAATGAAGAACGTAAACGGAGATGAAAATCTTATAACCATGGGAGACTAGAATTTAGTTGTAGGAAAAGTAGAGGATAAAGCTAGGGGATAATATGGGTTTGGAACTAGGTCTGAGAGAGGAGAAAGCCCAATTGAGTTCTGCAATAAATTTCAGCACGTAATAGTGAATACTCTGTTCAAGAATCACAAGAGGAAGAAGAATACTTGAAAAATACCGGTAGTGACAGAAAATTTCAGTTAGATTACATCATGATTACGCAAAGATTCCGAAATGAGATGTTGGATTGTAAGAAGTACCCAGGAGCAGGTACAAACTCATATAACAATGTAGTAGTGATGAAGAATAGGCTGAAGTTCAAGAGACTAATCAGGAAGAATAAATACATCTGTGGATTACGGAAGTACTGACGAACGGCGGGTTACACTTCAAATTCTCTGAGGCCAGACATACTTGGTGCTGTGACAATGAATTTCTCAGCAGGTGGTTCAGGTGAAGAGGAATGAACATTTTTAAAACTGGAAACACGGAAGATGGAAAGAAAAATATAGGTACAAAGAAGGTAACTACAGAGAAACCATCTGTAGCAGGAGAAATACTTGAGCTGATCAGTGAAAGAAGGAAGCGCAAAAATGTTCAGGGAAATACAAGAATACAGCAAAAATGCAAGTCGCTTAGGAATGAAACAGATAGGAAGTGTAGGGAAGCTAAAGCTAAATGTTTACATGGAGAAAGAGAAGAAATCGAAAAAGAAGTTACTGTGGCAGGCAATGAGACAGCATATAGAAAAGTAAAAAGAGTCCCTGGTGAAATTAAAATCAATGGTGGTAGCATTAAGGGTGCAATGGGGATTCCACTGTTAAACACAAAGGAGAGGGCGGATAAGTGGAAAGAGTGCGTTCAAGGCCTCTATGAGGGGGAAGACTTGTATGATGTGACAGGAGTTGATCTAGAGGAGTTAAGTGACCCAGTATTAGAATCAGAATTTAAAAGAGCTTAGGAAGTCTTAAGGCAGAAGTGATACATAACACACCATCAGAATTTGTTAAATCATTGGGAGAAGTGGCAATAAAACGACTATGCACGTTGGTGCATAGAATGTATGAGTCTGGCTGTATACCATTTGACTTTCAGAAAAACATCATCTACACAATTCCGCACACTGCAAGAGCTGAATAGTGGTAGAATCGTCACACAGTTACCTCATGTGTCCAAGTTGCTCACGAGAACAATAAACAGTAGAATGGAAAAGAAAATTGAGGATTTGTTACATGACGATCAGCTTCGCTTTTGGAAAGGTAAAGGCACCAGAGAGGTAGCTCTGACCGTGGCGCCGATAATGGAAGCAAGACTAAAGAAAAATAAAGACCCGTTCATAGGGTCTGTCGACATGGGAAAAGAGTTTGACAACGTCATACGGTGCAAGACTTTCGAAACTCTGAGGAAAGTAGGGGCAAGCTATAAGCAAAGACTGGTAATATGCCATCTGTGCGACATCAAAGACGGAATAATGAGTGGAAGACTAAGACTGAAGTACTCTGATTAAAAAGGATGTAGAAAAGGGATGTAGCCTTTCGCCACTACTGTTCACTATACACCGTAGAAGCAATGAGTGAATAAAGGAAAGGTTCAAAAGTGGACTTAAAATTCAGGGTAAGAGGGTGTTGTATGGAACGAACAGTCTAATGAGTAGAGAAGAGTCAATCTAAGAAAGACGAAAGCAATGAGTAGTAGCAGAACTTAGAATAGCGAGAAATTTATCGAACCTGGGGATCACCAAGTAGACGAAATTAAGTTCTGCTGCCTGTACAGCAAAGTAAACCTTGGTAGACGGAGTAGGGAGGACATAAAGACCAGACTAGCACTGACAAAAAGGGTATCCTAGCCAAGAGAAGTCTGCTAGTAACGAACATAGACTTTAATTCACGGAAAAAATTTCTAACAATGTACGTATGGAGCACAGGAGTACATGGTAGTGATCCACGGGCTGTGGGAAAACCAGAAATGGAGGTAACCGAAGGATTTGAGGTGTGGTGTTACAGAAGAATGTTGAAAATTAGGTCGACCGATAAGGTAAGGAATGGGCTGGTTCTCCAGAGAATCGGCGAGGAAAGGAATATCGGAAAGACACTAACAAGAAGGGACAGGTTCTCCAGGGAATCGGCGAGGAAAGGAATATGTGAAATACACTGACAAGAAGGGACTTGTTGGTAGGACATCTGTTAAGACATCATGGAATAACTTCCAATGCACTAGACAGAGCTGTAGAGGGTAAAAACTGTAGAATAAAACAGAAATTTGAACACATCCAGCTAATAATTCAGGATGCAGATTGCAAGTACCAGTCTGAGATGAAGAAGTTAGCACAGGAGAGGAATTCGTGGCAGGACGCTTCAAACCACTCAGAAGACGGATGACTCAAAAGCAAAGGTTTCTTTAGGAATCGAGAGAAAGTAGAGTTACCAAATTGTAGGTACGAGGTGCGACAATAAATTAATGAGACTGACTTCATTTGCAAGATGTGGCAACCCTGCAGGCTTGCGTAGGCTAAATATCTTTGACCTTGGTCTATAAGCTGCTTCTAGTCCAAGCGGCACATCGATGCAACTGCTCTGTCATGACTTGTGCTGTAATAAGTTAACACGTGCGTGTGTCTCTCGTCACGGAAATGGAACCGCATGATATTGCGCAACGGTATGACATTTCTTTTTACGTTACATTGGCTGAAAACGCGACAACTTATGGTAAGCTTCATAAGCCTTTTGGAGAGGAGGTTACGTCAAGAGCTCAAGTTTCTCGTTGGCATAAAATGTTTAGTGAAGGCAGAACGAATGTTGTAGATGAAGACCGCAGTGGACGACCATCATCCTCACGGACGGATGTCAACTTGGCCAGGGTGCATGGACTCGTGCGATCTGATCGAAGGTTATCTGCGAAAATGATTGCAGAAGAACTGAACATCAATCGAGAAACGGTCGTCTAATAATAACTGAAGATCTAGGTATGAGAAAGATTTGTGCAAAAATGGTCCCCAAAAGTCTCACACTTCAACGAGAAACATGGAAAAATATGGCAGTCGATCTGTTAGAGCAAACGGAAATCAATTCAGAATTGTTGAGCCGTGTTATCACTGGTAATGAAAGTTAACTTTTTCAGTACGATCCAGAGACAAAACGACAAGGTTCGCAGTGGTGCTCAAAGGGATCACTCAGACCATAAAAAGCTCACATGTCAAAGTTAAAAGTCAAATGTATGCTTGTGTGCTTCTTTGATTCCAAGAATGGGTGCCTCCTGGACAAACAGTTAACCAATATTAATACGAAGAAATTTTAGAGATACTTCGTAAAAGAGTTCTTCGTGTCCGTGCCAACATTGCTGATAATCAGGATTCTGCATCACGATAATGCGCCATCCCATACTACTATGTCAGTACAGTATTTTTTTACCACAAAACAAATTTCAGTACTTCCATAGCCACCTCATTCACCAGATATCTCTCCGTGCGACTTCTTTTTCTATTGCCAAGAGTCAAAACGGCGGTCAAGGGACACCATTTTCAAACAACACAACGTGTCCAAAAAGCTGTCATGAGGGTCTTGGTGGATATCACAGAAGATGAGTTCCAGAAATGTTACCGGCAATGGCAGAAGAGCTGGAAAAAGCTTGTGCAATCAGAAGGGAACTACTTTGAAGGAGACAACACTAAATTTGAGTAGTTTATTCCTACGTTTCAACCACTGTTTCAGAAAGGGTCAGAAATTTTCTACGAAGTTCCCGTGATTTCGCGGACGACTCGAGGTGCGATGGAGTATCTGAGTGTTCCTCAGACCTGTGGTGATCTTGGAAGACTGTCCACGACATACTCATCATGGATGTGTAGAAGGAAGGGCAACCCTTTGTCAACGAAAATGCCGAAGTAAACATTCTACTTTAGTTTCAGGTAACCTGAAGAGTCAGTCATTATAGGAAATATATCTCCAGTAGGTCTCAGAATCCGCTCCTCTCTGAACTATAGCCTCCACAAATTGTGGGTTAAGCTCGACATTGTGCTGTAGATTCACTTGTTGCCCTACATCATTTGAAAAGATTCATTCGTGCATAAGACACTCGTCTAGTCAGCTACGGTCCAGTCCGTGTGTGGTTTGGCCCATTGATGTGCTGTGAGCCTAGTCTTCTGAAAAAGATCCAATTTCAAATGTCAACTGCATGTAGTTGCCTTCGCAATTTTCGCTCATTCAGTGGTCCAGATGAACCTGGCTTCACTGACAAATGGAACACCAGTTCTTCTACACACGTTCGACATCCCGCATTCATATTCAAAGAGATCGAGAAACTTCACGGAGTGTGGTCTTGAGCCCGTGCCAACACGGCCGTTTCTTTCACTCACTCTGTCGTGTCTCGACGTTAACCTGTATCACTGCGGCTATCGCATACACCTGTTTGTCACTTACAAAACACTTAACTGCCATATGTTATGTTAGTGCTGAAATGTCACATGACAGCCAGTTATTAGTTTTGTGTCATCTTTAAAACTCCGGAGTGACCAATATGACCTTTCAAGGTGGCGACCAGTAAGTTGTACCGTGACCTTACGTGATATTAATTGATGATGACCGTGTATAGCTCTGCAATTTGATATCGATGAGGTAGCGGATTGTCCTTTAGGGATAACTGACTTGTGGGAATGCCACGGTCCCCGTGGAATCGATGGCTGAATAGTCTGATTTCTCATCGCAAACCTGGATGTTACTTGTCTTTTTGCGAATGCTTCTTAGAGGAATTACTCGCCTTTGAGCCTCTTTCAAAGCTAGAATTGCTTGCGATTGTCTTATTGAACTTCATCTCGCTTTGTGGCCAATTTGCAACCCTATTTCAGGCTCTGCTTTGAAGCTGCCATGCAGTGCGCAATACTTCAGATATTCCTGAGAAGAACGGCGTATTCAAACACACACACCGGAATATCAACAATTCCGCTCTCTTATGTAGGACCTTGTGTGTAACATATTCAGCAAGGGAAAGAAAGAAATATGCATTGCTATTAATTCTAAACATAAACTTTTTTTGTACACATAGTAATTACTGAATTATTTTCGACCCCTCTTGTTCTTAATCTCATATTCTTCTTCTTGTGAGTTTGTGCCACATAGGTGCAGGTTTGGCATGCCTATTAACAGATTTGCCATGGTTAATTTAAAAGGTGGCCAGATGCCGTTCCTCTCGCCACCTTGCCGCCCGGGATGGAACATGGATTGGGTTGGGTTGGTGTGGGTGAGGAGACCAGACAGAGAGATCATCGGTCTCATCGGATTTAGTCAGGACTGGGAAGGAAGTCGGTCGTGCCCGTTCAAAGGAACCATCCCGGCATTTGCTGAGGCGATTTAGGGAAATCATGGAAAACCGAAATCAGGATGGCCGGACGTGGGATTCTACCTTCGGATGGAACATGTGTACCTCAACTGTCTGCTTCTAATATTACTCATGTGGAGGTGATCAAGATTTTCTGAATATCTGCGTATCGTGTAGCTGAAGCGGGATTGCTGCCCGGTAGCATCTTAGTGGAATGTGGGAGACTGACTAAAAGCCACGTCCAGGCTGAATGGCACGCCAGCTCTCGTCGTTAATTAGCCGGGTTGCTGCGATGCGGGGCCGGAGCACCTCACTGACCTGGAAGTAGATCATGAACAAGAGATGACAGCCCACTCCATCACTTCCGGTTGTCAGGCCGCTTAGCTGGCGACAATCAAGTTAATAGCCCACTACTGACCAGGTGTCCCCAGACATGGCGTGGAATCCCATTGCCTGAAGTGCAATTGTCTGCAGTAGTCATTTCCGCTTAGAACTGATGTCTTATGACCAGAGTCGATGTGCCTGGAGATGTCGCAGACACAGCTGGGATTCGAACCTGACTGTCGCTTGCCTATGCACCCAGACAGCGCTGATATTCGAACCTGACTGTCGCTTGCCTACGCACCCAGACAGCGCTGATATTCGAACCTGACTGTCGCTTGCCTATGCACCCAGACAGCGCTGATATTCGAACCTGACTGTCGCTTGCCTACGCACCCAGACAGCGCTGATATTCGAACCTGACTGTCGCTTGCCTACGCACCCAGACAGCGCTGATATTTGACCCTGACTGTCGCTCGCCTACACACCCAGACAGCGCTGATATTCGAACCTGACTGTCGCTTGCCTATGCACCCAGGCAGCGCTGATATTCGAACCTGACCATCGCTTGCCTACGCACTCAGACAGCGCCGATATTCGAACCTGACCGTCGCTTGCCTATGCACCCAGACAGCGCTGATATTCGAACCTGACTGTCGCTTGCCTACGCACCCAGACAGCGCTGATATTCGAACCTGACTGTCGCTTGCCTACGCACCCAGACAGCGCTGATATTCGAACCTGACTGTCGCTTGCCTACGCACCCAGACAGCGCTGATATTCGAACCTGACTGTCGCTTGCCTACACACCCAGACAGCGCTGATATTCGAACCTGACTGTCGCTTGCCTACGCACCCAGACAGCGCTGATATTCGAACCTGACTGTCGCTTGCCTACGCACCCAGACAGCGCTGATATTCGAACCTGACTGTCGCTTGCCTACGCACCCAGACAGTGCTGATATTCGACCCTGACTGTCGCTCGCCTATGCACCCAGACAGTGCTGATATTTGAACCTGACTGTCGCTTGCCTATGCACCCAGACAGCACTGATATTCGAACCTCACTGTCGCTTGCCTATGCCTTGACAGCCAGGTGCCATTTCATTTCCAAGCAGGGCTACTTTGGCTGTCATCCGTGACACTCCTACATCACAGCCGTATGTCGACGATATATTAAGCCCTGTCGTGGTGCCCTTCATGGCAAGCCATATTGGTCTTACATTCCAGCAAGATGGTGCACGTCCGCTCACGGCAAGAGTTTCTGTTGCTTGTCTTCGTGCTTGCAAAACCCTACCTTGAACAGCAAGGACGCCGGATCTCTTCCCGATCGAAAACGTTTGGAACATTATGGGCAATTTCCAGAATGAAATTTTCACTCTGCAGCGGAGTGTGTGCTAATATGAAACTTCCTGGTATATTAAAACTGTGTGCTGGACCATGAGTCGAACTCGGCACCTTTGCCTTTCGTGGGCAAGTGCTCTACCAAGTGAGCTACCACAGCATGGGATTAGCCGAGCGGTCTAAGGTGCTGCAGTCATGGACTGTGCGGCTGGTCCCAGCGGAGGTTCGAGTCGTCCCTCGGGCATGGGTGTGTGTGTTTGTCCTTAGGATAATTTAGGTTAGGTAGTGTGTAAGCTTAGGGCCTGATGGCCTTAGCAGTTAAGTCCCATAAGATTTCACACACATTTGAACTAGGCACCCAACCATGACTCACGACCCTTCCACACAGCTCGGGAGGTTCTGCGAAGTGTGGAAGGTAGGAGACGAGGTACTGGCGGAATTAGAGCTTTGTAGACGGGTCGTGAGTCGTGCTTGGGTAGCTCAGTTGGTAGAGCATTGGCCCGCGAAAGGCAAAGGTGCCGAGTTCGAGTCTCGGTCCAACACACAGTTTTAATATGCCAGGGAGTTTCATTATGGGCAATGCCTTCTAGCCAGCTCGGGCTTTTGACTATCCAAAGCTTCACTTGGACAGAACTTGGTACAACTAACAACAGTATCCATTATAGTCAAGCCGAGTAATTGCCTACATAATACCCAGTGGTGGGCATACATGTTGTTGGCTTCCTCAATTTGTGAAGCTCTTTAATAACTCAGCAAATGTTCCTGAAGTAATAAAAATTTGTTTGTCCATGTATGTACAACACACCCGCTGATTCCGTCCCAATGGAGTAATGTCTTCGAGGCACTTTTTTAAAATAAAAGCTTGTGTATAGAAGTTTACTTGCCATAATTTTCTGTAACTGAAGAATTAAAAATACATTCCAAATATCTATAATCCATAGATATTATAAAAATATACGTATGTGTGTGTGTGTGTGTGTGTGTGTGTGTGTGTGTGTGTGTGTGTGTCTGTCTATGATCCACATCTCCTCAGAAACCACTGAACCGATTTTAACCAAACTTGGTACATGTATACATTGTATTGTATTGTATGTTGACCGGGGCAATAGAAACGACGCAGAGGCTCCGTCCCCGCCGCAGTCGCAGTGGTCCACAACCCCGCGACACCTACCGCAGTCCACTTCACCCATCCGCCAGCCCACACCGAACCACTCTTTCAGGGTTATTGCGCGGTTGGGTTCCTGGTGGACCCCCCCCCCCCCCCCCCAAGGGACCACTCACACCAGACGAGTGTAACCTCCATGTTCGCGTGGTAGAGTAATGGTGGGTTATGGGTACGTGGAAAACTTATCTGCGCAGCAATCGCCGACATAATGTAGCTGAGGCGGATTAAGGGGTACCAGGCCGCATTCGCCAAGGCAGATATGGAAAACCGCCTAAAAACCATCCACAGACTGGCCGGCTCACCGGACCTCGACACAAGTCCGCCTGGCGGATTCGTGTCAGGGACCAGGCGCTCCTTCCCAATCCGGAAAACCGTGCGTTAGATCGCACGGCTAACCAGGCGGGCTAGATATATACTTTACTCTCAGCAGTAGCCCCTGTTGCGTTGTAAGCCACCTACCTGTCAGAAGGGTGGGGATGAAAAACAAGCGTAGTCCTTAATGCGTGAGTTTCCAAAATTTATTCGTCCAGTGTTTGAGAATGAAAGCACTTCACGAACTGCAACAAACTTTACGGACAATTTCAATGCCTAAAGATTTTTTTTTTCTTACTGACAACCCTTACAAAATAATGTAATGAAAAATGATTATCGCATACTACTTTCCCGCTGTTCATTCGTACCACTTGAGGCATGACGTTATACAAGTAATTTATTAGCCCATCAGTACCATCTGTATTCGTGACACATTTTGCAGCCATATGCACATGCTGCACTGAATGTTACTGCAAAATTATATCGTTGTGCGACACATAGTTGAGGAGATATGATGTCATAGGCAATGAGATGCGTGAAAAACTGCTGCATCATGTATGACGTTTAAATTTAGTGCTTCTGCACTACTGACTCATTTCGCAATAAATTTCACAGACAGTATCCACATGTTGCGGAATGTACATACATTATTATATCATTGTAAGCCACATAGTTCAGGCGCTAAAACGTCATAAACAGTGAGATTCTTGAAAAACTGCTGCATCGTGCATTTTTAAATTTATTACTTCCTGCTGCCCATTCCATTCGCAACACATTTTGCAGACAGTATCCAAATACGCCGCTGAATGTACCTACAGAATTACATCACTGAATTACAAACAGTTCAGCGGATATGTCGTCGTAAACGTGGCACAGCTATAGATATATACGATGGCATTGTCAGAATTTCTCTACCAGTACGTTATACAACACTTAAATGTGTAGAACTCATTATTTACAAACCTTAGAGCTTTTCATCTGTGGTGTTTTCGTTATATATTTAGCTGAAGATGTGGCTTTTAGTGCCACGAAACTGGTAGTGCTCCAATAATAAAAGACTAAATATAACTGAAGTGCTTTATTAATACCCAAGATATCATTTTTTTTGTTTCCTCCTGTTTTTGTACATATTGCACAAGACGAATTTTGCTTCCTCCGTTTTTCCCCAACATTTGAGGCTTCAATGAAACAAATTGCTTACACATGTATCATTCAAAGTATTTTCCATCGCTGGCCATTGCGTTCTGTCATCTTTCGGGCAGTGTACGAAACCTCCGACGAAAAAATTGTTCATCTTTTGAAGCGATCCACGAATCGATCAAATTTGTGACTTCTTCATGAGATCAGAAGTGTTGGTCAGCCGGCCCATGCGCCATTGATCTAAACAGGTGATAGTAGAGGGAGCAATATCTGGAGAATAGAACGGTAACATACGACTTCCCATTTTGACGTTTCCAAGTACCTTTTGACCTCTTTTTCAACGTGGGGTCGAGCGTTGTCGTGCTGCAAAATCACTTTATCGTGCCTCTCGCTGTATTGCGGCCGTTTTGTCTTTTAATGCTCTGCTCGAACGCATTAATTGCGTTTGATAACGAACACCTGTAATTGTTTCACTTGGTTTTAACTCTTCGTAGTACAAGACGCCGAGCTGTTCTCACTAAATGCAGAGCATGATCTTGGAGCCGTGAATATCCGGTTTGGCCGTCGACGCGGAAACATGACCGCGATATCCCCATGATTTTTTGCGTTTAGGGTTATCGTAATGAACCCATTTTTCGTCCCCGCTCACAAAGCGATGCAGAAATCCCTTCCGTTTTTGCCTCTGAAGCAACTGTTCACAAACACACAAAAGCCGTTCAACGTCTCTTGGTTTCAGCTCAAACGAGACCCGAGTTCCTCCCTTGTAAATCATGCCCATAGCCTTGAGACGTTTTTAAATGGCTTGCCGTGCCACTCCCACTAATCGTGCCAATCATTCTTGCGTTTGACTCAATGTCTCTAATTTTTCATCTTCGAAAACATTCTCTGCTCCACCACTATGCCGGTCTATCACGTTAAAATCACCGGTCTTTCACTAACAGCGTTCATACCATATGTACTTGACATCATTCGATGAGACTCATCCGCTGTTTTCTCCATATTGAAACAAAACAGTAACACCTCCCGCAAATGACGAGAATTAGGCTCGTAAACTGACATTTTCTATGAAGAACAACTTCATGATGCAGACACAAATTGACTAATGTTTGAATGAGCTATGTTGACCGAGGTCCAAGCTAACTGCCTAACGACTGCGATCTGTTTCTTTCGACCGCTACTTACCGTTGTCGCCACCTGTCGGCAAACGGCGGAAGTAAAGTTGTGCACCTTGTATATGACATGTGTGTCCCTACGGGCTATAGTTATTTTCGTCAGGATTTCAGACTACATTCACTATCTTCTGCTGTCGACAAGTTTTCTCTGCAGATAAATCCTATGAAAGTATCATGATTTAAGCTTGCTCCATCATCAGCCACCAAGCCACAAATGCCTCTGTGCTGCTATTAGATTTTCCGAAGCGGAACTGCTCGTCATCTAATACCTCATGAATGTTCGTTCCATTCTTCTCCATGTTATGTTGCTCAGTAACTTGGATACATGCGCTCTTAAGCTAACTGTGCGATACTTCACATAGTTATCTGTTCCTGCCATCATCTCAATTGTGTTTAGTTGCCACAAACACTACTGTGCGTTACTAAAGGCCAGCTATTAATGTTTTGGCGTACTGTGCTGTTAAATTAATCCGGGGTGCTAAACTATTATCGGTAGATTAAAATTAGGTTAATAACACTGAAGACTGAAGAGCCTCTTAGGCTATTAATAATAGCCCTATATGAAATAATTAATTTTAACGTAAAATTGATGCGCAAGTTTGTGTTTTGAGGGCGAACGAGAAATAGTAAACAGACGGTAATGATGCCCCAGTAAAGCGTTATTGTCCATAACTTTTCCGGCCGTTACTTTCGTTACTTCGATGTTAGTAACTTTCGCCAAGACGGCACTTCCCGTTGTAAGGCATCCGTTTGTGATAAGTCTCAACCATCTTTTTGGGCGTTAGAAGATGACTCTCTGGCAGCCTAACTGAACAGCCTGTCCGAAACTTTGCAAATACGAGCTGTTATGTTCGCTATGAACAATAGAATTCTCGGCGCAGTCGGACGTTTTCTTCCAATCCCGAAATCTTAAATTACCCACATATAAAGAACTTTGCCGCATTGGGATCTGATGTGTTCTGTTGTCAAGACGCATTTCCTTTGGCTGATGCAATCAGTCTCCATACCACATGGTCCTAGCGTTTATGCTTCATCTTGAGACAGTTAAAGTGAGTGCCACAGGCACCTGAAGGACCGATAACATACTGCCTGTTAGTGGGAGAAACAGTTAGCGATTTCGTTAATCGCTAGATGTTGTTGTTGTGGTCTTCAGTCCTGAGACTGGTTTGATGCAGCTCTCCATGCTACCCCATCCTGTGCACGGTTCTTCATCTCCCAGTACCTACTGCAACCTACATCCATCTGAATCTCCTTAGTGTACTCTTGGTCTTCCTCTACGATTTTTACCCTGCACTCTGCCCTCCAATGCTAAATTTGTGATCCCTTGATGCCTCAGCACATGTCCTACTAACCGGTCCCTTCTTTTTATCAAGTTATGCCACAAACTCCTCTTCTCCCAAATTCTATTCAATACTTCATCATTAGTTATGTGATCTACCCATCTAATCTTCAGCATTCTTCTGTAGCACATTTCGAAAGCTTCTATTCTCTTCTTGTCCAATCTATTTATCGTCCATATTTCACTTCCATACATGGCTACACTCCATACAAATACTTTCAGAAATGACTTCTTGACACTAAAATCTATACTTCATGTTAACAAATTTCTCTTCTTCAGAAACGTATTCCTTGCCATTGCCAGTCTACATTTTATATCCTCTCTACTTCGACCATCATAAGTTATTTTGCTCCCCAAATAGCAAAACTCCTTTACTACTTTAAGTGTCTCATATCCTAATCTAATTCCCTCAGCATCACCCGACGTAATTCGACTACATTCCATTATCCTTGTTTTGCTTTTGTTGATGTTCATCTTATATCCTACTTTCAAGACACTGTCCATTCCGTTCAACTGCTCTTCCAAGTCCTTTGCTGTCTCTGACAGAATTACAATGCCATCGGCGAACCTCAAAGTTTTTATTTCTTCTCCATGGATTTTGATACCTACTCCGAATTTTTCTTTTGTTTCCTTTACTGCGTGCTCAATAAACAGATTGAATAACATCTGGGAGAGACTACAACCCTGTCTCACTCCCTTCTCAACCGCTGCTTCCCTTTCATGCCTCTTGACTCTTATAACTGCCATCTGGTTTCTGTACACATTGTAAATAACCTTTCGCTCCCTGTCTTGTGCCCCTGCCACCTTTAGAATTTGAAAGAGTATTCCAGTCAACGTTGTCAAAAGCTTTCTCTAAGTCTACAAATGCTTGAAACGTAGGTTTGCCTTTCCTTAATCTTTCTTCTAAGATAAGGTTAATATTTCTACGGAATCCAAACTGATCTTCCGCGAGATCGGCTTCTACCAGTTTTTCCATTCGTCTGTAAAGAATTTGCGTCAATATTTTGCAGCTGTGACTTATTAAACTGATAGTTCGGTAATTTTCACATCTGTCAACACCTGCTTTCTTTGGGATACAAATGTCGCTAGATACAATAGCCAAATCATTTAAAATATCAGCTGAAAATTACTTTTTCAGCCGAAACACCGACCGCCGCTAAGGTAATCCGTCACGTTCTGATGCCATTTTCCATCATTCGACAGTGTGTCAGCGTATGGATTGAGAGTAAACCGAAGAAAGACGATAGTTCTGATGAGTAGCAGAAATGAGAATAGCGTGAAACGTATCAGAATTTATGATCAGGAGACGATAGGATAAAGACATAAAAAGCAGGCTATTATAAGCAAAGAGGCCATTCCTGGCGAAAAGAAGCGTATTGGTATCAAATGTAGGCCTTAATTTGAGGAAAACATCTCTGGGAGTACACGCTTGGAGCACTATGGGACTCAACTTCTGAGGTCATCAGTCCCCTAGAACTTAGAACTACTTAAACCTAACTAAGGACATCAGACACATCCACGCCCGAGGCAGGATTCGAACCTGCGACAGTAGCGGTCGCGCGATTCCAGACTGTAGCGTCTAGAATCGCTCGGCCACTTCGGCCGGCAGAGAGTAAAACCTGTACAGCAAGAAAGAGATTGGAATATATGGAACAAATAATTGAGGACGTAGGGTGCGGTTGCTTCTCTGAGATGAAGAGGTTTACACAGGGAGAGGCATTCGTAGCCGCCCGAATCAAGCCAGTTATGGGACCGACGACATACAAGGAGGACACTGTACCTCTCGCTCCTCTCAATTGGGTGTTTTATTTCTTTGTGTATCTGTTCTTGATTACTTATATCAGTAGCGTTTTTCGTTTGACAGAGCTTTGTATCCCGATCCGGTAATAGCTATCTTTACAGAATGAATGATATGGTACTTCTTTGCTGATTAAAACTTTGCACCGGACAAAAACTCGAAATTTGCCTTTCATTGGTACGTGCTCTATCTTCTGAGCTACACAAGAATAGCTTACGAGCCATCGTCACACTTCCATTTCCACCAGTACCTCATCTCCTACGGTCAAAAATTCACAGACATTTTCCGGCGAAACTTGCGGAACTACGGTGTCACACCTGGGAGAAAGGATAGTTTGGAGATATGGCTTAGCCTTGGGAATGTTTCAAGACTGAAATTTTCTTTCTGCAAAGAACTTGGGGGAAGTTGAGAAGATTTGAGAAGAGGTACTGGCAGTAGTAAAGCACTGAAGAGGATTCGTGTGTCATGCTTGGGTAGCTCAGTTGGTAAAGAACTTGTCTACAAACACCAAAGGTCTCGAGTTCGAGTCTCGGACTGGCACACAGTTTTAATCTGTCAGGGAGATTCAATGACTTGTATGCCGACACTTGTGCCACCTATTTTAATGCCATTATATATTTCTCTATCGTTTGAGCTTCATGGTTGATGTATTTGAGGCGTCCATAGCCGACCTCGAAGTAAGTAGAGTTGCGCTTCTCCCTAGATCCCTTTTATCTATCATGGCACCTGCCATTCTCCACCATTGTTGTGAAGAGAAGATGAATCACGCTTATAGTAGGAGATGAATCCGATGCTTGGGCTCGGTCAGGGCTTGTTTCCGCGTTACACAGTTAGGAACAAGATTTCGCCTTTTCACAGTACCTCACTATCTTCGATGTGGCTCTAATTACAGCGGTTTAAAACTTCAATGTCTTTGCATTGACATTTCACTATCGGTTCATCAACTTAAATCTGTCAATGCCACTTGCACAAATTTTGCATTAAAAGATTACTGAGCAGCAACAACAACCTCTAAAAAGGGTTTACTGCATTGAAAGCTGATGTAATATCGCGAGTACTTGGTCTAGGGCCAGGGCTATTATGCTACGCCTCTTATATAAATGTTCAAGACCTACGTTCTGGCCACTAGAAAATCAATAAATTTGTCACAGTTTTCACGCACGCACTTATAAAAGCTAGGTATCGGAAAATGGATATCCGTAACTCAAGTGACTGAACCTCAAACAGAAAGTAATCACTCATAAAATCCTACTAAAATTACGTAGTGTTGACATGTTCAGATTTTAGCCTGACGCTATGCAATGAGGATAGTTTCTCTTGGCTGCAATTACAGAACTTGGATTGGAGAGAGATTTATCGTCACAGTACCTCATCAAACTAAACGATCTATAAAAATTAATGTATGAAGATGGTGTCTGTTCTTTCGGACATGTCCGAAAGAATAGATACCACCTTCATATGAAAGGCTTATTTCAATAGTGGTACAAGTCCATTTTTGTTCATTCTGAGATACAGAGTCCTAAAATGGATTTGTACCACTATTGAAATAAGCCCTTCACATAGTTAAGGCTAACCGGCCACTGACCTTCTTCTGTGCGGATGCACACGTATTGCCCGAACTCTTACGGGACTCGGTAAGATTGTCTGCCGCGAGTAACGAGTGTAATGGCAGGGACACTACGAATGTAGTGTGTGGATATTAAGTTGGGAATATGGGTCTCACGGGCAGCGTGCAAGGGATAAGTCCCTTCAGTCGGACTATCCTCTGTGCTCTCGGTGGCTCAGATGGATACAGCTTCTGCCATGTAAGCAGGAGATCCTGGGTTCGAGTCCCGGTCGGGGCACATATTTTCAGCTGTCCTCGTTGATGCCTATCAACGCCTGTCGACAGCGTATGGTCTTTATTTCATTATCATTTCAACTAGAAAATAGTTCAAAGACCAAATCCGCAAGTGCTAGTGAAAAGAGGGAACTGAATCACAACCTCTGATACACAAAATATTTAACTATATGAATATTCACACTCCTAAGTGTGCCATAGCAGTCTGCATTCCGGAAAAAGCATCTCTATCTGGAATACTCATGCAAAGGGCGGGGCATTTATTATCAGCCAAGTGAGACAGCTGCATACAAGCGAACTGTTTGATTGTACATACACCGAATAATTATCGAACAGACATAAGGGGGTTTTACCAACAGGTGACGACAAGATGACGGCACACAAAGAGTGCATCTGCCTTTTTTGCAAGAATTAATGGATGGCTCAGACAGAGCATAACTAACTAGCAGTAATATTGAATTCAGGTTCTGTAGTGACTTCGGATTGACCAGATATGTGTAATATAAGCAAATGGGGTTCTCAGTAAACTTGCCAGAAATCGAAGATGTGATAAACGAAAGGATTACATTTTTTCCCGTACAAGTCTTGCAGTAAAGTAATGAATTATTTTAAGAGTAGGAGAGGATGACAAGATTCAGTGCATAATGCATCGGATTGTGTAATACGACTCGATGCCTTTACCAGATTCGAGCTGACGAAAAACGAACCATGTCTGATCCTTTAAATGCTTCGCACCTCAGTTGCAATTCACTAGAATTTCTGAATCCGAAATAATTGCAGAATAACTTTGCAAATAATTGTATCCCACGATTCAGATGATCTAAGTGTTGCCTAAGAACAACCACGGAAAAATAAACGAATTCGTCTGACAAAAATGTCCTTCGCTACTGCCATCGCCTCCGAATTGTTTAGATTCGACTCCCAGAAAACAGAGCCAATTCCGAGACACATGGGCATATGAACAAGTCGAGGGCGTGTGTCCGTGACTGGCTAATAGCGGAGAGACTCAGCAAAGGTGTAACATATGCTACAGCTATGCCTCAAAGAGGGAACTCAATTTGCTCGACTAATCGATACTGATCACAGAATTTTTTTGCTGAGTACTGTGAAGACTCTTTCCCAATTTGAGGAATATCAGAACTGTGAGTAAATGTGAAATTGCATTTTAACGTGCAGCCTTCAGACCTCCGAAATGTGATAGGCAGAGGGCACTCGTGTGGGTTTGAGACAAGGCTGTCTGCCGGCTGATCCCCTGGTAATTACGACGAGGCCTGGGAGATTGGTCGCCCCCTTAGTCGGGACGTCCGCCCGCATCTCTGGTAGCACAGCTCCTCTGGTCTGGTCTGACTAGGTCCTCCCACCCCCCGTCTCTTCTCCCGCTTCACCCTTCTGTCTTCACTTCTGTGTCTGCTTCGCTCTCCTCAATCTCCTCCTCAGCCTCCCAACACCTTATTACTCATCTCCCACCACCGCCTTCGCCGCCGCTGCCTCCGCCGGCCGCCCAGACACAGTTAGCGCCCCCTCTCCAACACCTGGGAGCCCTAGTAACACCATTTCTCAGGGCAGACTTATTACTCTCGTTCATGTGCGTTATCATCGTTTTCTACTACATGATTAAAACCGGAGACGAATTTGACGTTGTATCTTTGTTGGTCCACAACCTAGAATGCATTTACTGGAGTAAAACAATCGTTTTTGCTCGTTTTATACGAGCGACTTCCGGGTCAAAACCGAATACGTATTGGGGATGCGCATCATGTGTTGCCGTGTAAATCAGCCGCCAACCACGTCGCGAGTGGATTGGTGACGTCAATGATGAGTTGACTGTGTAGTGTGAGGTTCTAAAATCTCGAGTATACTGCAGACAGTGTACGAGCAGAAACAGGAGACTGTAGCATGGTCCGTCAAAATCGAAGTTGACATTCTCGCTGAGCTCATTCCTATTATGGTAATGGGTTTAGTGCATGTATCTCTTCTTAATTTTTATTTTGCTATTTGTTTTGAATGGTTCAAATGGCTCTGAGCACTGTGGGACTTAACGTCTGAGGTCATGAGTCCCCTAGATCTTAGAACTACTTAAACCCAACTAACCTAAGGACATCACACACATACACGCCCGAGGCAATATTCCAACCTGCGACCATAGCGGTCACGCGGTTCCAGACTGTAGCGCTCTTTCTTTTGTTTTAATGACATATTGCGATGGTGGCACGAGGGCCTTGTGCTAAATTAACAGCGTAAGTAAATTAACGTTTCTTTGATACAACTGTTTCAATTGTAATGGAAATGAGCGTTTGGCGTCATTGGCTGGGAGGCCCCTTACGGGGCAGGTCAGGCCGCCTTGAGGCAGGCCTTATTAGATTCGACGCCACATTGGGCGACCTGCGCACCGATGAGCATGAAATGATGATGAAAACAGCACAACACCCAGTCCCTGAACGGAGAAAATCCCCGACCCAGCCGGGAATCGAACCCGGGCTCCTGAGGATGACAGTTCGTTACACTGACTATCCAGCTATCGGGTCAGACTGTTTCAACGGTGAAAAAGTCCGATCTGTTTAGTAAGAAAAATAGTTTCCGAAGTTATTTGGCACTTAACAAAGAAAACAAGATAAAAACGATAAAGACTCTGTTTACTACTTTCAAAATATTGCTTATAAGTATACACGATTTACATACATATAATATAATGCATATAATTAAAGTGCAGCTACTCACATGGGTCCAGTGTGGGCTGTAATTATCGAATGGCAGTGATACTTTGTAGATATACAAGCGCGTTAATGTGGAACCCATTCATTCATGCTGGTACAAAATTAGTTCCAATTTTAGCCAACAGGTGCGTATCAGGTGCTCCACTCTATCTTGTCACCATCAGTGGAGCTCACACTGTAAGTGGCAATTAATGATAAAACAAACATTATATCTTTCAAACTTGTTTGACCTCTCCTGTCCATATCGCATTCCCAATCCTACATATGGAATCATTTCTATATGAGTTTCTTCCATTCACGGCACCAGATTTGCACCTGGTGGCCAGAATTGTAACTACCTTTTTTTCCAACGAAAATCAGTTCCCAAATAACACTTTAGAATATCTACCGGGTTTCGCTGTCATACGATAATTACAGCCCACACTGAACCTCAGTTACTAGCGGCGCTTCATTTATAACTGACCAGTATATTTTCAGCTAATGAATGCAGACGATATCAAATATTTGAATGCCACTTTTCCAACTATCTCAGTTCTCAAGAGTTTGGCTAAATTACGATAAGAATTTTGTCAAGAACACCCACTATGAATTTTACTTTGCTCATTGCATATTCATCTTCTGTTACTACGTATCGACTTTTTCCTAAAACGGGTCATTCTTCAAAAACTAATTTTCACCGTTCAGGTGCCGCAATGGATGGTGATAACCTCTAACAACATAAGCATGTGGGACGCTGATGTGTAAATGCAAATAACCGCTCGTGACAGGCGCAAGACAGTACGGGAATGAAACAACAGCGCCGCTGCAGCAGACTCACTTGCCACAAGTAGTCTATTGAGACAAGAAAATTTATTGTGTAAAATGTTCAAGGGCTGTGTCTCAGCTCCACTTCCTGTTCGCCCTGTTACTGTTGTTTAAAAATGAAGATACTGTTATTTAAAATTATGATACCACATTATTCTGCATATTTACATTCACCTATGGGCTAAGCAATAATTTCTTGCAAACCAAAACCACGGGAACTGTAATTTCAGAAAACAGAACCGTATTGCAATAAGCATATGTGGTTTTATTTCTAGAACATTTTGCAGCGAACTTTTCAAAAAAAACTTCTGCGATCTGCTAACACAAATACTAATGTTGAAAATGACAAAGAAAGAGAAAATAAATAAATATACATTTACAATTATGTCCTTCTATATTTACGATATCTCTTGTTGAGGCAGGACAAGATACTCTCACATCTATTTTTCGCATACGGAAAATTATTACAGATTTCAATGATTTCATTACAACCTGACGCACCTTGAGCGAGACTCTAGAAAGTTAATGGTCTGAACAGACGTCCATGGAGCCTGATGAAGTATTTGTATGATTCTTAGCTTGTAGAAACCGCATGTTTAGGGTTGAAAGCAATTGGTGGCAATCCCATCCCTTAGTAAATCTTGCCAGAGAGGTCGACAGCCAGAGAGGGCAGACAGGGCAGTCCCTCATTTAGACAGGTCTCCAGCAGAACAATGCCGCACTACCTGCTGGGGCGCCATCAGAAGGCCTGGGCTGGGGCGACAGTCTGAAAGAACGCATCTACACAGTGGAGTCGTAAACTGGGCATTGTGTGCAGAGCCACGTGTAATAAAAATTCACCTGTTTTTGTGTTCAGCGATAGTGAGAATAGGCCAGTGAACCACTTCCACGGTGGCCTCGGTTTTATAAGAAAAATCTGGCGTCTAAGAAACGTTTATAGACAGAATCTTTATTCACGTCACAGCTAGGACTAACAAGCTCCAATGCACAGGCGATTTAGATAAGGATCTTAGAGATTGTATCTGCTTGCTTGTTGCCATGGGAAGAAATGGTTCAAATGGCTCTGAGCACTATGGGACTCAACTGCTGTGGTCATAAGTCCCCTAGAACTTAGAACTACTTAAACCTAACTAACCTAAGGACAGCACACAACACCCAGCCATCACGAGGCAGAGAAAATCCCTGACCCCGCCGGGAATCGAACCCGGGAACCCGGGCGTGGGAAGCGAGAACGCTACCGCACGACCACGAGATGCGGGCGCCATGGGAAGAGAAATTACTCTGATAAAAATCATTCCTTCCTTCTCTGCAGAAACTTATAAAAGCCAGTAATTGGCGGTTCCTTTCTTTTGAGAAATACAGATTTCTTAATTCTTGATCTGGTTCGACACGAGTTTGTGCTGTCGTTTGCGAGAGGAGATTTAGCGCCTCTAGAGCCCTGTGATTGGTTCAAAACGCCGTGAAGGTGCTGTCGTTCATGCACTTTGCGGGAAAACGGATTTTTTTTTTCAGGAGAAGTGCGAAGCGGCTTGCGAAATATTTATCTGGCTGGTATTTGATTATTATTCATCAGTCTGGAACCCTTACCAAATAGGATTAAATTAAAAATACGAAAGATCAACTGAGAACTGCGCGTTTCGTCAGCTGATTTACTAGTAAGGGCTCTAACGTTACGAAGTTGCCCAACCAACTTCAATAGAACTCGCTTCAAGCGATCGTCGTGTATCACAGAGAGGGTTACTGTTCCGACAAGAACGTTGGAAGAAGAGATTGGCAGCACATTAGTTCCTCCCACATATGTCTCGGAAAATGATCACGATGAAAACGTAAGAAAAATCAGTTCACATACGAAAGTTTACCGACAGTTGCTCTTCCTACACACTATTGGTGAACGGGAGACAGACGGGGGGGAAATGACAGTGTTACCGTCCGGCGCTCGCCGTCGTGTGGACCACAGAGTGTATGATTTGAATCACCTAAAACTTGTCCCGGAAGTATTGCGGAAATGGAAAGTGCTACTGATGCGTGGTTGTTGTAATAATACTCAGAAAGTCTACTTTGTGAGCATACATACACCTTTTTAAATGTAGCAATGCCTATTGGAATCAGCAATCTAAAAGTACAGTAACTCAGAATGTCAGTGGTATTTGTCGTAGGATTCTAATGCCAGTCGTTTGCTAGATGTAGTATATTGAGCAGTTTACACAACACACTTGTACAATACCTGTGTCAGCACACACCCAACAGCACAAGTGCATACACTAGTTATGTGCATTCTTACCAGTAACGAGACAACTGAAACTCACAAGTTTAGAAGGCAGTATACGCTTCCAGTCTGGCATGGAACGACCGCTGTACACGAGCTAGCATTTCAGCAGAGATGTCCGAGCTGCAATAATACGTATTTCCATATGATGGGATGTAGTCGGTACGTCCTTGTAGACGGTATCTTTCAGCTTTCCCCACCGAAAACAGTGTACAGGATTCAAATCCAGGGAACGGACTGGCCAAGGTAGAGGTATTCTGCGTCCAGTCCAACGATTTGGAAACAATTCGTGAAGATCTTCGTGCACTATGCACTGGACAGCTATCATGTTGGTATCACAGGTTCCTCCTAGTCTGCAGAGGAACGTATTCCAGCATCCGTGGAAGGTGGCCTGTCAGGGGACTACGATATCTGTGAGCGTTCAGAGTACCGTCTAAGAAAAACAGGCCTATGGGCTGACGGTCCATTTTCCCACACCACACATTTAATCTCCACAGACACTGAATTTTCCCCCCTGACGAAGTTAACGGGGATTGTCAACAGACAAATAGTCCATATTTCGGCAGTTTACCTGGTCACGATTGGTAAATGTGGCTTCACCAATAAATAAGATACATACTTCCTCTGAAGTATCCTGTCTGAATGCCCATGTATAGAAGTAAACACGGTTCTCATAATTGTTTCCATTTAGGTCTTCATGGAGAGACATGTGGTATGGACAGACGGAGATTGCGTAGGACACTTACCTGATTCATGCACTTCCTTCTTCGATTGCGCGAGATCTAAATGGTTCAAATGGTTCAAGTGGCTCTGAGCACTAAGAGACTTAACATCTCATCAGTCCCTTAGAACTTAGAACTAGTTAAACCGAACTAACCTAAGGACATCACACACCTCCATGCCCGAGGTAGGATTCAAACCTGCGACCGTAGCGGTCGCGCGTTTACAGACTGAAGCGCCTACTACCGCTCGGCCACTGCGGCCGGCCGGGATCTAAAGTGCGGATTAACTGCTACAGTAGCACGAACATTAATTTCGCCCTTTTTTTCTCGTCATTTGTTTCCTTGTGTTATGTTTTCTACGTATTGCACTGCTGCTTTCACATAATTGGTTGAAGAGGTCGATAAATAATTACCGAAATGGATGATTTCTGTTGGATAACTTGCCGCATACTCCGTACAAGAACGAGCTGCAGGTTTCCTACACTCTACATACGCCATGAGCAATTTGGTTTGATCTGCATTGGTAAACCCTATCGTCCGCTCATGACCTATTGCTTGGACTGTCACTCACTAACTGACCAGAAATTTGCAGTGCACTTAAGAACAGACAAGCATACAGTAAGGAAAGGTATTAACCTTCCACCTACAAACTACGCAGGTTGAATGGCACGAGCAAGTGTTAGTATCGAAAATTTTCAAAATACGGTATATCGTAAACGACTCGCACTAGGATCCAGCAACGAGCACCACGGTCATTCTATTACGCCCTAAATTTAGTTAGTTAGTGACAATAGGTATTGTTTCATTTAAAAAAGTATATGTTTGCTCAAAAGACACACTTAGCAAGTGTTATTGCGTCTGTTTATTGGTTAAAACACAAATCCCTGACTACGAATCCATTCTGTGATAAACATCTATATCTACATCTACATACATACTCCGCAATCCACCATACGGTGCGTGGCGGAGGGTACCTTGTACCACAACTAGCATCTTCTCTCCCTGTTCCACTCCCAAACAGAACGAGGGCAAAATGACTGCCTATATGCCTCTGTACGAGCCCTAATTTCTCTCGTCTCTCTTATACGTCAATAGCACTTGCCATTTTCGCAATATTTACAGTGCAAGTTTCAAATGATTCACTTTGCACACGTAAATGTATCAGTGTTCTGTTGACCAACTACCATGGCAGACAGTCGTCCAGAGTGGATGACTTTAGTATCCAAGCTAGATATCGATGAATTGGCTGACGAGGGCGCAGAGTGCCCGCCACTCGCAAAGGAGTAATGGCGCTGCGGCTCTGGCGATTGGCCGGACTTAGACGACGGCCCGACACTCAATTTGGCCATTACTGTGTTTACGTTCACGCCCTCGATATCGTCTCATCGAGAAATGGAACCGCGGAAGCCTCCATAGTGGCCACTAACTCGGCCACGTGGCTAGGTACAGCCACGCTCCAGCTCAAAGCGGTGCACATGGTTGCCTCGCAGCTTCAGAGTGTGAAACAGTGGCGGAAAATACCTTCGCGAGCAGCCGCTGCATCAAATGTACTGCCATCAAATGTACTGCCGATGTGGAAAATAAATGAGTGTCAGTACCGACGGCGAAGGGGGATGTGCGAAAAGAACATGAGCAAGTCCTTGTACGCAGATTACGGCAGGAAGGACAGGATGCTGAGCGGAGTGGGGTGTAAGTATCAACTCCACAGAAGAATATTCAAATTCCACAGAATACATAAAGACGCAGTCATAGGAAATAAGAAAATTTGATCTTGCATACGAAATAAAACGCAACAGGTACAATAAAAGAGCGATGTTTTACAAGGCCAAGATCAAGCAGTACAATTCAATATAAAACAAAAGGAACTCTACGCTTCGGAGGGATCTCACATTAAATAAAAAGTGATAGCCTGGAGAAACTGAAAATAAGGAAACGGAGATTCCCAGAAAAATTTTGGGACACCAGAAGACTTCTGAAGGGACTTGGAAGAACAAGAGAAACGAGGAGCTATACAGGTTCACCGAAAATGTCATGGACACGACGGTGGAAATCTTATGGACACATAGTAAGTATGGTCGAAATGTAAATGAGCAAAATGATCTTCATTTACATCATAACATTAATGTTCACGTGTAGAAGTGTAGCAGACGTAAAAAGCTGTGCACAAGAAACTAGCATTACACTAGAAATGATATTAAACATGACGATTTGGAAGAAAAGTCGACAGCATAAAATCATTTGAACTACATTTCCGAGGAGGAGAAGCAGACAAGAAGTGAATGAAAAAAGTGATTCTTGAAAGAGAAGTATAAGTGGTCCATACTTGGGGAAATTCGAAGAAACAACATACAGTAAAACATGTCCCAATGTTGATATGGTCAAATGTGTTCGGATGCAGCACTTTTTGTCATACTATAAGCAATACAACTAAATATCAACTTCACAATTAATTTACGATAGCCGGCCGTTGTGGCCGAGCGGTTCTAGGCGCTTCAGTCTGGAACCGCGCGACCGCTACTGTCGCAGGTTTGAATCCTCCCTCGGGTATGGACGTGTGTGATGTCCTTAGGTTAGTTAGGTTTAAGTAGTTCTAAGTTCTAGGGGACTGATGACCTCAGATGCTAAGTCCTATAGAACTCAGAGCCATTTTTTGAATTTATGATTTTGCCTCACATGATCTGATTTCAGACTCAGGAAAAATATTCTCTCTACGGCATTTGAATTTATAAGGCGTCACAAAGTCTGGAGAAGAAATTGTGAAAGAAAAGGCGTACTACACAAAATTATTTCGGAAAAGCAAAGCATCATAATTAAAGCAGACGGTGGTTTATTCATATGAAACACGAAATCGTACACAGCACATTGTGAAGAATTGTCACGTTGATGCTAAGCTCGAAGTATTATCAAACAAAAGTGCCGATTAGTGTCTCTTGCTGATCTATGCCGGCTTTTTTTTCTGTTATATATATATACACTCGACGTATAAGGATGTTACTACGGTCTCCAGATGAGTTTGCATTGACGAGTTGTTGTTGTTGTGGTCTTCAGTCCTGAGACTGGTTTGATGCAGCTCTCCATGCTAATCTATCCTGTGCAAGCTCCTTCATCTCCCAGTACCTACTGCAACTAACATCCTTCTGAATCTGCTTAGTGTATTCATCTCTTGGTCTCCCTCTACGATTTTTACCCTCCATGCTGCCCTCCAATGCTAAATTTGTGATCCCTTGAAGCCTCAGAACATGTCCTACCAACCGATCCCTTCTTCTAGTCAAGTTGTGCCACAAACTTCTCTTCTCCCCAATCCTATTCAATACCTCCTCATTAGTTACGTGATATACCCACTTAATCTTCAACATTCTTCTGTAGCACCACATTTCGAAAGCTTCTATTCTCTTCTTGTCCAAACTGGTTATCGTCCATGTTTCACTTCCATACATGGCTACACTCCATACAAATACTTTCAGAAACGACTTCCTGACACTTAAATCTATACTCGATGTCAACTAATTTCTCTTCTTCAGAAACGCTTTCCTTGCCATTGCCAGTCTACATGTCATAGCCTCTCTACTTCGGCCATCATCAGTTATTTTGCTCCCCAAATAGCAAAACTCCTTTACTACTTTAAGTGTCTCATTTCCTAATCTAATTCCCTCAGCATCACCCGACACAATTCGACTACATTCCATTATCCTCGTTTTGCTTTTGTTGATGTTCATCTTACATCCTCCTTTCAAGACACTGTCCATTCCATTCAACTGCTCTTCCAAGTCTTTAGCTGTCTCCGACAGAATTACAATGTCATCGGTGAACCTCAAAGTTTTTATTTCTTCTCCCTGGATTTTAATCCATACTCCCAATTATTCCCTTGTTTCCTTTACTACTTGCTCAATGTACAGATTGAATAACATGGGGGACAAGCTACAACCCTGTCTCACTCCCTTCCCAACCACTGCTTCCCTTTCATGTCCCTCGACTCTTATAACTGCCATCTGGTTTCTGTACAGATTGTAAATAGCCTTTCGCTCTCTGTATTTTACCCCTGCCACCTTTAGAATTTGGAAGAGAGTATTCCAGTCAATATTGTCAAAAGCTTTCACTAAGTCTACAAATGCTAGAAACGTAGGTTTGCCTTTCTTTAATCTTTCTTCTAAGGTAAGTCGTAAGCATAATATTGCCTCACGTGTTCCATCATTTCTACGGAATCCAAACTGATCTTCCCCGAGGTCGGCTTCTACCAGTTTTTCCATTCGTCTGTAAATAATTCGTGTTAGTATTTTGCAGCTGTGACTTATTAAACTGATAGTTCGGTAATTTTCACATCCGTCAACACCTGCTTTCTTTGGGATTGGAATTATTATATTCTTCTTCAAGTCTGAGGGTATTTCGCCTGTCTCGTACATCTTGCTCACCAGATGGTAGAGTTTTGTCAGGACTGGCTCTCCCAAGGCAGTCAGTAGTTCTAATGGAATGTTGTCTACTCCCGGGGCCTTGTTTGGACTTAGGTCTTTCAGTGCTCTGTTAAACTCTTCACGCAGTACCGTATCTCCCATTTTATCATCATCTTCCATTTCCATAATATTGTCCTCAAGTACATCGCCCTTGTATAGACCCTCTATATACTCCTTCCACCTTTCTGCTTTCCCCTCTTTTCTCAGAACTGGGTTTCCATCTGAGCTCTTGATATTCATACAAGTGGCTCTCTTTTCTCCAAAAGTCTCTTTAGTTTTCCTGTAGGCTGTATCTATCTTACCCCTAGTGAGATAAGCCTCCACGTCCTTACATTTGTCCTCTAGCCATGCCTGCTTAGCCATTTTGCACTTCCTGTCGATCTCATTTTTGAGACGTTTGTATTTCTTTTTGGCTGCTTCATTTAATGCATTTTATATTTTCTCCTTTCATCAATTAAATTCAATATTTCTTCTGTTACCCAAGGATTTCTACTAGCCCTCGTCTTTTTACCTACTTGATCCTCTGCTGCCTTCACTACTTCATCCCTCAGAGCTACCCATCGTTCTTCTACTGTATTTCTTTCCCCCATTCCTGTCAATTGTTCCCTTATGCTCTCCCTGAAACTCTGTACAACCTCTGGTTTAGTCAGTTTATCCAGGTCCCATCTCCTTAAATTCCCACCTTTTTGCAGCTTCTTCAGTTTTAATCTACAGTCCATAACCAATAGATTGCGGTCAGAGTCCACATCTGCCCCTGGAAATGTCTTACAATTTAAAACCTGGTTCCTAAATCTCTGTCTTACCATTATATAATCTATCCGATACCTTTTAGTACCTCCAGGATTCTTCCATGTATACAACCTTCTTTTATGTCTCTTGAACCAAGCGTTAGCTATGATTAAGTTATGCTCTGTGCAAAATTCTAACAGACGGCTTCCTCTTTCATTTCTTAGCCCCAATCCATATTCACCTACTATGTTTCCTTCTCTCCCTTTTCCTACTGTCGAATTCCAGTCACACATGACTATTAAATTTTCGTCTCCCTTCACTATCTTAATAATTTCTTTTATCTCATCATACATTTCTTCAATTTCTTCGTCATCTGCAGAGCTAGTTGGCATATAAACTTGTACTACTGTAGTATACATGGGCTTCGTGTCTATGTTGGCCACTATTATACGTTCACTATGCTGTTTGTAGTAGCTTACCCGCACTCCTATATTTTTTTTATTCATTATTAAACCTACTCATGCATTACCCCTACTTGATTTTGTATTTATAACCCTGTATTCACCTGACCAGAAGTCTTGTTCCTCCTGCCACCGAACTTCACTAATTCCACTATATCTAACTTTAACCTATCCATTTCCCCTTTTAAATTTTCTAACCTACTTGTCCGATTAAGGGATCTGACATTCCACGCTCCGATCCGTAGAATGCCAGTTTTCTTTCTCCTGATAACCACGTCCTCTTGAGTAGTCCCCGCCCGGAGATCCGAATGGCGGACTATTTTAAGTCCGGAATATTTTACCCAAGAGGACGCCATCATCATTTAACCATACAGTAAAGCTGCATGTCCTCGGGAAAAATTACGGCTGTAGTTTCCCCTTGCTTTCAGCCGTTCGCAGTACCACAACAGAAAGGCCGTTTTGGATAATGTTACAAGGTCAGATCAGTCAATCATCCAGACTGTTGCCCCTGCAACTACTGAAAAGGCTGCTGCCCCTCTTCAGGAACCACACGTTTGTCTGGCCTCTCAACAGATACCCCTCCGTTGTGGTTGCACCTACGGTATGGCTATCTGTATCGCTGAGGCACGCAAGCCTCCCCACCAACGGCAAGGTCCATGGTTCAAGGGGGGGTTGACGAGTTATGAAAGCTAAATTTGCCTTTATTCTATTCTCGTTTACCTTTTATCTCCCCTGGTGTTTGTGGTACGTTCATTTGTTGATTTTGATGTTCTACACTGGATGGACCGGTTTCGGAACATTTTGAAACACATTTTCAGATGAAGACGAGATGAGTAGATCTCTGTTGTATTTTATAATCCAACAGATGCGTCTTTCACGTTTTATTAAGGTTAGTATCAGAAACGATGTTAAGTTTGTTAATAATTGCAGCAATGTTTCATCATTTGCTATTTCAATTATCACGTAGATAAGAAGAATTCCTTTCTTTGCAACTGAATGTTTCATGTCTATCAAACATGTTTCATCTATACATCTATTATCATCAATGGTAATCATGTTTGTGTCCTCTTCATGTGTCCTTTCCATGTATCCATGTCTTCTTCCGTAGGCACAAAACGAACGCAGCATAGGTTTCCAATTGCTATTAGGACGTATTTAAATACATAACCCACACATGGTGTTGATCACAAATATTCACGACAATAATACGCAACTAGCCATCTGCTATTTATAGAAGAGCAACTTACAGTAGTCAATAAAATCTTTCAAAGTTGTCAGTTTAGTATGCTTGCTCAATACTACGCAGGTCACCAACATTCTGTAATCGAAGCTAATAATTACGGCAGCATAGCAAGCCACGCAGAATTTTCGAACCAATTAGAAAGAAGCCACAAAATTCTCGAAACTTCTAGAAGCATTTTTACGACAGACCTTAGTTACTTTGTGACCCACTTCTTAACCAAAGCAAATTATAACATTTTTACTAGCACACGTCAGCATAGCTCCACATGCTACAACTGACTTACGACTCCCCGAGGTAAGCGAGCCAAAAAAATCTCTGCTCCAAGATGCACGTACGTGCTCTCCACTGTCTGTGTCGAAGATTCTATAGGGAATCAGCTTTTAGTGTTTCACACACAACATGGTGAATTCTGTCCTTCACCAGTTTCCAAAAATCGAATTTACTTTAATCAGTTTCCATTCATTATATTTCATTCCACTTCCCGAAAAATAAATAAACTGCAAATAACCTCGCCCCCAAGTATCTTAAGGCTTGAAATAAAGATTTTGCTTCCACCATTCGTAAAGCTGGTTGCTGTACAGTAAACACATCATATAATGTACGTGACTAACTGGTCGATTACACAAGATGTTTAATAATTTGATGATTTAAATAATAAAACAATGCACCAGTTATGTATTTTACCATGCATAGAACGACGCATTTCAGGAATTTATTCCTATTTTCAAGTGCTACTAATGGCATTGATATTTCATGTGACGCTCAGCTGTGTGTGATAAGGACAACAGAGGTAGAACAAATTCCTGAAGCGTGTCGTGCTATGGATGGAAAAATACGTATGTGGAGCAGTATTTCATTTTTAAATCATAAATGACACAGTCACAATTTTCTAAAAACATCGATTAGGATGATGAAGTTAAAGTATACAGGGTGTAAATTTTAAGTTGACGAATCAGTATAACTCAAAAAAAAACTTCACACGAAAAATGTGTAGAATCCAAAGTTGATTATTTTCGAGGTGGACGTCTGCCGGTGCTAAAATTAGCCCGCCACCTCAGCCCCCTGGGCGTGAGGCTGCGGGCAGCTTTAAAATTTAAAATAGGAACCACCATTTTTTATTGCAGGATAAGGTTATACATGACAAACTACGTGCATTTTGTCTCAAACATTTGTTTTGATTCTTCGTAGTTGGCGCTGTAATTCAAGAAAATCCATGTTCTCAATTTCACTTGGAAAATAGTTACAGATAAATAAAAAATACTTCTTTACTTCACAAATTTTGTTTCGCTAAAACTAAAACTCTCCCTCTCTTCCAATAGGGTGGGGTTTGAGACAACGGAATTAGAGTTTTACAAATGTTGACTTAAATATTATTTTTTTCCACAGATTCGGATAAGTTTTGTTTGTTTTGTGTTCATGAGGCCACACAATCTTTGGGTCAACATTTGTAAAATGGGGTGAGAGGGAGAGTTTTAGTTTTAGTCAATCAAAATTTAAGAAGTAAATAAGTATTTTTTATTTACCCGTAACCATTTTCGACGCAAAAATGAGAACATGGATTTTCTTGAATGACAGCGCCAGTTACCAAGAATCAAAACAAACGTTTTTTATGTAGAATCTGATTCTGCAATAAAAATTGGGGTTCCCATTTGAAATTTTAAAGTTGCCCCAGCTCCACGCCCAGGACAATTTTAGCACCAGCAGATGTCCACCTCGAAAATAAGCAACTTTGGATTCTACACATTTCTCGTGTGAACCTTATTTTTCGAGTTGTTCTGGTTTGTCAACTTAAAATTTACACCGTGTATAAAAAATTGCATCAAATTGCAAGATGCATCAATCACGTGCATGGCACGTTCACAACCTCACTCACTTTGAAGCATAATACAGTAAAATAGTAATGTCAAACACGCTAAACTAATAATCGCTTTTGGGAAGCTAGAACAATGCGTAACATATAATGTTAAACAAAATATTGTTTAATTAACTATTTGGCCACTAATATTCCGTTTACTTCATCCTCTTATAGAGTCACAGAACGGATTAATGTGTCTGGATGTTGGCTGTAATATGAAGTCACAGATTTTAGTTTTTCAGTAATTTTAAATATCTCCAAAAATGTTTCGTTTATGAAAGAGAGTCGTACGACGGTTAAATACTGCTTCTCTCAACCTCTCTTCAAAGTTTCACAACAACTTCTGTTTGGGAAATGACTTAATTCACAGTCTGGTATGTGATTTAAGAAACCTGTGAAGCATACACTTTTGACGGCTAGGAATCAGCGAGCGAGCGCAGATAGGACGTAGTCTTCGGAGTCCGGGAACCTGTTTTGTAGTCACCGGGGAGGTAAGACAAATTTTCCAGCCTCCTAAGCGAAAACCTGTTCCGTTAGAGCACTTAGTGAGGTCGGTTACCGTGTACGCCAGCACCGGGTTCCCGGTTGGAGTTTGTTGGCTGGAAGCCCCACGATGCAGCAATTAGCATTTGCGTTGGTAGGAAACTGACAATAGAGCTGCCCTGGAGGCTGGTTCGCTGAATGGTCTGCATGTTAAGATGACTTTTTGAAGTGGTTTTGGAGGTGTTCAAATCGGGAATCAACCAGCAGCCTTCGTGATGGGATGACAGGGGTCGTGGCCACTGTGGAATAGCACTAATGTTTTAAGAGTGTTGCATGCGCGACGTCGGTAGTGAATGATGATTAGTAATGAATGTAGTTGTTTTTGTGGGGTAGGTGAGCCGCGGCGGCGGGCGCTAGGGTGTTCGACTTGCATCGCTGATATCGTTATTCGGCTGTCTCGCTATCTTTTACTGCTCCCACGGCGGGTTTTCCGGGTGAATTTGTGACGAAGGAGTCTCCTGTCGGCGTCCAACGAGCCAACTTGTGTTGAAAACAAGCCCGCGTCCCTAACCGTGGTGCATGGGCCTCGCCGTGCTCACCGCCCTTGTCTTTTGCCGCGCCGGATGTACGGTGCCAATCATTGGGCACCTTGACGTGCAAAACTGTGGTGGGTTCGTCATCTCACGCTGAACAGCTTCCCAGCTCGTAATTTGCAAGCTCCAAGTTACGTATCACATTTATTCTGTGTTTAACTAAGAAGATTGTTGAAACTGAAGTGGCATTGTTAGCTGCCGGAGATGGTTCTGAACTTGGTTCCACAGTCGCTATCTTAAAGAGGCTAATGTACCTCCTTCCGTTTCTGATCATCCGTGGGATTTGTGTTTTAAGTGGTTTTCATGCAAAATTTAACTTGTTTTAGTGCATATTGCCAGCTTTGGGACTGGCTGCGGTTGTGTACGTGCCTTCCATCCGTAGAGTTAATCGTTTAATCATTTGTCACGGCAGTATTTGGTATGTTTATTTAATGTTGAAACTGCCTTAAGGCAACTGGAAGTGATCTCTAAGTTTCCTGCTGATTTACTGGGTGGCGGGTAATGTTAGAGTATTGCTCCTTCATAATTTGTGGGCGTGCTTATTATACACTCCTGGAAATTGAAATAAGAACACTGTGAATTCATTGTCCCAGGAAGGGGAAACTTTATTGACACATTCCTGGGGTCAGATACATCACATGATCACACTGACAGAACCACAGGCACATAGACACAGGCAACAGAGCATGCACAATGTCGGCACTAGTACAGTGTATATCCACCTTTCGCAGCAATGCAGGCTGCTATTCTCCCATGGAGACGATCGTAGAGATGCTGGATGTAGTCCTGTGGAACGGCTTGCCATGCCATTTCCACCTGGCGCCTCAGTTGGACCAGCGTTAGTGCTGGACGTGCAGACCGCGTGAGACGACGCTTCATCCAGTCCCAAACATGCTCAATGGGGGACAGATCCGGAGATCTTGCTGGCCAGGGTAGTTGACTTACACCTTCTAGAACACGTTATGTGGCACGGGATACATGCGGACGTGCATTGTCCTGTTGGAACAGCAAGTTCCCTTGCCGGTCTAGGAATGGTAGAACGATGGGTTCGATGACGGTTTGGATGTACCGTGCACTATTCAGTGTCCCCTCGACGATCACCAGTGGTGTACGGCCAGTGTAGGAGATCGCTCCCCACACCATGATGCCGGGTGTTGGCCCTGTGTGCCTCGGTCGTATGCAGTCCTGATTGTGGCGCTCACCACGGCGCCAAACACGCATACGACCATCATTGGCACCAAGTCAGAAGCGACTCTCATCGCTGAAGACGACACGTCTCCATTCGTCCCTCCATTCACGCCTGTCGCGACACCACTGGAGGCGGGCTGCACGATGTTGGGGCGTGAGCGGAAGACGGCCTAACGGTGTGCGGGACCGTAGCCCAGCTTCATGGACACGGTTGCGAATGGTCCTCGCCGATACCCCAGGAGCAACAGTGTCCCTAATTTGCTGGGAAGTGGCGGTGCGGTCCCCTACGGCACTGCGTAGGATCCTACGGTCTTGGCGTGCATCCGTGCGTCGCTGCGGTCCGGTCCCAGGTCGACGGGCACGTGCACCTTCCGCCGACCACTGGCGACAACATCGATGTACTGTGGAGACCTCACGCCCCACGTGTTGAGCAATTCGGCGGTACGTCCACCCGGCCTCCCGCATGCCCACTATACGCCCTCGCTCAAAGTCCGTCAACTGCACATACGGTTCACGTCCACGCTGTCGCGGCATGCTACCAGTGTTAAAGACTGCGATGGAGCTCCGTATGCCACGGCAAACTGGCTGACACTGACGGCGGCGGTGCACAAATGCTGAGCAGCTAGCGCCATTTGACGGCCAACACCGCGGTTCCTGGTGTGTCCGCTGTGCCGTGCGTGTGATCATTGCTTGTACAGCCCTCTCGCAGTGTCCGGAGCAAGTATGGTGGGTCTGACACACCGGTGTCAATGTGTTCTTTTTTCCATTTCCAGGAGTGTATATTCCAGTGTGGCTGTGATTTGGCCTTGCTTTCATTTCAATCTATTTGTGTTGCAGGCCGTTTGGTAAGATTGGCGCGGTTATGGATTCTTGTCAGGACCGCTCATTGTGGGGCCGGTCGGATTATATATAAATATATACCGTCTGCTATGTGACCCTATGCACAAGCCGTGGGGAGTGAACGCTCGTATTGCCTGCCGGCCGTGGCGTTATTGCTTCCAAACGTTGCTATGGGCCTTAACGCTGTTCTCTAAAGTTAAGCGCAATTTGGGAATCTTTCTGAGTCATTTTGTCCGTTAGTTAAGTGAGGCCACCTTGTTAATATTGACGTTTCTGTAAATCATTTTATTGGTTTAGTTATTACTAGCCTTTCTTCTTTAACACTTACGTCAATCATTTGTGTATCTTTAATGAACGTGCAACTTGTTATTATGCCTGTGTGCATGTTTTGCGACCTATATTGGCCCACCTTGTATTTTTAACCGAGCGAGGTGGCGCAGTGGTTAGCACTCTGGACTCGCATTCGGGAGGACGACGGTTCAGTCCCGTCTCCGGCCATCCTGATTTAGGTTTTCCGTGATTTCCCTATATCGCTTCAGGCAAATGCCGGGATGGTTCCTTTGAAAGGGCACGGCCGATTTCCTTCCCCATCCTTCCCTCACCCGCGCTTGCGCTCCGTCTCCAATGACCTCGTTGTCGACGGGACGTTAAACACTAATATCCTCCTCCTCCTGTATTTTTAGTACAAGCATGTTTTACTGTGAACCTTTATGCGGGCAGTTCACTTTTGTTAAGCTTTAACATCTCTTTGTACTTAATGAAGTTTTGATATTATGTGGCTTTGTAACTCTGGGTTGGAAGTGTATAGTATTATTAGTCTCTTGAGTTGTGGTTAAACAAGAAAGATTGCTTGTGATTGAATATTCACGGTGTATACTATCAACGATTTTGGTTGCGGACGCAAAGTAATGATTCTTATTCGTGTTTAAGTAATTCAATCAAAGTGAAGGTTTGTATATTGCATCAGTAAGAGGGCAAATGTCCGAATTGAATTTTGCTATAAAGTCTGTTTTGAATCACATTAAAATTGTAAACAATCACAAGCTTGTCCAACAACAGTGATCCTAGGCTTCCTATTTCCTTTAAATAACTGTTGTGAGATCGTAATTTTGATTTTCTAAAGAATTTGGTTGTACCACAGTTTAATAGGGAGAGGGGAGTGAGCAGAAGCCTCATATTAGAGGGTGGAGGCATCAGCTAACTGCAAGCAGTGATGGATAACAACGAGGCGGATTTTGCGAATTCTTAGAAAAGAAGATGCTTTGGTTTGGTCACTATGTAAGCTGGTGTTGTTTTAGGGTGTGTTCTTCTCACTTGTAACTTTATACTGCTGCCCACTTTTGTTAAACTGATCGAAGCCCTTTGTCCTGGTGTTGTGTTACTACAATGGGATTGAAACAGAGTATGATGCAGGAAAGGTTGAAACAGTAAACCCCTATTAAACTGTTTCACACATAAGAATCGCACTGTAATTTTTCCTTTAAATCGTCGCACGAATGACAAAATATCAGATGTAGAAACAAGTGACGAAGAGATAGAAAAGCAACCTAAATAATCAACAGAGGAAAGGCTGTTGAACCTGACGGGGTACCAGTTTGATTCTACACAAAGTACTTGAAAGAATTGGCCTCTGTTCTAGCAGAAGTATACCGTAGGAATCTACATGAGCAAAGCTTTCCTTATTACTGAAAAAAAGAACAGGAAGCACACGTCATTTCCGTTTCCAAGAAAGGTCGTCTAACAGATGGGAAAAACTTCACTGAGGTGACTAAAATCATGGGATAGCGATATGCACATATAGACATGAACGTAGTATCGCGTACACAAGGTCTAAAAGGGCGATGTATGGACGGAGCTGTCATTTGTTGCCACCACATTGCGCAATCACTGTAAAGGAGTGCTATAATGATGTTCAGTGAAGGATCAGCTTATTGGGTGATTTAGTGTGCACAAATACAAAGTAACTTATAACTGAATTTATATGTATACCTTGATTTTTTCCCTATCACAACACCTTTCAGGTTCCTCACCATTTAAACTATAATTACCGAGTGTCCTATTTTGTGGAAAAAATGAAAGCCTCAAAGTAAGACAGTTAATTACATAACGTTGTTTGATCTTTGATGAGAAGGGAATATTCGGGTTTACTGTGGATTTAGTGAAATTTTGGGAAGCAGTAAATGTAGTCCTGTGAAGTTTCAAAGTCTCCTATTTAATCATTTACTTGCAAGTAGAAGATTGTGATAACAAAGACAATTTTCAGTTTCTGTTAAGGGTTAAAAGCTCTTAAAACAGCAGCTTATAAAGTTTTGCTTAGTAAATGATCACGTTGCTACCTGTAGTAAATTTTAAAAGGTGAGTCAGTTTCTTGCAAATTTGCCAACATTGTGTTTTACTGTAGTAAAAGTGGAAAACTGCAATAGTAGAAAATTATATGTTCATGATCGCTAAGTGTTTGTCTCTCTTGTGTATTGGAAGTGCATATTAATAGTATAACCGGATCCACAATTTGTCTATTGTGCTAATGCTAGGTAACAAGTAACGGGAAAACCACTATTTATGAAAACCATAATATCTTTCTTCAAAAGTTTGTGAGAAGCAACGTCTTAGTGGATTCCAATTAACTTTCATTTTAAATAGTAAAGTATTTAACCGAGAGAGAACCTATTTCCAATTTATGATCCTGCAGTGAATGTTAATAGTAATGTTATAAAGACCATTCAGTTTGAACAAGCCCTGAAAGTAATAGTGTGTTTCGGTAACTGTTATATTTCTGCCAATAGTTTGTGCTGCTCTAGTTGTTAGCTTTAATCTTACCGTAAACATATGTATGTGTCTGAGTTCATTGCACTCGCGTGTGGCCAAGTCTAGGTTCTGTTTCTCCGTTAAAGCTAGTCATACCTACTTTCTTAAACAAGAACGTTAATATTTCTCTTGCCTAATTAGGCTGGCGACCGTTTTGCTTATTGTTTAAACAGTATAGCTAGATAAAACATTACCTGTTACTGTTCGAATATTTACATAATTCCGACTTTCATTTCCGATAAGCCATTTCCGTTAGGTACAACACGGTCAACCTAGCAAAATTCCTCTCAAAGGGTAACACTGTTCTGTTGCGTTATACCATAATTGCTTTAATAAGATAATTTTATATCACAACCTGCCTCCAGCTTCGAGGTTATGGTATAACTGTAGCAGACGGTAGTGTTATAAATGGAAGCCCATTAGTCCTCAAGAGCCGAAACAAGAGAGGTTGCTGTGTTGGACGCTGCGTTCTGGAGCGAAGCCGACGTTCTAACTCATGTCAATGGTCTCCCATTGGGTTCATGTTGGGACTCGTGCCAAGCTAGTCCATTTCAGGAATGATATTGTCACAAACCATGGCCTCAGAGATGCTGCTATATGACTGCTTTTATAAGCACGACAATGCACCCAGTTTTCATCTCGGAGCTATTCCTTCAATCGACGCAGTATAAAACAATGCTGTAAACTGTTCATATCCTTCCGTATTTAGGGATTTCTGAAATGCAAGTAGGAATCACACCCTAACCATGAAAAACACTTCCATGCGCTAACGCGGCCGCCTCCGTACTTCAGTATTGTAACTACACTCACGCTCATAAATTAAGGATAATGCTGATGCATGGTGAAACAACGCTCCGGTGGGCGGTTTGCGTTTTAAATTACTTCGGGGTATGACCATACGGTGCATTTGACCTGCGGTCGTCGCACGGTGGAACTGGCAGCAGTCCACATACGGAGAGGTGTGTGTGTGTCAGAATACGGTGCAGCGACTAAGTGTGCAGAATTTTTCAGACGTGTTAATGGTGGCTGTGTGTTGAAAATGGCTCAAAGAACACATATTGACGACGTTATGAGGCTGGCCAAACACTGCAGGTCGTAGCACGGGCCTTCGGTGTGCCACAAAGTGTGATCTCAAGATTATTGCAACGATTCCAGCAGACAGGAAACGTGTCCAAGCGCTACAGTACGAGACGTATACAGTGTACAACGCTACATGAGGACCGATACCTCAACATCAGTGGCCGCAGACGGCTACGGAGTACTGCAGGTAGCCTTGCTCGGGACCTTACCGCAGACACTGGAACAATTGTCTCCAGACACACAGTCTACAGACGACTGAACAGACATGGTATATTCGCCCGAAGACCTGCAAGGTGCATTCCACTAACCCCTGGTCACAGGAGAGCCCGTAAAGTCTGGTGTCAAGAACACAGTACACGGTCATTGGAACAGTGATCCCAGGTTATATTCACGGACGAGTCCAGGTGTAGTCTGAACAGTAATTCTCGCCGAGTTTTCATTTGGCGTACCAGGAACCAGATACCAACCCCTTAATATCATTGAAAGGAATCTGTATGGAGGTCGTGGATTGATGGTGTGGGGTGGGATTGTGATTTTATGCACTTACACCCCTGCATGCCTTTGACAGAGGAACTACAACAGGTCAGGTGTATCCTGACGTCATTTTGCACCAGCGTGTCCGCCTTTTCAGGGGTGCAGTGGGTCCCACCTTCCTCCTGATGGATGATAACGCACGGCCCCACCGAGTTGCCATCGTGGAGGAGTACCTTGAAACAGAAGATATCAGGCGAATGGAGTGGCCTCCCTGTTCTGCAGACCTAAACCCCATTGAACACGTCTGGGATGCTCTCGGTCGACGTATCGCTGCACGTCTTCAAACCCCTACGACACTTCAGGAGGCTATACCCCAGCAGCTGCTCGACCACCTGATACAGAATATGCCGTCCCGTTGTGCGGCCTGTGTACGTGTGCATGGTGATCATATCCCATACTGATGTCGGGGTACATGCGCAGGAAACAGTGGCGTTTTGTATCACATGTGTTTCGAGACAGTTTTCTCAACTTATCATCAATACCGTGGACTTACAGATCTGTTTCGTGTGTGTTCCCTATGTGCCTATGCTATTAACGCAAGTTTTGTGTAGTGCCACGTTCTGTGGCACCACATTCTGCAATTATCCTTAATTTATGAGCATGAGTATACATATGAAGGTAGGTAACGTTCTCCAGAAATTCCCCAAACACCAGCGCTTTCATCTTACTGCTACATAGTGTGCTTCATGACTCCAGATCACTCGTTACTTGTGTCCTATTGTCCAGTGACGTCTCTCTCTACACAACCACGAACGTCGGTGTTTCTCTCTCTCAATCTCTCTTTCTCTCTCTCTCTGTGTTATTATTTTTTTTTTTTCGCGTCTTTTAACTTGTATGATGTGGTCCGTCACGAGTTTTTCTCCTGTGCCAACCTCTTCATCTTCAAGTAGCATGTGAAAACTGCATCATCAGTTACTTGCTGGGTGTATTCCAATCTCTGTTTTAATCTACAGTTTTTACCATCTCCAGCTCCCTCTAGCACTACGGAAGTTATGGTGTCTTAACAGACGTCCCACCGTCCTGCCCCTTCTCCTCGTTAGTGTTTCCCATACATCCCTTTCCTCGTCAATTCTATGGAGAATCTCCTCATTCCTTACCAACAGCGTTGCTTGGTACTGACTGTAGAGGAGGAGGAGGTTAGTGTTGAACGGCCCGTCGACAACGAGGTCATAGAGACGGAGAACAAGCTCGGATTTGCGAAGGAATTCGGCCGTGCCCTTTCAAGGGACCATTCCTGGCATTTGTCTGGAGCGATTTAAGGCAATAAAGGAAAACCGAAGTCAGGATGGCCGAACGCTGGGTTGAACCGCAGTCCTCCCGAACCCAAATTCAGTTTGCTAACCGCTGCGCCACATTGCTCGGTTTTGAATGTAGAAATGTGTGTCTTACGAGGAGCCGCTGCAGCCGGCCGGTGTGGCCGTGCGGTTCTAGGCGCGTCAGTCTGGAACCGCGTGACCGCTACGGTCGCAGGTTCGAATCCTGCCTCGGGCATGGATGTGTGTGATGTCCTTAGGTTAGTTAGGTTCAATTAGTTCTAAGTTCTAGGTGACTGATGACCTCAGAAGTTAAGTCGCATAGTGCTCAGAGCCATTTGAACCACTTTTGTGGGATCCTTACCAGATGAGACTGACTGAGTACATCGGAAAAGTTCAAAGAAAGGCAGCACCTTTTGTATTATCGCGAAATATGGGCGAGAGTGTCACAGAAAAGATACAGGATTTGGGATGGACAACATGAAAAGAAAGGCGTTTTTCGTTGCGATAGAATCTTCTCACGAAATTACAATCACCAACTTTCTCCTCCGAATGCGAAAATATTTTGGTGATACCGACTTACATAGGGAGGAACATCAGCAAGATAAATGGTCCAAATGGCTCTGAGCACTATGGGACTTACCTTCTGAGGTCATCAGTCCCCTAGAACTTAGAACTACTTAAACCTAACTAACCTAAGGACATCACACACATCCATGCCCGAGGCAGGATTCGAACCTGCGACCGTAGCTGTCGCGCGTTTCCGGACTCAAGCGCCTAGAACAGCTCGGCCACAGCGGCCGGCAGCCAGATAAAATAAGAGAATTTAGAGCTCGTACGGGAAGATGTAGGAGTTCATTCTTCCCGGGCGCTATACGAGATTGGAATAATAAATAATTGTGAAGGTGGTTCGATGAACCCTCATCCAGGCACTTAAATATGAATTGCAGAGTATCCATGTAGATGTAGATGTAGTTGTAGGACAAAAATAACGTTCTGACCAACTTCTGCGGCGTTGCTGCATGACACGTATTGCGGAGGTATTATACGGAAAAGAAGACGGTTTGAACGTAAGTAGAGTATTCCGGCGATGTATGCTTTCTGTTGTTCGCCCAGGGGCGCCACCTGTTGAGCGGCGGCTGATATGTTTGGCAAAGTGCCCGCTTGCCCGCGCCCTGCTCAATACACACCCGTGTCACGGGTCACGCTCTCGGGTTGAGCACCAAGGTCACAGCGCGCCCCCTTTCCTCCTTCTTGTCGGTCGATCGTCCCGTAGTAACACGTTCTTTCACCCTCACAGGCTATTGACGTTTCAACAGTGAGAACGGCAGTGAAGTTCCGCATAAAGTTTCACATCACATGTTATGTGTCTGTCTTCGAGAATTGTAGGGAATCAAGCAATAAGGTTTAAATTTTTTTTTAAAAAAGTGACGACTTTAGTATCAAATACAAGCAGTTATGAAAATGCATGTGAAAATTACGAACTATCAGTTTAATAAGTCACGGCTGGAAAATACTAACGCGAATTCTTTACAGACGAATGGAAAAACTAGTAGAAGCCGACCTCGGGGAAGAGCAGTTTGGATTCCGTAGAAATATTGGAACACGTGAGGCAATACTGACCCTACGGCTTATCTTGGAAGTTAGATTAAGGAAAGGCAAACCTACGTTTCTAGCATTTGTAGACTTAGAGAAAGCTTTTGACAATGTTGACTGGAATACTCTCTTTCAGATTCTGAAGGTAGCAGGGGTTAAAATACAGGGAACGAAAGGCTATTTACAATTTGTACAGAAACCAAATGGCAGTTATAAGAGTTGAGGGGCATGAAAGGGAAGCAGTGGTTGGGAGGGAGTGAGGCAGGGTTGTAGGCTCTCCCCGAAGTTATTCAATCTCTATATTGAGCAAGCAGTGAAGGAAACAAAAGAAAAATTCGGAGTAGGTATTAAAATCCATGGAGAAGAAATAAAAACCTTGAGGTTCGCCGATGACATTGTAATTCTGTCAGAGACAGCAAAGGACTTGGAAGAGCAGTTGAACGGAATGGATAGTGTCTTGAAAGGAGGATATAAGATGAACGTCAACAAAAGCAAAACGAGGATATGGAATGTAGTCGAATGAAGTCGGGTGATGCTGAGGAAATTAGATTAGGAAATGAGACACTTAAAGTAGTAAAGGAGTTTTGCTATTTGGGGAGCAAAAGAACTGATGATGGTCGAAGTAGAGACGATACAAAATGTAGACTGGTAATGGCAAGGAAAGCTTTTCCGAAGAAGAGAAATTTGTTAACATCGAGGATAGATTTAAGTGTCAGGAAGTCATTTCTGAAAGTATTTGTATGGAGTGTAGCCATGTATGGAAGTGAAACATGGACGATAAATAGTTTGGACAAGAAGAGAATAGAAGCTTTCGAAATGTGGTGCTGCACAAGAATGCTGAAGGTTAGATGGGTGGATCATGTAACTAATGAGGAGGTATTGAATAGGATTGGGGAGAAGAGGAGTTTGTGGCACAACTTGACTAGAAGAAGAGATCGATTGATAGGACATGTTCTCAGGCATCAAGGGATCACCAATTTAGCATTGGAGGGCAGCGTGGAGGGTAAAAGTCGTGGAGGGACACCAAGAGATGAATACACTAAGCAGATTCAGAAGGATGTAGGTTGCAGTAGGTACTGGGAGATGAAGAAGCTTGCACAGGATAGAGTAGCATGGAGAGCTGCATCATACCAGTCTCAGCACTGAAGACCAGAACAACAACAATGTACATAACATTTGCGGTCGCCTGTTTTCAGAATGTTGCCCATCCTCGCAAGTAAATAAAGCGGATAATACTTCTAATAATGTACCGGCGACTGACGGAGCCACTTCCCCATTCCACTGCGACAAAATCAACAAATTAAGAATCGACTCCTTATCGTCAGATCTCGTTTAATACGAAATGCACTTGCGTCGTTTTCCGTTCAGTTCAAAATGGTTCAAATGGCTCTGAGCACTATAGGACTTAACGTCTGAGGTCATCAGTCCCCTAGAACTTAGAACTACTTAAACCTAAGTAACCTAAGGACATTACACACATCCATGCCCGAGGCAGGACTCGAACCTGCGACTGTAGTGGTCTCGCGGTTCCAGACTGTAGCCCTATAACCGCTCGGCCACTTCCGTTCAGTAGTAACTGAAAATAATATTAGTATGTCTTTTGTTAGAACTGTGTAAATATGAATTATTAAATGTTGGTATGCCTCAATACAAGCTTTTGCGAAAGTTATATCCTCTGGTATTCTGACTCCTGAATTGGTTGTTAGATATAATGCGATAAAGAAAGTAGCAACGAAGAAGAAAGCGTGGCCTTACACCGCACCTTGCTGTTTATCAAATAACTTTTGGAACCTTGTTCACTGAGTAGAGACAATGTATTAATTTTAAGGGGGAGTAAGACGTCAAACGGGCCGACTTGGATCAGGAGAGGCACCACAGGACATTTTAATTTCCACTGTCTATACTTTTACAAATAAATTCATAAATCTTTAACAGCATGACCAGGAAGGATTCAGGATTCTTACCCATAGCAGTGGAAGCTGAAAAACATAACAAAATACATTTTTTTTACATGTAAAATTTCATCATTTTTTCACTTACTACTAGCTGCATTTGTTGCTATAGGTACACTTTTCTTCCTAAGTAAGAGATATTCTTCGATGACTTTTGCACAGCATACAAACCATAGTTACAGCTGTATTAAACTCTAAAAGTTATTTAATTTATGAAAAAATGAATGAACTGTTACTTTTTAAACTGCGTGTTTAGAAAAATTTCAAATTTTATAGTTAATTATCTCAATTTTTCCACAGTTTTTTAATAGATTCGGAAAATTCTTGAGTTTCATACACCTGTAACTACTGTTTGTATGCTATGATAAATTCATCGAAGCATCTCCCTTACTTAGGAAGAAAAGTGTACCTATAGCAACAAATTCAGCCAGTAATAAGTGAAAAAAAAGATGAAGTTTCACATCTAAAAATAGGTATTTTGGTCCGTTTTTGAACTTCCACTGCGATAGAAATATTTGAGGAGCTACAGAGTTTTATTACGAAATTAATTCATAGCTGAAATTTGACATTTAACCTCTGTAACGTAATCATCAGAAAGACGCAGTCAACATTGGCGTTGGTAGACCTCCATTTTACTTCTTTTCCTTCAAACCCACGAGCAGCAAGTTTCTCTAATGCAAACAAAAGACAGAAAATTCTAACCACGTGGACAGAAAATGCTATTTGTTTCCTAATTCGATACGTCGCCGACTTCCTTCATCACTCAGTTAGTGTCTTTGGACGAAGTTCCCAGTTCTCTATCCAAGAATCTTGCCGTGAGGTCACAAAATCGAAAATTTTGACTAAAATACAGAACTTTGCAAATAATCAGATGATTGTTATGGAAGAAAGACTGGAAAGAATCCAGATCATTAGGAATTTACCAAATCATTGGTAATTATTTGAGCCGGCCGGTGTGGCCGAGCAGTTCTAGGCGCTTCAGTCTGCAACTGCGCGACCGCTACGGTCACAGGCTCGAATCCTGCCTCGGGCATGGATGTGTATAATGTCCCTAGATTGATATTCATATAGCCGATTTTCTTTTCTCCAAAGGTTTCTATAATTCTTCTGATTGATTATGGCATAAACTATATCTGTTAACTGTGTTACCGGGTTATGTACATGTAGGATGATACTGACAGACGTAGTGCGCCCGAAAATGAATGTAGCAGCGGTGCGTCGCAGGTTGCTTCGCGCGCGCCTTAAAGGTCAGGCAAGGCGCGGCGTAGGCATCGGCGCACAACACAAAGCGGCAGCCGGGGACTCCTAATGAGGTGCGAGCCAGCTGCGCTGACATCGCGGCAAGCAGAGCTGAGGGTCGCGCAGCCGTCCCTAACCCTACCACCAGCTCCTCCTGCCACTAGGGGAAATGCACCACACCGCTTACCCGTTTCAATTTCGTAATTTCCATGTCGGCCACTGTAAGCTCCAATCGGAGAAGAAGTGCTTTGGTTTATAGTACGAGCAGAATGTCATTTCCACAACACACACCCGGGAGCGAAAATACATCTTGGCTCTCTGGACTGTTTGCTTTCGACCCAGTCTTCGTGTACCCCGAATTCTGTAGTTTGTACCATCCTTGCTCCCTGAAATATCATTTGAGCTACAAGGTTTACTGTGGCGGCAAAAACTTTTGATACTCCTGAGCTCATTACCGTGCCAGGATACACTGTTGAGCTATCTAAATCACCTCTCTCCTTTTGATCCAAAGTATAACATACATGCTTCGTAGATATGTCGTAAACATGCGTGTTTGAGATCAAGACGCAGAACCAGCATTGCGAAAGAGTGGGACTTATATACATATTCACAAAGTCAAATTTAGAATACTCGGTGTTTCCCTAAATTTTTACAAGAAAATGCCAGAATAAGACGTTGGACTGTGGCTACAACCCTGGACCTGGGTTCGGAAAGTGTATTTAACAATTTTTTGCTGTGTCCATTAAAAACGATAGGTTAATTCCTGTCGTACTTCATTTGAATAGATCACAGCTACTTTCCTTCCTGTTTTTTTTTTCATTGAATTAATGATCTCGATGCCTACATAAAAGTAAACTATAATTATTTTCTTTTCTTAGCCTCCATCACCCATCCCTTTCTTGCAAGTGGATTTCCTCGACTATCCCAACGCAGTTCGTCTCTATTTACATTGCTATCACACAAATGCTAAACACTAATCACCATCCTCTCTCTTCATAGCTTATAGCCTCCCTCCTTCCCCACAGATCTTTTTATCTTGCTACTTTTTTTGGATGGGAGGGGCTCTTCTGACTGGTTTGATGCAGCCTGCCAGGAATTCCTCCTGAGCAAACCTGTTGACCTCAGTCTGGCACTTGCCCAGCATGGATGCATGGGTGTATTCCAGTCTCTGTTTTCTCCTACTGTTTATACCCTCAACTCCCTCTAGTATAATTGCAGTTATTTCCTGATGTCTTAACAAATGTCAGGCATCCTGCCCGTTCTTTGACTCAGTGTTCCAAATTGTATCTACTCTTCAGACTGTCGATTTCATCTTATGCGCCCTGTAATTCTTCTTCACCATCACTCACAATAGAAATGTAAGCTTGTCGTTGATAATCATTCACGATGAATGTTAATCCAAATCCTGAAACATTCTTTTGCCTCCGTCATGGATTCTGCAATGCACAGATTGAGGGAGAAAGACTGCAACTCTTACACCCTATTTCATTCGAGAAATTGATTCTTGGCCTTCCGTTCATATTGTTCCCTGTCATTTTTTGCACATTTTGTGTGTTACTCATCTTTCCCTACTACATCTTACACATATTTCTGACAATTTCGAACATCTTACACCATTTTAAAGAGACTGGCGCTTCTTATAGGTCGGCTGATCCTATGAAGGTGTTTCAGTCTTTTAAGTCTTACTCCCATTATGAAGTGGAACGTAAGCAACTGACTCTCTGATGGCTATAACTAGCTTGAAGCAAAATTGTCATCTAACAGATCGTCAATTCTTCTGTATATTATTTTTGTCAGTCCTCTTATGCTGATTAATTGATAAATTTCTCGCTTATCCACCATCGCTATCTTGCGTACTGTGTAGATGATGTATTGCTGCAAGTCTTGCGGTATATCTGCAGCCTCACAAGCTCTACCAACTAACTTCGATAGTCTCTTGATTGCCACTTAGCCCAATGATTTTAGAAATTATGGGAGAACGTTACTTATGCTTTCTGCCTCATTTAATCTCTAGTTTTTCAAAGATTTGTTAAACTATCACTCCAATATTGGATTCTGTTCAAATTCCAAATCGTCATCTTTTTCTTCTTTGCTTTCATATCATGAGACAGTTCCTCTTCGTTGCAGAAACCTTCAGTTTAATCTTTCCATTAGTCTACTCTTTCCTCTGCATTTAACAGTGGAATTACTCTTGCACTCATGATGTCAACGACGGAAGTTTTGACTTCTCTAGTTCCTGAAACTGTCCTTCCGATCATTTCGTTTTAGATTTCTGCACATTCTTTAATGCAGTCATTTCACCATGGCTTCCCCTGCACTTTCTCTTCATTTCATTCCCAGGTGACTTATACTGCTGTATTCCCGTCTTTCTCTGGCTTTGTACTTCTTTTGTCAAGCACTCGATTTTTCCATGGTTATTTTTATGTTACCTATATTTGTCTGCCTAGCTTCTGTGATAGCCCTTTTTAGAGCTGTCAGTTTCTCTTTAATTAACTGCCTACTGTGGTACTATGAATGTGTCTGCCGCCTTAGAATACCCCAAACGTATCCCAATGTGTCTTTGTTCTTCATTATCCCCCATCTTTCCATACTGCTTCTTCCGAACGATTCTCTCAACCAACGTGACTAAATTGTGGTCTGACTCTGTAGCTGTTTCTTGGTATGTCTCATAATATAGTTTGACCACGGTGTAAGCCAGGTAGTATTTTTCCACAGTTCCAGGCCTTTCCCGAGTATACCGCTACTACCAGTTGCAGTGTTTTGGAAAACTAAATTATCTTTTTCCTTTCTCGTACCTTGCACAGAGCCCATATTCAATAATTTTTGTTTGTTTGTTGACGTAATCACATTTTTATGAAACAATCATAACCGGTTTCATTGACATTGGTCATCTCCAAAGCTGACAGCAGCACTTAGTGAACAAATGTTCATGCATTTTCAGTTTTTTTTTAGTTTTAAGCATGTGCAGATGGCTGTTGTTGATAAAACTGGATATTACTGTTTCGTAAAGAAGTGATTGTACCAACAAATAAACAAAAATTATAAAATATTATCTCCGCGTCGTTAACTGAATGGGCGTTTTTTCCAAGTGCCCATATTCTCTAGTCAATTGTCAATATTAGATTTTCACCTCCCTTTACATTCTGAATTACACTTTTAGTATTCTAATGCATGTCATTTCTTCATCTCCTGCCCATGACGTCGGTATGTACACTCCTGGAAATGGAAAAAAGAACACATTGACACCGGTGTGTCAGACCCACCATACTTGCTCCGGACACTGCGAGAGGGCTGTGCAAGCAATGATCACACGCACGGCACAGCGGACACACCAGGAACCGCGGTGTTGGCCGTCGAATGGCGCTAGCTGCGCAGCATTTGTGCACCGCCGCCGTCAGTGTCAGCCAGTTTGCCGTGGCATACGGAGCTCCATCGCAGTCTTTAACACTGGTAGCACGCCGCGACAGCGTGGACGTGAACCGTATGTGCAGTTGACGGACTTTGAGCGAGGGCGTATAGTGGGCATGCGGGAGGCCGGGTGGACGTACCGCCGAATTGCTCAACACGTGGGGCGTGAGGTCTCCACAGTACATCGATGTTGTCGCCAGTGGTCGGCGGAAGGTGCACGTGCCCGTCGACCTGGGACCGGACCGCAGCGACGCACGGATGCACGCCAAGACCGTAGGATCCTACGCAGTGCCGTAGGGGACCGCACCGCCACTTCCCAGCAAATTAGGGACACTGTTGCTCCTGGGGTATCGGCGAGGACCATTCGCAACCGTCTCCATGAAGCTGGGCTACGGTCCCGCACACCGTTAGGCCGTCTTCCGCTCACGCCCCAACATCGTGCACCCCGCCTCCAGTGGTGTCGCGACAGGCGTGAATGGAGGGACGAATGGAGACGTGTCGTCTTCAGCGATGAGAGTCGCTTCTGCCTTGGTGCCAATGATGGTCGTATGCGTGTTTGGCACCGTGCAGGTGAGCGCCACAATCAGGACTGCATACGACCGAGGCACACAGGGCCAACACCCGGCATCATGGTGTGGGGAGCGATCTCCTACACTGGCCGTACACCACTGGTGATCGTCGAGGGGACACTGAATGGTGCACGGTACATCCAAATCGTCATCGAACCCATCGTTCTACCATTCCTAGACCGGCAAGGGAACTTGCTGTTCCAACAGGACAATGCACGTCCGCATGTATCCCGTGCCACCCAACGTGCTCTAGAAGGTGTAAGTCAACTACCCTGGCCAACAAGATCTCCGGATCTGTCCCCCATTGAGCATGTTTGGGACTGGACGAAGCGTCGTCTCACGCGGTCTGCACGTCCAGCACGAACGCTGGTCCAACTGAGGCACCAGGTGGAAATGGCATGGCAAGCCGTTCCACAGGACTACATCCAGCATCTCTACGATCGTCTCCATGGGAGAATAGCAGCCCGCATTGCTGCGAAAGGTGGATATACACTGTACTAGAGCCGACATTGTGCATGCTCTGTTGCCTGTGTCTATGTGCCTGTGGTTCTGTCAGTGTGATCATGTGATGTATCTGACCCCAGGAATGTGTCAATAAAGTTTCCCCTTCCTGGGACAATGAATTAACGGTGTTCTTATTTCAATTTCCAGGAGTGTATATCGGAAGCTACTTTGTTGCCACTGGTTTGCTATTGTTTCTAATAGTAACAATTTTTTCACTGCACAGTTCACAGTAACACATTCTTCGCCCTAAATTCCTGACCATAAAAATCCCTACTCCCTCTATACCATTTTCTGCTGTTGAAGTTACCCTATATTCATCAAATGAGAAATGTTTATCATCTGTACATTTCACTTCACTGACCCACATTATATCTAGACTGATGCTCTGCATTTCCATTTTCAGATTTTCTAGTTCCCCTGTCACGTTGGAACTTCCGAAACTCCACAACCCGATTCATAGGAGATTACCCTCTTGTTAGTTCTTTTTCTCTCTTTTACCTGCCTCTTGGCGTTCCCCTTTCGGAGATCCATATCGAGGAATAATCCTGAAACCTTTACCAGTGGGGGGATCATCACGAAACTTTTACCAGCCACTAGTAACTTGTTCTGTGGTTACGCATCATGTGTTTTTCATTTAGTGGTTTGCACTGCCTTCTGTATCCTCATGGCGTTGATCGTTGCTGATTCGCAACCCTTTTAGAGACAGTTTCCCATTCCAAAGACATGATAGTGGCCCCTACTTCTGCTCGTTGCTCTGAACTAACTGATAATGGCTTTGGAAGAAAGAGAGTTACTCTTTCCTATTTTTGCGCTAACTTCTTTATTTCCTGCCTCGTTGCTTGCATTCCACTTTACTTCCACCCTTCCATCTTAAACTCTAGTTTATATACAGCCTTCATCCTAATATTCTTCAGTTTTTCTTACCTTCCTTCTTACATTCTGCTTACTTTGTTACTTGTACTGTCTCCTTCTGCTTCCTTCCTAACCTACACAGCCTGGTTTTGTCTTCCTACGATCGTATAAAATTCCGTCTAACCTCCATCCATTTCCTCTGTACCAAGTTTTACTTTCAGTTTCATTCTATTATTCATTTGTCTTTTTGATGCATAGTGTTTAGCCTACACCTACCACTGCTTAACACCTTTTAAAAAAGTATCTTACTTATAGATGTATTAGGAATTACGAATATTTCATTAATTAGTGAACAACCTTAAATCAAAACAGCGATGCTCATGAAGACTGAAGGCTGTTGTTGTTCTTGGCTGAAATGGTAGCACTTTTAGGAAGCAGGTAATCTGGGAGCAATAATTATTTCAGCAGAGAACATAATCATTATACCCATCAGGATGGAAGTTGCAGATGAACTGTTGATTTAGCCGGCCGCGGTGGCCGTGCGGTTCTATGGGCTGCAATCCGGAACCACGGGACTGCTACGGTCGCAGGTTCGAATCTTGCCTCGGGCATGGATGTGTGTGATGTCCTTAGGTTAGTTAGGTTTAAGTAGTTCTAAGTTCTAGGGGACTGATGACCTAAGATGTTAAGTCCCATAATGCTCAGAGCGATTTGAACTGTTGATTTAAACTGAGAAGATGATTAACATAGAAAGTTAATTGCAGGTACACAAATGTAAGTTGAGCGATATAAAATGTTTAAATGAGAAAAGTAACATGACCAACATCAAATTAATAAAAGAACTGATAGAGTTACTCGCTCTAATAAAAGATGTTGATTCTTAGAAAATGTGGGGATGTAAATATTAGATTCTGTATTAAACATTTCATTCGCCCATTCGTCTGGCTACTTGCACTCCCGCAGTTCGCAAGCGAATGATGCAGTACGACTTCGCAAACTGCAAGGAAGAATAATGATTACTGTTGTCTACACAAACCAATTATCATAGTGTGGCAAAATAGTGAGTATGAAGATAAATTCTTCGTTGTTTAGGGGTACCTTCAACTGTCGCAAATACCTATTGCTAAATTAGCACCGACTAGCTGTAAGTTTGTAAAACACTAGGATTGACGTGAATTTTAAACTTAATTTATTCCACTAATCATGAATCAGCGGGTCATTTGAAAGCAGGAAGCATCGACTTGTTACAAGCAGATGCGTATAAAATACCAACGAGCAATTCCACTAAACGCTAAACCTCATATTCAAGCTTATTTAAGAAAATTTCACCATCAGCTTATAACGATTCCAACAACGTTCCACAGTCCCATTCCTATCAGCAAAGTAACTTAATTGTTCACAACTGCTCAGCATAGCTAGCGATTTTGACTAAGCTGGTAGCAACACTAATTGTAGAAAATTTATAAGTATATATCAAGTTTTGACTCCCGATGATACCAGCGAACGCGCCTGAGTCGCCACCCAAAAACCAGATGGATGCGAGCCCTCGTAGCTTCCAGCCTATATACTGTCCTATCTCCCTAGATTCTAAAGTCATGAACCAGCGTTGTAACGCGGGTTTTCAATGCAGTACACATTATTTAAATAATCTTTCACTAGAGCTATAAGAACTGTTGCATGTGCAACACGAAGACAAGAGAAAGCAAAGAGTGATTATTTTTAATGTTGGTCATATTATCCAAATCAATTTTATAAAAGAGTGTAACCTCTCAACAAAAATATTCCGTAACCTCCCTACAGAAAAAAAAATTGTTTATATAATTCACATTCTGAGTAGCCTACTAACAGATAAATGAATTCCGTAACCTACCAACAATACAATGTGACTAATCTTCAATGAAAAATTGTGGCTCACTTATAACCTTTCAATAACTGACTGTGTATTTAAACTGGTTAATTTGGACGTCAGCAGTGCTGCGTCATGGCCCTGAAAGATCATTCTGAATAAATTGAAAATTCTTACCTCAATATGGTCGCCGGATAACGCATATACAGGGTGTGTCACCTAACATTACCGCTGGATATATTTCGTAAACCGCAGCAAATACTGACGAATCGATTCCACGGACCGAACGTGAGGAGAGGGGCTAGTATAATAGGTTAATACAATCCATAAAAAAATGCACGGAAATATGTTTTCTAACACAAACCTACGTTTCTTTAAATGGAACCCCGTTAGTTTTGTTAGCACATCTGAACATATAAACAAATACGTCATCAGTGCCGTTTGTTGCATTGTAAAATGTTAATTACATCAGGAGATATTGTAACCTAAAGTTGACGCTTGAGTACCACTCCTCCACTGTTCGATCGTGTGTATCGGAGAGCACCGAATTACATAGGGATCCAAAGGGAACGGTGATGGACCTTAGGTACAGAAGAGACTGGAGGGACACGCTGTAAGGTCTTGCAAAGTGATGGTCTGACATCTTCGCAAAATCACCCCAGGATCAAGACACGCAGTTAAGTACTCTAATTACTAACAGCGCTTAGTTAACTGTCTTTGTGATGGGTCTTGGTACAGTAAGACGTTGCCGGACGCATGATGTTATGTGTGTACGATTTCATTTGATGCCTCTTACTAAACTTGCGCTCTGCTTCCACATAATATTGCTGTGTCTGCAGAATGTTAGTTCATTACCTATTATTATCAAGTGTTTAATTTGCTTACGATATAAGTTAATCCATGTCAGTATGTCCTCTACGGGCAATCTCAGCTTTTATTTCAAAAGGTTACCGTGTTGAGCTTTGCAGACACACTGAAGGTGGCCAATATGTGTCTTATTAACTTCTAGTGAGTATCGGTTCTCGTGAGCCAGTTCATTTCCCTCTCTTAGCGTTTGTTTATTAGGTACTATTTCACTTAAAATGGATCAAATGGTTCTGATCACTATGGGACTTAACAGCTGAGGTCATCAGTCCCTTAGAACGTAGAACTACTTAAACCTTACTAACCCAAGGACATCACACACAGCCATGCCCGAGACCGGATTCGAACCTGTGACCTTAGCGGTCGCGCGGTTCCAGACTGAAGCGCCTAGAACCGCTTGGCCATACCGACCAGCACTGTTTCACTTAATGAAAGGACTTGGGAGTGAAATTACTTGTCGTTTAGCTTCGATTTTATAGTGTTAATTTATTGGTCGATCTTGAATGTTAAAGCTAAGAAACGATTGTTGGCCGCCTCTTATCGGGTGTGGACTGTGTTTCAGTGAGCTGAGGCAGCGGGCAACCGAAGCGCAGAGCTTCCCTTTAGATTACAAGTTTGGCTTACGAGCAGTGGAATTCGCCTGAGCTCGTGTGTTGCTCTTCGGCAGCGTTTGCTGGGTTTACATGTCGGTGGCCTACTCGATGTGGGTTTGCAAACGGAGCCACATCTTGCTTCGACGTTAAGTATTACTTCCCTCAGTCGGTTCCACTGTTCGTGGTTAAACTTCGGCGTTAGAAGCTTGGGCCTTACTTCTGTTGTTACACATTTATCATTGTACGAGGTTGTAACTTTCTATGCCCTAAAAGCCCGTCTTACAAGCCAATGGGCACTTGAATAATTTCCTGGTTCGCTCTGCAAGGTTCCCTATTCTAGTAATTTGCAAGATTGCCCAAATTACATTTTAATAAATTTGTTCTAAGTAGTCGTGCTAAAATTGAGACTGTGTGTCCACTGTTATTTTACATGTAATGTTAAAGTATTGAAATTGGAAGGGTCTTAAATAACGTGTCTTAACTAGAGTTGTTTTGTTAAAGTTATGGTCACATTCAGCTTTAGTGGCTTCTGCCAATTTTTATATGAGATCAATGCTACTGGTTTACTAGTTTATTAAAATGTGTGTGAAATCTTATGGGACTTAACTGCTAAGGTCATCAGTCCCTAAGCTTACACACTACTTTACCTAAATTATCCTAAGGACAAACACACACACCCATGTCCGAGGGAGGACTCGAACCTCCGCCGGGACCATCCATTTACTAGTTTATTAATGGTTTTATGCAATGAGTGAGTTTCTTAAATATTTTGCCTGAGTGGCATTTCTGAATGTTTATGGGAGATCGTTAGCTAATGATTTACTAACTTGCTTATTATTTTATGTAATGAGTGTTTCGTAAATAATCTTATCTGAGTGGCATCTGTCAGTTTTTATGAGAGACTGTTTTTGGTAGTTCATAAAAACATTGGAATTGAGATCTTCACTTTATTGGGTCAGCCCTTCCACTCCCTTTAGATTTAAAGGTTAAACAAAACAGGTGTTAAGTAAAAACATTCCAATGGTAGCAGAGCGTGGTTACGATCCATGGACCATTGGGTTATGGGCCTAGCACACGTCCACACTGCCCGCAGAGGACATATTTTCATGGATTAACCGATATCGTAAGGAAATTAAACATCTGCTAATGATAGCTAATAAACTAACATTCTGCAGATACATCAATATTATGTGGCAGCAGAGCACATGCTTAGTAAGAGGCATCAAATGAAGTCTAACACACACAACATCACGCGCCCGACAACGTCTTACTATACCAAGAGCGACCACAATCACAGTTAACTGAGCGTTCTTAGTAATTAGAGTACTTAACTAGGTGTCTTGTTCCTGGGGGGATTTTGCGAAGATGTCAGACCATCACTTCGCAAGACCTTACAGCGTGTCCCTCCAAGGAAGTGGGCAGATCCACACTTCACGAGTTTGTCGCACAACGCACAGCGCCGACCAACTCTCGCCGCCTCCAGTATAACCACGTGACAACCGCCGCCCGGCCTCAGCCAAGCCGTCTTCGCTTCCGCCCGCCAGCCAATCGCCGACTTGCGCACCGCCGCCTTCTGTTCTCAAAGTGTTGATCCCGTTTCTCGCGGTCGGCACTCGCTTTTATCCCGAGCCGGCCCAAGCCCCAAGACAAACCTCTGTACTAGGATGGTTCAAATTGCTCTGAGGTCATCAGTCCCCTAGAACTTAGAACTACTTAAACCTAAGTAACCTAACGACAGCACACACATACATGACCGAGGCAGGATCCGAACCTGCGACCGTAGTGGTCGCGTGGTTCCAGACTGTAGCGCCTAGAACCGCTCGGTCACCCCCGCCGTCTCTGTGCTAGGAAATCGATCGCACTCATGTCAGAGATACTAGTGGCGCCGTTCCCGCCACGGCTCAGAAGCTGTGCGTGGTTCATCCTTTAATTATTGTCTTGATTTTGGAGGGATTGACCATGAGTAGCCATTGGTTACATCAGGAGGTAAACTCATTGACGTGGATTTGGAAGAATCGTTGGTTTTCTGGAGTGTAGGGTAGAGGGTGAGGATGCCGATGTCATCAGCATACTGAAGGTGATAGACTGGTGGCGGACGTTTGGGCACATGAGCAGTGTAGAGAAGATAAAAGAAGAGGAGAGAGGGCTGAGCCTTGGGACACTCCTACAATCGGATAAAAGGTTCAGGAATTGGTATTGGTAATAGTGATCAAGGAAGGGTGATTGTATAGGAGGGATGCTATAAAGGGGACATAGTTGGCTGGAAGTGCATTTGTCTGGAGTGGAAAGTCTTATATGATCATAGGCCTTTTGTAGCTCGAGGGTGAGCCGGCCGAAGTGGCCGAGCGGTTCTAGGCGCTTCAGTCTGGAACCGCGCGACCGCTACGGTCGCAGGTTCGAATCCTGCCTCTGGCATGGATGTGTGTGATGTCCTCAGGTTAGTTATATTTAAGTAGTTCTAGGGGACTGATGACCTAAGATGTTAAGCCCCATAGTGCTCAGAGCTATTTGAACCATTTAGCTCGAGCGTGACCAAAATAGCGGATTTGTGGGACTTTGGTTGATGGGATGGGCGAGGTGCAGGAGCTGGTCATCGATGGAGTAATTGGGATGGAAGCCACACTGGTTAACGGGAGCCGCGCTTGATTAGCCGAGCGGTCTGAGGCGCTGCAGTCATGGACTGTGCGGCTGGCCCCAGCGGAGGTTCGAGTCCGCCCTCGGGCATGGGTGTCTGTGTTTGTCCTTAGGATAATTTAGGTTAAGTAATGAGTAAACTTAGGGACTGGTGACCTTAGCAGTTAAGTCCCATAAGATTTCGCCCACATTTTTGGTTAACGGGAAGAAGATGGTGTTAGTTCAAGTGTTGATCGATGCATTAAGAGTGGATGGATTCGAAGACATGGGTAAACACTGACGTGAGACACATAGGGTTGTAAGAGCAAGTATCAGTAGGAGGTTTGCAGAGTCTGAGGAAAAGTAGTATTCTGGAGATTTTCCATTGTTGGGGATAGCAACCCATGGAGAGGATTGTGGTGTAGTGGGTTGTATGGGGATGAGATAGAAGTGGTCTGAGTCTTTCTGTTGTCAATAAGTAATACAATTGTCACGAGGAGAAGAAATGTTCATCCAATTTAAGTAGTAACATTGTTTTGAATCACCACAGTTAGAAGTAGAGACGTCTGCTCATGAAAGTACAAATCGTCCTATAGTACACTTGCATCAAAGCGGATTCACGCTTGGCCACGAGAGGAGGAAGCAGAGCAGAGGTCAGAGAAGGGACAGGTTCCATCAGTGGGACAGGTCGCCAGGTCGGCCGGCCGCCTGGCGAGGTCATTGATTCTAGCGCCGGGGGTTGGGCGTAGCAATGGGGCGCGGCGGGAGGCGGGCGGTCCGGTAATTACGGCGCTCGCCGCAGCACGGCGCTGCAGGTGCCCGCCGCTGAGTCCTGCGTGCCGCGCTCCGCGGCCACCTCGTATCGTAATGTCAACCGCACCCGACCAGCGGCTGCACAGCGGCTCGCTCTCAGGGGACTGGCGCCTGTCTGCTCCACGGCACGTTTTTGTTTAGTACAAATCTGCAAAGTAAAAACCTGGAATGATAACTGTTCCGAGGACATCACATAGACCCTGCCGATATCAGACGTAAGCAGCGGAAGATGCTACTCTCACAGCACAAAAATATGAAAATTTTCCTGCTTATTTAAAAGATTCTGACTGAAAAGCGGGGTGTCCACTGCTAGATTCTACCTTCCCCAGCGCCTTTCAAAATTTTCCCAAAAATTTTGGCATACGAACATATTCGGCCTTTTTATTTTTTTTTTTAAAAAAACATGCAGCGCACCTCAAACTCACACAAGCTCTCAAAACTCATCGACACCCACTAGTCCATTACTGTGAGTCTCTCATATCCACGCATTCCAAGTTGCCCTTTTTCACACACTCATCCAGCACAACTCATTGTCGTTATTTGTCTTTGTCTCTCTGTCATTGTCTCTTGTTCCACAGTCCCAGTCCTAGGCCCCTCCGTTCAGCCCTACTGCTGCAGTCTCACTATCTCACTCTTGCTCTCTCTTACTGCTAATATCTTATTCCTTCCTTCTGCTGCTGTCTATTTTCACTGTCACTATCTCCTTCTTCCTCGTTGTCACATACTCTGTCCCTCGTTATCAGTGGCTCTCACCCACCTTCACATCCTCTTTCTCTTTAATCCACCCCTCCCTGGTACTCTCTCTTTTACTCTTTTCCTAGCACTGTTCCGTTACAGTCAGGTACTTCCACTGCCACTGTGTCTCTCTCTTTCTCTCACACTGTCATTGTCTCCTTCCCTCTTTCTATAACATAACCACTTTCTACTACCCTCCAGTACTTAGTACTTTTCCGCCTCTTTCCCATTGACACTCTCTTCCTCTTTCTTAGCATACAGCCGCGCGGAATTAGCAGAGCGGTCTTAGGCGCTGCAGTCATGGACTGTGCGGCTGGTCCCGGCGGAGGTTCGAGTCCTCCCTCGGGCATTGTTGTGCGTGTTTGTCCCTAGAATAAAAATGGTTCAAATGTCTCTGAGCACTATGGGACTTAACTGCTTAGGTCATCAGTCCCCTAGAACTTAGAACTACCTAAACCGAACTAACCTAAGGACATCACACACATCCATGCCGGACGCAGGATTCGCGCGTTTCCCTTAGGATAATTTAGGTTAAGTAGTGTGTAAGCGTAGGGATTGATGACCTTAGCAGTTAAGTCTCATAAGATGTCACACACATTTGAACCTTTTCTTTAGCATACAAAACCGCATATATGTTTGCTTGCCAAAATATTTGGGAAACACAAAGAGAGGATATGAAAAAGGTAGAATGAGGCATCTAGTAACCGACTTTTCAGTCAGAATCTATTTAAATAAACAGGAACATTTCCAAATTTTTTTTGTGCACTCAAAGACTCTGCTTCCCCTCTTTTCCCTGCTGCAGCAGGGGATGTAACTCATATGGAAAGACATGCACTGGTCAGTAAAATTTAGACAGTTTACTTATGTGACATTGAAATAATGCAAAATTAATTTCACATGTCAGACAGGATTTTTCGTGTAAAAAATTACGCATGTGCTTCACTACTCCAACATAGGGTTTCGAGATGATAATGGAGACACTTTCAGAATATTGCCCATCACTTTACAAAGAACTACATTTTTACCTCTCACTTGGTCTTACGTGCGTATTTCATGGCTAAAAGTAGGGTAAATTTGAAACTCTGTGTCTCGGAAACGGATAAGGATATGAGGATAATTTTCAATTTTGTTTCACACACAGATGTCAGGAATATATGGTAAAAAGTTCAGCCCTTTTCTGTGCCTAGCCGTCTTGGAATCGTCGGCTGGTTTCTGGTCGCTGGTGACGTCGAAAATACAGATAGAACACGTATCTTGTGGATTTCCGAGGAACTGCACATGAAGTGATCGTACCTCCGTAAGTCCCCTCAAGCCAGCCGTAGATCACATCTGCTCCATTCGGATAAGCAGGAGGAAATGTATAAAATTCATATTGTGACCCTGAAATGTAGGATAGTGACTGTAAGACGATCCTTCTGTTGGGTATACAAATGGTCCCTATCCTAAGAACCATTCGAAACACTTCAACCTACCTTTTTATCACCAATAGAACCCGAGGTATGGGTGCCGGAAAATCCCCTTTTTTGTAGATTGTGTTTTGTAACATGTTACGCAAACATGCTGTCGCATGCATACCGATAATGCCCCCACCTCGGCTATTGAATGCTCGTTCATATTCCACCACATGCCGGCCGGAGTGGCCGAGCGGTTCTAGGGGCTACAGTCTGGAACCGCGTGGCCACTACGGTCGCAGGTTCGAATCCTGCGTCAGGCATGGATGTGTGTGATGTCCTTAGATTAGTTAGGTTTAGGTAGTTCTAAGTTCTAGGGGACTGATGACCTCAGAAGTTAAGTCCCATAGTGCTCAGAGCCATTTGAACCATATTCCACCACATGCGACACATTTCGGCGATATAACAAAAGACGTCTAAAATAAGCTTCGACAGGAGTATCGTACGTATAATTAACTATATAATCATGTCGCTCTTCTATCAATGAGGAAGCACTTTTGTAATTTTTTTGATATTTATGCTATGTGAATTTCAATTCACATATTTCAACCACACAAAGCCTTTCGATGCAAGTCTCAAAAATTCTCGAGTAAATCGACTTTGAAGTTTTTCTGGTTCACTTTAATACCGTAAAGCGAAATTATAACGTGGCGCTGTACATCTCCGTACACAGTAAAACACATGAAAATGAAAGAAAATTAATTTATAATATTTTTCTTTAGCTGAAACAAACTTAACACTCATTTACAAAAGATCGGTAATTAAAAATATCGACAATGAAACGTTGATTTTTATGTGTTATATATAATTAGAAATAAGAGGAAGTGAAGTTTTCATAAAAACGCATTTGGTGAATGTTACATTTAAATTCGACTGACTGAAAATAACGAAAAAAGTAATGAAAATCACGAGACTCGAACCTGCGATTACCAATCTCTAGCACGCCGAACTTTTTTTTTTCTGCGTCAAAGCATTTTCCACTTCATGGTAATTCTCGCAGAACGCGCGTCTTTGTTTAAAAATCTGTGTCTGCCAGGAACCGAATGCTGGTCGCCCACAAAATAAACGAGCTCTCTACCACACAGCCACACTGTCTGCCGAAATATGGACCTTACTTCAGTTTAACAAAGACAGCCGGACATGTTTATTTTGTCAAGAATCTGTGAGAGGTGCAGATAACGACTATGTGGGATTGATATTTGAGTTCTGAACTTGACGTACCATAAATATACTGCGGCGGGTAAGTGAAACGGTGATGTTGTCTGAATATGTGCTACACATGGGAAAAGATACACCGTGACAGCTCTGGATACAGTCACCTTATCAGTCATTTGGCCAGCCGACTGGATCACATCTATGTGTCACAAGGTTTGACACAGGGAATGGTGGCCACCGAAGTTGGCCTCTTGCCTTTTCTGACCACAGTGGCTACATCTGCACCATACATCTCCACCCTGCAAGTCTTGCATATTAACGGCCTTTAGAAGGTGAATCTCACACATCCAACACCCGGACTGATGTCGGCAGGTCGCCACAATGCCGACCAACTGTGAACGATGTCACTCCCGAAACCACTCGCCTTTGACGTGGTGACCCTTTGCGCCAAACCGGGAATCCAAAAGACACTTATGCAGCTCTCAGGGACACCGACACTCTACGGGCCGGCCGGGGTGGCCGTGCGGTTCTAGGCGCTACAGTCTGGAACCGAGCGACCGCTACTGTCGCAGGTTCGAATCCTGCCTCGGGCATGGATGTGTATGATGTCTTTAGGTTAGTTAGGTTTAGTTAGTTCTAAGTTCTAGGCGACTGATGACCTCAGAAGTTAAGTCGCATAGTGCTCAGAGCCATTTGACACTCTACTGACAACGAGAACGACACCGAATCAAGACCACTCGCGACGACACAGCCGAACAGCCGCACACGTATCCATGCACCAGACTGTGATGGACATGATTCGACATTGCGGACAGTTAACCACGCGTCTTAACACGCGACCCGGTCCCTCCCCTCCTGTACGACCCAAGGAACCACAGTGGAAACCTTGGAGGACCATTTTCGTCATCTTTACCAGAACAGAACTGTAGATGCCGAGGCCACGCGGAAGTGTTATAACTGGTAATAGTCGTTATCGACACGGCAACAGTGACGCCATTAATGGAGATCGTCTTGGAGAAGCGGTCAGTAAGTCTCCACAGCCCGATGGCTTACCAGTAGAGTTTAACCGGACCTTACGTCACATAATGATGCCCCGCTCGGTTACAATGTTCCGAGAACTCACGTCCCCGTACTGCACAGTATCGCTTACCCTAGTTGAAGGACTCTCATACTGGTTCATAGCCAGTGGGAGGGCTATCACAGCCATTAACAAATATCAAACGTGTGTGAATTCCTACAAGACAAAACTGCTGAGGTCATCGTTCCCAGACTTACACACCATTTCTATGCTAAGAACAACACAAACACCCATGCCCTAGGGAGGACTCGAACCTCCGGCGGCATGGGGCCCGCAATCCGGGACATGGCTGCTCAAACTGCGCGACAGCCGTTAACAGTGTTGAACGCAACCTAAAACGTCGTTACCAGCCATTGGCCGGCCACTTTAAGAAGACCTTGCAAACGACCCTCGCCCCACAACAGACCGTCACAGAGGGGAAACGCCAACATACAAAAGTCTACTGGTGACCGCGGGGACTTAATAGCTATCGCATTGGCGTACCGCCTGAGAGCGGCGATCGTCTCCATCGATTTCAATCGGGCCTTCCATATAGTGTACCATAACTTCCTCCTATGTGCGATCGACTGTATGGGATTCCCCCTGACTTTCATCGACACCCTGCGGTGCCTTCTGTCAGAAGCCAGGTCTCAGGTCCAGGTTTACGGATAGACCGTGGGCCGAATACCCATTAACAGGTCTCTACGACAAGATTGCCCCTATCTATCTACCTTTATGCAACAGCACTCGAGCCAATCTTCTGGCGTGTTAACCACAGGCTATCCGGCAACACCCTGCGTCACATCACCTTCTGCTATAGAGCATATACGGACGACCTGCTACTGTCGTTGCTTCCACTAACGAAGTCCACAGCGCAGTAAACTGGTTCGAGCAATATGGATAGGCAGTGGGCAGTCTTCTGAATATCAATAAATCGGCGGTGATGGATACCAGGTGCTGTTTCGGGACGGGCGCTGTAGCCACCTTCCCTCCAGTTACTGAAATGAAATGTTTGGGAGTCGGCTTTGTGAAGGACGTGCACGAAACGGCCGCGGCAAGCTATCTACGGTTACTACAGATGGTACGCGTGATGGTGCGCCAGAACCTTCTCTAGGACTTCAACAAGCTGCAAGACGACTGGAATACCTGAACCTCTAAGCGGCGTCAAAGTCAAGTCACATGGCGCAGGTCCTGCCCCTTCCGGCGGTGATAGATCGCAGATTTCAGGCGGCTCTAACCAGAGGACATGTATTTGAAGCACGCTAACATCTTATACCAGTAATACATGGAAATGATGGACCAGTCAATACGCCTCCCTCACGGGTCGTCTACTAGAGGTCCAGGTGGCGGTCTCTCTCATCCCGTCCGCGTCGGTGGCGCCCGTCGCGACACAGCTGTCCAATGTATCGACATTCATGTTGGAGTACTGCTTTGCGATCACGGATCTCCACGCAATGCGTCCGCTGAAGACAAGCGATTTTTACATCAGTCCTCTGCGGACAGGTACCCGTCAGCTGTCACAGCAGTCCGCTGATGTTGTAAGAATGGAAACAGAATCTTGCACACGTGTAAGCCACCTAACAGTAATCTATCACAGGCACAAAGGAAGACACTCAGGGATGAAAACATCATCGTGCTTTCTGCAGATAAAGGCAATACTACTGTCCTAATGAAGAGCAAAGATCAGCAGGAAAAAATCGTGGACATTTTGGATCCCAAGAATTACAAACAACTTCAGAAGGATCCGGCATCGAGGATTTTAAAAATGACCAGTCAGTTGGTGAAAGCGCCTACCCTCTCTTCAGTCGACAAGAAAATGGCTCTGAGCACTATAGGACTTAACATCTTAGGTCATCAGTCCCCTAGGACTTAGAACTACTGAAACCTAACTACCTAAGGACATCACACACATCCATGCCCGAGGCAGGATTCGAACCTGCGACCGTAGCAGTCACGCGGTTCTTGACTGAAGCGCCTAGAACCGCTCGGCCACCGTGGCCGGCCTCAGTCGACATGAAGCAGATCTTTAAATCAGAAGCTTACTCGCCCAGACTCTATGGGTTACCCAAGGTACATAAATCGAAGGTACCTATGAGACCTATAGTCAGCGCAATAGGGTCTCCCACCCATGAATTAGCCGGACACCTTGCCTCGCTGTTGAAACCTGATTTTGGTGGAACTGACAGTTATGTTAAAAATCCATATCACTTCATCGATGTTATTAAGGAAATTAGTGTGGGCGCTAATGATATCCTGGTCAGTTTTGATGTGGTGTCGTTGTCTACCATGATTCAGGTGAATGAAGCAATCACATATAAGGCGGACATTGTTCCTAGTGATATTTTGGCACTATTCAGACATTGCCTTACAACAACTTATTTTCAATATAATACTGTTTTTTTTATGAACAGATTGACAAGGTGGCTGTGGGAAGTCGTCTTAGTCCAGTTGTGGCTAACTTGTTCATGGAGAACTTTGAACAGAGGTCGCTGCAAACAGCTAGAAAAAGACCAGCCATATGGTATCGTTATGTAGACGATACATTTGTTGTATGGACCCATGGGGAAGAGGAACTGGATGCCTTCCTGTTAAATTCTTTCTTTCTTTCTTTCTCGGGCATTTGTCCCACTCCAACGCGTGGTCGGCTTCGTTATGACGGATTTGGCAGTGTTAAATGCAGAGGGTGGCAGGATGCCCTTCCTGCCGCCATCCCGAACCCCCCGGGACGGAAGTAGTGTTCCCCTAGCTGTCTGCGTCTAGTGTAAGTCATGAAACAGTGCGTGTCATGAAACAGTGCGAACGTTTTCTAATGTCTGTGAGTCGTGTAACGGATGCCTTCCTGTTACATCTGAATAGTATTAATCCAAGAATTCAGTTCACTATGGAAAAGGTAATCGTTGGTCACCTGAACTTCTTAGATGTGACTGTAATCAAACGAGAGGATGGATCATTGGGTCATAAGGTTTTCATAAAAGACACACACACTGGTAGTTACCTGCAGGAAGATTCTAACCACCACTCATGACTTAAAAGAGGGGTGATTAAAACATTAATAGACAGGGCGCACAAAATAGTGAACCTGTTCACTTAGATGATGAGATTGAACACCTTAGAGCGACCTTCAAGAAGAATGGGTTTTCCAACAGATAGATAGATCGTGCACTGCGCCCTAGACTGACAACCGGGACGGACGAGGATCGACACCAACCCAAGGGGAAAGTGCTCCTACCATCCATCAGGAAGGTTACTGATTGCATTGGAAACATTTTAAGCAAGTATGATGAGGAAACGAGAATAAAAGAATGTTTAAGAGCCGCCAAAGATAAAAGACATCCTCTAGCTACACCAGGTGTCTATAAAATTCCGTGCAGTTGTGGAAAGTTCTATATAGGCACAACAAAAAGAAGCGTCAACACCCGTCTGGGTGAACATAAAAAGAACTGCCGCCTCGGACATATTGATAAATCGGCTGTAGCGGAACATGCGTTTCAGGAAAGTGATCATGAAATAAAGTTAAGTGAGGCGACCGTCATAGCAAAGACGTCGCATTGTTATGCGCGAATGTACAGAGAGGCCGTTGAGATTGCCAAACACAGCAATAATTTTTATAGAAAAGATGAAGGCATTAAGCTGGATAAGATATGGATGTCAACATTGCAGCAACAGCGTGACAATCGATTAATTTAAATTGAAAAAGTTGGCAATATCAGAGATCATAGCATAGCCGACGTCACGTGATTGACAGCGGCGCCCTCTGGATGGCATATATATACGGCGCTCACTCGCGCTCTCGTCGCAGTTCGCCGATTGTCCTTGGAGGATGCCTTCCGCAGTCGAAGGCCAAACGTCAGGGGAGAGTGTTATGTATGGACCACGGCATCTCAGCCCGGAAGTGTTAAGTGGTGACTTCTGCGGACAGTTCTGCGTAACGTGGTAGAAACCAAATATCCAACTGTCAGTTGGTTACGAGCGCAGAAAACGATACACTAGCTTTTCCTGCCAATCACGATGCGGGCGACGTGGTATAAAGTCACCAACTCCAAGCAGTGACATTGATGGACTGCCCACTTTGCCCTTACTGTCGCCTTCCGGACATCGATGAACGTCGCTTCATATGTGTGTCGTCTGGCGTTTGGAGACTGACACAGAAGACCTTAGCTTCTTACCTCCGTGTCTCACCTGACGTAATTGAACCTCGAACCCTAGTACTGGTACTTTCCCCTCGCAAAATATAATGCGCTTACTTGGTTCAAGTGAATGACCATCGACAACATCTTCGGCGAAGGGGAGAAAGTGAAGTTTGATTACTGGTGGTACTAGCGCAAAGCTCACAAAGCTCTTGAACGCAGACAGAGGTACGGCACGCTCTCTGAAAACTATTCACACAGTGGTTTCGGGGTGCCACAGTGGTTGAGGGGCGCCAGTGCTACGTTCCAGGCAGCATTACATCGACGACAGAATGGCCTGAATTGTAACTAGCAGGGAAGGAAAGAGATTGGCTGATTCATTGAAAAATTCATTCATTGAGGCATTACCAGTACAGTATGGGTCTGTTGTAGATGTTTTACACGGCGTTGTTGGTGGTAGAAAATGCCAGTGAAAGTGGACGAGAAAGCTCCAGTTGCACAGTTTCTTAAAGATTCTGTTAGCTGAAGTAACACAAGTAATACACAAAGCAGTTTTAGTCTATCCTCTCAATCACATATTTTTCGTAACATTCTTTTTTTTAGAATTTTAATTTGTGCACAATTATATTTACTATGACGTAAAAGAACAAAAAAATGAATACGGTTAAGGCAACCGTTCTAGAGAAGCCGGGGCTTCGGTTCTCGATGCGGCACGAATGTTCAAGATTCGCCATTGCAATACCGCAATGCCATGTGCCGATGAGACTCAGGATTTCCCACCTACCCCTTTCCCTTTCTTCCTCTTTCGTCCATTCCAGAGAATTTTCACGCTTAGTCTTCAGACAACTACTTGTTGCTCTAGCCGGCAGTTAAAATGCCTTATATGCGTTTTGCGGCTACATTTTTGCTTGTAAATAATCAACTACGTGTGAAAAGGAACAATGATGTACATAATTACAGTACTATAAGGAGAATTGACATTCATTCTACCTCATTACTTCGTATTAAGGTTGTCTTCAGCACAAAAAGATTTCACAGTGCTGGAACAAAAATGTTTGATCAATTATCCAGTGATATAAAATGTCTGCCAGTGAGCAATGTAAAATTCTGAAACAAACTGAAAAAGTTTCTCCTTGACAACTCCTTTCATTTCGTAGATTAATTTCTATCATTGTAATGTGTAGAAGTTGTTGAGATGGAATTACTTGCTCCGATCTGTATTCAAAAACAATATTACAAATGTTCAGCATGTAAATATATTTATAAATTAATTTGCGATGTGAATGTAAAATGACACGTTCTACATTGTGCAAAATGATCCATGGAGTATGAAACTAAACAACTATAGGTTTCAGTCGCTTCAAACGCTTCATGACGGTGATAAACAAAACGTAAAGCGCTTGTGAAGTCATTCGGGCAGTGGAGATGGAATTTCACAATTTCCGTTCACTTTAGTGTTCAATGACTAGCAAAATTGCCATTTACGTCAAAAACTGAACAGCTACATCTTAAGAATAGAGCAAAAAAGTCACCAGATATCACTGAGGAAGACAAGAGGGACTTTCCCTAGCTCATTTCTCGAGAAAAGATTTACAGTCCTTCCTTTTTGCAGGGAACAAGTTTAAAGGAATCACGTATCTTTCGCACAGTTGCAACAATATGTCCAAAATGTTGTTTTCCACCAGGACGGATCACCATCGAAATAGTTCATCGTTGTGAGAGCATTTCTCTTCAGTGTGCGGCCTAAGAAGCGGACCTGAAATCCCGCAATTCACGCAGTTAATCTTGTGAGAGAAGTGAGTTTGCAAGTAGATCACAGAAACACCTGAGAGGAGAAGTGACCGATATTCCGCTACAATCAGGAATAATTACGTTCCTGTTTGTGTCAGCTAAAAATTTATGCTACTCTGATATTATTTTGTACATCATCCGATACCGTCACAGGCCACTTAGCCAATGATAATTCGCAACTGCGAATACATTTAGTGAACTTCACTGACTTCTTCAGTCGCTGCAGTGCCTGTTCTGTCGAAACAGTAAGTATGTCGCAAGGAACATCGCACAGTACTCCATAAAAGCACCTACACTGAAATATCGTATTTACCCGCCTAGAGCAGGTAGCAGTTTGAATTAAAATGTCACTCATCCCCTACACGGGAATTACATAATGTGTACGAATACAATATGTGACGCATGAACGTCGACATAAGGAATTTTAAATCAGGTTTGAGTCGTGCAGGGGTAACCAAGGCGGTTAAAGCGACCACTCTCGTCAAGCGGTAGGTCAAATTTCGGACACAAATGTTCATTGTTTCTTTAAAGCGAGTACCGTCATTAGACTGTTGTTTATTTACAGTGTTGCATTACCCTTACACAATCATGATTTCGGCTTCAAAGTGCCATTATCAAGTGTTTTAAGTGTTATAAATTGCCTAAGACGGCATACTGTCACATTAAAATTGCCATCTTAGGCAATTTAAAACCCTTAAAATACTTGATAATGGCACTTTGAAGCCGAAATCATGATTGTGTAAGGGTAAATGTAACACTGTAAATAAACAACAGTCTAATGCCGGTACTGACTTTACAGAAATATATTACGACTGTGGACCTGCATTATGAAAAAAATGGCTCTGAGCGCTATGGGACAGCTTCTGAGGTCATAAGTCCCCTTGAATTTACAACTACTTAAACCTAACTAACCTAACGACATCACACACATCCAGGCCCGAGGGAGGATTCGAATCTATGACCGTAGCGGTCGCACGGTTCCAGACTGTAGCGCCTAGAACCGCTCCGCCACCCCGGACGGCGCATTATAAAAAAATTATTAAATTTCCATTCTCGTTATTATATTATACCTCTGATGGTTGACAGTATTAAAGATGCGAAAACATTTTCTGCAAAAGAAAATGGTTCAAATTACTCTGAGCACTATGCGACTTAACTTCTGGCCACTCCGACCGGCAAAAGATAATGTATTTTTTCTTACTAAATTATTTTAATAGATGAAAACATATTAATCAACACAAAAAGTGTTATTCATAAAACTCCATAATGATTGCAGGCTCAAGCATCTTTGTTTTAACTGCACAACACAAGACCTTAGTGCACCAAAAAAATGTTCAAATGTGTGTGAAATCTTGTGGGACTTAACTGCTAAGGTCATCAGTCCCTAAGCTTACACACTACTTAACCTAAATTATCCTAAGGACAAACACACACACCCATGCCCGAGGGAGGACTCGATCCTCCGCCGGGACCAGTCGCACAGTCCGTGACTGCAGCGCCCAAGACCGCCTGGCTAGTCCCGCGCTGCCTTAGTGCACCGCAATGGCAGTTTTTTCTCTCTCGCTCTCTCTCTCTCTCTCGCTCTCTCTCGCTCTCTCTCGCTCTCTCTCTCTCTCTCTCTCTCGCTCTCTCGCTCTCTCTCTCGCTCTCTCGCTCTCTCTCTCGCTCTCTCTCTCGCTCTCGCTCTCTCTCTCTCGCTCTCTCTCTCTCTCTCGCTCTCTCTCTGTGTGTGTGTGTGTGTGTGTGTGTGTGTGTGTCGGCGGTAGGGTTGGTGGGTTGGTTGGTGTGTGGGTGTGTATTTTGGCCAGCAGCGGCCGTTAATCATGTGCACTTGTGCTACAGCAGACTAAATATCGCACTAAAAGTATGTCATTTCTCTTGGAATGCGAGCCGTAAATCGCACAAAATTTACCCCATCTCTCTTCGAATCCAAATAAAACAGACGAAAACATGCTTTGTAGCGCTCTTTCCGCGACAACTAGAAACCGGTATTGAGTGCTGAAATTATGGTCAGCCACGATACAATTAACTCAGAGAAGACACGACGCAGCCCTCTGTTTACAGTTGTACATGTTCTGGCTTGACGTCATCACTGTTGGGAGTGAGGGTGGTACGTTGCTCACAGCTTCAACTCAGGCTGTCGCGAAGCCATGTCTCCGCAATATCCTTTCTTTCAGGAATGCTAGTTCTGCGAGGTCTGCAGGAGAGCTTCTGTGAAGTTTGGAAGGTACGAGACGAGGTACTGGTGGAATTAAAGGTGTGAGGACGGTTCGTGAGTAGTACTTGGTTAGCTCAGGTGGATGAGCACTTGACCACGAAAGGCGAAGGTCCCTTGTTCGAGTCTCGGTCCGGCACACAGTTTTGATCTCCCAGGAAGTTTCATCAAGTCAGTATTTTTCTTGCATGTAAAGTATTGTGCAAGAAATATGGCGAATTCTGTACGCGATTTGCTAACGTTGTCCATTTCCAGTACATTTTTGGAAGAGAAAGTGACGGTTTAAGAGTTAGGTTGACCATCTCCAAATTTAATACTAACGAGGGGAGCTCGTGGGACACGAATCACCCATTTGGTTCAATCTATGTGAGGAGAAGCAGGTACATGCTCCTTTCAAGTTCCTAGAAAATTTCACCTATGTAGGCCGTATGAAAAAGATTTACGTGTGTGAGAGCAACACTTCACGTATCGGTGCTGTAGCACAGTGGACGAGCACATGACCGCAGCAGTTTGGCCCCATAGGAACGTACCACCACCACCATGGACTGGCAGTTCGTTGGCTCGAGCTTGAATCCCGCTGCTGCCATAGTTTACTTCAATTAATTATAAAATCTAAACACATGTAACAGTTCAATTTATATACATAAAATTAATATTCAAATTATTTAAGATAACTACCCTTGTTAGTTAAATGCTAATGTCGTGGTAAATAAAGATAGTAGACGAGGAAATTTAGTACGGAAGTGTACGAAATGAATTGCGTCTGAGGTTGTGATGTTCGGAACGCACTTTTTAACTTTCTATGTTTGTTATTAAGGACTGTTCCTTGTGATGATTACAGAGGCAAAACCACATAGCGCACATAAACATTTAAACAATACAGGGTGATTCAAAAAGAATACCACAACTTTAAAAATGTGTATTTAATGAAAGAAGCATAATATAACCTTCTGTTATACATCATTACAAAGAGTATTTAAAAAGGTTTTTTTTTTCACTCAAAAACAAGTTCAGAGATGTTCAATATGGCCCCCTCCAGACACTCGAGCAATATCAACCCGATACTCCAACTCGTTCCACACTCTCTGTATCGCATTCGGGAGGACGACGGTTCAATCCCGCGTCCGGCCATCCTGATTTAGGTTTTCCGTGATTTCCCTAAATCACTCCAGGCAAATGACGGGATGGTTCCTCTGAAAGGGCACAGCCGACTTCCTTCCCCATCCTTCCTTAATTCGATGAGACCGATGACCACGCTGTCTGGTCTCCTTCCCCAAACAACCAACCAACCAACACTCTCTGTAGCACATCAGGCGTAACAGTTTGGATAGCTGCTGTTATTTCTCGTTTCAAATCATCAATGGTGGCTGGGAGAGGTGGCCGAAACACTATATCCTTAACATACCCCCATAAGAAAAAATCGCAGGGGGTAGGATCAGGGCTTCTTGGAGGGCTTCATCACTCGTTCTCGGCCGTCCACAACTTTTCCCTTTGCACAAACACCCATTCTCTGTAAACTGTTTATACCAACGTTTAATACACCACCTATCAGGAGGTTTAACATCATACTTCGTTCGAAATGCACGATGAACAGCTGTCGATTCACTTCTGCCGTACTCAATAACACAAAAAGCTTTCTGTTGAGCGGTCGCCATCTTAGCATCAACTGACGCTGACGCCTAGTCAACAGCGCCTCAAGCGAACAAATGTACAACTAAATGAAACTTTATAGCTCCCTTAATTCGCCGACAGATAGTGCTTAGCTCTGCCTTTTGTCGTTGCAGAGTTTTAAATTCCTAAAGTTGTGGTATTCTTTTTTAATCACCCTGTATACTTGTCTTTAGAGTGTTAGGTAAAACTAATATAGCAACAGTATCGAGTAGCATTTACCGTGACCACATAGTGAAAATCAGTCTGTTTGTTTTTGTAATATTGTAGCATATTGTCAAAATTTTGTATGAGTCGCCACTGGCTTTGGCGAAACACATCCAGTACCGCACCAGTGCCTATTGTAATCGTGAAAAGTCTTACCTTGTTGGAAGCTTTTCCGACATTCTTATCTTGACATATTCCCAAATACCGCCATCTTGGACATTTAAATCATGCACCGAGCGAGGTGGAGCCATATCTTAGAAGACGGTGACTCAAATCCCTGTCCAGCCTTCAAAATTGAGACTTTACGTGATTTCACCCAACCAGAGGTTACACTCAGTCTTGAACGGCCTCCTCTGCTGTATGGCATTACCCACGCTTTAGGCAGATAAAAAAGTTTCAAATTGTGGATTTCTTCCATGCAATATGACGAATTTGACAGCTGCTGTCGGTTCATGCTTTCTGAACTCGAAGTTAAATTGTGTTGCCAGGTTTTGTAATCACGTGTAATGCTGATATTGATAAATCAGAACCGTCCTTCACGGCTCAGTACTTTTTTTATAAAAAACTCATGTCTAACATCGGAAACGTTAATGCATAGCCACCTACCACAACATGAAGTCACTCCGACGTGACACCCGAAGTCTGCCACAATGTATTTAGATGCATGTCTCTTCTCCTCTTTTTAGGGACTTGAGGTCACAAAGGGAAGTATTAAAATGTATTTAATAAGATAAGTAAGCTCCATGTAGGCTACTTACGTTTTGGTATTAATTAAAAATGTTCTGCCCGTTGCAAGCTAATTTGTTTGTATGTTTTTTAATGTAGTAGCAACCATATCCTCAAAGGTACCTGCCAACTTCACAAAATAAAATTACTGAAATTTTTTGCCTAAAATTAAAATGATCAAGAATGTCTGTGGTAAATGTCTCGTGTTAAAGTAATTTTCCTGGTGATTCCAAAACCAGTCCTCGATTTTAAGAATCTGTGATGTTTCCGCAGTTATGGAGCATTTAATATTCTGATTTACGTTTCAGCAGTATTGATAATGTTGATGCGATTGGATTACAGATCTACGTGTTAACCCTGACCTTCTGTTCTCCAGCATTTGTTGAATAAATCTTACTTCTCGATCAGTCGTTTAACGCAATGTAAATATTACGGATCAGGGCCACTTGTTCATAAGTCACTCAGGTTCGGAATTAGGAGACTGCCTACTCTACGCTTGTCCGTCCTCTTTTAAAATACTTCTGCGAAGTGTGGGATCCTTACCAGATAGGACTGATCGACTACATCGAGAAAGTTCAAAGAAGAGCAGCACTTTTTGTCTTATCGCGGAATAGGGGAGAGAGTGGCAGTGAAATGATACAGTGTTTGGGGTGAACATCACTAAAACAAAAGAGTTTGCCGTTGCGGCGGAATTTCCTTGCGAAATTTTAATCACCAACTTTCTCCTCCGATTGTGAAAAGATTTTGTTGACGCCGACCTACATAGGGAGAAACGATCATGATAATTAAATAAGGGAAATAAGAGTTCGCACGGAAAGATATAGGTGCTGGTTTTTTTTTCGCGCTGTACGGGATTGGAATAATGGAAAGCTATTGTGTAGGTGGCTAGATGGACCCTTTGCCAGGCACTTAAATGTGATTTGCAGAGTAACCATGTAGATGCAGGAAAAAGTGTTGGTCCCCCATGAAACCTGTTCTATTGTTACGGTATTTAGTTTCCGTCATTCTTCAATTCGTGGTAGCAAAGTATACGGTGATGAACTAAATGGTTTCAACATTCGAAAAATTGATTTTTTTACAGAAATCCAAAAACTCAGTTTCCGGATTGTATTACATTAGTGAAATCAGCGAGCAGTCAGCAACACTGGACAGCAGTCACAAATTCAAAAGAACAGAATTCACCTGAAATAAATTTTTAGTGACAGTGCGATCGACTTTGCTTCGGTAATCGATTATTAAATAAGATAGCAACCCGACGTTTGCCTTTTTTCTTGGAATCACGCATCTCGGTATGGGCCTTGTCACACCGCAGTTCATGATTATATTTCAGATAGCAAAAGAAAGAAGGGCAGATTTCCTTGGTCGGCTATGCTGCAGAAGTTTTTAGCATCTCTTGTAAATCACTTCAATCTTCAGTTTCAAACACAAATACCACGTCACCACAGAGTGATGTATACAAACAGTTCTCGGAGGCGTAGATACTGTAACATAACAGAGCGGATATTGTGCGTACCAGTTTACTGCGTTCTCCAAGCATTGGGTACGTCAACAGGCAATAGGCGCTGTGCAGTGCCTAGTATGTAACGCACGGGGAGCTGACACGGACGGAGAGTCATATCACGCCACGCCACACCACGGTCCGTTTTTTGCGCTGCTGCCGCTGTCTGACCTGCATCGCAACGTGTGGCATATCGATTGGATTTGTTTTTGTCTGCCGCAGCATCCAATTCCCTCAGGGCGACCCGTTTGTTGTGCAAAATATGAACCCCGCCACTTCTCTCTGCGACAGTTTCATATTCGCACAATGCCGGCCCGGCTGCATTTTTCGTCGTGCGGCGAACCCCGCGCAAATAAAAACAGCTGTACTTTTGCACACTTACCGACGGGTTTTCAACGGGGTGCGTCATATTTCACTAACTACAGTTAAATGGGGCATTTGCATTAGAGAACACGTGGGCCACCGACAGACCGCACTGTTCAGTTAAAAACTTCGCACGTGCACACACACACACACACACACACACACACACACACACACACAATTTATGATCAACACGAACACAGATCAGAGCAGTCTCGACACAGTATAGCGAAAGTAACGTTACAATCCCTGTACCTTTGTGTGTTATTAGGAAACTCAAATCTTAATTTATTCCTGACACAAAGGAATTTGAGACACTAGCTGTCAATGAGCATTGATTTATATCAATGGGGCAAGTTCAAAACTTATGGCAGGCCGAGATTCGAATCCAGGTCTCTTGCTTTTATGTAGATGAGCTGCCCACTGCGTCATCCGCTCGCCTTGTAACAAGAGACTCGTGGTAGATTCCTAGTCTGGCACAAATTTTCAACTTGCCCCAATGACATTGGCAGCCAATGTCTTTAATTCCCTTGCCTTTTGATTCGTTGTGGCCGCAGAATCGTCTTTTCTTTCGGGCATGTCTAAAAGAATAGACACCATACATACAATTATGACGACGTCTTAATTTATTCAGTGTGCCTCTTTGCTTAGAGCTCCTCATAAATCATAAGAATAGAACTTAAGAAGTGTTTTTTTCTTTCACGACAATATACACCAGTTATATACAGCACACAACTTCACCAACAGACATACTAGTGAAATAAAACATGTCAACCTGCCAGTCCAGTTATAACACCTAAACTGTACGTCAGCATCTAAATATGACACTAACACGGTAAGTGTTACTCTTTGGGAGGAATTCTTTTATTTGACCGTATGTTTACCCAATGGACAGAAGGTTTCGAACTATGATTTCATACAAATTGCAATTAGTAGAGAAACTGAAAAACTTTATTTTTGGAAGTTAAGAAAGTAATTAAATTCACATAAAAGAATGAATATATGGTCGCCAGCCTAATTGGGCATAATAATTTAGAATATTAAGTTCAAAGTATTTAGTTATAATTTTACGAAAGGAAACTTTCGTTACTTCTTTCTTTGTAAAGTGCAGTGAACACACACAACTACCAGACGAACTCGACAGTAGATAGCAGTAGTTATCATTTGCCTAATTGGTGAACACAGAAAGACAAATCGCCCTATACATCTATTAATAATAATTATCATCTCAACCATTAACAGATTCAGTACCAAATGTATCACAATACCAAATTTGAGCATGAACAGAGTCCTAATTTAACTAACACCTAAAAATCACAAATGCAATTAAATGCCACTGTACATACACTTTTTATATTCACTCTACTGTCGAAATGTTTCATATTTCATTAGCAGAACTACTATTTTGATTAACTTTCTCATACTGGAAAAGATTAAAGAGGGGACTCATAAACAGACATTTATAAGCAAAACATGCAAACATTCCATAAACAATTTACATCACACTAATACTGATTTCCAACCTCACGTGAGATTATTTGTCTTTCAAGGCTTCATAGCAATTTACACAAACAATATTCTTAATTAACTTCAGAAATAAATTCAAGGTAAAGTTAAGTTTCAAACTGGTTCAAAATTGTGTGCCTTTTTCATTACTAGTGAATCAAGGGATTTTAACTACGAATATTTATGCCCTTTAGCACTAAAACTTTGGCACATTCAAGGCAGAAACAATTCAAAACAAAATAAAGTCCCTGAAAGTTCCAAAGTATGTGCCTCTCTCTTTACCTGTGAAATAAGTAATTTAACTAGTAACATTTATATGCTTCAGCGCTGAAACTTAGGCACATTCAAACAGAAACAAGTTAGTGGTTTTTCATAAACAGGACACTCGGTATTCAGCACGTTTGGGATAGGGCCGTTCTTGGTGTCATGAACAGGACAGTTTCAAAGTTCAAACACAAATTTTTGTCATTTAAATATTATTGAAAACCACTCACACACAAGCATATTTGTTCATACTGCCATACAAATCTGATTTCCAAAGTTGGTGAAACAGTGGCGCAATAGTGGTGGCAAGCACGTGGAGACTACCTGGTCTCATCTCTTGCGGTTTAATGCTCTATTCAATTCTTGGCGACGTATTAATCATTTTAGAGCCATTCGAAAATGTGAGAGCACTATTTTACAGCCAAAACCACATCCGAGGCCATTCCATCATAAATCGGTTTCTGAATGTCTCACGTCTCACCCGTGGTGTTCACTGTACAACTGCTGGCCACTAACTGCGTAATGTGCTCTCTCTCTTGAAGCCCAGATTGACCGCCTGATCCACCTTTTCCCACGTACTATGCCCCCTTCCGTAGGGGAGGGGGTTCCCTACGACTTTTGAGTTAAATTGTACAACTTTCGTAAGTATGAACCAGCTTTCTACATACAATTTCTTTTATAAACAGGCATATTTTATAAGTTTCATTATTTAAACAATGTTAAGTTTTTTTAAATATTCATCAAATACTTCCACTTCTCTCTGGCAGTTCAAAGAAATTAATCAGTAAAGACCAAACTTTTCATAGTTAGGTACATAAAATTACACAGTATAAATTATTAATAACCTATCTTTGTGCTACGTAGTCCTTTAGAAAAGTCACTCTTAACATTTCCTATTTTGTTATTATTATTATCATCATAATTTCTCACATCAGAGATGACATTGTTGGCCACAATCATGTCTAATCTATGCCACTTCTAGTTCCCTTAGAAGGTGGCCTGGTGACTTAAGCGGTTTTGCAGTACTCTGTGCAACATATGGTCAGTTCCGAGAAGTTGTACATTCGCTGAAGGTGTGCTAATGTACCACGGCGCAACGATTTAAGTGCCTACCAGTGCAGCATCCATGTACGTGCAAATACTCAACTCTATTTTCAAGGTGAAAATTAAATCTCTATGACCGCCCCAAGTATTTTGTACATTGCAGAGAAGAGGCAGATAGGTCTATAGTTTTTTTTGCGTCTTTTTTCTTAAGGAATACAAAAGGAACAAACAATATGGTTTAATGAGCTCATGCAAAGTTTAAAGAGTTCCAAAATACTGGAACAGCCATTGCGTCTAATTAGTCAAACTTTGTAACTGAAAATTTTTTCCAGACATGTCATGTGCAACGTGATTAAAAATAAAAATCGTAGATAGGACTGCACTTTTCCGTAAATTAATATCACAGCTAGTAGATACAGCATCTAATAGTACCAAGAAGATACAAACGCATACATTGCCTGACAAAAAAAAAGTGAAGTACACGGAAGACGTGGTCGGATTTCGTTGTGACTTACGTATCACAGGCGGTTATGTAAATAGTTAGATTTACAGTTGTTTACGACAGTTCGAACGGCCACCAGGGAGCATTATAGTTGTTCGTGTTTAGTGTTATTACCAGGCCTGGTAGGTCAGAAGGGCGTAACCAGTGTCAGATGTTGAATGACCACTGAATCACACGAATACGCAGCCTACTCGTGTGAGACAGCGGCGTCAACACCTGACGGAGCTATAACGGAGCCATATTTTGGGCCTCCGTTTGGCTGCTTCATCGAATAGTGCAGTATCGATATCTGTGGGGCAGTCTGATGTGTCAGTGCCCCGATGTTGCGCTGCATGGGAATGTGAGGACTGTCTACTCGTCGTCAGTGCTCCGTTCGACCACGTCTGACCACTACTAGGAAGAATACTGAGCACCAGGCACATCGCAACATCACATCTGCGCCCGCTTTCCGAGAGCAAGTAATGGACACCCTGCAACTTGGAGACCCATAGTAGACACACCTGAGCATTACCGAGCCATGCTTCGGCTGCTGTTAAAACCAAAATACAGAAAGGATGCGTTATGAGTGAGCGGGTGAAACGGTCAAGTTGTAGCAACAACGACGCTGTGCTATTGACATATAAGTAATTTTTTTCCATCTGATTTTCGATAAACTAGTATAATTGATGTTCTGATTTCATTTCTTATTTGTTTCATGTCATTGTGTTAAGAAAACTGTACAAGTTTCAATGTGAATATTAATGTTTATGTCAAATGTCAAGCGATATTGTAATAGAATTGAAATGTAACAAATGTTGAGACTGTTGTAAGATGTTTAAAATTGTAACTGTACGTCTGGTGCATACGTAGGCAGTGTGTTAGGATATGTAGAATGCAAAACCTCGGGTGAATACCCTGTCTGTAAGGGAGCGGTAAAAGGTGGATGGCAGGCGAGCGCGGGAAAAGGCACGCCGGCACTGCACGGCACAACGGGCTCAGCAGTAGTAGTTGGAGTTTGGCATTGGTCTGAGCAACACCTTGTGGAGCGAGGAGGCTCTCCTGGAAGATGTAGTTTCATTGAGCCTCGAGTATGCTGTTCCAATGCCCTCACAACATGGCAAAATTCCATAGGCACTAAATGGAAAAGTATTGCGACGCTAAGAAGAATGAAAGTGCCGATACGTCAATAGCCATAGCTGTGGTTGTATGTGTGCTCTATGCCTTGCCATCTCGTCGCCCGCCAACCGCCGCATCGATACAAGCAGGTTGAAACTTTTAGTACCGTATTCGTATGGACCATAGAGTGTACTGTTCAATAATAACCTAAATTTTACCAGAACTTTCCCCTCATTTAATTATCCTCACAACTAACCTAGACAGGGTCCTTTCCAAATGTTGTGCAATCCGAGTGTCCCGAAATGAAAAATTAAATTTTGTGTTAATAATAATTACTTGAAGAACCTAGTTATGTTAGAATGGTGTTTAAAAAACTGTTTTGATAATGAACCAGTAAATGAATAACGGAGGTCTAACGAAGTTGAAAGATAACTTTAATATTGATATAGTAATGAAGTTTAATTATTTCGAGACAGATATAAAGGCATTTAAATGAGAAGTAAATAAGATATAAAGAGTAGTAACTCATATACTGGAAATCTTGAAAGCATGATAATTTCTGTAATCAATTTTTTTAATATAGTGATCATAACAGTTTCAGGGTCCCCCCCCCCCCTCCCCTTACTCATTTGAATTCTGAAGTGTTCCACATTGGTTTGACCAGCAAAAGTTAAAGTCAATATATAAGTCAAAATTTATCAGTGTTTATCTTTCTCAAAATTGACATTTTGTGTGTGGCTCAAAAGTGCTATTTCTAGGGTAGCCTATGCCCGATTTTAATCATATCAATAGACAGTACGAAGTTTTGTAGTATACGTTATAGTGTAGTGTTATGTATTCATGGTTCTTCCATATCAGTACAGACCGTGAAGCTATCAATTCAATAGATTTTTTGGTTCTAAAATTTTACTATATTATGCAGTGTTACTACGTGTTGTTTTGCATGAATATACACCAACTTGTACAGGGAAGGAATTCAGTTAATGCCTTCTTAGGCTGGTGACCGAATTATTATTAAATTGGTAGCGTCTTCAGTGTTGCTTTTGGTCCATACTGACGTGTAATTGCATTTTGAACTTACTTGACGGATCATTGTTATTACAGAGTGGGTGTAAGTCTGATTTGCCACCATTCAGGTACACGCGGTCAATATCTATACGAAAATCCTGTCTCGTACGGTGAACCCCGCTCACTTACCATAGTAAGGGCTTTAATGAGTATTGTGTGCCCTACGCGCACGTTACAAAGTCCGTTCTATTTTTATAAGTGCTGTCAAACAGACGTTCCGAGCATGTTCACAATACCCAAGCCACACCGGAAGTTACTCTTTTTCTTTGGTGACGAGCCCCTGGAGGAAGGATCAGTGGGAAAACGTATTTAGTAATTACTTATTTAGCTGTACCCGGCGTTGCCTGGTTATGTATTTATTCCAAATTTCTCTTAGTCCACGTCTTCCTCCTCCTCTCTGTACAGCTCCCTCCCACCCCCACCCCCGCCTCTCTCTCTCTCTCTCTCTCTCTCTCTCTCTCTCTCTCTCTCTCTCTCTTTCTCTGTCAACCTCCTCCATGCACCACTTCCTGTTCATCGCCCCTTGTCCTCTCTCTGTACAGCTTCTCCTCCCTCTCTCTGTCAATCTGCTCCTCCCCACATGTCCATCTGCTCCTTCCCCTTCTGTCCATCACCTTTTCTCCACCTCCTCCTCTCTCCTCTAAATCTATCACCACCTCCCACTTCAACCTCATCCTCCCTCACTCTCTGCTTGTGTTCTTTCTCCCCCTCCTCATCTCATCCATCTCTCACTGTTCATTTCCACCATTTTTATATCCATCTCTCCATCTCACTGGCCATCTTCTTCTCTTCCCTTTCTCTGTCCATTTCCTCCTCTCCTTTGTCTTTTCATCTCCTCCTCCTCCTTCATCGTTTAGTCTGTCTCTTCCTCCTCATATCTCTGTTAGGCTCCTCTTTCCTTTCCCTGTTCATCTCCTCTCAACACTCTAACTGTCCATTTCCCCCTCCTCCTCTCTGGGCCTTTCTCCTCCTACCAAATCGTCTGTACTGCCGCAGTAAGGGGCCATATAACTTGTCACATAACTAACACACAAGGAAAATACATTGGAGCTTTCTCTATCTTCTTATAACCGGGAAAGAAACTCCGGTACCCAGAATCGTCCTAAAAAATATGAATTGGTGTGTTATTCCGCATGCCTCATCTGAAAACGTGCCTGACCAGCTCGAAGACTAATTAATGGATATGAAGAACTATTTCATAAGTAACTGTTTGGAGCTATCTGCATAATGTCACGGAGTTATGCAGTATAAAAAATTTGTAGGTGTAGTGGATTTTTACTTGGGGAAAAATTCCAAACTAATAGCTTTTAGAGAGTAACTGAGGGATGCTTCTGAGACTTATTGTTGATGTAGGCAATTAATTAAATGGGCCAGGGAAATTTCAGAACTGGTAGACCTAACTATGACTTAATCAAAAGGAAATGAAGATGGGCGGGATGTGTAATCATGCGAATAGTTGGGAGAGGGGGCAAGTGAGTTCTTTACTGGATTCCTAAACATACCAAAAGGTTCCAATACTGCAAAGACCTAAAGGAGAAAAAGGGTAAGGAACTCTAATAGACACATAAATCCGCAGATCTATTTGCATAGAAAGGTGTAGTAGGGACCCCTGTAACGCAGTGCACGTCAAATAGGCAGTGTTGATAATGATTATGATGATGACAGAATAGGCATGTGTGCATATAATTCAACAGTTAACTTGTATTAGTAGCTACTAAAACAAGTTATTCTCAAAGTTTTCTCTCTAAAAAGAAAGAATCACTGCATAGCAATGATCCAGTAAAAACAGTAAAAAATCGCTGTTCACGCTTTCCTAGTTGCTCCTGCACAAAATTTCCACAAAATATGGAATGTACGAGCTTGTACTGCAGCCATGCTATATTGGTGTAACTATCCATTTCCCTGTTGACTTGTTCGAGTAATCTATACTGTGAATGAAGTTAATGGAGTCTGATATTTACACATCACAAAGTAAATACTGCGAGAAACGCTAGTTAGCTTTAATGTTTCGTATCCTTTAGACAGCAAACATTTCGCCGCATCTCATGGAGAGCGGGAATGAAATTACGCATGTGTTAAATCAGCAGTAACTCGAGCGAGCTCGCGGGTTCACATAGCAGAGAAGGAATAAGCCGAGAGGAAATAACAGATTTGGTTTTAAGTGTTAACAGTCATATTGAATTCCTCGTATTTAAATTAATTACGTAATTTAAATTCATATCTACTTCGAGTGCTATATTTCACTCTATATTTTACACCACTTCTTGAATTTGTTTAGAACCATATGTTTTTAACTGATTGCCAACAAAATGATATATATTACACAAACGTAAATGGAAATCATGTATTGCGTTATGTAAAAGTTTGCAGTTTTACGCGTTGTTTATGTATATTCATTTAGTGCTGCTGGAAGTTGAAACGCTGAATGTAAGGACATAGTTTTAATTTTGAGGCAGCCTGAAGCAAGACCGTTCCACCACGTAGCGCTGGGAACTGCGGGCTTTCTAATAGAAAATGTGATGAGGTGGTGGCCCTCAACTATGTACCCTCAGACTCAGAGATGAAATATTAGAAGTTTTGGTTGCTTTCGTTGTCTAGGGGCTCCGATACGTAGTTGCCGTATTACAAGCCAAATACTGCTGAGTCTACAGTATACAATATGAATACACACATGAATGGAATGGTCGAAGGGACTATCACTCTGAAATTGCTAATTTAGAATGTAATATAGAAATTTATAAATGAAAGGTTGCAATTAAATAAAATCTGCAAGTACTATTTTTAACGAATTTAAATGATGAGTACGATAGCAGAAGAATCTTTATGAACGACGTTTATTACTGGAAACACTTACTGGTGTCGATGGTCCAGCAATTAAACAATATATAAGTTGAATAACAGGGAAACAATAGATTCCCACTTCACGTAATTAGTTATGAACAACAACATGGCTCGTGAGATACTCACTTCTAAACGCGTAACATGTCTTCACTGCAGAACCACATAAATCCCAATAGTGCCCTAGTCGGCGACCATGTGCAAACTTCTCAACACCCTCCAAGTATTTCATGAAACCCTTCGTCGCACCTTCCCGTCCAGAACTCGCCATGTCACGTTACAGGTTCTGTGGACCCTGTACGGACAGTTGTAACCGATTATGAATGTCATTGCTGTTGAGCTGTTCTTTAGAAAACATAGATCTTCTCATTCATATCAAGAGTAGAAACTAGCTGTGGTGGGTATCTACATCTTCTTGTCTGATTACGAATAACAAAATTTATTCAGTTTTATATAGTAAAACGCATATATCCTATGAAAGATACCAGCGATCTCTATTATAAGTAGTCTTTGGCAAACACGGAAAAAGCAGATAATACTTCGGCTGTTTTATGAGTGGTAACTCACTTCTGTCCAGTCTCCCATTTTCTGCGCTGTCGTACTATATTCACCATGTAAAGAATAATTTCCTTTCCTCGAATTTTGACACGTGTATGTATTTATTTACTATTTTTCAAAATACTCAGCGCCTGGAACAGGGAAGTCCGAAATCAATTGTTGGGAGAAGAAATGGCCATGTTCAGTCCCTAATTTGCCTTACAAAGAAGCCCTGAGATGCATCGACCGGTCATTTACAGTATTTTGCAGTAAATGTGATGTTCTGTTCAAGCAATACTGAGAACGATTCGCTCATTCATTTCCTATCAAAAGCTTTGTCTAACTTGACTGCCACTCACACACCAGCCTCGCGGTTCTATTTTAACCGATGATGGCAAAAAAGGTGTAATATTCACATTCAGCATTCTGTCCTGGAAGTAAGTACTTTCTTTCCAAACCATGAACCCAGTGTGGTAACATTCACTTACCAACCTCAAAAGAAGTGTTGTCCTCTTGCGGCCATTGTTGTCTACATGTTACATACATGCTATTTCGTTTAATTAACTTAGTTTAGTCACCTCTCTTAAAAACATTTACTAGTTCAGTTAAAGACGAGGGTAAGAAACACTTGATAAAGCGAAATACTGAAAGGAGGACGTGTGTTGCAGTTAATATTCGCAGAACACGTCGTTTGACTATTCGCTAACAGTAAAGCTTCCTGGTACTGATATTTGGATTGTGAGTTACCGTTGCTAAAATATTAGTTGTATTTCTTTAGCAAGTCACGGTTTTTCTTCCTTGATGTCATGCACCCTTCACATTTCCAGTTTCTTGAAATTTTCTGCATAGTGTTTGCAAAGACAGGTTACGACGTCTGGGAATGGTCTGGACACCTTTAGACATAGAACTGCTCCATTGCACTGACAGTCTGTGGGAGTCTGAACAGATCAACGGCCAATTTGTCCGATTTGAATGAAAACAGAGCATAGACTGGTGTGTTTCAAGCCCACAGGTACACACACATCTATGGTGCCCGATTGAAATACTGTATTTGCTTAAGTGTATTACCTCCTCCCCTGATGACCAGATAGTGCTTTCGGCATTTTTATCTTGCTACCGCTTGGTCTAGTTCCACACATGTTAGGTTTTTGAAGTCCTCTCCGAAGGCACTTTCCAGTACCATAGAAAAAAGTATATACTTCGACACAAATAAAGAATGTCACAGTTCGGTAGTTATAAACAAAAAATTACGTACGACAGATAATTCGCTACATTGTCAGCACGTCGGTATATGCAATCCCTGTCACAAAAGTGAAACATCCAGAAGACCTGGATTTCAATTTAACTTCGAACAATCGATGGTCATTCAAAATTCTCTGCGGCATGTAGAACAGCTGAAACATCCCCTTTGAAAAATTACGAATGACTGTGCTGGTAAACATCTAAATTATTTGATTTTCAAACAGCTGAGCAAAACTGAAGGTACTCAGACGTTTCTCTCTTTACTTACTCTGACCATCACTAAACTGACACACAATATTTTTAGTGCAACGCAGTCTGACTTTCAATAATTCCTACAAAAGAATGGCCTGACTGACAACCTATACCTATGCCTATGTCTTTCATGAATCACTTACCTCACAAAAATCTTCGTTATTCGTACTGCAATACGGTGAGCGCCAATACTGCCAGCTAAACAAATGATTCTAACTACTGAAGTCACTGACTACTGATAGGCATACTTAGCAAATGAAAGATTTTGATAGAGAACAAACAATGTATTTACCTTAATAGCGTTCAAAAGTCATTATATATATATATATATATATATATATATATATATATATATATATATACTCCTGGAAATGGAAAAAAGAACACATTGACACCGGTGTGTCAGACCCACCATACTTGCTCCGGACACTGCGAGAGGGCTGTACAAGCAATGATCACACGCACGGCACAGCGGACACACCAGGAACCGCGGTGTTGGCCGTCGAATGGCTCTAGCTGCGCAGCATTTGTGCACCTCCGCCGTCAGTGTCAGCCAGTTTGCCGTGGCATACGGAGCTCCATCGCAGTCTTTAACAATGGTAGCATGCCGCGACAGCGTGGACGTGAACCGTATGTGCAGTTGACGGACTTTGAGCGAGGGCGTATAGTGGGCATGCGGGAGGCCGGGTGGACGAACCGCCGAATTGCTCAACACGTGGGGCGTGAGGTCTCCACAGTACATCGATGTTGTCGCCAGTGGTCGGCGGAAGGTGCACGTGCCCGTCGACCTGGGACCGGACCGCAGCGACGCACGGATGCACGCCAAGACCGTAGGATCCTACGCAGTGCCGTAGGGGACCGCACCGCCACTTCCCAGCAAATTAGGGACACTGTTGCTCCTGGGAAATCGGCGAAGACCATTCGCAACCGTCTCCATGAAGCTGGGCTACGGTCCCACACACCGTTAGGCCGTCTTCAGCTCACGCCCCAACATCGTGCAGCCCGCCTCCAGTGGTGTCGCGACAGGCGTGAATGGAGGGACGAATGGAGACGTGTCGTCTTCAGCGATGAGAGTCGCTTCTGCCTTGGTGCCAATGATGGTCGTATGCGTGTTTGGCGCCGTGCAGGTGAGCGCCACAATCAGGACTGCATACGACCGAGGCACACAGGGCCAACACCCAGCGTCATGGTGTGGGGAGCGATCTCCTACACTGTCCGTACACCACTGGTGATCGTCGAGGGGACACTGAATAGTGCACGGTACATCCAAACCGTCATCGAACCCATCGTTCTACCATTCCTAAACCGGCAAGGGAACTTGCTGTTCCAACAGGACAATGCACGTCCGCATGTATCCCGTGCCAGCCAACGTGCTCTAGAAGGTGTAAGTCAACTACCCTGGCCAGCAAGATCTCCGGATCTGTCCCCCATTGAGCATGTTTGGGACTGGATGAAGCGTCGTCTCACGCGGTCTGCACGTCCAGCACGAACGCTGGTCCAACTGAGGCGCCAGGTGGAAATGGCATGGCAAGCCGTTCCACAGGACTACATCCAGCATCTCTACGATCGTCTCCATGGGAGAATAGCAGCCTGCATTGCTGCGAAAGGTGGATATACACTGTACTAGTGCCGACATTGTGCATGCTCTGTTGCCTGTGTCTATGTGCCTGTGGTTCTGTCAGTGTGATCATGTGATGTATCTGACCCCAGGAATGTGTCAATAAAGTTTCCCCTTCCTGGGACAATGAATTCACGGTGTTCTTATTTCAATTTCCAGGAGTGTATATATGACATCCATCTTCACAAATTTCTTTTTTCTGGCGGACACACGTCCAGATCGTCCGCTTATAGCAACCTCTCTAAATTGTGCCGTCTCTCTCTCTCAATATCCACCACTGCTGGCGGCTGATCTGCAACTGCGCAACGCTACGCGCTGTTCACATCCAAGTGCCCAACACTACAATGGCGAATATTCCAACAATGCCAACCAGCCACAAACTGCACACAACACTGTCAGTGATATTCATACAGGGCGCTACGTGGCGTTACGAACATAGAAACCTAAACAGCCTACTTACACAGCCTCCAGAGTGCATTAATGTTCTTCGTGATTACTATTGATACCAGGAACGGTTTGATATCGAAGGGTACTGAACAGCTCCAGATGCTGAGTGATCACTGTCAAGGACACGGAAGTGACGTGTGTCGTGCGAGACACAGTTATCAGTGCCTGACAGAGTGTGAAACAGGCTTCATTGGCCGTCTCCACGTGGCCGGCTGGTCGAATTGTGCAGTGTCCAGGTTTATGGGTCATTCGGATATGACAGTGACTCACTGTTGTACTGCATGAGAACGAGAGGGCAGGTCTCGGTGGACCACGTCAGACACCTACAAGGGTTCGGTTGATTTGGGGACGAGATCAAACTGCGAGGTCATCGGTCTCATCGGATTAGGGAAGGATGAGGAAGGAAATCAGCCGTGGCCTTTCAAAAAAACCATCCCAGCATTTGCCTGAAGCGATTTAGGAAAATCACGGAAAACCTAAATCAGGATGACCGGACGCGGGATTGAACCGTCGTCCTCCCGAATGCGAGTCCAGTGTCCTTACCACTGCGCCACATAGCTCGGTCGCACTTCAAGGGACAATCGCCGGACAGCGAGCTAAATACATCGTAAGCCTTTCACATCTACTCTTGACGTCCGAAAATAAGTAATAAACTCCCTGTAAGCATCTCTTGGCAGTATATTCCATCGTCCGAGGCTAGGTGCAGCCGAGATAGGGAACTGACATCTCGTGCATAGGCTGCCGTTAATACCACAACACCAACAGCTGGCGTTTGGTGTGGTGCTGTGTATGGCAAGAGTAGATTGTTGATGAATGGCGTCGCATTGTCTTCTGTGATGAATCATGGTACTGCAACGTCACGGATGACCATCGTCGGCGGCTTTGACATCGACATGAGGAGAGATCCCAATCTGTCCATTTTGTTGGAGAGGCACAGCGTTACCATTGTACATCTACATGGTTACTCTACAATTCACATTTAAGTGCTTGGCAGAGGGTTCATCGAACCACAATCATACTATCTCCCTACCATTCCACTCCCGAACAACGCGCGGCTAAAACGAACACCTAAACCTTTCTGTTCGAGCTCTGATTTCTCTTATTTTATTTTGATGATCATTCCTACCTTTGTAGGTTGGGCTCAACAAAACATTTTTGCATTCGGAAGAGAAAGTTGGTGACTGAAATTTCGTAAATAGATCTCGCCGCGACGAAAAACGTCTTTGCTTTAATGACTTCCATCCCAACTCGCGTATCATATCTGCCACACTCTCTCCCCTATTACGTGACAATACAAAACGAGCTGCCCTTTTTTGCACCCTTTCGATGTCCTCCGTCAACCCTACCTGGTAAGGATCCCACACAGCGCAGCAATATTCTAACAGAGGACGAACGAGTGTAGTGTAAACTGTCTCTTTAGTGGACTTGTTGCATCTTCTAAGTGTCCTGCCAATGAATTGCAACCTTTGGCTCGCCTTCCCCACAATATTATCTATGTGGTCTTTCCAACTGAAATTGTTCGTAATTTTAACACCCAGGTACTTAGTTGAATTGACAGCCTTGAGAATTGTACTATTTATTCATGGCGTCATGGTTTTGGATGGCATAGGGTCACTTGCTGCTGATTGAGGGAATGATGGCGCTATGGTACTTCACCGACATCCCGCTTCCTCTAGTGATATCTCCCTCGCGATAGTACCGTTGTGCCATTTTCAAAATAAATGTCTCATACACCACTGGCACAAGAACTTATGAATTATTAATTAAGTCAATCGCCAATGACATCACCTAATGTTCCTCCGATGGAACAGGTGTGGGACCAGATAGGAGGGCAATTCTGTTCTAGTGCCGATATCCATGATATCAAGGAGCAATTGTGGGGCATTCTGACTTAGGGGAGGATGCAGTGACTTTGTGACGCACTTCCCAACCGAATCAGGGCAACTATTCAGGCCAGAGGGGGTGCAACGTACAGTAATAAATGGGTTCATACTGCCATGCTCTGTGTAAATTTGACTCGATACTATAATCACTGAAATACGGGGTGTTTAAAAGTGCAGGAACTTACAGAGGTCCGATGTGGGCCGTAATTATAATACGGCAGCGAAACTTGGAAGACATTTTCATTCACTGCGCTAATGCAGAACCGATTTACGGTCGAAAAAAAATAGTTTCAGTTTTGCCCACGAAATGCAAATCTGGCACTTTAAATGCAAGGAAGACTTATAGAAATGTTTCAACAAGTAACGGATTAGGAACGGGACCTGGGCAGAAATGGTCAAACAAGTGACAAAGGCATAATGCTGACCTTATTATTAAGTGCCGCTTATACAATATGTTCAATATGAGCAGCTGAGTTGTCGACTGGATGCCGCATCCGTAAAACTATGTGCTCAACAGTTGTTCGCAGCAATTTCTATGGAATCGGAGGAAAATTTTCCTTTGTTCCGGCCATCAGATCAAGTAGAGGTCGAACGAGTCTTTGGTAAACGCGTTCTTTTAGTTATCCCCAGAGACAACTGAACCGTGCTGCAGTTCGCGTCAGTGCTGGTTGCAGGTTACCGCTCTCTGTTGGAGGCCAGACCGTATCCTTCAGTTGGCATGGTTGCGGTTGTTTGTCTTCTTCTCGTCTTGACTGGCGCCACTCGTTTTGCAAGCGTTGCCTGTCCGCTTTTGGCAGCAGCGGAGGTTATCGATACGTAGTTGCCCTATCTTTGGGGCGACGTCGTTGTTTTTCCGTGTCATGTGAATGTGGCAGTTCAGTTTTGGATGAAGGAGAAGCCAGGTCCGCGCTGTGCCAGAACACGCCGGGACCGCTGGAGGCACGCATGGGCTGCCGGATGGAAGGGCTGTGGTCACGAGGGGGCACGACCTCGTCGTAAACCAATTCCAGCAAGCTTTAGGGTGAGTGGATTAAAGTCCACGTACAGAGGAGTCAGTCACCCATGTTGGCCCCGTAGTACGTATGTGACGTTGTGACAGATTACCATTGCGCCATCATGTGCATTTTGGTGGATCTGCGTATTGCTTAGTAGTTGAAGACCCTACTGTGTTAAAAGCACTTAGTTCAGTGATTGGGCGGTGTGGTTTCTCAACTGTGAATGAAAAAAGCAGTAAAGGCACTTGCTTCAATCTGCCAACCGTCATCAGAGTTGTCACAGTGCGTTTGTGTGCCTAAAGAATTTGATTTCACTTATTTTGTTAACAGACAACCGGTTTCCGTCTATAATGACCATCATCAGATCTGTTTCATAAAAACAAAGTCCTAATGTACTGCAGCCATTGTTTTTATGAAACAGATCTGATGATGGTCATTACAGACCGAAAACGGTAATCTGTTAATAAAACGTTTGTGACCATAGACGTAAAGTAAAGGAAACTTATAGCATATAAGGGTGACTGTTTTATTCCCGACAATGTCGCAGCTTATGAGACTCATTTGGTACACAGTTTTGGCTCGCTTTGCTATTGTTTCCGCAATGACGTGTGGTTTGCTGATTCTGGTTGGTTACGTTTCGGTTTTGCCTAGCACGCAAATCGAGTGCGGTTTTAGTTACTGTTAGTTTCTCTGGTATTCTGTACTGTGACGCTTGTACAGATTTTCGGGTTTGTGGAATCGGACGGAAATCTGATAGTGGTTCCTTTCTCGCTCCAGGCGCTCTAAGCACAGTATTCTGGGGACGTAGTGGACACGGCCGGTTCCGGTTTTGGCGTACTGTTCCATCTTTTCATTTCGTTTATCTGACGTCAGGTAGCTTCAGCGAGATTATCATTAGTTTTTCGTTGGACTGCCACTAGTCTGAGATACCATGTTGTGAAGTGAATGCAACTTTCGGCTGCCTATCTCATCGCTCGCGAATGTGTTTGTTACCGGACCTTCTCAGAGGTCGATTCCTGGAGCACCGTCTGGACCAGCTGTTTGTTTTTTAATTAACTTTTGCTATTGTATTTGCTGTTTTACAGCAGGTTTCAAAATTTTTTATATAATTTCCGTTCCTGGCGTGGAAGGCCTTCAGCCGTGATTGTGGTCATTTTCCTTAAAATTCAAATTTGGTATTTATATTTTAGCAGTAAGCCTTAAAACCTTATTTACTGCCATTCCGGGAGTCTGACGCCTTCTGCTGTGTTTCTGGCTATTTGCCTCTTATATTTAAATACCTGTAATTTGTAAGTTGCAGCGAGTTTTAAACTGTTCTTAATTTATTGCCGTTCCTGGCGTGTAAGGCCTTCTGTCCAGGTCACTGTGGCTTGCTTTTAAAACATTATCTGTTGTCTCTGTATTTAATGGTGATTTCCTAAATTGTAACTCACTGAAAACGCTATTATTTACACAGTTGTTTATTCCTTCATTAATAACGTGAGGTATTTTTCTATTTATTGTTGAGTCTCAAATTATTTGTTTAAAATAAATTGTGTGTAACTGTGAAAGCCAACCAGTAGTAACGGATTACGGGCCCGTCCACAATCTTAACCGAATCCTGCCTTCCCTTGACACCATGTTTCAACAACATCAACATGGATTTGTCTCAGGTGATCTTACAGGCCATGCATGTTGAAAATAAATGAAGATCGTTCATGGAAGGTTGCATTAAGCATGTCTGTCACTGGGTGAGCGAAATGAGGTGTTGCCCCATTTTGCACGAAAACAGTGTTTCCCACACAGCTGCGCTCGACCACTGCAGGAATCACGTGCTGTACAAGTAGGTATCGTTACACGTGACAGGCACGCTCGGTATTTTCTCTTCACAAAAGAACGGACCGAGAATGAAGGTGCTTGTGAATCCACACCAAACATACGGCGAGTGCACTAGGTCTCCGAGTACAACACATGGTTTAACAGTACCCCTGGATTCGACAGTTATGTGTATTCACAGCACTCTGTGGTGGAAAATGTGCCTGGTCACTCCACAGAATACTGCCCAGTCACATGTCCACAACTTAGATCCGTGCCAGAAGCCGAACTGCAAAGGCAAAACGTAGCTGCGGGTCATGAGGTTTCAGTTGCTGCGCCGTTTGGATCTTGTACGGATACCAGCGTAGAATAGACCGAAAAATTTTTCGTACTGCTGACCGTGGGCTGGACAATTCTCACGACACAGTTCGAGCACTAGAACTGCCCGGGGCACGTGCTGCAGCGTTAGTTACAGCAAAAGCAACCTCCTCAACAGCTACTAACGGGATAGGACGCCTTAATCATCCAGCTGCCACACCAAACTCACCCATGTTTCCGAATTTCTTTGTCATTATCTTTAAACCGTTTAATGATATCCGGCCTCACCTCAGCTCTTTTAGTCGCCTATGTTCAATGCAACACTGTAATTGGTGCCGTTCAAATAAGGCAATTTAACTAACACCGTACGGTCTCTCCTCTCGATAGCCAGAATCACGTTATGCCTAGTCATATAACAGCGTTGATATCATACCATCATACAAACAATATACAGCGCCAGATTTGCACCTAGTGACCGAAATTGGAACAATTTTTTCCAACGTAAATCGGTTCCGCATTAGCACATTAGCATATCTACCAAATTTCGCTGCCACATGGTAATTATAGCCAACATCGGACCTCCGAGAATATCTGCCCTTTGATTATAATCTGTGAAGTTTCGTTTCGTTTCCTCGTCCTCTTCTGCGTGCTTCTATTTTTTGATAAACAGTGTATTTAAACGTTCTGAATATGTCTGAGGTACTTGGTTCAAGACTCATAAACGAAGGTTGTATACATGGAAGAAGCCTGGAGATAATGGAAGGTCTCAGATAGGTTATATAATGGTAAGACAGAGATTCAGGAACCAGGTTTTAAATTGTAAGACATTTCCAGGGGCAGATGTGGACACTGAGCACAATTTATTGGTTATGAACGGTAGATAAAAACTGAAGAAACTGCAAAAAGGTGGGAATCTGAGGAGATGGGACCTGGACACATTGAAAGAACCAGAGGTTGTACACAGCTTCAAGCAGAGCATTAGAGAACGATTGACAAGAATGGGGGGAAAAGTACAGTAGAAGAAGAATGGGTAGCTTTGAGAGGTGAAATAGTGAAGGTAGCAGATGATCAAGGAGGTAAAAAGGCGAGGGCTAATAGAAAACCTTGGGTAACAGAAGAGATATTGACCTTAACTCATGAAAGGAGAAAATATAAAAATGCAGTAAACGAAGCACGCAAAAAGGAATACAAACGTCTAAAAAACGAGATCGACAGGAAGTGCAAAATGGCTAAGCAAGGATGGCTAGACGACAAACGTAAGGGTGTAGAGGCGCATATCACTAGGGGTAAGATAGATACTGTTTACAGCAAAATTAAAGAGACCTTTGGAGAAAAGAAAACCACTTGTATGAGTATCAAGAGCTCAGATCGAAACCAAGTTCTAAGCAAAGAATGGAAAGGAGAAAGGTGGAAGGAGTATATGGAGGGCCTATACAAGAGCGATGTTCTTGAGGACAATACTATAGAAATGGAAGAGAATATAGACGAAGATGAAATAGGAGATATGATACTGCACTGAAAGACGTAAGTCAAAACACGGCGCCGGGAGTAGAGAACATTCCATTAGGACTACTGACAGCCTTGGGAGAGCCAGGCCTAGCAAAACTCTACCATCTAGTGAGCAAGATGTATGTGGCAGACGAAATAGACTTCAAGTAGAATATAATAATTCCAATCCCAAAGAAAGCAGGTGTTGACAGATGTGAAAATAACCGAACTAACAGTTTAATAAGTCACAGCTGCAAAATACTAACGCGAATTCTTTACAGACGAATGGAAAAACTGGTAGAAACCAACCTCGGGGAAGATCAGTTTGGATTGCGTAGAAACGTTGGAACCCGTGTGGCAATACTGACCCTACGACTTATCTTAGAAAGTAGAGTAAGGAAAGGCAAACCTACGTTTCTAGAATTTGTAGAGTTAGAGAAAGCTTTTGACAATGTTGACTGGAATACTTTCTTTCGAATTCTGAAGGTGGCAGGGGTAAAATACAGGGAGCGAAAGGCTATTTACAATTTGTACAGAAACCAAATCGCAGTTATAAGAGTCGAGGGGCATGAAAGGGAAGCAGTGGTTGGGAAGGGATTGAGACAGGGTTGTAGCCTCTCCCCGAAGTTATTCAATCTGTATATTGAGCAAGCAGTAATGGAATCAAAAGAAAAATCGGGGGTAGGAATTAAAATCCATAGAGAAGAAATAAAAACTTTGAGGTTCGCCGATGACTTTGTAATTCTGTCAGAGACAGCAAAGGACCTGGAACAGCAGGTGAACGGAATGAACAGTGTCTTGAGGATATAAGATGAACATCAACAAAAGCAAGACGAGGATAATGGAATGTAGTCGAATTAATTCGGGTGATGCTGTGGGAATTAGATTAGGAAATGAGTCACTTAAAGTAGTAAATGAGTTTTGCTATTTGGGGAGCAAAATAACTGATGATGGTCGAAGTAGAGACGATACAAAATGTAAACTGGTAATGGCAAGGAAAGCGTTTCTGAAGAAGAGAAATTTGTTAACTTTGAGTATGGATTTAAGTGTCAGGGAGTTGTTTCTGAAAGTATTTGTTTGGAGGGTAGCCAGGTATGGAAGTAAAACGTGGACGATAAATAGTTTGAACAAGAACAGAATAGAAGCTTTCGAAATGTGTTGCTACAGAATAATGCTGAAGATTAGATGGGTAGATCACATAACGAATGAGGAGGTGTTGAATAGAATTGGGGAGAAGAGGAGTTTGTGGCACAACTTGACTAGAAGAAGGGATCGGTTGGTAGGACATATTCTGAGGCATCAAGGGATCACCAATTTAGTATTGGAGGTCAGCGTGGATGGTAAAAATCGTATAGGGAGACCAAGAGATGAATACACCAAGCAGATTCAGAAGGATGTAGGTTGCAGTAGTTACTGGGAGATGAAGAAGCTTGCACATGGAGAGCTGCATCAAACCAGTCTCAGGACTGAAGATCCCCCCCCTCCGCCCCCCCCCCCTCCCACACACACACACACACACACACACATGTCTGAGGTTGTCTGCTTTATTAGCTGCTGCACCCTGCAAGTTGCACAGCCGATGTTTTAGAACAGTAGTAGTCAAGCTCCTTTAGCTGTTGCTCACTTCTGTGTTAGCAGTAAAATTTTTAACTGCCTCTACAGTAATTGATATTTATAAACAAGGGAATTAATTTTGCTTTATACGATTTACAATGCAGTGTTCCAGTAAGTAAAAGCGTTTGATAATAATAGCAAAACCACTACCACCTACCACGAATCCTGTAACGCCCACCAGTGGGTGGTAGGAAGCAGGGTGACTACCACTGAAATAGAGGCTCAAAAGTTCCTGCGAAAGTTCTGAGGAAATCACTCATCGCCGACAAGGAGATCGCCTTCAGTAGGCGGGATTAATGTGCTGCGTCGCAAACACTCACTCGCGGTGCTGGTCAGTGTTTGGACGGCTTCTGTCGGGAGGCCGACGTATCGACAGCGGTCTCGAGTGGTCAGCGGAGCAAACCAAGCCAAGCCACGCCACGCCGCGTGGCGGCCGACGTGTTTACGGCGCGCTATTTTGGCGAACGGCATCTACTGCAGACCGCTGCGCTGTTTGCTGTCAGACCAGCCTCACCCAGGGACGCAGGACCGCGCGGTCACTGCTGCTTCGTTTGTTTCTCCTCTGTGGTCGTGATACTGTTAGTAAAATCATAGCAGGTCTCTGCAAGAAATATCACACAGGCTAAACAGCCCCAGGCCTCAAAAAGAATGCAGTAATTCCAGTTACAAAGAAGGCAGGTGTAAATAGTACCGAAACACGAGTATAATAAGTCACGCCTGAAAAATTCCAACACGAAATATTTACAGAAAAGCATGACAACTGACAGAAGTCGACCTCGGGAAAGATCATTTTGAGTTCCGGAGAAATGTAGGAAGACGCAATGTAATATGGATCATGCAACCTACCTTAGAACACAGGTGAGAGAGGTCAAACCTACGTTTGTAGTATATACAGGGTGTTACAAAAACATACGGCCAAACTTTCAGGAAACATTCCTCACACACAAATAATGAAAAGATGTTATGTGGACATGTGTCCGGAAACGCTTAATTTCCATTTTACAGCTAATTTAGTTTCGTCAGTATGTACTATACTTCCTCGATTCACCGCCAGTTGGCCCAATTAAAGGAAGGGAATGATGAGTTCGGTGCTTGTGTTGACATGCGACTCGTTGCTCTACAGTACTAGCATCAAGCACATCAGTACGTAGCATCAACAGGTTAGTGTTCATCACGAACGTGGTTTTGCAGTCAGTGCAATGTTTACAAATGCGGAGTTGGCAAATGCCCATTTGATGTATGGATTGGCACGGGGCAATAGCCGTGGCGCGGTACGTTTGTATCGAGACAGATTTCCAGAACGAAGGTGTCCCGACAGGAAGACGTTCGAAGCAATTGATCGGCGTCTTAGGGAGCACGGAACATTCCAGCCTATGACTCGCGACTGTGGAAGACCTAGAACGACGAGGACACCTGCAATGGACGAGGCAATTTTTAGAGCAGTTGACGATAACCCTAATGCCAGCGTCAGAGAAGTTGCTGCTGTGCAAGGTAACTTTGACAACGTCACTGTATGGAGAGTGCTACGGGAGAACCAGTTGTTTCTGTGGTGTCACCGCCAGACACCACACTTGCTAGGTGGTAGCTTAAATCGGCCGCGGTCCATTTAGTACATGTCGGACCCGCGTGTCGCCACCGTGTGATCGCAGACCGAGCGCCACCACAAGGCAGGTCTGGTGATACGGACTAGCACTCGCCCCAGTTGTACGACGACTTTGCTAGCGACTACACTGACGAAGCCTTTCTCTCATTTGCCGAGAGACAGTTAGAATAGCCTTCAGCTAAGTCCATGGCTACGACCTAGCAAGGCGCCATTAGCCTTACATAGTTTGATAGTTATCGTATGAAATGTCTCATCAAGAACGTTGTAAACCAAAGGATTATATAAAAGTTAAGTATTCCCAAAGCAACGTACTTTTCTTGCTACCATTCACTACTTATCCTGTTCCAGAATTCACGCCCGTCTGCGTTAGATAGCGTGCATTTCGGCCTCCTCTATCTACAAGGTGTTGGCACATTTGCCAACACATCAGTTTCCGTACCATGTACAGCGTGTGCGGGCACTACCGGCAGCTGATTAGTCTCCACGGGTACACTTCTACGAATGATTCATCCAACAATGTGTCAATCCTCATTTCAGTTCAAATGTTCTCTTTACGGATGAGGCTTCATTCCAACGTGATCAAATTGTAAATTTTCACAATCAATATGTGTGGGCTGACGAGAATCCGAACGCATTGTGCAATCACGTTATCAACACAGATTTTCTGTGAACGTTTGTGCAGGCATTGTTGGTGATGTCTTGATTGGGCCCCATGTTCTTCCACCTACGCTCAATGGAGCACGTTATCATGATTTCATACGGGATACTCTACCTGTGCTGCTAGAACATGTGCCTTTACAAGTACGACACAACATGTGGTTCATGCACGACGGAGCTCCTGCACATTTCAGTCGAAGGGTTCGTACGCTTCTCAACAACAGATTAGGTGACCGATGGATTGGTAGAGACGGACCAATTCCATGGCCTCCACTCTCTCCTGACCTCAACCCTCTTGACTTTCATTTATGGGGGCATTTGAAAGCTCTTGTCTACGCAACCCCGGTACCAAATGTAGAGACTCTTCGTGCTTGTATTGCAGACGGCTGTCATACAATACGCCATTTCCAGGGCTGCATCAGCGCATCAGGGATTCCATGCGACGGAGGGTGGATGCATGTATCCTCGCTAACGGAGGACATTTTGAACATTTCCTGTAACAAAGTGTTTGAAGTCACGCTGGTACGTTTTGTTGCTGTGTGTTTCCATTCCATGATTAATGTGATTTGAAGAGAAGTAATAAAATGAGCTCTAACATGGAAAGTAAACGTTTCCGGACACATGTCCACATAACATATTTTCTTTCTTTGTGTGTGAGGAATGTTTCCTGACAGTTTAGACGTATCTTTTTGTAACACCCTGTATAGATTTAGAGAAAACTTTCGACATTGTTGACAGAACGACACCCTTTGAAATTCTGAAGGTAGGAAGAGAAAAACTCAGGAAGAGATAGGTTATCTACATCTTAAACAGAAGGCAGACTGCAGTCGTAAGAGTCAAAAGAGCTGGAAGGGAACCAGCAATTGAGAGGGGAGCGAGGCAGGGTTGTAGCCTCTATCAGCGACGGAAAACGTGTTGAAGAGCTGTTTAACGGAAGGGATAAGTCGACAAAAGAAAACAAAGATAACAGAATGCAATCGAATTAAAAGCCGGCCGGTTTGACCGAGCGCTTCTAGGCGCTTCAGTCTGGAACCGTGCGACCGCTAGGGTCGCAGGTTCGAATCCTGCTTTGGGCATGGATGTGTGAGATGTCCTTAGGTTAGTTAGGTTTAAGTAGTTCTAAGTTCTACGGCACTAATGACCTCAGATGTTAAGTCCCGTAGTGCTCAGAGCCATTTGAACCATTTGAACCTTAGAATTGAATCAGGGAATACCGAGGGAATTATATTAGGAAATGAGACACTAAAAGTAGGTGACTTTTGCTTTATGTGGAGCGAAAAAACCGTAGATGGCCGAAGGAAACACGATAGAAAATGCAGAATGGAAATAGTAAGACAGAAATTTCTGGAAAAGTGGAGTTCGTAAATTAGTGGATAAAAATATAATTGTTAGGATAAATCTGTCCTGCAAGTATTTGCGGTGTACGGAAGTGAAACATAGACGTTAAACAATTCAGACAAGAAGGGAGTATCATTTTGAAATGTGGTGCTATAGAAGATTGAGAACATAGAGTAGATCGGAGTAATCAATGAGTAGGTACTGAGTCGAAGCGGGTAAAACAGAAATTTACTGTTTGACTGAAGTAAGAGATCAGTTCAGTTCACAAGACCTACCGGAAACACCAAGACAGTGGTTAGACACTGGGCTCGCATTCGGGAGGACGACGGTTCAATCCCGCGGCCTGCCATCCTAATTTAGGTTTCCCGTGATTTCCCTAAATCGCTCCAGGCAAATGCCGAGATGGTTCCTTTGAGACGGCACGGCCGACTTATTTCCCTATCCTTCCCTAATCCGATGAGACCGATGACCTCGCTGTCTGGTCTCCTTCCCCAAACAGCCCAACCCAAATCGTCTATTGGGTGATGGAGGCCAGGAGCTAGGCGAGGGGGCTGTACAATGGTAGAGGGACGCCGGATGTTGAGTACAGTAAGTAGTCTCATACGGATGGCTGTTGCAGTAGTTATTAAGAGGCGAAGAGGCTTGTGTAGCATAGGCTAGCGTGAATAGGTGAATAATATCAGTCTTCGGACTGAAGACTTCAGCAACACAGGTACAATGGAGTCTGTCGAGAGAATTCTCCCCTAATTGGTCCATTAACCGTTACTGTATTTAACAAGCTTGCCCTGACAAAGAGAAAACATTATGACCACCTAATAACAAGCGTGTTGGCTCACCTCTCAAAATGGCTCTGAGCACTATGGGACTCAACTGCTGTGGTCATCAGTCCCCCAGAAATTAGAACTACTTAAACCTAACTAACCTAAGGACATGACACACATCCATGCCCGAAGCAGGATTCGAACCTGGCTCAGCTCTGGAACGCAATTCAGCACTGATTCTGCGTGCCATGGATTCGACAAGTATGTGACAGGTTACCAGGTGTTTGTGACACCAGATGCCTACACACAAGTCACACACTTCCCGCAATTTACGGGTAGTTGTTTTGATATGCATGGAGTCAGATAAGCCAAATTTGATGGCCAAGACATCACCGTGGGTTCACTAACATGCTACTCAACCCATTTCAGCGCGATTTTGGCCTTGTGACACGAACAGTTTTCCCGCTGGAAGATGCCATCGCCGTTGAGGAAGACATCAAGCATAAGGGACTACAAGTGGTCCCTAATAATGTCCACGTAGTGCACAGCAGTCATTGTTCTTTGATTACTACCGCAGGTCCCATGGGAGCTCAGCTGAACGTCCCCTCATAACATAATACTGCTCCCACCGGCCTGCGTAGGAGATGCGATGTGTGTCTCGACCATCGACCTGGTTTAACAAGAAACAATATCCATGCGATTAGGCGACACGATTCCATAGATCAGCGGTCCAATTCAGTAATCCCGTGCCCACTGTAATCAGAGCTGACAATGTTGCTGGGTCAACATGGGAACACGTAGGGGTCCTCTGCTGCAGAACACCATGTTCAACACTATTAGCTGAACGGCGTGCTCCAAAATACTTGTAGCAGCGCCAGCATTGTACCCTGTAGTCAGATCTGCCTCAGATCGCCGACCGTTCTGCTCAAGAGAGCCGCGTGTTCTGTAATGAGTTGTGGACGTCCAACCTAGTCGGAGATTCGGCTTTCTTCAACCATAGATGCTCACGACAGTAGCACGTGTACAGCGGACCAGCTTCGCCATTTCCGAGTCGCTCGCTCACAAGGACTGGGCCAAAACAATGTGGCGTTTGTCAATGGCGCTTAAGTCGACGGGCTTCCGCATTTGTACCACGTATCACGGCAAGAATGATTCCTCATTCGTCTCTCCTCCGCTCATATAATTCTCTCACCACGTCACGTGCCCTCAGCGCGATGAGGCAGCGTACGACCTCACGGTGGGCAGTGGTTATGTTGTCTCATCATTGTATATCGGAGTTAGGATCGGTAACCAGTGAAGGCCCTCTGCATCAAAGTGAAGAGAAAAGATTTTTATGGCTCAGCTTAACAAAAGCAAGGGGTCGGTTGATATGACATACGACATACTCTTAAGTATCGAGGAATTCTCAGCTGTGTTACGGAGCGCCGGCCGGGGTGGCCGAGCGGTTCTAGGCGCTACAGTCTGCTGTAACCGCGTGACCCTCACGGTCGCAGGTTCGAATCCTGCCTCGGGCATGGATGTGTGTGATGTCCTTAGGTTAGTTAGGTTTAAGTAGTTCTACGTTCTAGGGGACTGATGACCTCAGAAGTTGTCCCATAGTGCTCAGAGCCATCTTTTTGTTACGGAGCAAAAAGGAGGAGATGACAATGGTAGTGGCAGAAACAGGGATGAGAACAGTAAACGGGTTAAAAGGGATGTATTTTGTAGTAGAGATGAAGACACTTGCGTAGGTTAGACCATTGTGGAGAGTTGCTTTTAACGAGTCTGCAGACTGAAGACCACAACAACAATGACGATGACGACGTCGACGTCGACATACCGAGCTGCTGCGCTCACGCATCAGTAGGCTGAAACATACCAAAATGCATACTGCAGATACAGTTTAGTGTTTCCAGTAAAAAAATTCATTTTTCCAAATTTGTTCGTACGCCAGATGGTTATAATTAAAGTGTAGCTGCTTGCTGATGTTCAGTGTGGGCTGTAATTATCGAATGGCAGCGCAACTTGGTAGATATTGTAACGTGTTGATGCGGAACCGATTTACGCAAAAATGGTTTCAATTTTGGCCACCAGATGTAAACCTGGCACTGTGAATGCAAGAAAGACATAAAGAAAAGTTTCCATATGTATTGGATTAGAAACTGGACGCGAGCAGCAAAGATCAAATAAGTGAGAAACGCATAATGTTGATTTTATTATTAACCGCCACTTACATAGCTTGTTCAGTACGAGCGCCAGAGATATCGACGAGATGATATACAGCGCCTTATTTGCACCTGGTGGCCCAAATTGGAACTAGATTTTTCCAGCGTAAATCGGTTCCCCAGTAACGCATTAGCTTATCTACCAACTTTCAATGCCATACGATAATTACAGACCTTCGTAAGAAGCTGCACTTCAGTTATAGCCACCCGGTATTATTCTTTTGACAATTTAGTAGATTCCATTCATTGATTCCTTATTGTGTGACAGCTTCTTGGTATCTAGTTACTAGCATGACTAACTCAATAAGAGATAACTACTACGTTGAAGAACGAGCATTGGCAGGCAGTATCGTTAGGAACTATGTCAACAGCTGACGCCAAGGGATAGACAATAGAAACCTACACTGAATGGAAAAATTTCGTGGGGAGACACTGACTGTGACGTCCGTCGTCGGATTATGAAGCCTATGAGGTGCTTTTGTCTCCATACACTCCTGGTAGAAATAGGTTGCTGGTGCCCCATATTTAAACCGGCTTTGATGTCACTCACCGCAGATCGTCGCTCGCACCGCGTAGCTCTTCGGAGGCGGCGTGACGTCCCCTTGTCAAACACCTGTGGTCGTCTTGTGCGGCGGTTGACCGAAGAACCACCATAGATATTGTTGGCCTCGGAAAACCGATTTCTTGTGTAATCTCTGACATAAAAAGGAAATCCTGCGATCACGTCATCAACACCACGCTATAGTCGACCTACCGCTGGATCCTCAGTCATCCATCACCGGCTGTGTTATGAATGGAAATGGGACTGAAGCAAACAGCACTCCGGTCCGGGACGTTGTCGACGTTTCGACCTTGTAACTGCTACCGCTCAGTCACAAAGCTTCTCAGTTGCCATCACGAGATGGAATGCACCCCAGTCCGGTCCTTTCCGGGCAGTACCGGGAATCGAACCGGGGTCCGTGAGTTAGGGTACGTCGGGTTAACCATTTAGCTATGAGCTACGGGGGTAAACACGTTTACTACACAACTGTATGTAATAGACAACTTAGGCATCGTGTCTAAAATCCTGCCAGACCCAGCTTCTATCTGCTACTTTCGGTCGTTATTCACAGAATATCCTTACTGTTCTTTGGCTCTACAGCTATGCATCTCACCAGACCTTATTCTCAACGAACAAGTAGAGCTTCCAAATAAATCACATCTTCACATATCTCATGAAATATTAAAAAGCTAATTATCCACATGATATAATAACAAATTAATATTCTATGGAAATTAGATATAGCAGTCACACAACAGGTTAAGTGTCATTGTTGTAATTTGTAAAAATCGTATTGTAAACACAAGCTGTAACTGTCACTGTATAATTTGTAATAGCTTTCAAAATTTCATGTGTGTAACTTCTTTGTACTTCCTGGATCTAAGTTCTCTGACAACAGTGTGGCTCAAAACAGTTCTAGTTGTCATTTTTCAACTTGTAATAGTTTTTAGTAATTTCAGATGCACTTCCTAAATCTAAGTTCTCCGACAATAGCGTGGATCAAAAAATTTCATAATTTGTGTTTTTTCGCAGTCTATAATAGCTTATATAGTCTCTATATGTGCAACACGCTTGCGCTTCCTGTGGCTAAGTTCTTTGGCCATAACGTATATGTTTCTCTATGAGCAACATATTTACACCTGCTACGTCTAAGTTCTTTGACCATAGCCCACACGTTTGTATGTAAACACAGAGCATTTCACGAGTGCACATCGTAATAGTGAAATATGCAGCTGAACTTTGTAAAACTGAAATATGGACGTGAAAATGATAATAAGTGTGCAACTAAGTGGAAGAATTGTCACCACAGCGCAACTATAATAATGATGCTTCATCTTTATGTAAGTACAGATATATTTTCGACATAAGCTGCCTTGCCACTTACAGTTGTTCAACTTTTATCTGTTTAGTCACCAGCAAATAATTTTTTTTTTGTTGTATTTATGCAGTGATCTCCAGCAATAGAAACATGTACATGAATGTATTAACACCTAAGGATGGGCGCAAGCTCGAAACCGGTAGTGTGACAAATAAATAACCTTTAAGTTTCCTTTAATTTACGTCTATGGTCACAATGTTTTCTCTTTAACAAATTACCGGCTTCGGTCTTTAATGGCCATCATCAGATCTGTCTCATAAAAACAAAGTCCTAATGCACTGCAGCCATAGTGGCATAGTCAACTATGGCTGCAGTGCATTAGGACTTTGTTTTTATGAGACAGATCTGCTGATGGTCATTAAACACCGAAACCGGTAACCTGTTAAACAGAAAATATTGTGACCATAGACGTAAATTAAAGGAAACTTATTACATACACGGGTCACTGTGTTTTATCGCGACGATGTCGCAGCTTGTGTAAATAACCTTTTATTGTCACTGGTAGCGGAAATTTTTCCACACCCTGTTAAGGAACAGTCACGGAGTTCAACAACATCCACTATGCCTAAAATTCATTTCATATATTTCTTTGTGATCCAGCTATGTTTCAGAAATCTGGAAAGTCACTGTTCACCACAAGGAGTGACCATGACATTTATTTTATTTTATTATTATATTTTCTTTTTTTTTTTCTTTTGAATGAATGGAGTCTCACACATCACGGTCAAGAATACTAACAAATATTCTAAGCACTCAACAAAATTAAGAAGAACTTGGTAACTGCACGTTTAGTTACTCTCATTTACACCTGCCAGTTTAGAAGATGAATATTACGGCTAGGAACGCTCGCGTGTTATTACTGACACATTCCAATCGTTTGTCGTCAGCGAACCGCGATAATTTAATTGGCGCCGCGCGGCCACGCCCCCTTTAATGGCAGACCCGTCCGCAACTGGAGCGCCGGTGGGGAAGGCGTACGAGGTAGGGAGGGGTACGCCGAGCAGCAGCATTTAATCCGTGCTGGCGTGTTTGTGTTGCGAATGTGACAGGAGCCCAGCAATCCCCTTCAGATAAGCTGTGTTCCTCTCTCTTCTCTGTCCTTCGAAGACATTCTGCCTCCAGCAGTCGAAACGAAAACAACAGGAAACGCAGGAAGCCGTCGACTGTTGTGCTGTTACCAGCTCAAATGGCTTTGTCGTTGTTTCTTCGAAAGATGCAAATTTTGCCCGTGGTAAATCCAACTTTGACCTTCTTATCCCGCATAGTTATGCAGTATAACCTGATTAACTGTTGATCCCAAATGCTAAAAAAAGTGCAAAGTCACTTTCGATGCAAGAAGTAATCTGACAATATTGGAACGAAACTTTGAACGGATCGTGGAATTTCAGCAGTGTCGTGAATGGAAACTTTGAACTAAGTTATTCAACTGTTTAAACGACGTCCTTCTTTGTTTTCCTTTCCTCTGTTCAGAGTTACATCTTAATTACTGCGTTTTGGTGTCACTTGAAATGATTTCAAGACAAAATAAAACAAAGGACAGTAATTTGATGTTAACTGCAATAAGATGGCAGAGATTGCATTAAAAGTCAAATATTTTAAGGAAAATTTCGGGTGTAAATGAAGTGTCAACTCTCAGGTAGTGTAATAATACTCCACTCACTGTGTTTATTGCGTGTGAGACTGGAGAGCAATGTATTTCATATTACTATCTGATACTCCACAGTTTTATTTTCCTTAAATCGGTTGATAAAAACTTTATAATACTACACATTCGTTTTCGCTTTCCATGCTTCTCTAGTGAAAGTTTACGCGACGTCTCTAAGGCGTCGTAGTGTTTTTACAATACATTCATTTTTGTAATTTCCACGTATCCATGTGATCTCTTCCTCTTAGTAGGTCCCATTTAACCATTTCACTGCCCATGACCTATACTGAAGTGCACTGCATGTGTTCTTGCGATGCCTCGTGATGACTGGGTGTTGTGTGATGTCCTTAGGTTAGTTAGGTTTAAGTAGTTCTAAGTTCTAGGGGACTGATGACCATAGATGTTAAGTCCCATAGTGCTCAGAGCCATTTGAACCATTTTTGTTCTTGCGAGCGTGTTTCCGGTCTGACATGGATACATGAAAAAGACTTGAAAATCGATGTAAGTGTAAGAAATACAGCTGCTTATCGTTTGAGTACAGGTCATCAGCATTGACGGCGAAAGACTTCCAGCATTAGAAAACGTCCTCACACTGTCAACTTCCCTGCCAAAGAGGGCGGAGGAAGCAGGTCTCTTCCTCTAGGGGTGGGAAACTGTCCCTAAGAGGCCGATGAATCGGCAATGACCAACGGCATGAGAATGCAGAAGGCAGTGGAAACCACAAGGTATGGGGCCTGTAATTGGAAAAGTGTCATGATGATCTCTCCACAGGCAAAAGATTACTGACTAGTCCCCCATCCGCATCTCTGGGAGAGGAATTCCAACGGGGAGGTGATCATGAGAAAAAGACTGAATAATCAATGAAAGGATAGCGTTCTAGGAGGCGGGGTGTGGAATGTCAGAGGTTTGATCATGGTAGGGTAGCTTGAAAATCTGTAAAGGGAAACGCTAAAATCAGCCTAGAAATAGTGGTCGTCAGTGAAGTGGAAAGAAGAGAAAGGGATCTGGTCAGATGAGTATGGGGTTATGTCAAAAGCAACAGAAAATGGTATGACGGGAGCAGGATACATTAGAGTAGGAACACAGGGCAGAGAGAGAGAATTACTGTGAACAGTTCAGTGACAGAATTGTTCTCTTCATAATCGACAGCAAACCAACGGCGACAACTGTTGTTCAGGTACATATGACGAATTCGCAAGCAGA